>NC_045615.1:123876870-125087941 GCF_009829155.1 Mustela erminea | reverse complement strand
TTTTCTGTTTGCAAGCTGTCCAGTTCTGGTCTGTGAACATGGATTTCTTATACATGTCTAAAAGTAAGAGCAAAAGCCAATGTCCTTTACCTAACTACATCTCTTAGAGCTATATGTTCTGTGTACTGCCTTCCAAGTCATGGTATGTAACAGTTTTAATAAATGTTTTGTCACTGCATATAATGATTTTTCATCTCTTTAGCCTCCAGAATTTTTCATCGTGGTCCTCTACTCTATTATGAAACCAATGTCATATGTGTTAGAAATTATTTTTATAGTCTTGTATCACCTATTTCTGTATTAAAGTAACATCAGAACAGTAAAGCATAAACTCTATAATCTCTGTGGCTTAAGTCAGTAGAAGTATTTTTTTCTACCCACTTAAAGGGCAAAAGAAGTTTCTGTTTAGCAGATTGATTTCTTCTGAGCAGTGATTCTGGATCTGTGGTTACTTTCCTATTAAGGCTCGACTCTTTTCACAGGTATATTGATTTTTCAGTGGAAGAGCAGGTGAGAGGAAAATAAACATAGGAGGTAACAAAGGCCATGCTAGATATACACATTACTTCCACTCAGATTCCATTGGCTAGATCTCAGTGATGTGGCCATTCAGCTACAGGGCCATATTTAAAAACAATGGATGGTGCTGATAAGTGCAAATTTGTTTCTTATGCAAGGCAAAGAAAGACATGTTTTGTGATCCACTAGCTGGTCCCTTCCACAATGGGCTAATAAGTTCTGGATATTTATTTGAGATATGTAAGTTTACCCTGATGTCACCAGAATGTATTTTTTATAAAGGAAGAAATAATACCTACTTTTATATGATTATAATCCTAGCATTTAGCTTATGCTACAAATGTAATAAAAATCATTAACTAGTTATAATCCAGTAGGTAGTTGGATATAGATTTTTTTTTAAAGGTCCTTCATGAAGAACCTTAAGTAAAATGATTGCAGTTTGAAGTAACTATCTGAGCTGAAGAGAGTGGGACCAAGGATTTGTGAAAATAGATATGTCATGAGACTACAGCCATCATTCAGTGTATGAAGATAGATGAATCACTGACATGGAATTAAGAATTTACCTAGATGAGGAGAGATGTTCATAAAAAGAGGGTGGGGAATGAACAGGAATCAATATTAAAGAAAGCCAAAAATTAATTAATTTATTTACTTCCCTGTAGTGTTCTGTATACATACTAAAAATATTCATATTTCTGATTCATTCATTTTTATCTATTTTTATTATTTTATATATTTTCCCCAATACATTATTAAGATCTTCAGAAGTTATAACAGTCCCTTAAAAATATCTCTGCCTTATAATGACTATTTCAGATCTTTGTATATAGTGTATATTCCATGAACATCTTTTTTTTTGTAATTAAGATTTTATTTATTCATTTGAGAGAGAGACAGAGACAGAGAGGGAGAGAGCACAAGCAGGGGGAGAGGCAGAAGGAGAAGCAGACTCCCTGCTGAGCTCGGAGCCCAAGATGAGGCTCAGTCTCAGGACCTGGATATCCTGACCTGAGCTGAAGGCAGACTCTTAACCATCTGAGCAACCAGCCACTCCTTCCATGAACATCTTAAGTTGACTGAGGATTCTTAATATATCCCTTTAAAATGCAAAATAAATTTAATGTTAATGTTGAATTTATGTTTTGTAAGAATCAATACTTAGAGAATGAGAAAGTGTTAGTTTAATAGTCATTAGTGCTATTATTTTGTCATATTTTGGAGAAAGCAATTTTTAGACAATAAAAATGAAAAAAAAAGCTGCATTATACAATATGAACTTGACATTTTACCATACTCCAAAGTTCAAAAAGTAAGTCTCACTGAGAAGCACAATTGCCTGCTGGTGTACTATGAAACATCAGAGTGAACAAGGATATTATAATGCACTGACCGAGAATGAATCCCCTTATTAATGGGAGAGGAGGCGAAAATTTCATAGCCTTGAGAATTTTTATTACATGGAGAGTTTGGTATGGCATTTTTGTCATATATATTTGAGTGCATCTTGGCAGCAAACACATTGTTTTATATAACAAGTTCTTTAGAAGATGACTTCAACTTGAGGTGAAATGAAAAATGTACCTGGAGTCCATAATGTCTGCCATGTAATTAGTTCCCTTGCTGCTGGCATTGTAGGAAATTATGGCTCCTAGACAGCTGAATCAGCCTTTCTAGTCCAATCTTCCTATTATTACTACTAATCCTTTTCTCTTTCCTTGGCTGTTCACAGTCCCATGGGGCTTCTCAATCAAGAGTCTCAATAAAAGACTGAGCAGCACCATATGGCTGTACGGTGGTGAATGTAGAATGGGCTATTGGTAAGAACATTCAGAAAGAGGAGGACTAATACATTCTGTGCCCTAAAAGGCTATAATTTCAGGCGATAATTAGAATAAAGTACAAGAGAGAGTCTGTTTCCAGACTCTATTTGTATAACATATTCCATTTGAAATCTCCCCTAAAACAGAAACTAAATATCATCTAGATTTTGGGGAAAACACCATAAAACATCTTGAATTTATTTGCATCTTAATATCAAATCTTGCCAGTAACTAAAATCAAATTCTTAATATAGATGTTTCAAAAGCCCAAACTGAAAAATCCTCTAATAGTGTTTTGTAAAATTTTTACCACAACCTGTCCCAGTGAAAAGTTATAGCTGTGGAATCAAATAGGCATGGGTTTGAATTCTGTTATATACTTGGCATGTGAACTTGAAAAAAAGATTTTCTATTTAGATCTTTACTTTTCCTATTTTTAAAATAGAAATGTAGTAAATGATTTTCAGTGTTAAATTATTAAAATAATGTAATATGTACACTACTCTGCATATTTAATTGTTAAACATATTGCGAATATAGGTTTTTTTTTGTTTGTTTTTTGTTTGTTTTTGTTTTGTTTTGTTTTGTTGGAGGGAGAAGTTTTAAAGGTTAATTATCTCTGAGAGGTTCCATCTCCAAATACCATCATACTGGGAAAGTTTCAATACAGAATTTGGGAAGAACACAATCACATCTATTGCACTCCTATAAAGAACATTATAGAAAGTAAGGGTACAGAATATTTTCATGGAATCCAAAGAAAGTAAGTTCAGCAGACATGTTTCAACTAAACCTGAAAGGTAGGAGAAGGAAGATATCTCTTGTCTCACAGAGATATCATCTCCTCTTCCCTTATTCTACCTCTTCCATCACCCTCTTACTCCATACCATTTTCTTTTCTTTTCCATGACAACTTGCATATGACTCCCAAGAAACATAATCCACGAATATTTTTGCCTTGTTTTATTACCAAAAGAATGAAACTGGTTTCTCAAACTAATCTTCTGTATTCAAACTACAAGTGTTTTTTGTTTGTTTTTGTTTGTTTGTTTGGTTTTTTGTTTGTTTTTTGTTTTTAAGGATTTTATTTATTTATTTAACAGACAGAGATCACAAGTAGGCAGAGAAGCAGGCAGAGAGAGAGGAAGAAGCTGGCTCCCCATGGAGCAGAGAGCCCTACTCGGGGCTCGATCCCAGGACCCTGGGATCGTGACCTGAGCCAAAGGCAGAGGCTTTAACCCACTGAGCCATCCAGGTGCCCCTCAAACTGCAAGTTTTAAGGAGTTAAGTATTCCAGACTGAATGCATTTAGATCAGGTGGCATCCTTAGTAAAATCACCAATGGTTGTGGCTATGAAGTTATATATTCCACTTAAACAAAAGAATTACGGTCTAAAAATTAATGATACATATGTCTTATATAAATAACATTATATTAATTTTCCTTCTAGTTGTAGAGGTGAGAATAAATTTTAACCGCAGAAGGTTATAGATTTCAAGGTTCTAAGAGAGACCAGGGCCAGGACTGCACACAGCATGTACAAACTACCAGAACTGAGTCAAAACTCTTCCGAAGTATTCAGTCCCTATCTAGCAAATGCTTACATCTCTTTGATGCAATCTTGTCAAACACTCATTTCACAGCTGAAGTAACAGACCAGAAATTATAAAATGACATTAAGTTTAACAACAAAGCAGTGAATAAAATGAGATTAGAACCAAGATCACATGGATCGGGGGTAATAACTCTCATTCTAGTACACCACATGTGAAGCTTCACATGTTTTGACCAAAGCATATAGGCATGTGTGTATTCAATTGAATGTTTACAATATACACACATATATACAAATCAGATGGATCAGAGATTTGGATGTTAAAAAAAAATTTCAAACTGAACAAAATTAGAAACATATGTTCTAGTCATAATGAAAACTTTGGAACCATTTATGATTTGATTAATAAATCACATTTTAAAGATTTTATGGAAAAAAGAAAGTAAATGTAAACAAGGAATCAATAACATGTAACTGGGAACAAAAGGGTTTCTAAATAGTTGCAGAAGAAAAGGTTAATTTGTATACAAGAATTCTGATAACAAAAAGGAAAACAAATCTCAGTTTAAAGTCAATTATCATATGGTTTCACTCACTTGTGGAACACAAGGAATAGCATGAAGGACATTAAGAGAAGAAAAGGAAAAGGAAAGGGGGAAATCAGAGGGGGAGATGAAATATGAGAGACTGTAGACTCTGAGAAACAAACAGGATTTTAAAGGGTATGAAGGTAGGGTTATTGGTGAGCCTGGTGGTGAGTATTAAGGAAGGCACATATTGCATGGGGAGCACTGGGTGTTATATGTAAACAATGAATCTTGGAACACCACAACAAAAACTAATGGTGTATTGTATTGTAACTAACATAAAACAATTAAAAAAATTGTCTTAAAAAAAAAAATTGGGGCAGAGGCACCTGGTTAGCTCAGTTGGTTAAGTGCTAATTCTTGCTTTTGGCTTGGGTCATGATGAGGGTTGTGAGATTGAGCCCCACAGTGGGTTCAGTGCTAGGCAAGGGAGTCTTATGATTCTCTCCCTCTGCCCCTCCACCCCTCTCTCTCTGTCTTTCTCTCTTTAAAATAAATTAATAAATAACAACAAAAAAAATTGGGCAAATAGTATTACTATTTAATCATCATTAGAATGTCAAATGACCAGTAACCATATGAAAAAGTGTTCTTACTAGGTAATAATTTTGGAAATACAAAAAAAAGAAAAAAGAAAAAATATTACTTATCAGAGTGGCATAAAATATTTTCCAAAATATTCAGTATTGAAAATATCACAACTTCGTCATTTTTTTCCAATACTAAGCACTACACTGATTTTGATAAGAGGTACTTTTTTGTTTGTTTGTTTGTGTCTGCATTTAATCTTTGTGTAAATAAAGCCTTTTTTACAAAAAAGTATACAGAAAAGAAAGGCTTCTTTTACATTAAATGCAAATCTGATAATGTTAATTAGATGTATCCATGTTAGTGCATGTGCCATTCTTTTGATATTTTTTTAAAGATTTTATTTACTTATTTGAGAGATGGAGATCACAAGTAGGCAGAGAGGCAGACAGAGAGAGAGGAGGAAGCAGGCTTCCCGCCAAGCAGAGAGCCTGATGCGGGGCTCAATCCTAGGACCCTGGGATCATGATGTGAGCCAAAGGCAGAGGCTTTAACCCACTGAGCCACCCAGGCACCCCTCTTTTGATATTTTTTAAAAGATTTTATTTACTTATTTTGACAGAGAGAGAGAGAGAGAGATCACAAATAGGCAGAGAGGTGGGGAGGAAGAGGAAAGCAGCCTCCCCACTGAGTAGAGAGACCAATGAGGGGCTCGATTCCAGGACCCTGATATCATGACCCGAGCCAAAGGCAAAGGCTTAACATACTGAGTCACCCAGGTGCCCATCTTTTGAATTTTTTTTTTCATTTAATTGAACTTATTTTTTTTTCAGTGACCCATAATTCATTGTTTATGCACCACACCCAGTGCTCCATGCAATACATGCCCT
The DNA here is from genome assembly GCF_009829155.1 of Mustela erminea. Lineage (NCBI taxonomy): Eukaryota > Metazoa > Chordata > Mammalia > Carnivora > Mustelidae > Mustela > Mustela erminea. The sequence continues at coordinate 125,082,035 of NC_045615.1, read as the reverse complement.
CCTTAATATCCACAACCAGGCTCACCCAACCCCCCACCACCCTCCCCTCCAAAACCCTCAGTTTCTTTCTCACAGTTCACAGTCCCTCATCATTGGCCTCCCCTTTCGATTTCCCCCAACTCACTTCTTTCCATCTCCAAATGTTTTCCGTGTTATTCCTTATGCTCCACAAGTAAGTGAAATCATATGATAATTGACCCGCTCTGCTTGACTTATTTCACTCAACGTAATCTCCTCCAGACTCATACGTGTTGATACAAATGTTGCATATTCATGCTTTCTGAAGGAGGCATAATACTCCATTGTATATATGGACCATATCTTCTTTATTCATTCATCTGTTGAAGGGCATCTTGGTTCTTTCCACAGTTTGGCGATTGTGGCCATCGCGGCTATGAACATTGGGGTACAAATGGCCATTCTTTTCACTACATTTGTATCTTTGGGGCAAATACCCAGTAGTACAACTGCAGGGTCATAGGGTAGCTCTATTTTTAATTTTTTGAGGAATCTCCACACTGTTTTCCAAAGCGGCTGCACCAACTTGCATTCCCACCAAAAGTGTAAAAGTATTCCCCTTTCTCCACATTTTCCCCAACACTTTTTGTTTACTGTCTTGTTGATTTTGGTCATTCTAACTGGTGAAAGGTGGTATCTCAATGTCATTTTGATGTGAATCTCCCTGATGAGCTGATGCTGATGAGCATTTTTTCATGTGTCTGTTAGCCATTTCTATGTCTTCTCTGGTGAAGTGTCTGTTCATGTCTTCTGCCCATTTTTTGATGTAATGATCTATTTTGTGTGTGTTGAGTTTGAGGAGTTCTTTATAGATCTTGCATATCAGCCCTTTTTGTAGTGTCATTTGCAAATATCTTCTCCCCTTCCATGGGTTGCCCCTTTGTTTTGTTGACTGTTTCCTTTGCTGTGCAGAAGCTTTTGATCTCAATTAAGTTCCAAAGTTCATTTTCAGTTGTGTTTCCTTTGCCTTTGGAGACATGTCTTGAAAGAAGTTGCTTGCAGCTGATGTTGAAATTTTTAATCCACTTTGATCTATTTTAATAATGATAGTTATTTGGATTACTTTACTTTTTTTGTTCTAAGAATAATTGCTATAAACTTTTTTTGTACTTGTCTTTTTGTGCAGAAGTTCATAGGTTTCTGTTGGGAATATTCATGTAAGTGAATTCGTGAGTCATGGATTATGCATATATTGAGTTTTAATGTTTTCTAAATTAGTTACAACAATTTTCACTCTCAAGAATTGTGTATGAAGTATCTTGATGTGTCACCTTGTCCTTTCTGACACTTGATATTTAAAAACAAAATTAGCAATTATTTTATGTATGTAAGGGTACTAAATTTCATTTTAATTAACATTTTACTGATTACTAGAGAGACTGATCATGATCTAATAATTTATTGATCATTTGATTAGATTCTTTTGTAAAAATGCTTGTGCAAGTCTTTTAGTGATCTTTCTATTGAATTGCTTTCTTATTCTATATATTTACATTCCTAACTGTCTACTTATCTACCAATCAATCTATATATCTTTACATATCTATATATCTATATATCTTTATATATATGTATCAATTTTATTTGTGTTTAAATACACTTGCATTTTATTTTTCTTATATGTGTATTTGCACTGTATTTTAAATACACTTGTATTTGCTTGCATTTTGTTCTCTAAAATAAGTTGTTTGGTGAGTAGGAGTTTGTATTTAAGTGTGCTATAACCCCAGTGGATCCTTCATTCCACTTCCCCTTACTAGGAAGCAATGATGACTGCAGCATGTCTAACTCTACCCAAGACAAGGAAACTTCTTACAGGAAAATTAGTTTAGAAAAAGGTAACATTCTTAACCACAAGAAAATGAATAAATTTACAAACTGTACAAAATGATAAGACCAAGTGAAATATTACTAGTGCCTTTCCCAGTTCTTGGAATTGGTGAAATAGAATAGAAAGGTCCAGGTTAAGGGTCCTAACATTTATGCTGCATTAGTTCATGGTTAATCTGTCTCTTTTATACAATTAATTAACCTATTTTGTTATTTTCTGTCTCTTTTACTACAGTGTACTCCAGATGATAGAGAATATTTACATTTTTTTCCACCCTTGTATCCCCAAATCCTAGAATGTATCTAGCACAGAAGAAGCCTTTATAAATGTTGGTTGGAAGAATAAGTGAATGGAAGAAACAATAAAAATATGCATAAAAAATGACCCAATGAATGCAGAGACTAACAACATGAAGGATTTTATATGTAAGATTGATGAAAGAGAAAACTTGTTATACTTAAGGTTTTTGAAAATTTTATTTTACCTTTTAAAGCTCTTTACTTCATTATTTTTCTCCTCAGTAAAAATGGAATTTCACTGAAAACTAAGCTCTCTTTTAACACTCTATTTCATTTTTCATTTCTTTGTCCCACCACCTTGAAGCTATGATACCTGATTTCACATCTCTTTCAGTTGTAGAATGTTTTAAGCACACCTTAAATATTTTAAAAAGCATTGCAAATGAAAATTTTAAAAAGTGCATGTAAGTAAGTATATCTTAAAAAATAGCAGTAAGTGCCTGGTACATGTTGAGTCTTCAATAAGTGGTATTTAATTGGATACATAACTGGACAAATAGGCCAAGTGAATTCAAGTGGTGATTGATGATCATCTCAAAATAAAGTTTAAAGTTAATGATGGAGGATAAAGCCCTTCCATCTGAAGGACTATTGAAGGAAATTTTGCCCTAAGGATATAAAGGAAAGAAGAGGTAAAAAGTAAGTTAACTTCAGGTTTGATAATTTATTTCCCAATGCAGCCAGAAATAAAATACCACAAGTTAATTTAATACACTCTCTGATCTATTTTCAGGCAGGTAGAGTCAGGTCATAGGAGAGTGAAGCAGAAAGAGGAAAAAAATCATTCAGACCAGCTTGTCTTTCTGTCTGAGGGACAGGTCTGAGGAAATCAGCTGAGCATATGTTTTTCTTTATGTAATACTTTGGAGAAGAAACGGGAATGAGGAAAGGCAGGGATTGTTCAATGGGGGTTTTATGGCAACATGGTATTTGACCACACTGCAAATTAAGTACTGTTTGGAAGTGACATATTGCTGTATTGATCCAGAAATGTTTGGAGGGCGGGGAATCATATGTTTCATGGGGAAATAAATTCTAGATTTAAACTCTCAGAAATGATGTATTCAGTTTCAAATAATATTAACTTTTTAAAGGTTGTCTTTATCAGGGAAAAAATAGACATTTCTAAAATGAATTCAATAGTTTTTATTTACTTCATTTAAGTAACAATATTATTTACATTAAAACCCCTCATGGAGGAGGGGAAAGCAAGATGGTGGAAAAGTAGGAAACTTTTTTTTAACTAGTGCCCTAAAGTGAGCTAATTATCTACCAGAAAACTCTGAACATCTATGAAATCAGCCTGAGATGTAGGATTATACACTTCTGGATCTCTGTGGGAGCAGAAGACTCCAGTGAAGAGGTAAAGCAGAGTAGGAACAATCAGACTGATATCAGAGGACAGATAGAAGGGGGAGGGAGCCACCAGAAGTGAACCATTGGAAAGGAATACCCTAATATGAGACTGCCCTGTGATTGGGGACCAGCATTAACTTGGAGTCTGGTTAAAATCACTCAAAAAGAGCAAAAGATCTTAAGGGACAACTGGTGGAATCAGGCAGTCATGGCCACAGGCCTCAGCTCACAGACCCAGGATGGCCACCACCAGTGACCACCCATGCCAGAGGGAGTCCAGCTGAGCCCCTGGATTGAGGGGTTTGCATCACTGCTCAGCTGGGCACATTCCTGCCTTTGCATAAGGGAGTCTGATGGCGGCACCAGCCTGTGCTCCCTGGATCTTTTGCACACTGTGTGACCAGGGTCTGACCTTCTCCCTTTGGGTCCTGAGAAAGCTCCATCCTTAGATCTCTAAGACTGGCCGAGAGTCTGGACTCTCCCAGCTGGGGCTAAAGTAACTCAGTGTGATTACCTGTGATAGCAACCTGAGGTCTGCAGTACCAGCAAAGGCATCACTGGAAGCTGGATCCCTGGACCTATATTGCTTGTGGTGTTGGCACAGGGGTTCAGAGACAAGAAGGTGCTTTGGGTAACCCCTGAGATGGTGGCTGGGGACATCCTCTGCCCATGGGAGGTTGCACGGTTCAGCAGATTTTGCAGAGGGGGAGTCTCTGAGTTCTGGACCACCCAGAGGGGAGAAGTCTGAGGCTTCTCTCTGAGACAGAGGTCAGAGTGCAGTTTGCTTTTCTCTAAACATCCAAAAAGCTGCCAAAAGCTGCCAAAGTGAAAAGAAAACAAAAACAAAAACATACAAAAACTCCAGAGAACAAAAGCCTGAAAACCAGTGTCCACAGAGCCAAGCCCCTTGATAGGGGGCAGGAGGACTCAACCCAAGCAAGACAGTCTGAAAAACAAGGCATGGTCCCTCCCCCAGAAAGCCAGCCAAAAGAATGAGCAGAAAACCACCACTGGGTCCCCATAAAACTGTAAAACCCCAATATATGGAGAAAACAATATATTAAGCTCCTGGTATTGCCCGAAAACCTGTATATTTCATAGACACAACTTATATTTTTAATTTGTTCTCACTATTCTTGCTCTATTTTATTTGTTTAACCTATTTACCATTATAACTAGAGGTTTAATACAACATATTCCATAATAACCTTTTAACTCAAACTTTTTTCATACATATACCTGTCTTTTCTTATTTCTTTTATATTTTTTAAATATACATATAGATATAAGCTTCAAGGTAATCATTTTCCCCTAATCAATACTATCCCTATATATAAACTAGTTTTAATCTCCCTTTAACTCTGGAAATCTGAGTCCTTTAACAAAGATATCAAGATGCACCTAGGAAGAATCAAGATAACCTTCCTCACCCACATTGAGGATTTATAACCACCTGCCCATCTTTTTCCTCTGTCGGTGTTTCTGTGTATTTCTTTTTGTTCTGGTATTATATAAATCTTATCCTTGGGGTACATTTTGGCTGGGTTCTTTTTTTTTTGTCATTTACCTTTTTGGTCTTTTTATTTGTCCATTTTTGTTTGTATACCTTATAAATCATACCTTTTGGGCCCATTCTAGATGGGTCTTCTCTTTTCTGTCTCTCTCTTTCTCTCTCTCTTTTTTTCTTTCTTTTTGGTGGTGATTTCAGATTGCTCAGAAACATTCCAGGGTGTACCTTGCCTGGATTGTGGTTGATTTATTCAGCTATATATCCCCTCAACAACTTCTCACCAAAATGGCTAGGAAGAGGAACATGCAACACAGGAAAAATTCAGAGACTGTGTCCTCTCCATCAGAGCTATTGGATATGGATGTAAATTGTATGTCAGAAAGAGAATTCAGGGTAATAATTATCCAGGCAATGGCTAGGTTGGAGAATGCCATTAATGACAAGGTGGAATCGATTAAGGCAGAAGGGAAAGCCACCTGGGAAGAAGTTATCAGGGCTATCAATGAGATGCAACCTAATCTAGTTTTCTAATAGCTAGGGTAACCAAGGCAGAAGGAAAAATTAGTGATCTAGAGGACAAACTGATAGAGAAAAATGATCAGGAGGAAGCCTGGAGCAAAAAGCTTAGAAGCCATGAAAACAGAATTAGGGAAATAAATGAGGCCATGAAACCTTCCAATGTCAGAATTATTGGGAACCTTGAGGAGGAGGAGAAAGAAAGAAGACTAGAAGATATAGTTGAACAAATTGACCACAATAATTTTCCCAATCTGGGCGAAGGAACCAGCATTCCTGTCCTAGTGGCAGAAAGATCACCCCTACAAGAGCAACAAATTAAGAAAGACCTCAAGACACTTAATTGTGAGACTGATGAATCATAATTTTAGACAAGAGCTCTTGAGAGCAGCTAGGGGGAAGACATTCCTTATGTACAGAGGAAGGTCCATTAGAATACATCAGACATGTCCACAGAAACCTGGAAAGCCAGAAAAGGCTGGCAAAACATATTCAGGGCACTGAATGAGAAGAACATACAGCCAAGAATACTTTATATAGCAAGGTTGACATTCAAAATGGATAGAGAGATAAAAAGCTTCCAAGACCGGCAAGGTTTAAAAGAGTATGTGACCATCAAGTTGGCATTACAAGAAATATCAAAGGGGGGGGGTTCTATAAAAGAAGAAAGAACCCAAGAGTGATATAGAACAGAAATTTACTAAAGCAATCTATAGAAACAAGGACTTCTCAGGCAACATGTTGTCAATAAAAATGTATCTTTCAATAATCACTCACAATGTGAGGGGTCTAAATTCTCCCATAAAATGGCACAGGATTACAAATTGGATAAAACAACAGGACCTATCCATATGCTGTCTTTAAGAGACATATTTGGAACCTAAGGATACATCCAGACTGCAAGTGAAGGGATGGAGAAGCTCATGCCAATGGGCCTTAAAAGAAAGCTGGGGTAGTGATTTTCATATCAAATAAATTAGATTTTAAACTAAAGGCTGTAGTCAGAGATAAAGGAGGATACTACATCATTCTTAAAGGCTCTATTCACCAAAAAGGTCTAAGAATTGTAAAGATTTATTCCCCCAATGTGGGAGAAGCTAACTACATAAGAGAACTGTTAATCAAGATAGAGAGTCATATTGATAAGAATACATTAATAGTAGGGGATGTTAACAAGCCATTCACAGTAATAGATCATCTAAGCAGAAAATCAATAAAGAAAAAAGAGTTTTGAATGACACTTTGGAGCAGATGGATCTCATAGATATATACAGAACATTCCACCCTAAAACAACAGAATACTCATTCTTCTTGAATGAATATAGAACTTTCTCCAGGATAGACCACATACTGGGTCACAAATCAGGGCTCAACCAAAACAAAGAGATTGAAATTATTCCCTGTGTATTCTCAGACCACAATGCTTTGAAACTAGAACTCAACCACAAGAAAAAGTTTGGAAGGAATTCAAACACCTGGAAGCTACATGCTTAGGAATGTTTGGATAACCAGGAAATCAAAGAAGAACTTAAACAATTCATGGAAACCAATGAGAATGAAGACACTTTGGTCCAAAACCTATCAGATACGGCAAAGGCGGTCCTAAGGGGAAAATACATAGCCACCTAAGCCTCCCTCAGAAAAATAAATAAACAAACAAACAAATAAATAAATAAATTGATCGAAAAATCCTGACTACACCAGCTCTTTTTACATCTTAAAGAACTGGCGAGTCAACAACAAATTAAGCCTACCTCCTACACAAGAAGGGAAATAATCAAGATTAGAGCAGAGATCAATGAGATAGAAAACCAGAGATATAGTAGAACACATCAATGAAACTAAAACCTGGTTTTTTGAAAGAATCAATAAGATTGACAACCATTGGCCAAGCTAATCCAAAAGAAAAGAGAGAGGACCTAAATTAATAAAATTATGAATGAAAAAGGAGAGATCACAACTAATCCCAAGGAGATAGAAACAATCATCATAAATTATTATCAATTGTTATATGCCAACAAGTTAAGCAACCTAGATGAAATGGATGCATTCCTGGAAACATTTTACCTTCCAAAACTGAATCAGGAAGAAACTGACAACCTGAATAGACCAATATATAGTAACGAGATTGAAGCAGTGATCAAAAACCTCCCAAAAAAACAAGAGCCTAGGACCTGACAGATTCCTTGGAGAATTCTACCAAATATTCACAGAAGAAATAATACCTATTCTTCTGAAGATGTTTCAAAAAATAGAAACAGAAGAAAAACTTTCAGACTCTTTTTATGAACCAATATTAATCTGATCCTGAAACTAGGCAAAGACCCAAACAAAAAGAATAATTTCAGAACAATATCCCTGATGAATATGGATACCAAGATTCTCAACAAGATCCTAGCTAATAGAATCCAACAGTACATTAAAAAGATTATCCACCATGACCAGGTGCGATTATTCCATGGGATGCAGTGGTGGTTCAACATTCACAAATCAATTAATGTGATAGAGCAAATCAGTAAAAGAAGAGAGAAGAATTACATGGCCCGCTCAATTGTTGCAGAAAATGCATTTGACAAGATACAGCATCCGTTCCTGCCTAAAATGATTCAAACTATAGGGATAGAGGGAACATTCCTCAGTTTCATAAAATCTATGAAACACCCACAGCAAATATCATCCTCAATGGGGAAAAGAAAGCTGAGAGCCTTCCCTTTGAGATCATGAACACGACAAGGATGCCCACTCTCACCACTGTTGTTCAACATAGTATTAGAAGTCCTAGCAATAGCAATAAGACAACAAAAGTAAATAAAAGGTACTCAAATTAGCAATGAAGAAGTTAAACTCTCTCTGTTTGCAGATGACATTATACTTGATACGGAAATCCACCCCCAAACTATTAGAACTCATACAGCAATACAGTAACGTGGCAAGACATAAAATCAATACACAGAAATCAGTTTCTTTATTATACACTATCAATGAAAATATAGAAAAAGAAATTAGAGAATTGATTTCATTTACTATAGCACCAAGAACCTTAAGATATCTTGGAATAAACCTAACCAAAGAGGTAAACGATCTGTACTGGAGGAACTACAGAACAGTCATGAAAGATATTGAAGAAGACACAAAATGAAGGAAGAGTATTCCATGCTCATGGGTCACAAGAATAAACATTATTAATATGTTTATAATGCCTAGAGCAATCTATACTTTCAATGTCATCCTGGTCAAAATTCCACCAGCATCTTTCAAAGGGCTGGAACAAAAAATCCTAAAACTTGTATGGAACCGAAAGAGATCCCGAATTGCTAAGGAAATGTTGAAAAAGACAAACAAGACTGGGGGCATCTTGTTGCCCAATTTCGAGCTTTACTACAAAGCTGTGATCACCAAGAAAGCATAGTACTGGCACAAAAACAGACACATAGACTAGTGCAACAGAGTAGAGAGCCCAGATATGGACCTGGAACTCTATGGTCAAATAATCTTCAACAAAGCAGTTAAAAATATCCAGTGGAAAAAAGACGGTCTCTTCAATAAATGGTGCTGAGGAAATTGGACAGCTATGTGTAGAAAAATGAAACTCAACCATTCTCTTACACCATACACAAAGATAAACTCAAAATGGATTAAAGACCTCAATGTGAGGCAGGAAACTATCAGATCCTAGGAGATCAAAGGCAATAACCTCTTCAACATTGGCCACAGCAACTTCTTTCAAGATATGTCTCTAAAGGCAAAGGAAACAAAAGTGAAAATGAACTTTTGGGACTTCATTGAGATCAAAAACTTCTGCACAGCAAAGGAAACAGTCAACAAAACAAAGAAGCAACTCATGGAATGGGACAAGATATTTGCAAATGACATTACAGACAAAGGGCTGATATGCAAGATCTATAGAATTCCTCAAACTCAACACACAAAACAGATGATTACAACAAAAAGCAATGATCTGCAAGTGGGCAGAAGATCAAAATGATCTTCTGAATGATCTTTGAATGATCAAAAAGTGGGCAAAAGACATGAACAGACACTTCTCCAATGAAGGCATACAAATGGCTAACAGACACGTGAAAAAAATGCTCATCAGCATCAGCTCATCAGGGAGACTCACATCAAAACGACATTGAGATACCACCTTACACCAGTTAGAATGGCCAAAATCAACAAGACAGTAAACAAAAAGTGTTGGGGAGGATGTGGAGAAAGGGGAATCCTCTTACACTGTTTGTGGGAATGCAAGTTGGTGCAGCCGCTTTGGAAAACAGTGTGGAGATTCCTCAAAAAATTAAAAATAGAGCTACCCTATGACCCTGCAGTTGCACTACTGGGTATTTACCCCAAAGATACAGATGTAGTGAAAAGAATGGCCATCTGTACCCCAACGTCCATAGCTACAATGGCCACAATCGCCAAACTGTGGAAAGAACCAAGATGCCCTTGGTTGCCCAAGATGAATAAAGAAGATATGGTCCATATATACAATGGAGTATTATGCCTCCTTCAGAAAGCATGAATATGCAACATTTGTATCAACACGTATGAGTCTGGAGGAGATTATGCTGAGTAAAATAAGTTAAGCAGAGAGGGTCAATTATATGGTTTCACTTACTTGTGGAGCATAAGGAATAACACAGAGGACATTGGGAGATGGAAAGAAGTGAGTTGGGGGAAATTAGAGGGGGAGACAAACCTTGAGAAACTGTGGACTGTGGGAAAGAAACTGAAGGTTTTGGAGGGGATGGGAGTGTGGGGTTGGGTGAGCCCAGTGGTGGGTATTAAGGAGGGCATGTATTGCATGGAGCACTGGGTGTAGTGCATAAACAGTGAATTCTGGAACACTGAAACAAAATAAAATAAAATTAAATGGATTAAAAAGCCCTCACGAGTAAAGTTGAGATACTCTGTCTTATTGAGATAATATTTCTTATACCTACTGCATGGAAATGTCAATATCTTCTTCTTAGGCTCCATAAAGATGCTGCTAATAGGCAAGATATTGGCATAAAATAGGACGATACATAAGTGTGTAATTATCATATAAACTGTTCTTACAGCAATGTTAAAGGCAGATCCTTTTATGCACCTATCTCAGACACTTAGTGAACTTCCTACGCACCCATGATTAGTCTGAAATATTGAGTATGATAGTATTTTGCTTTAAATTGTTTTTTGTAATCAAATAACCGTGTCTTTGAATCACTCATTAATAAAATATTTAACAAATATTTAACAAATATTTAACAAATAGTTAACAAATATTTTTTGACTAGCAATTGACTGCATATCTTTCTCACTTCATTCATTTATTTAAGATATAATTTTTGAATGTCTACCATTTTCAGGTTTGGTGTAGGTCCCCAATTCTACATATTACACTATTTTATTCTGTCTTCTCTGTCTCTTAATCTTATTCCTCAACTTCATTCTTTTGTCTCTACTTTCTTCATTTTACCTATCTTTTCTACTACTCAAATTCATGTTTTAGCCAAGTTTGAGTTGCAGATAAATCTAGCCACAGAGACCTTAAATGTTTTTTTATAGCACTTTAGTTCTAGCATTTCTATTTTGTATTTTTTGTTATTCTGAACTTTTGCAAATATTCTCAAATCTTATTATTTTCCTTAGTAAACTAAAGTTTTCAAAAATAATAGTCTGACATTGGTACTCTGGGATAAAGAAGAACAGAAGCTGAGTAATTGTTATGAAATTTATCTCTCAGGTGTTCCAATCTTCTGCAGGCATGTGGAACACAAGGTGATTTAATATGTCAATAAATTACTCTGCCATGCTCTTTTATTGGTGCATAATTGAACTTGGGTGGGGGGACAAAAAAACAACCTCCATTTTAAAGTCTGTATTATTATGTTCTCTCCTGAGCATGGAGTAGGCATGTGCCTAATTATCCAGGTCTTTATTTTGAGCCAGATCTTTGCCAAGACGATTTCCACACAAAAGCTGATATAGTTATATGAAAGACAGTCTTATAAAAATATTGAAGGGCAGTACACATAAAAATAATTCTGCTTCCTTTTTATAAGAGAAGGTTCACTTGGAAAGTTTTCTTTATTCAGAAATGTTTTCTCAAAATCCACAATATTTATCCTAGGAAGAAACAATTCTTGACTCTGGAGGAGTGCTCAGTTGGCATGAAACAATTTGAAGAACGATCTTTGGCTTAATGTCAACTAAATAATACACATTCTTGTTTAGTATACTGAGCTAGCTTATCCTCTGACCCAAATTTTCATGTATATTTCTCTTATCCTTGAGATTACTGCAGTACTCCATGGTCTCAGGAACCAGAAAGCAGGCGGCAGCTACCACTTCTGTTGCCATAGCCGGCATGAAGTCTTGTTCTTCTCTTCTAGGAGCCTGATTGTTGTAGGGGGAAAAAAAAAAAAAAGTAGAGTCTGAGCCCATTTCTTTCGGGACCAGAGTTGATTTCAGTTCTTTTGCTTGTTTTGATTTTTCAAGTCTCACATTCAGTTATTTGAGGGGTCTCTCTAGGGTTATGCTACTATAAAATCTAGAAATTTTTAAAGGCAAACCAGTCTTTAATCACACTAGTCTCCACTGTTATGCTTGAAGTGCAAATCTTCATAGCACACAGCAATTCTGTCATGCACATATCCAGTCTGGATATAAGTATTTTTCTCTTGGGCACCTGGGTGGCTCAGTTGGTTAAGCCTCTGCCTCTGCCCCTCCCTGCATTTGTATACTGACATGTCTGTGTTCTCTCTCTCTTGCTCTCTCATTCTCACTCTCAAAACAAACAAACAAACAAACAAATAAGTATTTTTGTCTCAAGTGGAAGATACTTACCTAGTTTTCTGTACCCAGAGATGCCATCATGGATTTCTACTATTCCAGGGGCCTGCAGAAATCTAATCTTTTCTTTAAGCTTTCAAGAGAAATTATCCTCTAACATTTCTGCACTTAAACACCTTGCACCCCTCCCACTTTATAAACAAGCATCTACATATTTATTACTTCTTCTTTCCCATGTAACTCCCCTTCAAAGATCGTGGAATTCACTAACTCCATGAAGCAACAGTGATCTAAGGCAAGGGAACAAAAGTGTATGAGGACCAAAACGCTGTCCTCCATTTTGTTTTTTCCAAAGTATCCTGAATGGAAATATAACCTTTTATTAGATTTTACCATTTTCTCATTATATTGGGTTAGTACAAGTTTTTTGCATTTCAACTTAACTCTATCCCCACTTAACCACTTTCAACATTACTTGCCATTTAAAATGCTCAATCTCTACCATGAATAGAATGCTTGCTATGTGCCTACCTTACTAAACACTTTTTAATTCATTTTCATAGCAGCTCTATGAAGTAAATATGATTATTATTACCACTATAACTATAAAGAAACTAAAGACAAGACATTTTTATCTAAGATCTAGTTTATCTAAGATTACATAACTAACAATTGATGGGGATGGAAACTTGTGCCCTCACCTATTGTGCTAGATTTAATTATTTTACCCTAATTTGTATCAACTAGTAGAGATTTGAACCAAATATGAATCAAAGAACAAGACAAACCACACTCATTATGTTGAACTTTTGAATGAATATATATATTCATTTTGTTACTGAACCATGATTGAAACACCCACTGAAACAGTTCAAGCCAGACAGAGACCAAACATTTCCTAAACTGATAGAGCTAGAATAATGAGCATCAGAGTAAACCTACCCTATCTGGCCTGTTTCTTTGTACCCAAGTCCTAAGAGAAAGATTGTTCAGCTGTATTTACAAGCAAAATAATACTCCAGCAGGTTGCTCGTTTTGAATCTGGGCGGTCAAGAGAATCACCAAAGAAGGTTCTTCTCCTTTCCTCAACCTGGGAGTATACCTTATTGCCCACCCTGCTATAACCAGAAACACAAGTTTATTAATCCCCTTATTATTTTTGTTTCCTTAGACATAAGTATTTATGGAAAGTTTTAAAAACTTTGGACACCAACTCAGAAAGCTTTCATGTAAGCATTCTATTACTAAGCTTCCCCTGCTGCGTATTAAAACCTTTGGGTCTTCAGAGTTATATCTGTGCTCCAGCTGCACTATGCAACATCATTGGCAAATTTTGACGTTTAATTAAGGAATAGTTATCATAGCTGTATGGTAAGGGAATGTTGGATGACAAAACCCTGGTGTTGTGATATTAATTACATCACCATAGTGGACTCCGTGCATGTGAAAAACTTGAACCCAAAGAAACAACTCATTAAGCTTCACAAGCTCTCGCAAGGTAGGGAGTTATATTTTTTTGTGATCACAACAAGACTTCAAGGGGTAAATTCTGAGAGATTTGTTTTCCCCTTATAACAATTGTTTGTGTTACAGAAATGAAACCCAAGAATTACTAAATGTTTGCAAATGCAAATAATTTTGCTAAGCACTGTTCTTTAAATCCTCTCAAAAATATATTTTAAAAATAGTCTTGGTGGGCTATGTGGGTGGCTCAGTGGGTTAAGCCTCTGCCTTTGGCTCAGCTCATGATCTCAAGGTCCTCAGATCCAGCCCTGCACTGGGCTCTCTGCTCAGCAGGGAGCCTGCTTCCCCCTCCCTCTCTGCCTGCACTTCTGCCTACTTGTGATTTCTGTCTGTCAAATAAAATCTTAAAAAAATAAATAAATAAAACAGTCTTGGTTACAGCTTTTAGCTACTGTTTATTGGACACTTATTATGGACCTGCATATACTAGGAACCTTACTTATCATTTTTAATAGCAAAACACTTCTAATGTTTTATGCCAATACCCCTATTTTGTAGATGGGGAAACTAAAGCATATATTGGTCAAGCAACTACTTAAAGTTTCTAAATTGGTAATGGTGAGTCAGGTTATGAATCTAAGCTCTATTCATTAAAATCCACTGTTTACACTATGAAGCAAAGCCAACAAGCAAACAAATCAGAAAAGTTTTCAAAAGAAAAAAAAAATGCAAGAGAAACTTGATGAGGCATTAGTGATTAAACAATGAAAATGTTTGTGTTTTGGACAATTGGCTTATGGTTGAAATTATTTCATGTCCGTTACCTTGAAAATCCCACAATAAAATTTAAGTAAGACAATAAATACAACAAAATCATATTTATTGAAAAAGTTATGCACTGAAAATGTATAATTTGAAGATTGATAATTATGATTAATAGCATTATCTCTGGACAACAAATAACTCATAAAGGAGAAGAAGTAAAAATGGTGAGTAAGTATGTTCTTATTTTTAAATTTTATTTATTTATTTGAAAGTAGAGAGAGAGCAAAAGAGCATGAGCTAGGGGTGGGGTTGAGGCCGGCAGAGGAAAAGAGAGAAGCAGGCTCCCTGCTGAGCAGAGAGTCTGATGTGGGGCTCATTCCAGGACTCTGGGATGATGACCTGAGCCAAAGGCAGATGCTTAACTTGCTGAGACACACAGGCAACCTGAGGCAGTATGTCTTGGCAATGAGTTATACTTTATTTTTTTCCATAATGAATTATAAAAGTTTCAACACAATAGAATCCTCATGTCCTCACAACTTTGAAGACACTGCTATTTGCTGGAGTCATTATCACTGATTTATACTTAATTTTCAAAGTTGATGGATATTTGCCTATTATCTTCTTTGTGTTTTAACATTTACTTTACATATAGTATGCAGAATAGTTACTGGATTCAAGATCTTACTCATTTTGGTAAAAAGTGATTGTGGTAGCCCATGACTCACAATCAGTGTTGACATAGATCAGGTTTGTCCCAGGATGTCCTTAGGAGTTGCCTATACGTTCATTCTGATTGATCAATGCATATACTTTGTCTATCAAATATTCACACTACTATCTCAGCTTTTAATTGTAACACATTAAAAAATACTGTGCATTTGATTAAGACTCTCTATGACACTGTCCTCTCTAGACCCCTATCATAACATTTAACATACTGTTAGCAATTTGGGGTGTACTTTTACCCTTTCCATAATACTCTGAAGGTCTTTGAGTCCAGAAAATGTCTTGTATTCTTAGAGTCTTACACAGTGCTTGTCAACAAATAGGCATTCCTTCAAGTCTGCTATAACCTGGTCCATAGAGATAATGAGAATTCCAATTCTACACTTTTCTAAAATCCAGAATTTTTAGAGATGATTACAATATTTCTTAATGGTAGTCTGAAATTATTTATATTAATTTTTATGTGAATATGATTTGAGATTATTCCAAGCTTAAGGGGAAGTTCATTTTGAGAAATGCCAGCCTGAGGATCAGTTTCTGACAGTGATGGACCCTTGGTATGGTGTGATAAATGTTCACCAGGATACTGACTTTGATCCCATGCTGTAATCTCTCTTTTACTATTCACTTCCGTTTTCCTTTTGCCATCATCAGCATTTGATCAGTTGTATTTCCAATAAACATATAATTTATAACTTTTACAAACTCCATACTACTGACGGGATTTATTCACAAGAATAGAATATCCTTAAGGATAGGGCCTTTGTCACTGTTGTCACTTGTCAACTTCAATGTTGTATAACTGAGGGTCTAGGGAACATGTAGCAACATGTAAAATAGTAAAGGAGTAATTTCTTGCAGCTGTTTCGTGTTTATCAGGTTTTTATATTACGGTATTTCTGGTATTCCCAGGAAAGCAATAACTTATTTCACAAGTTCAAATTCAGTCATTCTGGTCAGGAATGTTGCTCTGTACTTCCGAGAGCTACTATTCATTTTCTTTGTCACCTTTTGTTACTTCAAGATTGACATAATTTAACTTAATACAGCTCTACCTCTATTTCCCATTCATGGGCATAGACACGTCCTTCAAAGCTGTTTCCTAGATGCAGACAACCTCAAGTAGCTATAAGCCTTCAAAATTGCCTTATTAGTACTTGGATTTTAAATAAAATTTGTTGAGTTGTTTCTATATGTTTACTCACGATAGGACATATAAGCTTTATGATAAAAATTCATTTTTAAAAGATTTTATTTATTTACTTGAGAGAGAGGTGAGAGAGAGAAGGAGAGGGAGGAAGAAACTGACTCCCCACTGAGCAGAGAGCCTGACACAGGGTTCAATCCCAGAACCCCAGGATCGTAACCTGAACTGAAGGCAGACCCCTAACTGACTGAGCCACCCTCATACCCCAATAAGAATTCAATTCTTTTAAAATTGTTGATTCATTAAATATACTGCTGTTACATTCATGGAATTAACATATACCACAAAATACCAAGCTATCGTGAAGCCAAAAGTAATTAAATTTCATGTCTATATAATATGTGACCATTTAGTATGATGATAACTCTTGAGCTAGAGGATTCATTTCCCTAGGATTCTTCCTCTTGGCTCTTATAAAGTACTTCAAAATGACCTTAAGAAAAAGAAAGAATTTGAGTAATGATGTAACACTGCTCACCTATGCCAAAAGTATATAATTTGAAGCTAGAAGCATGGTAAGCATGCACAGAACTTAGTACAGTTTAAAGTACAGGCTGAGATCGGGGGTGGGGATAACACACAGAAAAAGGAGTGTATATTTGTTTTGCATTTCTTATGTCTAAAAGGCTGTCCAGGAAAAGACATGGTTTTTGATTTAATAGAATCATTGCCACAAACAGGAAAAGGTAAGCTTGCAAAACTCAAATTAAAGCTGCAGCAGCTTGCACCCTGAGGTCTTCAGTGTAATACCTTTATTGAAGCCCTTCAGGAATGTATGTCTGTCTCTAAAGTAGACTCCACTAGCATGGCCAGGATCTTCCTTGCTGGGGTCAAGCTGCGACATCCTCCATCCAGTGTCCTACTTTTCCTAAGCCTACCTTAATTTTATTGAATCTGACGTATTTTTTGTGATCCATGGACTTGCTTCAGGTCCATATTAAAACAGACACCAGTCCCTAAATAGTAGCTTTGTAGGTAGTAGTAAGTTGGCAAGATCAGATTCCATATAATTTGTTTCAGAGCCACATGCCAGAACCTCAGAAGTTAAAAAAATAATAATAATATCATATCATATAACACAGAAACCTGCAGAATAAACAGATCAAAGACCCTTAAATACTATACTCATTATGGGATGAGGAATTCCTTAATTACCTGCCCTGGCCACACCGGAAAGATGCTTCAACCCTTCCATCTATATATATTATTTCTTCAATTATTTATAAAAATTTACAACTACTATGACAGATGTTGGGGCATAACCAATTCAATTGCCAGCATGCCCTTCCCTTCCCTAAGCTCCTAACCAGTGGGAAGATAAGCAGGAGCCATGTTGACAAAGCTACAAGTATCACCTTTGTTTATTTATACACGTTTATATATTTAAAGAAGCTAGATTCTTAATACTGTTTTCCCAGGAAACAGGTAGATTTATCAGTCTCAGACACAATGCTGGGAGATGGGAGAGAAGAAAAAGCAAGACAAACACAATCTGGATTTAGAAGAAGAAACAAAATACAATGATCTAATTTTGCCCGAAGTAGAGCTCCACAATCAAGGCTGGCTAGCGTGTAGGTAGTGACTGAAGGGATTCTTTGGCCCAGTGATGCTCAGACTTTTTTGACTCAGGACTAAAATTTGCATACTTAAAGGACTAAAACTTTTTAGTTTTAGGATTAAAACTTTTTTGACTCAGGACTAAAATTTGCATACTTACATTTTTACTCATTTATTTATGTGGACTACACTTACTGATATTTAGTGCTTTAAAATTGATACTAAGACCATTTAGAATTATGTATTTATTTTTAAATAATAATAAACTCATTGTATTAACATATTTTTGTTACAACTATATTTTACAAAACAAAAAAAAAAAATAGTGACAAGTGGCATTGTTTTTCAGTTTGGCAAATTTTTGTCTGGTTTAATAGAAGATGAGTGAATTTGCACCTGTTTCTGAATGCAATCTGCAGTCTACTACTTATACTGAAGTGCTGACCCCGGGCGGGGAGTGGGGGATGGAATTTGCACACACATATAGTTGAAAATGAAAGACTGTAATTACCATTTTATTTTATTTTATTTTTAAGATTTTATTTATTTATTTGACAGACAGAGATCATAAGTAGGCAGAGAGGCAGGCAGAGAGAGAGAGAGGAGGAAGCAGGCTCCCTGCTGAGCAGAGAAACTGACGTGGGGCTCGATCCCAGGACCCTGAGACCATGACCTGAGCTGAAGGCAGAGGCTTAACCCTCTGAGCCACCCAGGCACCCCTGTAATTGCCATTTTAGATAAAAGATATTTTTCTTCAATACTAAACTAAATATCAACATGTGGTATTTCCTTAAAACTTTGATAAAATATAGAGAATATAACCATACCCATGAACTGCTGCTCCCTTCAATAGCCTCCAGCTGTTGCATCTTTAAATCTGCCATAGCCCACATGTCAAGGTCATGCCCAGTCAGCTTCCAGCTGATGACTGAGAGCCATAAGTCTACTAGTGTGACCACTCCTGCTAAATGTGGGACTCATCTAATGAGCAATCTTACTCCACATTCCCATCAGCCTGGATGAGGCTTTTTCAGAGCCACGCTTCAGACTAAGTTTTCTTACACAATCCATCCTACTTCCTACGTTCCTTTCACAGATGTCAAACCTGACTTGGAAAGTTCTCTATCTAAATCTGCTCCCTCTCCCCTTTTGCCTTCACTGGCATTATTCCAAAAAAGAAGTAATTTGCCAAGGACTTTCTTCTTGGCATCTGCTTCTCAGAGGACCCAAACTAAAAGCCTGGCTAACTCCTGGTGTAGACAATAATATCTAAGCTAAATGCGAAAAACAGGAGGGACTCAAAAGCCTTTCCTAGTCCTTTTTTGACTGTCCATGTTACTGCAGAGGTTGATTTGTGCATACAGCATAACTCTGTTTCCAAATTTAATCTCATCATTTTTTATTTAATGTAAATGTAATTTAAATGTTTGTAATCCTAACTCTGTGCTCCTTCTTTTGTCTTCTTAAATGTATTATGGGAACTATGAGTGAAAGTTGGGAGAGTGTAGGTTAGCCAAACAGCAATCACTTTTATAATTAAAGAATTCCAATCATTTCTGGTAATTGAAATATGTTTCTGACCACACATGTACATTACTAATCTATGTTATACTTTTATATTTTGCCAGTTGTCTTCTTTCCATTTGCAGATCTTCGTGCAGCCAGATACTTTTTTTTGACTCTTTGTATATTAAATAAAATAGGATAATTGAGTCTTCAGTAAAAGCTGAACTCTGTAGTACCATGATATCAGAGTTGGTGATCTCTAGTTTAATGACCATTTTGTATTTCTTCCAAATAGTCATAATGTTAGCAAATTTGAATAGAAGATATTTGTTATGTAAAGAACATATTTATTATTTTAACAAAAGAGCATTTTTATTATTATTAGGGCTCTGCATGTACCACTCAAGCTCATTTGTCCAAAGAATAAGACCCTCAGAGTCCAAAAGTGATGCCACTTGAACAAATAATTATCAATCCATTTTCATATGCCAGCTACTTTTGTGAGAAACGTGGGAGTGATAAAGTAATCAAAGCGATAAAGCTACTTACAATACATTAGTTAACGTGTAAAGAAAAGAATAGGGTGTAATAAAAGTAATTATTAAATTTTAAAATAGTCTTTAAATTCCAGTTTAAAGATCATCTGAGGACACTGGGGAAAGTGTCATGGAACACTATGAAAAATGCAATTTCAGTGGAATGAACTAATTCACACTGCAGGGCATCAGGAGAAAATGAATAAACAGAAAATATACTGATAAAGTTCGGACACTCTTCTAGTAAAGCGGTGGAAACAAGTAAGTATAATGTGGAATACCAACTTGTGAGGAATAGAAGTTGGTAACTGTTTCAAAATTTAGATCCCAGAATTTGCCCAATCCTTCCCTGACTCCATTTTATTGTACAGTTATAGCCCATAAAGATTAAGTAACTTTCCAGGTCATATAGTCTGCGTAAGTGACACTGATAATGGGACTTGTTTCTCCCATTTTATCCTGGGACTAAAAAAAGGGCCTAAAATAGCACTGTGCTCACAAGTTATTATTTCCATAATGACAGCTTTTTACAGCTTTGGAATAATGTAGACTGTTTTCTTGGTGCATCAGATGAGCATCTAGAAACCAATTATAGATATTCCAAAATTAAACAACAGTTCAACTTCCTCTCCTTGGGTAATAAACAAGGTTACCTCTCTGTCGACATTGTCTTACCTAGTGAACAAATCTTAAAACAAAGCTTTTTATGTTTCCCTGTTTGATTTGTCACTTTTATTTGATCCTCACTATTCCTACAAGAGACTAAACATGAGAGGGGAATTCATACGCCCTGATTTCTGGAAATCCAGATGCTAACGTATATAACATTTCAATGTAAAAAGAAGTACCAGAATTAAAGACCGCCTCAAATTGATAAAGAGGCGATTTTCCATGTTCTTCCTAGTGTTGCTGCCTTCCCCTTCAGCTTACTCAGTGCAGTTACAATGAAAAGTGGATATAATTTGGAGAGTGAATTTGGTTCTAAAATCTTTGGAACTTTGGGACGCCTGGGTGGCTCAGTTGGTTAAGCAGCTGCCTTCGGCTCAGGTCATGATCCCAGCGTCCTGGGATCGAGTCCCACATCGGGCTCCTTGCTCAGCAGGAAGCCTGCTTCTCCCTCTGCCTCCAGCCTGCCACTCTGTCTGCCTGTGCTTGCGCTCTGTATCTCTCTCTCTCTCTCTCTAACAAATAAATAAAAATCTTTAAAAAAAAAAATAAAAAAAAATAAAATCTTTGGAACTTCTAACTTTATGTGGGATTTTGCAAGATTTTTACCACATTGGGACGGTCATGTAGCCATTTTCCAACTTTCTTTCTTTCTTTCCAAATTTCCAGAAATTTTCCAACTTTCTGCCTTCAGTAGTTACTGTCGTTATTTATGCTCTCCCTGGAGCCACAGAATCTTCTGTGTCTGTTTCACAGAATATATAAAACTTTGAATTGAAAAAAAAAAAAAACGCGTTGCTTTTTTTCTCAACATCTATGAATCGATAGGAAAAAGGCAGAAAAGCAAGCTGGGAAAAGGGGCAAGAATATAAAATAAGTTTTGTGGGGTGTCTGGGTGGCTCAGTGGGTTAAGCTTCTGCCTTCAGCCCAGCTCATAATCTCAGGGTCCTGGGATCAAGCCCTGCATCAAGCTTTCTGCTCAGCGAGGAGCCTGCTTCCTCCTCTCTCTCTGCCTGCCTCTCTGCCTACTTGTGATCTCTCTCTCTGTCAAATAAACAAATAAATTAAATAAAATTAGTTTTGCTAATTTTTAGACAAGTACTCTAGCCCTGGTCAAAATGAGTCCTCTGAGTATTTGAAATAATTTGGTAACTAGCTAATAGGTCATTTGTTTAAGATACAATTTATTTTATTTCAAGGTAAAGGATGTTTTTTGCATATTTCCTTCATGTTCTTTGAACACATAATTTTGAGAGACTGGGTTATATAAGTAAATATTGAAATGTGCAATATTAAAAAGAATTGGATAGTTTTGCTAGACAAATTCATTGTGAAATTTTTTGTAACTTAGAATTGTATTTCATCCTTTTGGCCTGTGTGCTTTTAAACTACAGATGCAGTCCACATACAATGAAAGCCATCATCATTTGTCTGATTAAGGAGCGAGCGCTGCAAGAATATAGCTGTTACTGGTAAATGACACAGTATTCAGTGATGAAACTACATTATCTTTGTTTTTAAGATATTATTTGTTTCTCAGAGGGAGAGAGAGAGAGACTACACAAGCAAGGGAAGCAGAAGGCAGAGGAAGAAGCAGGCTCCCCACTGAGGAAGGAGCCGAGTGCCATACTCCATCCCAGGACCCTGGGATCATGACCTGAGCTGAGGCAGACACTTAACAAATTGAGCCAGGTGTCCCTATAGCACCTTTTTTTAAAGTTTTTATTTAAATCCCAGTTAGTTAACATACAATGAAATATTATTTTCAGGTGTAGAACATAGCAGTGCAACAGCTCCATACAACACTCCGTGCTCATCGCAAGTGCCCTCCTTTATCTCCATCACCTATTTAAGCCACGCCCATCCACCTCCCCTCTAGTAACCATCAGTTTGTTTTCTGGAGTTAAGAGTCTGTTTCCTGATTTGTATCTCTCTCTCTCTTTTTTCCCTTTGCTCATTTATTTTGTTTCTTAAATTCGACCTATGAATGAAATCATATGGTATTTGTCTTTTTCTAACTGACTTATTTCACTTAGCATATATTTTCTAGCTCCACTCATGTTGTTGCAAGTGGCAAGATTTCCTTTATGGCTGAATAATATTCTATTATATACAAATCAAAATTACAATGAGCTATCACCTCACACCTATCAGAATGGCTAAAATCAACACAAGAAACAACAGATGTTGGCAAGGATTTGGAGAAGGAGAAAACTTCTTACACTGTTGGTGGGAATGCAAACTGGTGCAGCCACTCTGGAAAACACTATGTAGTTTCCTCAAAAAGTTAAAAATAGAACTACCCTACAATCCAGCAATTGTACTACTAGGTATTTCCTCAAAGAATACAAAAATACTAGTTCAAAGAGATATATGCACCTTGATGATTATGATAACATTATCCACAATAGCCAAATTATGAAACAACCCAAGAGTCCAGTGACTACATATATTAGTTTTTCTTTATCTTTATATATAATAAATATCTGTATCTACATCACTTATGAATAGAGATCAATAGATTTAAATTCAAAAGATACATCATTCCTGTTATTGTTGTGGTTTTTATCATAAAAAATACTGAATTCCTATGGAGTATTATGTCTAATTCATAGACTAATCATGTCTAATTCATAGATATAATGAAATGAAACAAAAAAATATCTTCAGAGATTTGGAAATCCATTAAACCTCTCAAACTTTTAATATCAATATCTGAAAATAGTCATAATGATATATTGAGTAATTTTCTATAGTATAATTCTTTTATTTCCTTGTAAACCAATCCAGTCATAATCAGTCATGACAGAAGTGGTGTTTGCTTTTGGTAGTCATACTTTTTTTTTTTTTTAATAAGATTAATTTCTTAAATGTATTTATTTGACAGAGAGAGAGAGAGATCACAAGTAGGCAGAGAGGCAGGCAGAGAGAGAGGGGAAAGCAAGCTCCAGGCTGAGCAGAGAGCCTGATGCAGGGCTCAATCCCAGGACCCTGAGATCATGACCTGAGCCAAAGGCAGAGGCTTAACCCACTGAGCCACCCAGGTGCCCCAGCAGTCATACATTTTTTTTTTAATGGTTTTATTTATTTATATGAGAGATGGAGTGCAAGTGGTGGGGAGGGGCTCACTGCGCAGGAAGCCTGAGGTTGCTTACACTATGATGTCAGAGGACTTAATCTCATGACCTAAGCTAAAGCCAGACATTTAAACATTGGCAGTCATACTCCTATAGGAAGATATATGACCTGTAGTAAAAGTTATTAACTTGCTTTTATATGGCTTTATGGTTTATAAGGCACAATTTAACAGAAGTGATTTCTCATAATCACTTTTAAAAAACAGATTTCTCTGTTAACAACAGTATGGTTTGGTGATGAGGGAACAGAGTTAGCTATTGGTAGAACCAGGACACAAACTGTGTATTCTGAATCTGTGATCAGTATTATTTTCATTATAGCATGATGAAGGAAACAGAAATAAGTTGTGATAACAAATAAAAAGAAGATATAGATTCACCAAACCTAATTTTAATCATGAAAAAATCATGACCACAAAACAAAAAGAAAGTGGTAATTATAAGAAAAGGCATATAAAATCTCATTTTGAGATCAAGAAGAGAACACCTACTTCAACCCATTAAAATTCATAAAATAATCACTACAGATTAAAGTTGAGTAGATTAAAAATTTTACTGAGTTTACATCAAGATTCATATCTCATTCCCATACAGAAGAATACATAAATTTGACATTTATAAATGCAATATTAAAAGAGAGGAAAGTAAAAATTACTGAATATCTACCATGTTCTATGAACTAGAAAATTTACATGCAAATGTTTATTTCATGTACAGAACCCCTACAAAGCATTATTAATAAAATTACCTTATGTGGTCATCCATTATCATTCCCAGTTCTATGTTAGGTATCATGAGGATTATTTTCATAAAGGTACTATGTATGCTTGAAATGAATATATATATTTCAGTGATTGGGTATAATGTTCTCTCAAAGCATATCCAGTTTTTTTTTTTTCTTACACCTATCCATAATTTTAGAGTTGTCACTAGTGTTGTTTATATTTTTACTTTATTGTTATATCTTTCATCAATCACTCAGAGAATTACTGTGGATTAATTTATTTCTCCTTGAAGTTTACTCACTCTTTGCTTAATAAACTCTAAATTTATCAGAATATTTGTATCTTTATCATGAAATGAATGTTATAACTTTGTAATGTATCACTCTAATAATGCTTTCTGCCTTAAAGTCTAACATGTCCTAGATTTTTCTATTAATATTTGACTTATTTGGGCATTTTTTTGCTTTCACATCTATTTTTTCCTCAGCTTTTTAAAATGTGTGTCCTGTATAAACAAAATGTTTTGCTACTTAATAAAATGTAAAAAACTTGGCTCTAACTGATGAATTTAGTTCAGTTACATTTAATGTAATTACTACTACAGTTACATTTACATCTCCCTGTAATTTTTTTCTTTGAATTTTCCATTTGTTTCCCTTATTCTGTTTCTTTTTTGCTTTTTCATTTTTTTTTTTTTTTGGTAAGATTTTGTTTATTTATTTGACAGAGATCACAAGTATGCAGAGAGGCAGGCAGAGAGAGAGGGGGAAGCAAACTCCCCATTGAGCAGAGAGCCTGATGTGGGGCTCGATCCCAGGACCCTGGGATCATGACCTTAGCTGAAGGCAGAGACTTTAACCCACTGAGCCACCCAGGTGCCCCTCTTTTTTGCTGAGCTCATGTGTGGCTCAATCCCAGGACCTTGAGGCCATGATCTGAGCGAGTCAGATGCTTAGCTGACTGAGCTACCCAGGCACGCACTATGTTTCTTTTTCTTTACTCTTTTAACTTATTTGATGAACTTAAATTTTTTTGAGGTTTTGTTTAATTAATATATACACACAGAGAACTTCACATAATAATTCTAGAGCTTGGTGTATTAATACAAAACAAACCTGGGAATAAAAATCCAGGTCAAAATTAGGGCATTAGTAGCAGCTCAAAAAATCCAGGAGTGTCCTTTTATAATCTCTAACTTCTCTTTCCTCCTTCTTCTACATAGATAACCATTATCCTAACTTCTAAGATTTTTATAAATTACTTTGCCTATGTCTGAAATGTATATAAATGGAATCATAGAGCAGATATTCTTTTTGTCTGGTGATGTTTGATAAATAAGTTTTTATAGCATATTTGTAGACTTATTTATAATTGTAATTATCTTAGTAGTTTTTATAATGTATTTGTATACTTATGTAGAGTTGTATTTGGCTTAGTGTCAGTGTTTTAGGAATTTACTTAAAACGCACTTATATTTTTAACCATACTAATGTTTATGGATTTTTTAATTTGCATTTTTTGGTTAATATAAACATCAGATATTTTCACAACATTCTTGTACCTGGTTTCTGTTGCATAAACATATGCATTTTCTAGGGTAGTGGCTCTTAACCAATGATGAATTCCACCTCCTCAGAGGACATTTGACAATGTCTGGTGACATTTATGTATGTGAAGATTGAAGAGGGTGGTTACTACTAGAATGCAATTGATAGAAGATAGGGATTTGGAAAAATCCTCTAGTCACAAAATAGCCTCCTGAAACAAGGATTATTCTACTCAAACTGTCAATCATAACATTGTTGAGAAATCCTTTTTAGGGGGTATACTTATGATGTATTGTGATCTAACAGAGTAAGTCCTCATACTTTACACTTTTAGTTTACCCCAGTACTATAATACTTTACATTTTTAGAAAAAAATTGCATCAATATTGATTTCCATTCAAAAGTTGCTGGAAATTTTATTAGGATTACATTGCACCCATAAATCAGTCTGTAAAAACAGACATCTAAAATTGAGTTGTCGGGGCGCCTGGGTGGCTCAGTGGGTTAAAGCCTCTGCCTTCGGCTCAGGTCATGA
This sequence comes from Mustela erminea, assembly GCF_009829155.1. Taxonomy (NCBI): domain Eukaryota; kingdom Metazoa; phylum Chordata; class Mammalia; order Carnivora; family Mustelidae; genus Mustela; species Mustela erminea. The sequence goes on along the minus strand of NC_045615.1, from coordinate 125,055,354 downwards.
TCCCAGGGTCCTGGGATCGAGCCCCGCATCAGGCTGTCCGCTCCGCGGAGAGCCTGCTTCCTCCTCTCTCTCTCTCTGCCTACTTCTGATCTCTGTCTGTCAAATAAATAAATAAAATCTTTAAAAAAATAAATAAATAAAATAAAATTGAGTTGTCTGATCCATGACTCAATTAGATATTTTCCAATTATTTTTAAAGATTCTCTCCATATTGTTTAAGATTTTCCCATTTAGAGGTTTTGTATATTTGTGGTTAATTTTATGTTTTTATTTTTGTTTTTTAAACTGGCCTTGCATCCAATGTCTTGTAATGCATGTATTAATTCTAATAGCTTACTTATAATTTCTTTTGTACTTTCTTTGAATGTTCTTAAGTTATATGTGAAATTGACAGTTTTATAACTTTTTGTCAGTCCTTTTTTTTTTTCTTTGCCTTATTTTAGGCTATATGGTCTAGTAAAATATCAAACAAAGTAGTTTTAAGAGTTATGATTCTCTTATTCTTAGGTATAATTATTTTCTTACTGTATATTCAGAATTTCATTTTTTTCTTTATTATTCAGTTTGAATATTTTCTTCTGACCTACAGACCAATTAACTAATTCTCTCCTCAGTAGTATGTAATCTGAAGTTACACAATTGTTCGTGGTCTTATTTCAAGTATTTGTATATTGTTTTGCACCACAGAATTTTCATTGTTTCTTTCTGTTTATTGATTCTAGTTCTGTGTCAAAGTTTTCATTTTTGCCTTTTAATATATTTGAAGTCACTATGCCTAGTTGGTTTAAAGTTCATGACTCATCACCATTTTCTGGATCCCTTTGGGACTCTTACCCATTTTTTTTCTTTGTGGTCATGGCATTTGTCTCCTCTTACATTTGGCTAAGTTTTCTACTGGGTGACGGTCATTGTGAATATAAAATCGTAGAGATAATTTGAGGTTCTGTATGATGTTATCTTCTTTAGAAGTTTAATTAAATTTTCTTTTGCCAGCCTGTTAGCCTAAGGGTGATAATCACGTTAATCAAGTAAAGGATTAAGTATTTGAATTGGAGGGTTAGTCCCTGTGAGTGCTGATCTGCTTCTGGTCCTCCCTTACTTCCACGGTCTAGGCCTTCTGAGACCAATTTAAATTTTGAATTGTTATCGGGGACTTTTCTCCATAACTGGATTAGTACTTCAGTTTTTGTTCTCCCAACCCTGTAAGAAAAAATTTTCTGTGAGTTTTCATATATTGAAAACATTTATTAAGTGGTAGTTCTTATTAGAGTTGTGTTAATATTAGTATCAGGCACTTCGCAAGTACTTGTGGCTTACTCCTACTTAATTAGATAAATACTATAACTTTGGCCATAAGACTATCTCCAAGCCCTACTGAAGTTAAGACTGTATTTGCTGATACATTATGTTCTCTGGAAAAGAGGATCTCAGTAATTGATAGGACTAAATCTGCATTTGACAGGCATCACAGATTTCAACTTTGAAAGGCTTGGGGGAGCAGGATCTGACAAATGGGATAGGGTGGAAGTGGGCTCTTTAACATTTTAAATGTACATAGTTATGTAAATCCACATAGTTATGTGTTAAAAAGCAACATTTTTTTCTATTGAGTTCTCTGTGTTCAGAATAGAAACCAGAGCAAATTAAAATTATGTAATGAAGCAAAGATGTTTTTCTCAGCCAGGAAATCATTTGCCTTGTTTTCTTCCCCCATGATGATTCACATCAGAAGAAAAGATGTAAAACTGCTAATATGAAATTAGCCAATTAGAAACAGAATGTTGGAATCCATCAGTTTATGTGTGTTTCTTCCAGTTGCCTTCCTATTTGTTTTAAGAAATATTTTGGCATAGAAAAAGCTGTCATTTCCCTCCACTTGATTCAATATCATATTACCTCTTAAAAAACGGATAAAGCTAAATGTCCCACCTGACCTACACCCTAACAAAAATCTTGTCGGTAAAAGTTCATCTTTATTCAAGTGATGATATATTTCCTTTACATATTTCCTGTCTGCCATTTTAAGCAAATTTATTTTTCCTTATGAATTGTATAATTATGGGTAGTCCAGTTACTCCTAGTTATCTCTCCATAATCATTTACTTAAATGGAATAAATTTTATATGTTCTAGTTCCAAATTTAAATGTTTACAGACCTTTAAGGTCTATATGCTTATATTCATATCATATTGGTAATATATGCTCATTTGGTATCATACACTCATGTTGGTGTAGAATTGCTTCATTTTCTGTATACAAAGATGTTACTTTGCCCATAAGTATTTATGAACTTTTATTCCTACCAGTAGTTACTCTCATATCTTAGGGTTGGGTCAGTTCTTCTTATAAAATGTTTAATCTAATTCAAATATCTTGAAATATATTGAATCTAATTCTAGTTCTTCAGAATAATGAAATAGTGGTGTGATACTTTGACAAAGGAGACATATACAGAATTTTTTTTTTTAAGATTTTATTTATTTATTTATTTGCCAGAGAGAATGAGAGAGAGAGAGCACATAAGCAGGGGGAACGCCAGACCGAGAGAGAAACAAGCTCCCTGTTGAGCAAGGAGTGGATATGGGACTCTATCCCAGGACCTTGGGATCATGACCTAAGTGAAGGCAGATGCTCAAAGCAAAGGCAAATGCTCAACCAACCAAGCCATTCAGGCATCCCACCTATAGCATCTTGACACAAATATCCCATGCCTGTCATAGTTGACCATTTGGGCTGAGTGTTATAGTCATCTCTTTCTATAATATGCTTTTCAAGAATTTACCATAGTCTACTTTAACTAACACTCCTCTTGGGAGTATTCTCAAATCTGTGTGACTATTGTTTCACATACACTTTAAATTCAGTTTCAGCTTGCTACTGGCTTTCTACATTGTCTATTTCATTGAGTAACGGCTTCCTCAAGATCACATAACTGAAATTAAAGTCATCAAATTCACCTCCCTGCTACTAAACAATCCAACTTTTAACTCTTCTGTTTCCAGCAGTTCTACTAATTTAATTGAATAATTAAAATCAATAAACCTTATTGAGTACAGATATGCGTGAGGCACAAACCACTCTCTAAAAGAATGTATTATCATCCTGGGTGGCTCAATTGGTTAATCATTTGCCTTTAGCTCAGGTCATGATCCCAGGATTCTGGGACTGAGCTCTACATTGGGCTCCTTGCCGCATCAGCCTGCTTCTCCCTCTGCCTGCTGCTCCCCCTGCTTGTGCTCACTCACTCTCTGACAAAAAAATAAAATCTTAAAAAAAAATAAAATAAATGAAAGAATGTATTGTCTATGTCTCATGATGCAGTATAAAATTTTTAAGTTAGAGGGTCAGCTTTTGCTCTAATTGATAGGCCTGAAAAATTAAAAAAAAAAATTAAAAAATGTGACTCTTATTCTCCAGAGGATCTCTGTAATGTAGATTCTCAGATTTATCTTGTCACTGGACACAAGGTCCTTGAAAAATGCATTATTTTCAAAGACTGTTTACGGAACACTTGAAAATGTCCAGGGTCCTTAGGAAATAATCATAATTAGCCAGGCACATAGACAATTTTCATATGTAAATAAGATCACCAGCTATTAGACAAAGATTGACCATGCTCTTTAGTCACCAGTGATCATAATGACATAGAAAAGCCACAACATGCTCTTTGATACATAATGGAATTTCTTTATCTTGTTCAGGTAGAATGTGGTATTTGATTGAACTAGTGATTCATCTACTGACTGATCTAGATTTACTAGAATTTTCAGTGTCATATATTTGATAAAGTTTCCTCTTCACATGGCCTGACTTTCTGTATTCATGTGGAAATTACTTGAGAGTTTGTGTTCCCACAATGAACTCTGTTTCACCTAACAGTGAAATCTTACTATATGCAAGGCTTCTGCTTCCAACTAGTTTCTTTCAGTTATCATATCCAATAGTATGTGTGAAACATATTGAAAATAAAAAAAATATTTAAGGATGGTTTCGAAGTCCTTAATCATTTTATCTCGAACAGATTATGGAAAGAGTCTATAAACTGAATCTCAAATCCAGATCTCTTTTGAGATATAAATCCAGTCATGAAAATATAAAATAAGAACCACTTTTCCTCTTCTAGAGCTTAATACAGTGTGGTGTCCTATCAAAAGAACACACTTGGGAAAAGAAATAGCTCAATTTATATACAAAAAGGAATTTTCCAGCTTATTTCTCTAAGTTACAAATACTTTGATATCTTTTGTTGTTGTTGTTTTGTTTTGTTTTAACTATTGGTGGTCACAATCAGTGAAAAGTGCCAATAATAATAGAGGCGTTTGCACTGCTGCAAATTTTTAAGTGGAAACTCTTGCCAACAAACACCAGCTGTACTGTGATCTTTTGCTGCTGTCTCATTTCAGTATTGAACAGCTTCTTTCATCCTTTTCTTTCATAGCTTGGGAATATGTGGTGAGAATTTCAGAGCTCCACACACACTTTAGAGTGTTTTAAAAATCATATAGTTGCCATGATAAAAAAAAAAAAAAAAAAACAACACCACAACAATAAAACAACAAAAAAACTAGATAAGCAACAACAGAGAAGAAAAACAAGTGCTTGTGGCATTGGTTTAATTACTTCCACATTCAAAGCCCAAGCAGGGATCCTATTTGCATCTAATCTGTTAGAACAATGATCACTTCTGCCAGACATTATTAAATGGTTGTGCAAGCCAACGAACTCCATAAGATGTCGCTGCAGAATTAGGGCCTCAGAGTACTGATAAATAGACCAAATAAATCTGAAAAGAAAAGAATTTTGATAAGTTAAACAAATCAAGCTTTCTGAGAATTTTAATAAGCTATTGACTTTAAGACCCTTATTATAAAAACAACATAACTAATTTCCTTCTACTGATGCCTTATTTGGTTTTTCAGTAAATATTTGGACATTTATTTTATGATGGACAGGGCAAAACTTGTGTTTGCTTATTATGAAAATAAGAATATTTGTTAATTCATTATTTGGAATTATTTTACATTAAACGAGCCATATATTTTTTAGTGAGGCTTTTATTGTTATCACTTCAGTCGTTCAAGGTATCATTTTATTTTAAAACTTCCAAAGGAAAGAGATGGCTAATAAACCATTAACACTTTTGAAATCCAATGTGCCTGACCTACTGGACTGCACTCAAGCAATGCAATACTGCGTAATGACTAAAAGAAATGTAAATACCATAGTAAAAGCAGAGCACCTAAAATTTTCATTTCCAGATTCAAAAGTTTTAAATTCTGCCATCCTCTAAGACACAGTCTAGATCTTCTGTGAATCTCTGCAGCCTATGAGTTCCCATTATACTTTAAGATCTTTTGATTTGTATCACTTCACATTTTCTAGCTTGTACCTTAGTTGTCTATGTGCTTGGCTTTGGTTACTCAAGCTTCTTGAGACAGGACATCCTGACTTCTTCCTTCTTATATAATAAAAAAATTGCTAAACTAACAAAATACAAATGAATCTAATCCATGCAGAAAGCACTACAATGTAGATTTTTAAAATCTGTATTAATCCTTACAAAACTGAAAGTCAATTTTAGAATTCTTCCCACTTTATCAGTTAGAACTTGTTTCCAAAGTTACACCAAGTTGTAACTCAAATTTGATATTAACTATGGACATCATTCTTTCCATGAAGCACTCTCATTGTACATAGAATAAATTTTTGTCACGGAATAAATCTTTGTCTTCTTCTGAATTCATAGACATCACAAGCAGCCTTCTTCTAAATAGGTATGAGTTTTTGGTCATTTTTCTACTGAACTATAGTATACCTCTTTTCACTCTCCCATTTGGGGGCTGCAACAGACCTGCTTTGAGAAATTTCATAAATAAGTTTTATTGCTTCTCTTCCATTCACTTATTTAAAGTTGTTTCACATTACCTCTACTCATCAGGATTCCTGATTGCAAACCATAGAAATGTTCTTTCTCTTAAGCAAAAAAGGAATTTATCAGAAGAACATCAGGAAGATTACAGGAAGATGAAGCTGGCTGAGGTGAGAACAGCCACAGAAGAACCAGGTAGAACAATAGTTTCCTCAGGACCCTGGAGCTTCTACACGTCCTTTCACTGCCTCCTCTGGCTCTGCCATTCCTTAGTCTTCTAGGCACAAAGCCTAGGCACAGCATTTTCCACAAATAATCTCTCAAGAATCTTTGCTTTTTGATGTAATGCCTTGAGTGGAAGCCTATGCTTGGCTATCCTTAGGTAACTTGAGAGGTTGAATGGAAAAGTCAACTCAATTTTCTGTAAATGATCAGGAGACAAACCCAAGCTTCTGTCTTTATGATATATATCTCCCAAAGTCCCCTGCTGATGAAATACAAGGAAAACTCAAAATAAGGAATTACTTGATATAAGATGGCAAACAAATTAAATAGATTTTGACAACTGTATGGCATTCAGGCTAAATTTCCTACAAAGATAGCTAGGTGGCAAGAGGTACTAAATATTCTGACTCAACACTAAATCAGACATAAGGACTTATGTTACACAACTTAGTCTACCAGAGCAAATGCCCATTATGGTGTAGAACTAAAAGTCAGTACTGCTATTAATAAAGATTAGAAGGAAACTGTGCCTCATCTCTTCAAATTTGGGAACCATTTCAAGTTGTCACACCCTGAATCTCTGGCCCAAGCTACTACTAGTGTGACTGTGCTCAAACTCTAGCTTCCAGGAGGCAGTGTGAAAAAGGTATATTCTCTTTAGAAAATGTCTAGATGGGCTTCAAACCATTACACAGTGGTTTTTGTTTGTTTGTTTGTTTTTTAATGATGTGATTCCTGTATCACTTTTTTTCCCCACAATGTTCCAAGATCCACTTTTTATGCTCCACACCCAGTGCTCCATGCAAAACATGCCCTCCTTAATACCCACCCCCAGGCTCACCCAACCTCCCACCCCGTCCCTTCCAAAATTCTCAGTTTGTTTCTCAGAGTGCTCAGTCTCTCATGGTTTGTCTCCCTCTCTGATATCCCCCATCTCACTTCTCCTCTCCTTCTCCCAACATCCCCCGTGTTACTCCTTATGGTCCACAAGTAAGTGAAACTATATAATAAATGACTCTCTCTGCTTGACTTATACTTTTATTGAGGAATGAGGCACAGAGCCGTAACACTAAAAGGGACTAGGAATATAAATTTAAAAGTTAATTTTGTCTCTTAAAACTCTTCTTATATTTGATAAAGTTTGATCATTTAAGTTAAAGCTATTATGGGGGTATTTGGGTGGCTCAGTGGGTTAAAGCCTCTGCCTTTAGCTCAGGTCATGATCCCCAGGTCCTGGGATCAAGCCCCACATCGGGCTTTCTGCTCAGTGGCGAGCGTGCTCCCCCCATCTTCGCCTGCCTACTTGTAATCTCTGTTTGTCAAATAAATAAATTTTTTTAAAAAGCTATTATGGACTTTATTTTATATAGTATTTAAACTTTATTTGTAGATAATTGTTTACAAATGTTTTGGAGAGGAGACTTCTGTTAGGAAAATGTACTACATTCCTACATAAGTTATACAAATTAATTGTAGTTTAAATTTAATGAATTCTAAATATTGAGAGCTTCCAAAAGCACATTATGGGGACTAGGAAGAGTCTTCTTATCACTATACATTTCTTACCACTACACATATCACTATACATTATCACTATTACATTTTGCCAATGGGATTAGTAATGCTTGGCCTTCTTCCTGTAGTTTTAACCAAGTTTGCATGTCCCTTCATGGATTGGACAAAGGTTAGCTCAAAAAAATACATTTTAAGTGCTTTATTCTGTCTTCAATTTTTTCACTGGAAAAACATATGGAGAAAAACACTTTGAAATTGCTTCATTTCTAAGATGTTGCTATATACATTACTATGGAGGAAGAGAAAAATAATCATCTCCCCAGTACGTAGTAGTAACACAAAAATTCATTAGGTATTATATGTGTGTCTTTATTTAAAAAGGTCTTAAAATTAATAGTTGATCTTTGACTGTATAGCTTTTCCTCCTTTAAAATGGGTGGGTATATTGCTTTCTTTAAGAAAAAAATAAAGAAAAAAATGGGGTACCTGGGTGACTCAGTTGGTCAAGCCTCTGCCTTCAGCTCAGGTCATGATCTCAGGGTCCTGCAATCAAACCCCATGTTGGGTTCCCTGCTCAGTGGGGAGTCTGCTTCTCCCTTTCCCACTGCACTTACCCATTGCCCCTCCCCCTACTTATGTGTGCTCTCTCTCTCTCTCAAATAAATAAATAAAATCTTTGAAAAAATTATATAAATAAATATATATATATATATATATATATATATATATATATATATTTAATGGAGGGAATAATAATATTACATTGTGCTCTTTAATTTTTTTTTAAGTAATAAAAATTTATTGAGAATTCCTGGGATGATGGTTATCACCTCCCAACCTGGAGGGAGGAACCCACACTGTAGGCAATCATTTCGAAATCACACTGTCCCAACACCTCCGGCCAACACAGGAAGGAGCAGTATCACTGCTTTGAAAACTGGTAGGCTTTGTTCATCCAAGAAGAGTTGGGAGGACAGATGCGGGAGGGACTATCACGTGATACTGGGGGTGGGATGGGGGTGTGCTGGATCCCAAGCTGGTTCCTAGAAAACCAGGGGAGGAACAGATTTACTTCTTCTCCAGGAGTGGAGTTCCTGGAGACTTGGGGCAAGTGTATGGCTTAGCCAGTTAAGCAGCCAACTCTGGATTTTGCCTTAGGTCATAATCTCAGGGTCATGGGATTCAGCCCAGGGTTGAATTCCACCCTCTGTGGGGAGTCTGCTTGGGATTCTTTCCCTCTAGGTCTTCCTCTGCTCCTCTCCCCACTCGTGCATTTTCTGTCTCTAAAATAAATAAATAAATATTTTTAAAAAGAAAAAAAATAAAAGTAAATAAGTATGATTCATTTTTATAAACCCAGCTTTGAGTCACATTAAATTATTTTTCAAGATAGAAAAAAAAAAGTTTGCTTACTGTTTCCTTATTCAGGAATATACATCCCTATTTTTACTACATATATCATCCTTGGTGCAAAGTAAAAATCCAAATAGCTTGCCTTTTTGATATTATCTTTCATTTCAAATGAAATAAAAAAATGCCATAGACAGTTGATATAAAATATTAAGAAAAAAATGGTTTTCTAATTGCAGGGGAGAAGAGAAAAACTAGCAAACTCATAGATGGGTTGAAATTATTAGTGCATGAAGCACAGAGGTGAAGCTGATCGGTTGACAGACCTCCAATTTCACACTGCTGCAGTACATTCTTTGGTAAATTTAATGGAAGAAAGAACCAACCAACCAGAAGCAATCTAACACAGTCAAACAAATGTCTGTTTAATAGATGCTGATTCTTTAGAAAATGCTAATAACAATACCACATGATAACTTTTTGCAGAGTCAGGAGTTAACATGATTATGTTCCTGTTGGTCACCACCTGTTGTCCTTGCCATTGTCATTGTCTCCAGCAGAAATAAATGCCTAAGGGTTTGCACAGGCTGACAGACATAACATGCCAAATTATACAGTGCTTCACATCATATGCCAAAACACAGATTAGGACACCACAGCTCTGCAAAAAGAAGTTTTCTAATTTTGAGGACTTTAGAATAAAAACAGGTATTTTCTGATCCTTTATCCGGAATTATTATTATGAAACTGATGATAAAATACCCATGAAAGGGTATGAGTGCCAATGAAATCCTAATTAGAAGAAAAATCCAAGAACCCAGCCCTGAAGAGCTCACTAAGTTTAATGAAAGAGTCTGGATTCAGCTAGCGGCATTTGTTCTACTCTCATTTTTAATTAGCATCAAGGAGTTTAATTAGAAGTATAGCATATGAGAATCACAGGGAATGCAACAGCTAGAAAGGACCAAAGACTTCTCTGGTGCAGCTGCTTTATTTTTTCCAGTGAGTCAGGGAATATGTGGGGGAAGGAGAAGACTTAGGGACTAGAAAATGCAAAGCCCAGATGGAAACATGCATGTGTGCAGGCCTGCTCAAAAAAAGCACACATAGAGTACGTTCATTACACACATATTCCCTCCCCACCCCAGGATTCTCATCTTACAGATTGTGGTTAGATCAGTATTAAACAAGGAAATCATGCAAATGAGAAAGATCTTCATTAATGTGCTATGTTTTTTATGTTTTCTTAGAACCCTTCCATAAAATATGATGCTACAAAACCAAAGGATCCTCATTTATTTATTCAATAAATATTTTAAACAACACTTATGCACCAGATACTTTTACTGGGTAAGATATAAAATGTTTAGGAGGAAAGAGAATGGGAATCTTCTATACTGAAGAAAAAACAGTTAGAGCATGTCTAGCTATCTCATCACATGTTTTAACTTAACTCACAAACCAGTTAAATTCAGTTCTACATCATGATATCAAGTTCCCCCCAGCAACGGCTGATGTGATAGTATTAGTGAGTCAATATGCTCTTAAACAAAGAGCACTAACTCAGGAACCAGGAGTTCTGTATTTTAGTCCTAATTCCACTAGAACATTAGCTAAAGAAAAACATTAAAAAAAAAAAGTTAACTCTCCTAACATCAGTTTACTCATCTAGATGATGAAATTTAATTACACAATTTTGAGGACTTTTATACCTCCATTATTTGTTGTTTTTATGAATTCATTTATAGCAAAATGAAATAGGACAAAGTGACATGGAAATATGGGGGCTTTAAAGAAAAATTTCTTGTATGACTTATAGGATTTTCAGTTTCAAATCCATTGCCTAATTAGTTCCTCTGCACACATTTCTTGTCTTTTGAGACCATATATTGAATTGTGTGCATAGGAATATTTTTGGTTCAATTTCAGATCTTGAATTTTATCTATTAAATTAAATGATGTCTCAGATGAGAAGGTATCTAATAGAATTTCTTTCATATGACTTTTTCAAATGGTAAGCTAAATGAATTTGCCAGGTGGTCTTAAATGAGGTAGAAAGAATCCAAACAAGAAAGCAATTCCTCATGTATTTCTAATATTTCTAATTTATAAAGTAAACCAAAGATGAAACTGTCTTCTGTACTACAAGGTTAAGAGTCAATTTAACAGAATATATTGACAAGCTGCCATGTGTTTAGTGCTCTACTCCATATTGTGGTAGACACATTATTAAGATCTGTGTGTTAGAGACAATGATTTTTGCTATCTACATGCATTTACTATATTTCAGACACTTCTCTAAGTTAATTATGTGTATTAACTTATTTAATTCATGCAGTCTTATGACTCTATGATGCTTTTAGTAGATATATGTGAAGCAGCGTGGAATCATGAATGAAATAGCCCTTCAGATGTCAGATGATTTGGGAAATTCTACTTAATTCATTTGGTTCTGGTGAAAGCAATTCTCTGGAAATGGAGTAGATGGATTTTTGCATTATTTAGAGAAAAATATTCTATTAATAAGTCCATCAGTATGTTCTTTGTACAAATAAAGCCACAACCTGCATATGCTGAATGGGTTATTTCAAATGTTCTATCTCCAATAGTTTTTGAAGCTATTATGTTAACTTAATGCTAGGTTGTGGTTTACAAGCAAATAATCATATCAAGAGAAGAAGAAATATTTATATCAATGATGAAACTAAATAAAAGGGGCACCTGCATGGCTCAGTTGGCTAAGCAACTGCCTTCAGCTCAGGTCATAATCCCAGAGTCTGGGGATCGAGTTCTACAACAGGCTCCCTGCTCAGCAGGGAGTCTGCTTCTCCCTCTTACCCTCTCCCCTCTCATGCTCTCTCTCACTCTCTCTCAGATAAATAAATAAAATTTTAAAAAGAGAAAAATAAAAGTTGGAGGCATTCTTTTTTTTCTAGAAAGAATTATAGAAAGAGTTTGTTGGATTTATGATAATAAAGAAAGAGAATATAGGTGGAAAATCTCAATGTTTATTACTATTAGAACATTTTTTATTGTTGTTGCTTAGGGATCCCTGGGTGGTTCAGTAGGTTAAGCACCTACCTCAGCTCACGTCATAATTCCAGGGTTCAAGGTTTAAAACTGGCATTGGACTCCCTGCTCAGAGGGAAGCCTATTTCTCCCTCTGCCCCTCCCCACTTTAGTACTCTCTCTGCCTCAAACAAATAAATAAATAAAATCTTAAAAAAAAAAAAAAAGAACATTTTTTGTTTAGAATAAGAAATCTGTTTAAAAACATAAAAACAATTCAGGAAAAATAGTACTGACTCAATGACTATAATGGAGACATTGAGAAAAACATTATGCCCAGGAATAATGCTTAAGTGATCTATTTTTTTTTTTTAAAGAAGTACAACCTTAAGAGTTCCATAAATTAAGCTGCCTGCATTTAATTTAAAAGTCTTATGGAAAAATCAATTAGCATTCATTAAAAGCTGAGTTAACATTAAAAAATTTTGTGGGTGGGCTAATAGAAGAATCTACCACATGAAGAGCATAAAGAAAGAAATAGGGGATTTTTTCCATTAAAAACCAATGTAACATGAGGACATAAACATGACAATAATAGGGGAAAACATATAAAGAAGAGTAAGGATACAAAGGTAAAAATATTAAAATACATTAAGGACTTGACAAAAGAAATCTATCAAATTCTCAATTATTATGTAACAAAAAATTTCAAAATGGTCTTTAATATGAAAACTCATCCTCATTTCTAAAATTATTATCAACACAGTACAGATGTAAATAAATTATGTTAAACAATAAAGAAGAGGTAAATCAATTTGTCATCAGAGCCTTTGGTTGTCAATTTTTTTTCCCGAGGGTACAAAGAAATAACTATGATTATTATCATGTTTCCCATTAAAAAAATAAAGTTGGTTAAAATAATTAATTATTAGAACACATATATATCTATCAGTTTAAGCTGACATTAAAAAATACCATAGATTGGGTGGCTTAAACATCAGAAATTTATTTCTCACGGTTCTGCAGGCTGGAAAACCTAAGCTCAAAGTGGTGGTAAATTTGGTTTCTGATGAAAGCCCTTTTGCCAGTTTATGGGCAGCGCCATTCTTGCTGTGCCCCCACATGGCAAAGAGAGTGAGCACTGGTTTCTCTTCTTACAAGGGCACCAGCCCTATTGGATGGATGAAAGCCCCGCCTATGTCCTCTTTTAATCTTTATCACATCCTCCAAATATTTTCTGTATCCAAATACAGTCAAATTTGGGGATTAGGTCTTTACATATGAGTTTTGGAGGAACGCAATTCAGTCCACAGCAACACAGAAATTTGGAATTGCATCAGATGACTTGATATCATGTGCTTCATCCTTTATTTTTCCATTTTTTGCCATTAAATGTTTTGATAACTGAGAAAAATCAGAAGCATTTAATGTTACTTGAAAAATGAGCTATCAAAAGAAAGAGTATACAGGAGAAAACCAAACTTGCCAGTTCAATGTTTTTCAACCTGATTTTAAAATCTAAAATATTTATTTTTAAATAACAAAAATAAAACAGCATAAAAACATTATTTTCTATTTTATCATAAAGGAAATGTTGAAGCTGATCACCATGCTTCATGGTAAGATGAAGAGCAAACAACAATATGACCCAGATAACAAAACATCTTGGTGGCAGCAGCACCTATAGAAATGTTGCTTCATAATCATAATAAAAAATAAGATGAATATGTCCCATAAATGGGACATCTAAACTTGTTTAATGTAGATGAAATTCAACCCAAATTAATCAAATGATATTAAATAAAGCAGACCATACCACTCCTGAAAAAGTTCTCTGATCACTTTAGCTGAGAGAAAAAAATTAATAGGCCTAGGAATCTAGAGGACATACTTATTTGAATATACAGGAGATAAATTTAAATTATTCACCAATTCCAACCCACTTACCACATCTTCCCTGGATTAATTTAAGGCTCTAATATATCCCAGTTTCCACTCTAGACCTCTTAAAACCAGTTGTCAAAATAGCTGTCAGAGTGATCTATTAAAAATGGAAATCAGGTCACATGCATCTCCTGTTTTAACCTTTCCAGTGACTTCTCATAAATGCAAACTGTTGAACCTGATTTATAAAGCCCTACATGAACTGGTATCTGCCTATTTCCATGTACTTATGCCTTGTCACTCTCTTCCTTACCCACTATGCTCAGAAGGCCACACTGGACTTAGTGTCCTTGAATTCATCAAACTCATTTGCATCAAACTCTTGGCTCAAGGACTCTTGGAATGGATTTCCCATTTAAAAAAAAAAAGTCTTTCTGCTTTCTGTCTTTAGCTGATGACTCATCAGGCAAATCTCAGCATAAATGTCATCTTTCTAAAAGACATCTCCTGACCAACAAATCTAAAGTATCAATTAGACATCTTTATGTTATCATACTATCTTAACTGTCTGCATCTAGGTTAGTACTTTCTGAAGGATTATTTGTGTATTTATTAACTATAGTTGTCAGCTTTGCTGCGGTAACAAATGATCTCAAGTCATAATGGCTTATAATAGGATGTTTCTCTATCAAATTGAATGAGTGCTGCTGGAAGCTATAGTTATCCTCCAGGTTTAGGCTCTATTCCAGTCTATGGCTAGGTTATAGGTTTGTTTCACAGATTATTGCATTCCAGGCCTCAAATTAAAATCATGCTACTTTCCAAATATATGTATTCTTGTAACAGAAGGAGAGACTTGTGACATTTAAAACTCCTTGGACATGCTGCATACCATGTTCATTCATATCCCCTGACCAAGACCAAAATCAATGAGATGAACATATACATACATACATTATATATTATATTTATTTCTCTCATGGGGAATATGGACAAGTCATATGAAAATAAGTGGGAATGTGTAATCCTTTAAAAGGGAATAGTAGAATGAAAAACTACAAGCAGTTACTACAACCTATAATAAAATATTTTAGTCACTTAGAACTGGGCCTTTTTTTTCTCTTGGTTATTGCTCTAACTCCCAAACTCTGCAGTATCTGACATACATATTTGTTTAATAAATACACATATGGTGAATTATGAGCTAATACATGAATATTCCTGTGTTTCCATCATCCTGTGGTGCACCAACTCTTCACTCCATTGCCAATTAGCTAATGATCTATTAGTGGCTTCATGTTCTGTTTCACTGACAGAGAATCATTATTCCCTAATACAGGGTGAAAATGAGTATGAGGAGCAGATTCTAGATTGAAGAAATCAGCTAACCTTGTTGTAATTTTATTGTATATTAAATGACAAGTATACAGATGCCTGGGTGGCTCAGCAGGTTAAAACAGCTGCCTTCAACTCAGGTCGTAGTCCCAGGGTCCTGGGATTGAGCCCCTCGTTGGGCTCTCTGCTTGGTGGGGAACCTGCTTTCCCCTCTCTCTCTGCCTACTTGTAATCTCTGTCAAATAAATAAATAAAATCTTTAAAAAAAAATGACAATTACAATGTGTTAAACCATTATAAGTAGATAGGCAATAAAAATCTACTCCTCTATATTTTTCCCATTAATTGGACAATCAGGACTATATTGATAACCATGAATTATCAAGTTCTTATCATATGTCAGTCACTGTGCTAAGCAATTTTTGTATGTTGTCTCTTATATTGTCTCCATAATGATTGTTTGAGAGATGTATTATTCCCATTTGAGAGAGAGCAAAGTAAATCAACTGATAATATGAAACAGAGCTGAGAATTGACCAAATACCTAATTAACTAAAAAAATAAAAGCCCATATTCACTAATATCAACTACTTATCCATAAGAAAATACTTAGCTTACAAAATAAAAAGAAAATGATAATATTTTACAAAGACACTGACTTTTTAAACAAAGAGAATAACAACTATCTAACATTGACAAGAATTGGGAATTTATATCTAATATTTTCCTGTTATAGCCAGCTTATTTTGAATAGTGTCTGCTTATATAATTATGCATTAAAAACTACCTTGGGCCAAACAAGTCATCATCTATCATTTGTCAGTCTTATTTGTCTTAGTCTTTAGTAAGAAAACCTGCCTGCTTCTGAATTATACATATTTGATTATACATATTTGATTAGCTGTAAACTTAACCAAAAATAAATAAATTAATTAAATAAGGAGAAACTAAAAACGAAAAGGATAAATAGAAAACATCCCAAAGGAATTTTCGAATTTCATCTCAACATTGCAAAAACAAAGAAAAAATCTGAACGTTTTCATTTGCTGCCTGAAAATAAGATGTTCTACGGCTCAAAAAAATTAATACTTAGATTTTATGAAAATGAAAACAAACTTCTTTAGATAAACTGCAAACCAGATTATCCTCAAAGTTTATACTGCAAACCAGATTATCCTCAAAGTTTTATTTTACACTTTTGAATAGAAACAGGTACACAACTTGTTTTGTGATTTCTATGTGATTTAGCTATATTAAATTAAAGCCCTCATTTCCCAGCTCAGCCAGTTCTTTGTAACGTGCTAGGAAAGGTAAAGAGTTCCTCCTTACTCTTCTCTCTTATGTTAAAATTCATATTGAAAACAAAAGTTTGGCTAACTGGATTAATGAGGGTTTCATGAGAAGAAATCATGGATATGTGAGTTACTGGGCTTGTAATTAGTAGTGGGAATGGGCCACTTTTGTTTGAACTATTAGAAATCCAAGGGGGGGATAATATCTGAACCTGTCCATGGGAAAGAGATCCACAGTGCAGATGAGTCAGTATATGGTAGAGTGACTGCCTGTAGCATATTGGTTTGTAATGATTTCAAGTCCAATTGTTGAAGACTTAAGGAAAGTTGTTTTGATCTAAGGGTGAATTTTAGAGACCCTGTCAGGATGATTTGGCAGAACCATTATGCCAATAGGTGCAGAGGAGTGACTATGATGTAATGGCACTTAACTTTAAATATTAAGGATTTCTGAGAACTTGCTACCTGTATTCAGTCTACATTTTGATGATTTAAATAGCTCTGAAGAGCTTGAGAGACTTGCTCTTGCTGTGCTCTGGCTACTCTTTGACAATGGTGTTAATCCATGCAATAGGCTCAGAAAGAGAAGGGATATCTATTCTTGCCTTGGTGAGACTACGTCTTGGAGGGAGTGGTGTAATCTAAACCCATAGAGGAATCCATCTTAACTGATTCTACCAATCAAAAATAATGATTCTACCAAGAACCAACTAATAGAAAGCAATGCCTCAACTCAATTTGGACTTTCATTTCTCCTTTTCTGAGAAAAATAGTGTAATTAATCCATCATTGGCTTGGAGTGTGTTATTTCCTTAGTGGCTCATTAAGAGACATCATCCTGTATGCTATTGGCTTATAAGCTTGTAAAACTTATAATTCCCACAGTGAACCTGGCAAAGACAAATTTCAGTCTCTGAGAATAGTTTACCCTGAATAACACCTCTTTATATTTGATAAGTAAAAATCACATGGTAGTTTTCTGCTAATCTGGATATCTATAGCTTTTATTTCAATGTTTTTCTACTATTTTTATTTGCATATGTTTATAAGCAAATTGACACAAAATTATTCAAAAATGTAGCATTGGTTTTTTAAAACATTTTTTCCCTAAATTGCGCTTTATTCACATTTACATGAAAAAATATGAAGAATGGAAGAAGAGAAAAACATTTTTATTATAAATAACATTATTATTATTTTTTAATTATTTATTTTTATTAACATAAAATGTATTATTTGCCCCAGGGGTCAGGCTTACACATTTCACAGCACTCACTGTATCACATACCCGTCCCTGTTACAGACTGGGTGCTTTTGCTTATTCTACACCATTTAATCTTCAAAACAATCCTCATGGGTAGGTATTTTTAGCCTCATTTTTTGCAGATGAAGAAAAAGAGTCTCAAAGAAGTAGTGTTATGGGAATATAATAACACTAGTCTAATCAAGTCTCCACATTTCCTGTTGATGAGCACTTTGATGGCCTTAGGAGAGATGAGTCGGTAACTTGTGTTTAGCACTTGCTCCAAGTCATTCATATCGTAACAACACAGCTTTTTATAAAGTGATCATAGATAGCAAAATTGTGTCTTTTGATGTTACAGGAAAAATAAATTTCCTAATCTCTCTAGATGACAGTAAAAATACTTCAGCTCCCTTTTACCAAAAAAAAAAAAAAAAAAAAAGGCTCATAAGTATGACAAAGAAACAAATAAATAAATAATAGTGATCTCGAAGTATTCAGATCAGTTGGAAATACTTTGGGCAGATTTTTGAGAAGATGATGTTGAATGGACAGAAATGTCCATTAGTTCGTCAGAGCATTTTCCTGTTTATATCAGTCTTAGGAGATGATAGAGTAAGACAGTGGAGTATACTAGAAAGAGAAAATGTGAGTAGCATCTTAACATTGCTAAAGTGTTGTAATGAAGTTGTAGTTATGAATTTCCACAAAACTTGGATTAAAAAAGCTATTAAGCAAGATTTCAAAGTCATACCATGCCAGACATGCCAAAACCCCAGCTTATAAATGTATTAACAGAAGCAAGAAAGAAAACTTCTACAATACTTATCATTTATGTAAAGAAGAATCTTTTCACTTAGGAAACCAAAGTGAAATATCTATTCTTCTATCCCCAGAAACATAGTAGGTAAGAAAACTACAACTGTTTTTTGTTTTCTGTGTTTATTTCCCCCGTGTTCTCCAAGGCCTTCCAAATAATGGCCACACTATAAATATCCCATGAATGCTTTGGCTTTGGGTTTTTTTTTTTGTTTGTTTGTTTGTTTTAAGATTTATTTATTTATTTGACAGACAGAGATTACAAGTAGGCAGAGAGGCAGGCAGAGAGAGAGGGGAGGAAGCAGGCTCCCTGCTGAGCAGAGAGCCCGATGCGGGGCTCGATCCCAGGACCCTGGGATCATGACCTGAGCCGAAGGCAGAGGCTTTAACCCACTGAGCCACCCAGGCGCCCCTGGCTTTGGGTTTTTAAGCGCAGGGCTATTCCTACCATATTAACATTAAACTTTGGGGTATGAGTTTAGTGAGGCTTACCAGACTAGTATTCTGCAAGATATTATTTATATAGCAGACAATTGTTCTAGCACAAAAGAGGGGCATGTTAGAATCATAGTATAGGCAATATCATGCAAAATACTAGTTCAGTAAATCTCACTAGACTCATATTCCAAAGTCTAACTTTAATATGGTAGGAATAGCCCCTTGCTATACTGTTCTGGACTCAAAAGACCTTTAGTAATGGTCATTTGAAAATATTTAACTTATTTTCCATCACTTAGCTCATTTGCCTCTTTGTTGAATGAACGATATGCAGTTTTGTTTCTACTGAAGTTCACTTGCTCTTTTCTCTAAAATTAAATTATTTGTTTGAGGTGAGGGAAGAAGGATCGAGGGGGAGGGAGAAAGAAACCCAAGCAGAGTCTGTACTGAGTACGGAGACAGACCTGGGGCTTGATCTCACAAATCAGAGATCACAACCTGAGCTGATGCCAACAGCTGGACGATTAATGGACAGTGTCACACAGGTATCTCTGAAGTTCACTTTAAGTACCACTTCATTCATTCATTCACTGGGGACTTGTGAACTGTGACAGAAAATAAGCAAAATTTATAAATAATTATATTAGTTAAAATATAAGATTATGTGTTATAAGTATAGATGAGAAACAGAAATTATGTGTTCTTTGAATGTAGAAAGAGAAATATTTGCCAAAGTATGTAATTTGGAATACTATCAGTGAAAAAGTAGTATTTAAACTGAACTAAAAAGAGGTAAGATAGGCAATGGTAATGACAAGAAAGAAAAAAAGACAATCATGCAGTAATTTTTTCTATAAATGTAAAGCTGGTAGCTGAGGATGGTAGAATAGATGTGATATCCAAAGAAAAAATGAGAAAGAGAGAACCAAAGACAGGGTCAAGATTATACATACTCAGAGGGCAACAATAAGAAAAAGACTTAGCAAAGCAGAAATAAAGGAATAGTAAAATGACAATATTAAATCTTGATTAAACTAAAGTTTTAAAGAGAAAGTATGAAGAAAAAGTGATGTGATATAGTCACTAGAGTGAAATCATGAAGAAAACTCTGACAAATTGAAGGTGAGGAAAGGCTTTGACATTAACTGATCATTAGAAATTGAGAAAACAATGTTTGCTTTAGCAAATTGGAAGAAGAAATAACCTTATTGCACAAGATTCAGAACAAGTCCAAGGTGAGGCTATGGAATCAACACATACAGGTTTCACCTTTGAAAAATGAGACTTTGAAATGAAGGATTAATATAGGGCAAAAGATTTAGACTAATAACTTGAGTGGTAGTAAAAGTATTGGTAGAAGAAAGTATGTCTTTCTGAATATTGAAGATACATGAACAAATTAGTCTTTGATGAATAAGGAACCAATACAGAGGGAAACATAATGATAGATTATACAAGAAAACAAACAAACCAAACCAAACACTTAAAATCCAAGGAAAAGCTTTGGTTTTCCTATAGTGGGAAAATGCATTTCCTAATTAGTGAGAGATGGATTTAACAACATTGCTGTAAAGTAGTAAGAAGGCAGCTATAATTTCCTAAGAACCTATGATTTTCTCTATTGGCTAATTTTATGAATTTGTTGGATAATAGAAGGTCATGGTGGAAGTAACTCTTACAGTGGACATGAGGAACAGTGAGAAAGAAACCAGAAACCCTTTCAGAATGGATTTGAAGGACAGCATATTGACTGGAAGGAAAAAGACAGGTGTTCACAATAGAAAGTTCCACAGCAGAGCTGTTCTGAATGATAAAAAGGTATGAAACATAAATATGTCAATTAAGAAGTGCTATAAAATGAGGACAATCCCATCACTGAGATGGCTGGGAAATCAAGATACAGCCTGTTCATCACTAAGTTTTTTCAGAGTAGCTGAGGATGATGGAAGGAAAGTAGGAAAAAAGGAACCTATGAGTCAGGTGACAAAATTCTTATTATTTTTAAATGTTATAGTGTGTCCTAAAAGAGGTGACTCACAAAGTTTGGGGTGCTTAATAATTATTCTAAGAAATTTTTAAAGGTCTGGACATACCCTTACATAGTAAAGGTCACTAGGTTTCAGGAAGAACTTGACCCCTCATATTTTGATAGTCTCTCCTAAGAAATCCTGATGTACTAAGTACTGAGATCATTATCTTAAATATGGATATATAAGCACAAGGAATAAATGATGAGGGAATAAATGTTCAAAGTAAAAGTAATAGGCACAAATTTGAAGTTTTAGAAAGATTTCCAATACTTCTTAAAATCAAGGAAATGGAAAATTTTTCTGAAGGGCCATGCAGTGTACCAAAAGTATGGACTCAATCTTGCATTTTGAGTAGCCTGGGTGTGATAGCTAAGGTTTTCCATCAGCTTTATAGTTCATCAAATCTCACTGCAGAGTCAACTTCTCACGGACAGGGGTTGAATATTTATATGGTACCTACCAATTCTTAGAAAATTGCAGAATATCAATAAATATTATTTTAAGAGAACTGCAACCTTTCATAGTGACACCAACCAGAAGACTGAAACTAGTTGTACTACATGAATGGTGATTATTGGGAGAGTTATTTTACTTGCCTTGCTACACACAAAAGCAAAACCCTACATTTTATTTTAGCAAGAGAATTCATATTCAAAGTTGCTACTGATTTCTTGTAATGAGGAAAGCAAGTCAATTAATGATGGATTTTTTTTGTATCTGTGCAGCATTGGGAAAAGTCCTTTAGTTCATACATTTAGGAAAATCATCCACTCATGGTTCTTAAATAACTCAGTCAATATTAGTATTGGTTCCTGAGGGAGGATTGGAAGTTTCTGAGTGAGATTTCATATGTAATTGTTTGTGTAGGTTGAACAGAAAAGAGGAAATATGCTGGATGTTTTAGGAGATGTCAAAGCCCTAACCCAGAGATCTAAGAAGGAACTGCAAGGAGCAGCTAAGGAGAGGGGTAAAGAGAGGGAGCTGGGATCAGACTGAAAGTCTCAGGAACAAAATGGACATTTCATTGTAAGACGCAATAGTGTCTGGCACCCAATTTTGTAACTTTTTTTTTGATGTTATAAATCCCCTATGATATCCTCAGTAGTTTTGATTTACCACTGTATTAGGGTATAAAGGAAAAGATTGTGTCCATTATCACAGGTAAACAATGGACAAAGAAACCACAGAGGCCTGGCTGGGAGTAAAGGAGATGGCTAGAAATAATGAACAGCTGTTTGAAACAAAAATTCAGAAGATGTGACAAGTAACAGCTAAGATATATAAGTGCTCCCAAGGGGTTCTCAGAAATACTCTGGAAGATAGATCCTGATGTAACAGATTGGGACTATATTTAATTTAGATATTAAGGGACAGGGTATGCAGAAATTTGGGATAGGGAATTGCATGATTTTAAAATGGCAGCTGAAACTACCTCTTTCAATAAAGAGCTACATAAACAGTTTACAGAAATGCAAACTCTGTGCATATCAAGATGAAGACATTCAAGCATTATGCATAACAATCTAAGCACTGCTTCTAAAGTGGAAGATCATTTGACATTTTATTCATCCTCTATTTTTATTTCCCCCCAGTGGTTGGTTTCATAGGGGCGTCTTGTATGACATGACTTCTCTCTTCTCACTCTAATTCCCCTCCTGTGGCAGAATCCCTGAAAGGATATCACCAGAAGACTTTTAGAATTTCAGTCTAGTGAACAAAAGAGATTAAAATATACATTAAAAAACCACATTTCTATTTTAAACATTTCTTAATTGGGATAATGTGCTTCTACAGTGAGTTACTAAAATATACTTTTTGTATATTAAAACTACTAATTAATCTTGAAAAATGTGTTAGAATGTAATTGTGAAGTTTTAGCAACTCAATATGCTTCTCAGATAAATTTTTCTAATGGGGAAAAAAAAATCCCAGGAAATATTCTGAGTCATTAGGTATTATTACACAGTTAAAATTCTCTACCTATCTAAAATTTAGTTTCTGTGTGGGTTACAGCATTCCTATACCATTTTCTAAATGCTGGAGAATTTGGGGGCTTTGTTTCACCTGTCTGACATTACTGTGGCTCCAGCATCTCTTTGGCCCTCTCTCTACCTTCTTTCCTCTCTTGTTACTTTTAATTTTAGCCTAATATTTAAAATGTAGAAATATAACTAAAGGGAACTAAGAAAGACATCACAAAATTATAATATACTAATACTGCTTTGCATATGTGCTCAATTTTTAATAACTGGGCCCAAAGTCCTTAATGACTCTACAGAATTTTTTAAAAGATTTATTTATTTATTTGAGATAGTGCGAGCAGGACAGGGAATGGCAGAAGAAGAAGGAGAGAGAGATAATCTCAGGCAGATTCCCTGCTGAGCATAGAGCCCAACTTCAGTCTCCATACTTACAGGACTCTCTATATCACAACACTGAGATCATGACCTGAGCCAAAATCAAGAGTTGGATGCTTAACCAACTGAGACAACCTGGTGCCCCCAGATTTTTTTTTTAATGTGTTCAGTCTTCTACTGTAACTTTTTAATATTTCTTCCTATTTAGGTATCCAGTTTCCATGAGCTATTCTTTGGATTCCTCAAATTCATTTTTAGCCATCAAATTGTGCTTGCCCTAGTATCCTAATCATTTAGTGTTTATTGATGTTATGCTGATAAAATAATCAATAAATAAACTTACATATAATCTGTACTATATTTAACTGGGCATTTCAAAAGACAATTTCTGTTAACTCAAATGTACTAATTTAATGTCTACTGTGGGCATTGTGTTTAGGAGCAGCCAAAACCAAATTCCTCTACTTCTATTTAGTGAGAACTTTAGGTATCCAGGCATGAAATCCCAGCTAAAGCATATAAGCTGTCTTTTCATCTCCCAATATCAGCTTTTCACAAGGATTGACTAAATTTCATATTCTGACCATCTGAATTATAACTTTCATGGTGTCCACTGTCAACACCAAAAGTCACCTGCTGTTCCAAGAGTTTTCTGAGGGAATATAACATTGTGTTTCCTGTTGGGCCAAGATATTTTTACATATCATATATCTATGTGGTTGTATTTATATAAAAACTGGGTAATATGATGTCCTTCTGCCTGATTCTGCTGGGCCTTTGCCTGATTCATTTAAGACACAAAATGCTAAGATCCTACTCTTCAGACACAGCAAAACAGATCCAGCAGACTTCTCAAAATGGTATGAAGTATGTTATATTTGGATAAAATTATTGTCTCTGTAGCACAATGCCATGCCCGTATGCTTATTTCTTTGTTTTTCTCTACCTTTAGTTTCAAATGCATTTGTGATAACAAACAATAAGTGTAAACAACAAGAAACTACTTAATAATCACTAAGGAACCAAATGACTAGACCAGTATCTTTGACAATTTGTTCTCATAACTACATTTATATACACATAGAGATCTAGGGACCCTAATTTTATTCAATATTTTTTCCAAAAACTACCCAGAATTCTATCACTAAGCATTGATTAACTCGATGCTTAAGTTGATAAAGACTTGCAGTAGCTTTGGCAAGTAGCCTCTCTCACCCCTGTTATGTTAATGTCAATTTGAAAAAAGCATAAGAAAATTTTACTAGGGTTTCTGAAAAAGGTGATACACTATAACCTATTTAAAAAAGCACCAAAATAATTCCCTGAACTTTGTTAGTTATAAGGAAAATACTATGATGACATGTAAATTATTTCTAATGTTTATAGTTATATATGCATGGGACAAAGAGAAATGAGATGTTTAGAAATTAATCTGTTTGATTTATTTTAAGGTAATTAATTCTAATTTCATTAGCAAAATGTACTTTAGAAAATTATTCAATTTCTTTACCTGAACAAATAAGTTAACTAGCTGGTTATATCTATATATCTTATATTTCTACTTTATTTTATCTTCTCCATATAAAAGTAGAACAATTATTTTAGATAAAAATATACAAATATTCAATAAGAGAATTGTTAATAAAATTCTACTGAGTAGAAAACAGGAATTGTGCCAGTGATTGATTTCACTGCAGTCATTCTTCTGTTCATTTTTATCTATTTTAAGATAACCACACATTTTATGAGCATGTTTGTTTCTTTTGCTCAGGCAGGGAGATTTTATCTTTATTATACTGGACAGTGAGGAGCATAAGCATGAACCTATCTCATGCTTTAGAGGAAGTCACTATATGTTCGAAAACTACTCTACTCAAATATCCTTGAAAGATAACCCAGGGACACGTGGGTAGCTCAGTCTCTTGAGCACCTCTTTCAGCTCAGGTCATCATTCCCGGTTCCTTGGATCAGGCCCCACATAGGGCTCCCTGCTCAATGGGAAGCCTGCTTCTCCCTCTCCTGCTCACCCTGCTTGTGCTCTCCCTTTCTCTCAAATAAATAAATAAATAATCCTAAAAAACAAAACAAAACAAAACAACAAGGGTAATTCAGATCAAGGACAGATAGTACTTCCCTTAAAAAAAAAAAAAAAAATAAAGGCAGAAACATGAAAGACCCATAGAGAACTACCTCTCAGTGCTTACCTAACAGATTTTCTGTGAGGATTGAGTCTATGTATATGTGTGTATATAAACATTTTATACGTAAAGCATATAGTGATCTATTATCATTTATTAGTATCTAACCAGTAAATAGTCTCTGAATTTCTCTATAGTACAAGGCAATTTAAAAAGTATTGAAGATAAAATATCAAAAGTTGAAAGAAACTGCATACCCAGACTTCATGTAAGCAAATAATTTTGTAATTGGTATAAGGAAGCTGTATTTAATTTGATATCTGAAACATGGGCAGAACTAGGCAAATAGTTTTGGGAATAGGGAACATTCCCAGCATAAAATTCAATAGTTTCTAAGATGGAAAATAATATGGCAACCTCAAAAAATAAAGCACACAGATATTGCTTGAGTGTAGGAACCTGAAAAGGAGAAATAGAGTGCAAAACTGGAGAATGGATTAGCTCACATCAGGCATAAACTTTTGGTCATGCTAGGATTTTGGCATTGATTCTATGGGCAATGTAGTGGTACAAGCAAGAGAAGGAATAGTTCTCCTACAGCACCAATCGAGATTACAACTCATTTTTATTCACTCCATCACTATTCTTCATTCTATACAGAAAACTGAGTGCATAACTAACTCTGGATTGCTTCTCTCCTTTGTAGATTCAACCAATTGAAATAATTAATGTTCTGCATGAATAATATAAGCACAATTTTCAGAGAAACATAAATCCAAGAAAATCAGGGAGAGGAAAAGAACTACAAAGAGATGATTATTTCCTGGGATTACATATAAATTTTGTCACTTAAAAATGGATATTATAATATTTTCTACTTGGGAACACTAATTTTTGTTTACAAAAATAATGATTAAGGGTCTATTGTGGTGAAATACATACATGAGGAAAATGAGTTTTATCAACTTAGTTCCTCTTTTTATTTTTTTACTTTTCTCAATTTTTTTTTAAATTTAAATTCAATCAAATTACCTATAATGTATTATTAGTTTCAGAGGTAGAGGTCAATGATTCATCAGTCTTATATAATACCCAGTGCTCATTATATCATGTACCCTCCTTAATCTCCATCACCCAGTTACCCCCCTCCCCCTACCTGCTCCCACTCCCACCACCCTGCTCCAGCAATCCTCAGTTTGTTCCTATAATTAAAAGTCTCTCAGTTTTTCTCCCTCTCTGGTTTCATCTTGTTTTGTTTTTTTTCCTCTATTCCCCATGATCCTCTCTTTTATTTCTGAAATTCTACATATGAGTGAGATCATATGATAATTGTCTTTCTCTAGTTGGCTTATTTCACATGGCATAATACCATCTAGTTCCATCTATGTTGTTGTAAATGACAGGATTTCATTGTTTTGATGGCTGAGTAGTATTCCATTGTGCATATGAATATATATAATCACATTTTCTTTATCCATTCATCTGTCAATGAATATCTGGGCTCTTTTCTTAGTTTGGGTATTGTGGACATTGGGGTGCAGGTGCCCCTTCAAATCACTATATTTGTGTCTTTGGAGTAAACCCTTAGTAGGGCAATTCCTAGGTCATAAGATAGCTCTATTTTCAAATTTTGAGGAACCTCCATACTGTTTTCCAGAGTGGCCACACCAACTACATTCCTACCAAAAGTGTAAAAGAGTTCCTCTTTCTCTGCATCTTTGCCAACATCTGTCATTTTCTGACTTATTAATTTTAATAATCCTGAAAGATGTGAAGTGATATACCATGATGTTCTTGATTTGTATTTCCCTGATTCCTAGTGATGTTGAACATTTTTTCATGTGTCCATTGGCAATTTGGATGCCTTCTTTGCAGAAATATCTGCTCATTTCTTCTGCCCATTTCTTGATTCGGTTATTTGTTCTTTGGGTGTTGAGTATGATAAGTTCTTTATAAACTTTGGATACTAGATCTTTAACTGATAAGCTATTTGCAAATAACTTCTCTCATTCTGTCAGTTTTTGTTTGTTTGTTTGTTTGTTTTGTTGGATGTTTCCTTTGCTGTGGAAAAGATTTTTATTTTGATGAAGTCCCAATAGTTTATTATTGCTTTTGTTTCCCTTGTCTTTGGAGACTAACAAGAAGTTGCTCTGATCTCAGTCAATGAGGTTGCTTCCTATGTTCTCCTCTAGGATTTTGATAGATTCCTGTCTCACATTTAGGTCTTTCATCCACTTTGAATTTATTTTTGTATATGGTATAAAGAAATGTTCCAGTTTCATTCGTCTTCCTGTGGCTTTCTAATTTTCCCAACATCACTTGTTGAAAAGACTCTCTTTTTTTCCATTGGATATTATTTCCTGTTTTGTCAAAGATTAGTTGACCATATGTCAAGTTTGGCCAGGAAACCCTGAGGCGATGAATGAAAAGATTATTCCAGACACCTTAGTAAGAGAAAGGAGAGGGTATGGGGACAAGACACTCTAGTGGCAAAAGTTCCTGAGCCGAACTCTCCTTCCACTTTTTTTTGTGAATGTTATTAATACAAGGGAATTAAAAAAAAAAAAGTGAATCTTTAATAATCAGGACAGTGACGCAGGGAGTATTATGTGATTAAAACAAAATGTGCTTGTGATGCACGTTCAGTCAGGAAGTATGTGATCTCCAAAGATAAATGTCTTTCTTAAGTCAAGAATTTACTCCCTGGGTGAGTACACTGAGCTGCAAGGAGGATTTGGCTATTTTCTGTCCAGAAAACTTAAAAGAGGCTCTGTTTTCTGGTCATTATTTATTTGCTTTTCAATAAGTCTTACCCAGAAAGACATTAGTTTATTAAATGTTATCTGGTCAGGCACTAAAATTTCCCACAACTATAAAGTACAAGGTCCATTTCTGGGTTTTCTATTTTTTTCCCATTGATCTATGTGTCTGTTTGTGTGACAGTACCATACTGTCTTGATGGTAACAGCTTATTGTGATGCCACCAGCTTTGGTTTTCTTTTTCAACATTTCTTTAGCTATTGGGGATCTTTTCTGGTTCTATACAAAATTTAGGATTATTTGTTCTAGCTCTGTGAAAAAATTGGTATTTTGATAGGGATTGCATTGAATGTATTGATTGTTTTAGGTAATATAGACATTTTAACAATATTTGTTCTTCCAATCCATGAACACGGAACATTTTTCCATTTCTTTGAGTCTTCCTCAATTTCTTTCATAAGTGTTCTATTGTTTTATGCACCAGATCCTTTGCCTCTTTGATTAGATTTATCCCTAGATGTTTTATGGGTTTTGGTGTAATTGTATAGGGGATCAATTCCTTACTCTCTCCTTTTTCTGTCTTATTGTTAGCATATAGAAATGCAACTGATTTCTGTGCATCAATTTTGTATCCTGCCATGTTGATGAATTGCCATATGAATTCTAGCAATTTTGGGGTGGATTATTATTATTTTTTTTCACATAGAATATCATGTCTTCTGCAAAGAGTGAGAGTTTGACTTCTTCTTTGCTGTTTTGGATGCCTTTTATATCATTTTGTTGTCTGATTGCTGAGGCTAGAACTTGCAGTACTATGTTGAACAACAAAGGTGAGAAGAGACATACCTGTTATGTTCCTGATCTTAGGGGAAGAGCTCTCTATTTTTC
Source organism: Mustela erminea (assembly GCF_009829155.1). NCBI lineage: Eukaryota > Metazoa > Chordata > Mammalia > Carnivora > Mustelidae > Mustela > Mustela erminea. The sequence goes on along the minus strand of NC_045615.1, from coordinate 125,026,202 downwards.
CTCATTGAGGATGATATTCGCCATGGGCTTTTTGTATATGGCTTTTGTGACCTTAGAGAAAATGTTCTCAGTTTTTACCCACTGAGAATATATTATCTGTGGACTTTTTGTCTATGGTTTTCAGATGTTGAGGTATGTTCCCTCTCTCCCTACACTCTGAAGAGTTTTAATCAAGAAATGATGCTGTACTTTGTCAAATACTTTTTCTGCATCAACTGAGAGGATCATATGGTTTTTCTTCCTTCTTTTATTTATGTAGTGTATCACACCAAATGATTTACAGATATTGAACCACCTTTTCAGCCCAGGAATAAATCTCAAAGTTTTGGTGAATAATCGTTTTAAAGTACTTTTGGATCCCATCGTCTAGTATCTTGATGAGAATTTTAGCATCCATGTTCACCAGGAATTTTCTATAATTCTCCTTTCTGGTGAGGTCTTTGCCTGGTTTTGTAGTAAAGGTAATGCTGGCCTCATCAAATAAGTATGGAAAATTTCCTTCCATTTCTATTTTTTGAAACAGCTTTAGAAGAATAGGCATCATCTTTAAATTTTTGGTAGGTATTATCTTTTAATGTTTGGTAGAATCCCCTGAGAAGCCAACTGGTGCTGGACTCTTGTTTGTTGGGAGATTTTTGATTACCACTTTAATTTCCTTGTTGCTTGGGTCTGTTCAGGTTTTGTATTCCTTCCTTTTTCAGTTTTGGTAGTTTATACATCTCTAACAATACATCCATTTCTTCCAGATTGCCTAATTTGTCGGCATATAGTTGCTCATAATACGTTAATTGTTTGTATTTCTTCAGTGTTGGTTGTGATCTCTCCTCTTTTATTCATTACTTTATTCATTTGTGTTCTTCCTCTTTTCTCTTTGATAAGTCTGGCTAGGGATTTATCAAGTTATTAATTCTTTCAAAGAATCAGCTTCTAGTTTTGTTGCTCTGTTCTACTGGTATTTTGGTTTCTATTTTGTTGATTTCTGTTCTAATCTTTATTATTTCTCTTCTCTGTCTGGGTTTAGGCTTTATTTGCTGTTCTTTCCCCAGCTCCTTTAAGTGTAAGGTTAGATTCTGTATTTGGTAACTTTCTTGTTTCTTAAGAAAGACTTGCATTGCTATATACTTCCTTCTTAAGACTGCTTTTCCTGCATCCCAGAGGTTTTGAACAGTTGTGTTTTCATTTTCATTTGTTTTCATAAATTTTTAATTTTTAGTGTTTTGTTTGACCCATTCATTCTTTAGTAAGATGTTCTTCACCTCCACGTATTTGAGTTCTTTCTAAGTTTTCTCTTGTGATTGAGTTTATTGCAAAGCATTGTGGTCTGAAAATACTCAGGGAATAATCCAAATATTTTGGTACCAGTTGAGACCAGATTTGGAACACAGTATGTAATCTACTCTGGGTAATGTTCCATGGGCACTGAAGAAGAATATGTATTCTGCTGCTTTAAGATAGAATGTTCTGAATATATCTCTGAAGTCCATCTGGTCCAGTGTGTCATTCAAATACCTTGTTTCCTTATTGATCTTCTGCTTAGATGATCTGTGCATTGCAGTGAGGGGGGTGTTAAAGTCTCCTATTATTATATTATTATAGATATCTTTCTTTAATGTTGCTATTCATTGGTTTATATAATTGGTTGCTTCCATGTTAGGGGCAAAAATATTTACAATTGTTAGATCTTCTTGTTGGATATACCCTTTAAGTATGATACAGTGTCCCTCCTCATCTCTTATTATAGTCTTTCATTTAAAATTTACTTTGTCTGATGTAAGTATTGACACCTAGCTTCCTTTTGATGATCATTAGCATGATAAATGTATTTCCACCCCCTCCCTTTCAGTCTGGAGAGGTCTTTTGGTCTAAAATGACCTTTTTGCAGACAGCATATCAATGACTCTTGCTTTTTTATCCAATCTGATATATTGTGTCTTTTGATTGGGGCATTTAATCTTACACATTCCAAGTAACTATTGAAAGATGTGAGTTTAGTACTATTATATTAGCTGTAAAGTCCCTTTTTCTGTATATTGTCTCTGTTCCTTTCTGGCCTATGTTACTTTATAGCTCTCTCTTTGCTCAGAGAATCCATTTTAATATTTCTTGGAGGGATGGTTTAGTGATCAAATTCTTTTATTTTCTGTTTTTCCTGGAAGGTTTTTATCTTCTTCTATTTTGAATGAGAGTCTAGCTGGATAACATATTCTTGGCTACATATTTTTCTTATTTAGTACCCTGATTATATCATGTCATTTCTTTCTGGTCTGTGAGGTTTCTGTGGATAGACATCTGCAAGTCCTACTCTTGTAGGTTACAGATTCCTTGTCCTGTTTCACTATTATTATATGTTGGGATGTTGATCTATTATATATATTTTTTGTAATTTCATTTTATTTTGTTTTCAGTGTTCCAAGATTCATTTTTTATGTCCTACACCCAGTGCTCCATGCAATATGTGCCCTCCTTAATACCCACCAACAGGCTTACCCAACCCCCAACCCTCTCCCCTCCCAAATCCTCAGTTTGTTTCTCAGAGTCCACAGTTTCTCATGGTTTGTCTCCCCTCCGATTTCATTATTATATGTTGGAGTATTTATCTATAATTATGATTTTGAAAGGAGTACTCTGTGCCCTCTGGACTTAAATGCCTGTTTCCTTCCCCAGATTAGGGATGTTATAGGCTATAATTTTCTCCCAGATACTTTCTTCCTCCCCCTTCCTCTTCTTCTGGGATTCCAATTATTCTAACATTGTTTTACCTTATGATATCATTAACTCTGGAATTCTCCCCGCATGATCCAGTAGTTGTTTCTCTCTCTTTCTCAGCTTCTTTATTTTCCATCGTTTTGTCTTCCATATCACTAATTCTCTCTTCTGTCTCGTTTTCCTAGTAGTTATAGCCTCCAATTTTCTATTGTATCTCATTAGCAGCCTTTTTTATTTTGACTTAGATTTTTGTTCTTTTACTTCTCTAGAAAGGGATTCTCTAATGTCTTCTATGTTTTTCTCAAGCCCAGCTAATATCTTTATAATCATTATTCTGAACTCTAGGTCTGACTTCTTACTTATGTCCATTCTGATTAATTCCCTTGCAGTCAGTACTGCCTCTTGTACTCTTTTTGGGGTGAGGTTTTTTGTTTGTTTGTTTGTTTGCTTGTTTGTTTGTTTTGTTTGTGTTTGTTTTTATTTGTTTGTTTGTTTGTTTTGTTTTTTGTCTCTGTCTAGAGAAGAATAGATGGACAAGAGAAAAAAATACTAAACTGGCAACAATGACCCCAGAGAAATATACACTAAACAAGTGAGAAGAGACCCAAAACTGAAACCAGGGGAAAAAAACAAAACAAAATAAAAAAAAAAAAAAAAAAAAAAAGGGAGAGTTAGAGAATATAATCAGACAGGTGAACAGATCAGAGCAATACACTTGATCCTATGTATATTTTGGTCTGTTTGTTAGAAAACTAGATTCCAAACTTGCAAAGAAAGAAAAAAATATATATTTACAAAAATAAAATTAAAGGGGCACCTGTGTGACTCAGTGGGTTAAAACCTCTGCCTTCACCTCGGGTCATGATCTCAGGGCCCTGGGATTGAGCTCCGCTTTGGGTTCTCCGCTCAGCAGGGAGCCTGTTTCCTCTTCTCTCTCTCTGCCTGCCTCTCTGCCTACTTGTGATCTCTGTCTGTCAAATAAATACATAAAGTCTTTAAAAAATTTTAATACAAGGAACATGACAGAATGTAGCTGTAAAAATAAAAATCAAAAGACAAATTTTTTTTGAAGGAATATAAACAGCTGAACAGAATAGAGTAATACACTATATTCTGAGTGTATTTAGGTTGCTTTGTTAGAAGAAGCTACATCCCAAAATTGTAAAAGATGAAAAAATATATATAAAATTAAATACTTTGAAAGGAAAGAATGTAATCCTAAAGAGGAAAATTAATATGGCTTTAAGAAAGAAAGAAAGAAAGAGGAAAGAAATGAAAAGAAAAGAAAGGAAAAGAAAGGAAAAGAAAGGAAAAAAGAAGAGAGACTATGATCAGACAGGTGAAGAGAACAGAACCATACACTGGTTTCTGGATGATTTTGGCCTCTTTGTTTGTCGAAAATACATCCCAAAATTGTAAAGGAAGAAAACATACATATAATATACAAAAATAAGATTAAATATACTGAAAGGATGGAATGATGAAAATTTTCATCTGGAAAATTTTTAAAAGATTTAAAAAAAGAATTGGTAAATAAGAAATTAGTTGAAAAAAAAGACAAAAAATTAAAATAGAAAGATTAGTAAATTTTGTTAAAAAAAAAACATGAATTCTATATGCTATTTTCCCTTAGTGCTAAAGTTTTGCAGTTATGTGGGATTGGTAAATTTGATCTTAGTGGGATGTCCTTGCTAATCTTCTGGGAGAAAGGCCTGTTGTGCTGATTCTCAGGTGTCTTTGCCCAGGGCAAAATTGCACTACCCTTACCAGGGGGCCAGGCTTATTAAGCTGCTGAGGATCATTCAATGTGGCTTTTGTTCCCTGAAATCTTTCTGTGCCACTTTAGAAGATGATAATGAACATGACAGCTGCCTAATCTCCGACTTCATAGCCCAAAGCTCAGAACCCCACTTCTCAGTACACCTTAGGGAAAAGCAATCAATCACTCCCTTCTCCCTGGTGTCTATCTACACTCCGTTTCAAGTCTCCAGACCCTGCAGACTCCTGCAGTGTGAAACCATGCCATTCCTCCCTGGGGGGAAGAAAATATCACCTCATTTCTGCCACTTATTTGGCTTCCTGCTCAGACAGCAGTCACTAACCTTGCCATGGTTCAAGGTATAGGACAACCCTGAGCTGAGAGCCCACTCTTGGGCTTGCTGATTGCAGTTAGCTTTCCAACTATGATGCCTGGGATCTCTGTGGCACTCGGAACCCCTCGTCTTCCTGTGACCCTGGGGATCATAAGACCACACTTTCTGGTGCCACTTTATGGAGGCTCCCTTCCCCCATGGTCTATCTTCCCATATATCACCTCAGATTCACTTCTCCCACTTCTACACATTTTCTACTTTGCAGAAAGTGGTTGCTTTTCTATTTTTAGAGTTGTAGCAATTCTTTCATTGAGTTCATAGGTGTTCAGGATGATTTGATAGCTATCTGGCTAAATCCTAGGACCAGATGAAACTAAGGTCTTCTATTACTCCACCATCTTGGACTATCTCTCTTAAGTTCCCTTTTAAACTCAAGTAGAGAAATTGAAGAACCATATAATTTGTTAACTGCTTAGTTGAGCAGGTTCAGCATTAGAATTAGTGTTTCGAAGCATCTTCTGTCTGGAGTAGGCCAGTTTTGAATTTGTTTCTAAGTCCCTAGATGCCAAGATAATTTTATTATGTAAATTTAGGTCCACAGAGATTTAAGCCTCCTCAGTCTCCATTAGGCCAAATTTAATGCCCTAGAGTAAAGCAGTACTAGAAGAGGAATATATACTTTAAATAAATAAATGGACTTACCATAATCTTAGTGTAGAGAATGAAGATCATATATATATATGATCTTCATATATATATATATATCTCAATCTCACTGAGGAAAAATGTGGGAATTTTTTTATATGCTATATGGCAATTTAAGAGCAGGGATATTAGATTATCATAATCTAAGTACAGAGAAACATAATTTTAAAAACATTATTCACATTTGAACTCTTCACTCAGCTATAGTAAGTATATGAATGCTAGCCAACTATTTTTCAGACTCTAGCACCATAACCAAGACTGTTATGAAGATTCCAGAAAGATCAGAGATAACTAGAAATCCATGATGAAATTATTAAATATCAAGAATGTTGTGTAGCTACCATGACATGGCAGCTTGTAGTTCTTACCTCTGCTAGAAGGTTAACATGGCAGAAATGTGTATATTTCTATTTTTTATATCTTTGTTGTGCTTCTGCTGTGTTGCTTAGGATTGTACAGCCCTATTTAAACCTGCTGCATAGTTTCATCTTTAATATTTTGAGAGTCACTCACAGGACATTATTAATGCTTTTGTTAGTTGTTTTATTATTTTTTATTGCTACTGTTTCTGTTGCAATAGTGACAAATGCAGACCTACATTTTCTCTTTATAGAACCTTAATATAAGAACCAGAATTTAAATAACTGAAAGTACTAAAAAGCGGGAGGAGGGGTAGGAAAAAATTCTAATCTCTTACTTATTTATCATTAAAGGTCTAATCCAAGGAAGGAGGGGTAGGAAAAAATTCTAATCTCTTACTTATTTATCATTAAATGTCTAATCCAAGGTCCTCCACAAACAGAAAAAAAAAATCCCTTTTTCTAAGGATGTCCATTCCCAGCCAGCCACACCACTCACATGTGATTATCCAAAGCTCAGACTCCTCTCTAAATGTGTTATTCTCACCCAAGAGTTTCTTCTCTTTTCCCTTAAGTATTTCATAGTCTTTGTTGAGAAAACGAGAGAAATCTTTTTCTTAATTTTTCCAGTCTTATCTCTTTCTGTCCAATTTTCAACAGAATTCTGTTTTGTAGAATTACAGTAATCTGACATTCATCTCAAAAGGAGAATGGGGTTCATATGTAGAGATATTTCTTCAGCAAAACAGTATTGTGTTTTGCTTGTTTGTTTCTATCAAGTAGAGGAATAGAAGCTGCTAATAAACTGTTGAGGTTTTCTTTTGTTTTCTTTCTTTTTTTTTTTTTAACTCTCCCACCTGAGTAAATTCACTTAAAACTTTGAATTTAATATTTACATTTGTAAATTAAAAAAAATACTTAGAAAAGAAGACAGTATATAGCTAAAAGGATTTAGGTTTTGAATCAATGGCTCTGATACTTTCTTCAACACGGTCTTACTGTTAATAATGTTTTTCATCAAGAAAATGAGAAATTATTTCCCATTCAATTAGATTCCCATAGTGCAATGCTCCAAAGCATGAATATATGGACTGTGCCTTCCAGGATGTTTGTTGAGAACAAGTTACCAAGAAGGGACTACAGAGGAATTCTGGCTTGTTATGCATCCTCATTCTGGTAACCTGATTTACCACAGGTTTCTCTGGAAGTCTTAAACTACAAGAGATCTCCCTAATCAGAATTTCATTATGATATTTTGTTTGCATTTGTCATGCACATTATGTTGATAAGATCAACAGGATTTTAGAATATGTAGAAAACAATAAAAGAATGAAAATATCTCCAGAACTTATGTAGAGCATGGCAATGATAATTATTATATATTTGAGAACATTCCTAAGACTGCATATCTTGAAAGTTCTTACCACACACACAAAATTTCCTATGTGAGGTAATGAATCTGTTATCTAAACTTATGGTAGGAATTTAGCAATATATATATGTATATCATTAAGTTGAAGACTTTAAACTTATGCAATACTATATATCAATTGTATCTCAGTAAAACTGTAAATAAAACAAATAATAGTATGCAGAATATTAATCAATACAATCATGAAACTTTTATTTTTTTCTTATTTTCTTCTAAAGTGTTTAGCTAATGGAAACAGATATTGGAGTTTGCATTTATAAAAACAAATGTATCTTCATAGATAAGAGGAAGGGTAACACCCATACTATTGGTCAAAAAAGGAAAAAGAAAAAGAAAAGAAAATACCAAAAAGCTTGTGTTGATTGTAGAGAATGCAACATAAATATTTAATTGATGTTTTGTTGTGTTTAAGACATTGACCATATATATATATATATATATATATATATATATATATACACACATACATATATATATACACATATGTATATATATACACACATACATACATATATATATATATGTACATATATATATACACACACATACACACACACAGGAACATTGCATGCATTTTTAATGTGTGATCTATACATATAGATACACATATTTTATGTATATGTGCTATTGCTCCATGTATGCAAATTATGCACTGGATGGCAAGATACTGTTTGTAAAACAAGTAAGCCTGCTGGGTTTAGCCACCACAAACAATAAGTCTCTCTAAATTTGCTACCAGCAGCATTTTGGTATCCTTTATTAGTGGATATATAAAGGCCCCGTTGAATTTTTAAAATCCATTGCTGCTGCTTTCCTTACAAATGTTGTTACAGCAATATTCTGACTTGACCTACATTCTCCAGATGACTTTAATATTGTGCAGTTCTCTTTCTTACTACTAGAAGAATTCACCTGGGCAACGGAGTTGGAAGATTAATAATTGGTATTTATTCCTAGGACTATGGCCAAATATATGTTTTCCTAAAGTATCCAATTCTGGGCAGCCCCTCTATGCCTGGGTGAAATAAATCCACTAGCCTGCATTCCTCTTCATATAGGTATCAACATCCCACTAAATGGTCCTCTACTTGCTACTGCACTAGGACACTCTAATCTTCTCCCTTCACCAGAAGCCATAACTTTCCTCAGGACTGACAGATTTTCAAGGAAAGTGTACTTGTGTATGTGACAGAAGCAGTAGGGGGACTGGCCTTTTACTTCTTTGCATACAAATAACCTAGTCTGTGTAAAATGTTTATTTCTAAACTCCAATCTCTTTTTTTTTAATAGTTTACATTCATTTTTAGTAGACTTAAAATTTTATTTCTTATATAATGATAGTACTAGTGGCAATGATGGGTGTGTGTGGTCATGTATGTGTTTGTGCATATCTGAAATGAAATTATTTCATTCACTATTCAATGCTTTCAACATTGCCATCAGATCAAAAGCAGGCTGTGTTTGCAGTATTAATCACTATTTCTAGTATCTGGCTCTGTTTGCGTGGCTGTCTCTTTAGTTCAGATTCTATCCAGTTCTTTCATTAAAAAGTCTTTTTGTTTGGATTATTCTGCCATAAATAGATATGCCTGTATCATGTTTCTGAAACCTACAGATGTCTAATTTTTAAGAGTAAGTCTTTTAAAAAAATCTATTTCTTTCTTCCTGTCTTTAGCTGTTCTATTTCAGATCACTACTCTGAAGGACCCCAAAAATCAGGTAGTTGCCAGGTCTCTCTAAAGAGGCAGCCAAGAATATGAAGAACAGATTAGTATTTGTGATAATATTTTCACCTCTAGATATTTATCAGACCTTTATAGAGTAGAGTATCAGACCAGATGGAATATTTTCACCTCTAGATATTTATCAGACCTTAAGAAATTTCTTATATCACCTTGACTCATTTCTCTCATCCATAAAATGGGCATGATTTATGCCTGGCTAGTTTTATTTATGGCATTAAAAATAGCCAATGAAAATTTATAGATAAAAAAATTAATACATCTAACAAACAACTGGAAAGTCATAGAAGACAAAGACCTTAAATTTGTGAGGGAGCTCTGAACTGTGTTGGGGGACAATTCTCTACAGGTCTGTTGTATTTTTGCACCTTTTTTTTTTTTTTTTTTTGAGCAGAAGTATTGATTCCATTTGTACAAGCAAATATTTCCAGGGATGTATGCATAGCAAACAACACCAAAAGGTAGAGTACTCATATTGAGAAAATAACAGGTTTGTTTAATGTCCAGTGTAATAAAGATGTCTCCCTCTGGGAAAATAAGGTAGGCTTATTGCCCATTATAAAATATCTGGCTCCCCTAACCTTCAGGTTCCTCTCCTATAATACTGTACATTGAAAGAGTCGATGTCATCTGGCCTTCATATCATCTGTGGAAACTTTCACTCAGAGAAGAAGTAAAAATGTTGATACTCTGGCTACTGCTAATGCTTTAAGTTAAACTTTCTTTTTTTTCTCTCATCCAGGAGTTTGCAGACTTCTACCAGCATCTATGAAACTGTGGGAAGCCTACTCAACAGCTGATAAGCAAATTAAACTTCCAAACATTCAATTTTGGGCTGATTGACCAGGAGGCTAAACTCACCTTTAGTATTTATGATGAAAATTCAAACAACTTGTTTAATAATCAGACTTCAGATTTTTCCATATTGTGGTATTGGGGAATTAGCTAAGTGATTTCTAAATCATAAAAAGTATTAAAGATCATGGTCCTAGAAATGGAATTCCTGAAAAATGGGTGAAGAAATGAGAAAAGATGGAGTTGTATTTATTGAACTTTATTTTTAATGGAGTGGTTGCAATATCATTTATAAAGTGCATATATGATCAAGGGAAGCAGATTGATCAATTGATTAGATACATATTTAAATATCATAATACTATCATTAGACTTAAAGATTTCTAATTTAATATCTCATACAGTTTATGATAAAAGCAAGTTTCAGACTTAACTCTATCACATATTGATTGGCAACATTGCACAGAGTCACAAAAATATATATTTTTTATAACTAGTAATTTCTGTCTTTTTTTAGCTCCAATAACACCTTGCATGTAAGTACATTCAAAAAATTGCAAAGATATTTTAGTAACATGATTCAGCCCTTAACAAGATCAAGTTCAGATAGCAAGGATACTTAGATTAAAAGGTGAAACAGAAGGAGGAAACTGAAAGAACAGATGATACCAATAAGAAATATAGCAAAATGGCAAATCTAAACCCAATTCTATTGATAATCACATTAAATGTAAATTATTTAAACACCACAATAATACTGAGAGCATGATACTGAATAAAACCCAAGTCTAAAAGTCTAAAACCCAAGTCTAAAACCCAGCTAAATGGGTTCTAAAATTTGTAAAGAAATACAGAAGAGCTGTAATCATTGAAAGACACTTAAAAAACGAAGAGAAAGTTGGAGGAGTTGTACTCCCTGACTTCAAGAATGAAGGAAGTTTGCTACTGGTGTAAAAAAAAAAAAAAAAAAAAAATCAATTGAATAGACAAGAGTGCCCAGAAATAGGCCACCACAAACATATGGTAAAATGATTTTTTAAAAAGGTATCAAGTAATTCAATGGGAAATAGATAATTTTTTCAAAAAGGGGTGCCAAAACTTTGAATAGTCGCACATAAAAAATGAATTTATCCTATTTCTCACGCAGTAAAAAATAATTCAAAATGGATAACAGGTCTAAATATAAAAGCTAAAGTGCACTTCTACAGTCTACAAAGATTTTCTAGTGCAAGATCTTAGTGAACTTAACCTTGGCAAAGACTTCCTAAGTAGATACCAAAAGCACAAACTTTAAAACAATAAAAATAATAATGATTAATTGGATCTCCTAAACATTAAAACTTTCAAAAAGAAAAGCACTATTAAGTAAATGATAATGTAAGCTACAGATTGGGAAAAAGTAATTGCAAAATACACATCTGACAGAATTTTTAAAAAGATTTATTTATTTATTTTAGATAGATGGGGAGTTTTGAGGAGGAGAGAGAGAATATCAAACAAACTCCTCACCTAGGGCAGAGCCCAATGTGGGTTTTGATCCCACAACCCATGAGATCATGACCAGAGCTTAAATCACATGTCAAGCACTTAACCAGCTTAACCACCCAGGTTCTTCTGACAGAATTTTTCTCTTTTTTTAAATCTAGAATATGTAGAGAACTCACAAGTGGTAGTAAGACAAACAACCCAATTAAAAATAGTCAATGACTTGAATGCTAATTTCATTAAAAATGGGGGTGGGCAGAATGGGTGAAGGTTGTCAAAAGGTACAAACTTCCAGTTATAGGGTAAATAAGTCCTGGGTGGGGATGTAACATACAACATGATGACTATAGTTTAACAGGACTGTATGACATATTTGAAGGCTGCTAGGAGTAAATCTTCAAAAATTCTTAACACAAGGAAAAGAGTTTGTAATTATGTGTTGTGATAAATGTTAACTGAACTAATGGTGGTAATTATTTCATATGGTACACAAACGTATTATACACACAATCATGTTGTACACCTAAACCCAATTAAGTGTTCTGCAAACTATATCTTCATTTAATAAAAAAAAGAAAAAAGAAAAATCTCTATAGTCAGCAAACAATAACAAGAAAATATATGCAATATTATTAGTTATTAGAGAATGTATTTTAAAGCCACATTGAGTTTCTACTATACATTCAATATGATGACTAAAATTTATTATTTTATTTTATTTTTTTATTTTTTTAAAGATTTTATTTATTTACTTGAGAGAGAGACAGTGAGAGAGAGCATGAGCGAGGAGAAGGTCAGAGAGAGAAGCAGACACCCCATGGAGCTGGGAGTCCGATGCGGGACTCGATCCCGGGACTCCAGGATCATGACCTGAGCAGAAGGCAGTCGTCCAACCAACTGAGCCACCCAGGCATCCCTGATGACTAAAATTTAAAAGACTGAACATGTCAAGTGTTAGAAAGCATTTGGAATAAGTAAAAATCTCATATGCTGGTAGCAGGAGTGTAAAGTGATACATTTTTAAAAACCCTTTGGCAATTTCTTAAAAAGTTAAACACAGTCCTGCCATAAGACATAGAAATTCTACTAGGTTTTATCCAAGAGAAATAAAAAGCATATGCCCATAAGAAGTGTTTTACATAATGTTCTTAGCAGATTTGCAATAGCCTTAAAATGGGGAGAGAAAACCCAAAACATAGCATCTATCAACAGATAAATGAATAAGCAAATTTTGATATATTCAGACATTAGAATATTATTTGTCAATAAATGAGAATGAATGATCAATATATGTAATAAATACGGATTAATCTCAAAATAAGTATAGAGTGAAAGAAGGTATACAAAGAAATGCTACATATTGTGATTTTATTTTTATGAAATTCTAGAAAATTCAAACTAAGCTACAGTGACAGAAGATCAGTGATTATCTGAGGACCAGGAAGTATAAGAGGGAGTGGGAAAATACTGGGAGGGGCTGGAGGAAGGAGTTACAAAGCGGCATCAGGACACGTTCGCCAGTGCTGTACTTGTTCATTTCATCATTGTATACTTTAAATTGTACACTTTCAATATATGCAATTTGTTGCATATATTATAGCTAAAGCTAAAGCTGTACCAAAGGGAACGAATAACACTCTGCATGTAAATTCTTGTCAGAATCAAGTATGTCACACTCTGAAGTACATTGACTACTAGGCCATCTAGATTCTCTTTTGGTGCTCATACAAGAATGAAAGGAACTCTTGTACATTGTAGGTGAGAATGTCAATTGTTATAGTTACTGGGGAAAACAGCATGAAGAACCCTCAAAAAATTCAAAGTAGAAATATCATTTGATCCAGTAATTTGATTACTGGGTACTTACCCTCCTCCCAAAAGACCCCACAAAATGCTAATTAAAAGATATGTAGGCAACCTATGTTTATTGCAGTATTATTTACAATAGCCAAGATATAGAAGTAACTAAAGTGCAGATCAAAAGATGAATGGATAAGGAAGATGTGAAACACATACACGAACACACACAACCAGAGTAATAATACACAACCATACAGAAAAGATGAGCTTCTGTCATTTGGGGCAACATGGATAGATCTAAAGGGTATTATGCTAAGAGAGATAAGTCAAACTGAAAAAGATAAATACCATAATGTTTCACTCATATGTTGAATCCAAGCAAATGAATAAATAAACAAACAAACAAAAAAGCAGAAACAGATCAACAGACTCATAAATTCAATGAACAAACTGACAGTTGCCGGAGGGGAGGGGAGGGGAGTAGGGGATGGACAAAGTGGGTGAATGGGAAAGAGAGATGTTAGCTTCCTGTTACAAAATAAATAAATCATAGGAATAAAAGGGACTGCATAAGGAATAAAGTCAATGGCATTGTAATAGCATTGTATAGTGACAGATGGTAGCTACACTTATAACGTAGAAACTTGAGGGATTACTATATTGTGTACCTCAAACTAATGTAACATTGTGAAACAGATATACTCAAAAAATAAATAAGGAGAGAAAAAAAGAACAAGTGAGCTAGAGAGATAACAAGTAATTGTAGTGCATGATCCTCACGTGGAACATGGTTTGGGAAAAAGCTGTAAAAAAGCATTTTTAGAATGACTGGAAAATTTTAATATAGACTGGATAGTAATACTGTATTACTAGTTTTTTTTTTATTAATTTTTTTTTTATTTCCAGCATAACAGTATTCATTATTTTTGCACCACACCCCGTGCTCCATGCAATCCGTGCCCTCTATAATACCCACCACCTGGTACCCCAACCTCCCACCCCCCGTCCCTTCAAAACCCTCAGATTGTTTTTCAGAGTCCATAGTCTCTCATGGTTCACCTCCCCTTCCAGCATGGAGGTTCCTCAAAATGTTGAAAATAGAACTGCCCTATGACCCAGCAATTGCACTATTGGGTATTTACCCTAAGGATACAAACGTAGTGATCCGAAGGGGCACATGCACCCGAATGTTTATAGCAGCAATGTATTACTAGTTTTTTTAAGTGAAGTATGTCTAATGTTATTCACGTAAGTTAACAGGGTCTCTAGTGCTCTTTAGAGATCAGGAGAGCTGAAGCATTTTTAGAATTTTTAGAGCCATCGCTGGAGGATGCTATTCAGAGTAAATGCTTTCATTTGGCATCTGACTAGTTAATATTATCAAATACTTGGGTAAGTGTTCTCTCTTAGAAAAATTAACCATCGGGGTGCCTGGGTGGCTCAGTGGGTTAAAGCTTCTGCCTTCGGTTCAGGTCATGATCTCAGGTTCCTGGGATGGAGACTGGCATCAGGCTCTCTGCTCAGCAGGGAGTCGGCTTCCCTTCCTCTCTCTCTGCCTGCCTCTTGCCTGCTTGTGATCTCTGTCTGTCAAATAAATAAATAAAATCTTTAAAAAAAAGAAATATTAACCATCCCTACTTTACAGACTAGAATTAGTAGGCATGTGCATGTCCACATGTGCACACAAAGAAATATGTATATATATAAAATAAAGTATAGACAATAAAAGCACTCCTTGCTTAAATTACCTTAACCTTATTTTCCATCTCAATAATAAAAAATCAAAGATACCACGTGCACTTCTATGAAGATCAAGAGAAATAATATATATAGATCATAAAGCATGAGTACACAGTAAGTATTCAATACTTATTTATCGTAGACTAAACTTCTTTAGTATACTAAAGAAAACCAGATGATGGAATATTCTCTTTCTGACTTTACCAACTTTGGGAGTTTCAGCAGCTTTCCAGGATTACTTCTGTGGCTTCAATGGGGGCTATTAATAATCAGGAAAAGTATGAACCTTTTTTCCCCTTCTCACTCTCCTTTACTCTGACTTGAGAGAGAGAGTACTGTTCCTATTATATTATGTTCAAAATGAGATAATAGAGGCCATTTATTTTTATAGCTTAGTGATTTTCAGCCTGGCTGAATATTAGAATCAAATGAGGAAATTTTAAAACGCCTATAATTGGACCCCATCTTAGACCTTAGAATCTGAGGGTGTGGCCCAGGATTAAAAAAACAAAAACAAAAACAAAACAAAACAAAACAAAACAAACAAACAAAAAAAACCCCACATCCTGATTATTCTAATGTCTAGAAAAGACTGAGAATGATCAAGTGACACTTTCTGTTAAGAACTTTACTACTTTTCTAAATTCATGCTCTAGATACTGCATTAGAAATTTATTCCAGATTTTATGCACATACACACACACACAAATGCACACACATACACCTTTACCCAGAATAGCAAAAAATACATATATATGCATATAAAATGTAAAAAAAAAAAAAAAAAAAATAGTCAAAGAAAAACCAAACTTTTTATACCAGTTTTTGAATCACTCTTTCCTACCAATAAATGGTTATTTTCCTGACATTTTTTTTTAACTTTTGACTCTCTGCAAGTAACCTATGTATTATAAATAGTTGACATAGCCCATCTGATCACTCGTTGACTGTGTGCTTTAAAGCATTTATTAAATTTATTAAGCTGTGCTTACTGTGAGTACATCAAACCTCAAACTAAAATTAAATCAAGATGAATCAAACCTGGGGACTGGTAGCAGATGCTAGCCATCCCACTTAATTGTCTAACAGCATATGCAGAGAGACAATCTCCAAGGCAACTGAGACATAAAACCACACAAAAATTTGATTTTGTTGATTGAAGTCAACACCTTGAATTACACAATGGAAAAAAAAAAAGAAGAAGAAGAAATAAAAAGAAAAAGTAAAAGGAAGTCATTCCACAGAATACAATAGTGTAGGTTAATGTAAGTTATGGTAATTAGGATCTGTAGAAATTACCACGGTGTGCTGAGCCTTTAAGCTCAGACTATTGATAAACAGACTCAACTTTACCCAGGACAGCAAAAACCATACACACACACACACACACACACACACACACACACATATGGGGAAAAAGCTGTAAAAAAGCATTTTTAGGATGTATAATGTATACATGTATACATTATATATGTACATATATAGATATACATAGATATTGTTTATATGTATTTGGAATAGTCTTGTTTTTCACTTTAAAGTTTCTACATAGAGCTTTGGTCTAACGTCATTGTCTGTTGTTCACTGAGTCTAAAGATTCTCACTCCCAGTCTTAAGGAGGGGAATGACTGCTTTCAACAATTAGCAGCACTATGAATTTCCCTTATAAAGATGTAAAAACAAGCAAATTACTATTTTTTTTTCATATCACCAGTCACAGGATAAGAGAAAGATAGGGTCCAATTCATTTATACAATTGAGAATTGCAAGAGAAAGGATAAACTGAGAAACTGTCATTACTTTACTCTGAAAGGAAGTATTATTTACTTTAAATCCAACCTCTCAGGATTCCTCTATATAAGCTCATGATTAAACATTTAGTCAGCAACTTATCTATAATATCCTTTACTTTCTCATCACCTGGCCAGTTTGATTCACCCCTAATTCTTTATATACCATCTTGAGATACACACTGACAGACTTGAGAATTGTATCACTTTCTGCTCATTAACAAACCACTTAAAAACCTAGTTTCTTGAAGTTAACAATCATCTATTGAGCTCTTGATTCTGAGAGATAATTTGGATCGGTTTCACCTAGATAATTCTCCCTGGCCTAAGCTGACCTTATTCATCTGTGGTCAGCTTCTGGTCAGCTCAATAGATCTGTTTCAGGAGGTTGGCTGAATGATGGTTGAGTAACAGGCGCCACTGGACCACATGACCTCTCTCATACAGCAGTCTAATCTGATCTCACTTACATGATGACAAAATGTTCCAAGAGCAGCAACTACAAATGTTCTCCAAGTTGAGGCATGCTTCACTATTGCTAGTTTCCCATTGGTAAGGCCATACACATGACAGATACAGATTCAGGGGATGAAAGAGACCCCAATTCTTGGTAAAGGGAAAATTGTGATCATATTTTCAATTTCTCCTATTCTTCCTTCTGGCAAAAACCATTCAGTCTTTAAAAATGCAGATTATATTCACTCTATTCAAAGGTTTTCAAAATTCTCATTCAGGCTTGGAGTCTAAAATCAAACGATGTCCATCAAGTCCTGAATAAATTAATATCTCTGTTATTCCTGATATTGCTATCATTCTATTTATTCGTTATTGGACCATGGTACATTTTTATTATCTGAGTAACAGCTTTCATTGTAGCATATGTAGTAGGGCAGGGTGAGTATTTCTTATACTTCTGCATATCCAATCTTTATGATGACTTTCATATGGCCATGTGCTAGAAACATGCTTTTTTGAATTTTGAATGAAGAAATGATTGAATAGAAGAATGACAAAGTTTAAAGCCTGATGATACAAGCATTCTTTATGTAATCTGAAGTAGGTTATTTTTTGCAAGACTGGTCTAAAACTGAGCTTTTCTGGAATTACAAAGAGGCGAAAGTTCATGACAGTATCCAAATTAATCTCTAATAAGTGAGTATCATGTCATTTTCCAACTTCGGCTGGCACTATATAACTAAGATATTATACATAAATTTATAGGCATAAAAGGAAAGAATTGGTCAATACAGAAAATATCAAAGGCCCAACTTGTAACTTCTGACTTCTAAAGATTTTCTATTATCTTGATCTTATCTATCAGATCATTATTAGCCATTTGCTTTTATATAAAGTCTAAAAGCAAATCCTTATGAGTAACATGGTAAATCTTTTTATCTTTATATCCCTGACATTTTAAACCAGAAGAATCCAAAAAACTTAGGTTTATTCGAAGTATAAAAAGTGATTAATAATTTAAAAACAACTCTTGGGCACTTGCGTAGCTCAGCGGTTAAGCAGCTGCCTTCTGCTAAGGTCATGATCCCAGGGTCCTGGGATCAAGCCCACATTGGGCTCCCTGCTTAGCAGAAAGCCTGCTTTTTCCTCTCCCACTCCCCCAGCTTGTGTTCCCTCTCTTGCTGTGTCTCTCTCTGTCTAATAAATAAACAAAATCTTTAAAAGAATGAAAAAAAAAATAAAAACAACTCTATACAGGTATTTCTAATGTAGAGCATTGATGGGCATTTCTTTGTGTTTAAGTACATGTATACTATTACTACCAATGTTCTCTCTGTATACAAGCACTTTTATAAGTGGGCACATTTGTATTTCTCCCGGTTTCTTGTTTCTGTATTACTATGCTATCTAGGTATTTCTATGGCCATATACAGGACTATGTATAAATCTGCATAATGGTAAAAATATATGTAATGATAATAATAATATATATATGTATATATAAAAGTTGTGTGTACATTTGTTTACTATATATGCAAGCCTATGTCAAGGGATTATGGGGAATTTCAGAAGATGGGAGCACATCAAAAATACATAGCTAAAGTATAGTTTGTAGCATGTATCTACTTATAAGAGGAACATATAATTGGATACACAGATAGGCCCTCTGTATCATCCCCTAAAGCAGCTATTTAGCTTAGTTGAGTCATCTGGCTACTGGAAAGTTTTCCACAATTTAATTTATGATTTAAAGTGTTAAGATAACTAATGGAAAACAAATTCTAGAGCTCACCAGATTAGTGTTATAATTGTTGCTTTACCATTTCTCAGTAGTTTTGAGTGAACTGTTATTTACCAGATGTCAGTGAATTGGCACCACACATAAAATACTTCTGTTAGATGGGTTCTAAATGAATGTGTATGCCTGTGTGAATACTGGAGCCACACGAATTGGAAACACACAATATATGATTTTGAGCAAATTATATCCTTAAATTTCATTTTTTTTTCATCTGTACGATGACTATACTAATACCTACTGACTCGAATGTGTGACAATAACATAAAATTATGTAAGGATTGTATGCAAGGCATTAGCTTAAGTAAAGCACAGGGTTTGGCATGTGAAAGGTGCTGAATAAACCTTAATAAGTCTACTTTCTTGTAAAGAGTACTGTAAGGGAGAGAATGCAGATAAAGTTAGAGTATTACTTTATTTGTACTGCTTGTACCAATACAAACAGTATCCATTTGTGTGCTGTACTAGCTGCAATTCATTTTTGTATTGTATCGAGTTTGTATTGTACTAATTATTTTTGTTTGAACAAAAACAAAAGCCTACTATGGAATACCAGGAAAAGAGATACAGTCTTTTCAAAATATTCATCTTCCAAGTTAAGCAAAGAAATTTGAAAGTAAAAACAAATAAAAATTAGAAACCCTTTACCATAAACCATCAGCATATTAATTAAACTATAGATTTTAAAATTGGAGTGATCACCAAGACAGCGTGGTACTTGAACAAAAACAGACACATAGGCCAATGGAACAGAGTAGAGAGCCCAGATATGGCCCTGCAACTCTATGGTCAAATAATCTTCAACAAAGCAGGAAGAAATATCCAGTGGAAAAAAGACAGTCTCTTCAATAAATGGTGCTGGGGAAATTGGACAGCTATGTGTAGAAGAATGAAAATTGACCATTCTCTTACAGTGTGCACAAAGATAAACTCAAAATGGATAAAAGACCTTAATGTGAGGCAGGAATCTATCAAAATCTTAGAGGAGAACATAGGCAGTAACCTCCTCAACATCAGCCACAGCAGCTTCTTTCAAGACAGGTCTCCAAAGGCAAAGGAAACAAAAGCAAAAATGAACGTTTGGGACCTCATCAAGATCAAAAGCTTCTGCCCAGCAAAGGAAACAGTCAACAAAACAATGAGGGAACCCATGGAATGGGAGAACATATTCTCAAATGATACTACAGACAAAGGGCTGATACCCAAGACCTATAAAGAACTCCTCAAACTCAACACACACAAAACAGATCATTACGTCAAAAAATGGGCAGAAGACATGAACAGACACTTCTTCAAAGCAGACATACAAATAGTTAAAAGAAACTTGAAAAAATGTTCATTGTTAGCCACCAGATTCAAATCAAAACCACATTGAGATATCACCTTACACCAGAATAGAATGGCCAAAATTAATGAGACAGTAAACAACAAGTGTTGGAAAGAATGTGGAGAAAGGGGAACCCTCCTACACTTTTGGTGGGAATGCAAGTAGGTGCAGCCACTTTGGAAAACAGTGTGGAGATTCCTCAAAAAATTAAAAATGGAGCTACCCTATGACCCTGCAATTGCATTACAAAGATATGGGATGTAGTGAAAAGAAGGGCCATCTGTACCCCAATGTTCATAGCAGCAATGACCACAATCGCCAAACTGTGGAAAGAACCAAGATGCCTTCAACAGACAAATGGGTAAAGAAGATATGGTCCATATATACAATGGAATATTATGCCTCCATCAGAAAGGATGAGTACCCAACTTTTGTATCTTCACACTTAGCAAGGAAAGTCTTTCTCATTTTCTCCCCCACTTATCAATACTCTCTACTAATGGAAGTAAACATTAAGGCTCAAATTGACATCAATGATTGTCAGTAAACACTTCTTAAATTTCATCAAAAATTTCATGCATCCAAGCACGTAATTAAAAAATATACTGCTAGAAATATAGGATTTGTTGATATAATATCTAAGCATATTGGGTTAATTCAAAATTGATAGCACACTGTGACCTTCTTCCTGGTCCTTTTTAAAGAGCATTTGAAAAAAAAAGTATAAGTATTTTTTCCCACTTCATAAAACTCCTTTTTGTGGTTCTATTTTATTTAGCCAACTAGACTTAAAAAAAAAAACAAAAAACAAAAACAAAAACAACAACAAAAAAAACAAAACAGAGAGATAATTTACATATCAAATGGTATTACCTAATTCTCATAGATTTTTTGCCATACTATGTCTTAACTTTCCCATCTCCTTTAATGTACTATTAAAACAATTGACTTTGGTCGCCAAACTGTAGAAAGAACTGAGATGCCCTTCAATGGATGAATGGATAAGGAAGATGTGGTCCATATACACTATGGAGTATTATGCCTCCATCAGAAAGGATGAATACCCAACTTTTGTAGCAACATGGACAGGACTGGAAGAGATTATGCTGAGTGAAATAAGTCAAGCAGAGAGAGTCAATTATCATATGGTTTCACTTATTTGTGGAGCATAACAAATAGCATGGAAGACTTGGGGAGATGGAGAGGAGAAGTGAGTTGAGGGAAATTAGAAGGGGGGGGTGAACCATGAGAGACTCTGGACTCTGAAAAACAACCTGAGGGTTTTGAAGGGGCAGGGGTGGGAGGTTGTGGGAACCAGGTGGTGGGTATTAGGGAGGGCACGAACTGCATGTAGCACTGGGTGTGGTGCAAAAACAACGAATACTGTTACACTGAAAAGAAAAAACAAAAAAACTATAAACAATTGGCTTTTAGTCAGCATAGCAAGTGCTATTTCTTATAGAAGAAATAAACATAACCCAAAATCAAATTTCTTCTTAATTTAGGTATCACATTAAGTATTTTATCTAATGGTTATAAAAGTTCCTCTGAAAAAAGAATGCAGATTAAAAATATACTATTCCATTTCATTTTGAGGAATGTGATTAGGTTACATATATATTTTTTTCTACCTATGTTTAACCCTAGTTTCTAAGCACTGAAGTTTTCTAGGTTGACACAAGTTGTAATTTTAAGGCTGAACTTCTAGAACTTTCTCAGCTCCTACATTCTACTGGAATAAGTGAGGTAAGAAGCCATTCATTAATGCTCTGCACACTGAGACTTATATTTAGTGAAAAACAGGAGACTGGCTCTTAAATAATTTTTTTAAAATGTTAAAAAGCATAGTCAAACAAGTATTGATTTCTTACCCTAATAATAAACTCATTGATTAGATTTAAATTGGTCCCATAAAAATAAGATTTAAAAGATATATTGATATGCAAGAAGTGTTTTCTCTTAAAAAATTAATGGCTTTTATCAAAATCAGCTACTTATTTCTGTCTTAATCTGCAAACTTTCCGTAATACAATGGTGTACAATTTTTGTTTTTTAATTTTTCCCTTGATGTCATTTACTTACAGAGATCCCATCAAAACATTTATTTCATTAGCATTTTTCAACCATAAGGATACCATTCTATGGGCCATTTGAAAGAATCCGGATATTCTGGGTGAATGTGTATCAAATACCTCCTCTCATATCTACCTTTGACACAGTTTCAACTACAAATATAACTCAGTGTACTAGGTAGAAGCCTAAAATGTATCTAATATTTCTGATCATAATCCTGGAGACTGAATACAATGAATATGTCACTTTCATAATTATGCTGTATCAAATAGTTGTCCTTAAAATACAGAGATAATCAGGTGACCCTAATTTAACCTATAAGCCCTTTAACAGCAGAGAGTTTTCCCTTGCTGGAAGTAGGAGAAGCTAGAGATTCCACGCATGAGAGAGATTGGGCTCATTATCATGGGCTTTGAAAGGTGTCATGGGACAAAGAATATTAAGAGTCTTCAAAGCCTCAGAGCCAGCAAAACAAAACAATAAAATAACTTGGTTCTTTTTTGGACACATGTTGCTGAATTTAACCAGCAACCTAAATGAGCATGGAAGCAGATTCTTCCAAAGTTTCTAGTTAAGAACCCAGCCTAGTTGAATCCTTGATCTGAACCTTGTGACACCCTAAGGAGAGAACCTAATTGAACTATGTAAACTTTTGACCTATATCATTCTGAGATTAATAAACAAGTGTGGGTTTAAATTGGCAGTTTTTGGTTATCTGTTTCTTAGCAATAGAAAACTGTCATCTAATTCAATTATTTCATGGTTTTTGGAGCAGATCCTACTTTCCAAATGAAATCTTTGGAGGAAGTCAGTATATAAAATTTGTACAAACAGAATTGTTCAGATTTAAAAGGTAGGCAGTTCTTTGTAGTAGCAGTGACCCTCACTTTATCCCACATGGTTTTATCACTGAACCTCAGAAATCTTCAGAAGCCCAAGAGAATCCTTAACCACTCAAGTGAGTCTGTAATACCAGAGCCAAAGAGTAAGGAGTTTCAAATTAAATTTATTTTTCTCTTCTGATATAGATACAAGTAACTCTCAATTAGCCACTTGGATTTATCAAAGTCTAAATGCACAACTTTTGCCTATATCTTAAAAAGAAAGTTCCTAAATCCAAATTCTGGCAATAGTTCTGTGTATTCTCAATCTAAACAGAAAATAGCCCATTGATAGCTCTAAACTTCTTTCAGGCTTTTCAAATTGAATAAAAACATAAGAGAAATCTTGTGACGGCATATATCCCATCGCAGTGATTTCTAGCCCAGCTGCAGAGTTTGCAAAAATAAAATCTTCCCACACTCTCCTGAAAAGCAATGGACCTTTTTAATGAGTGAATTTTATCATTAAAAACAAAACAAAACAAAACATTGAACAGCTATGTTGTAGCAGAGAAATCAACTGTTTGAACAAAGGATCCTCAAGAAAAGAAATAGATTTCTTTTGGGGTGCCTGGATGTCTCAGTCAGTTAATCTTTGAACTCTTTTTTTTTTTTTTTTTTTTAAGATTTTATTTATTTATTTGACAGGCAGAGATTACAAGTAAGCAGAGAGGCAGGCAGAGAGAGAGGAGGAAGCAGGATTACTGCTGACAGAGAGCCCGATGCGGGGATCAATCCCAGGACCCTGGGATCATGACCTGAGCCAAACGCAGAGGCTTTAACCCACTGAGCCACCCAGGTGCCCCAAATCTTTGAACTCCTGATTTCAGCTCAGGTCATGTTGTGAGATCAAGCCAATTGTTGGGGTCAACAATTGGTGTGGAGCCTGCTTGAGATTATTTCTCTCTCTTTCTGTCCTTCCCCCTGCACATGCTTACATGCTCTCTCTCTCTCAAAAATAAATATAATCTTTAAAAAAAAACTGATTTATTGGAAAAGTAAGCAATTCTTAAAACTTTTTGGTTTAAAAAGTGAAAAAGTGTAACATGGCTTTTAAATGATATTCAGAGAGATGTTTGAGTAGGATCATCTATTTTTACACCGATTATTGGGTCAGTTATTAGCTTTTGACATTTATTGGCAAATATTCTCTAAGCTGAATTTGTACATGCAGAATTTCTCTTTTCATGCACAACATATTATCTATTTTCTTTGTGCTGAAAGGTACTTGTTGAGTTTTTTAAACAGAAAGTCTTGGCAATAGATCATCAACTGAATATAGTTTGGGAGATACTTTCCCTGTATGATAGAGCATTACTGCTGAGAAAAACACAGAGCTCACTTTGGCAAAAGTATTGCTAGTACCTCTGTGTGAATGCTGCTTTTCATTTCTTTGTTTTATTTTCTTTTAGTTTTTTAAGTATTCCTAGTAGAGCTTCAAGCAGCTATTACTCATTCGTTTTGGATGTTTTTAATAATATCCATGTGAGTAATGCTCCTAAATACATGCTCTTTCTGTATCTTTTTAATAATACTTGAAGTAGATCAAATACCATATACCCATTTTGCTTGGTTAGGATATACTAGGACCAAAACAAAACAAAACAAAAACTTAAATGAATAAAAGAGTTAGTGTCCTGCCTAGTTCATTCTTCTGGGTTATCTGATCCTATATATCTGTTACTGTCTTTGAACTCTACAACTCTGTAAGATGAAGGAAAAAAAAAGACAATGTCAGTGATGCCTGCTCATAGAAATGCAAAGGAGTTTTATCCAGTGAATGTAGTTGATCATCTCCCTGTGGATATTGACCAGTTTTGTATTTAATTTGCAAATTAATTTCAACATTTATGATTGTCTAATGTGTTATTTGAATTCTTTTTTGAGTCTATTGTAGTGTCTTATTGGTTTCTTCATTAATTACTAAGTTCATTGCTTTTCTATTGCTGTATAACATTACCATGAACATAGCACAACAACACAAATTATTTCACAGTTTCTGTGTCAGCATGACACATGGCTTAATTGGGTCCTCAGGTAATCAAAATAGAAGCTCAGGTGGTGATACTATTTAACGCCCAGGGTCTTGTTTCAAGCGCCCTGGGTTATTGACAGAACTCAGTTTCTTATGATTATAGGACTGAGAGCCTCAGCCCACATGAATCTCCTATTGTTTTCTGTCATGTGGCCCTCTCCCCAACATGGCAGTTTGTTCCTTCAAGGCCAAGAGGAAAGTCTTTACTGCTTCTACTCCCCCTCATTTCCTCCAATCCTCTGAGTTCTGGGATGAAGGAATTAATTAGGCCAGCTTCCCACTGCCAGAATGTGGAAATCAAGATGAAGAGTTCCAACATGCCCTAAAACTCCAAAAAGAGAAAATAGGAAAGATATTTTATTAAGAGCTAATGACTGAAAATTCTCCAAGACTGTTGAACACACCAATGTTCAGTTCTAGGAAATCCAGTGAATTCCAAATGAGATAAAGGTTAAAACACTATTTCACATCTTTTTCCATATGGTGAAAGAATATATGATGATTTACTAACAAAAGATAAATTAACTACCACAAATAGATTAAAAACTAATTTTTCTATTTAAACAATGGAACTCAGAAAACTGGAATATTTTAAGAGTCAAAATAATTTCTGGAAAACTATCATTACACCAAACAAAATTATCTTTTAAAAGCAAAAGTGAAATAAACACATCTGCAGACAGACATTAGCCAAGGAATAGCCAAGAAATTAGTTGACCTCAACTAATGTTGACTAACATTTTCCATTTAGAATTCAAAATTCTAATGGAGGTATTTCAGGGACAAGGAAAATTATTTCCCAATATAGACTGAATTACAAAAAGCAGAAATGGATTAAAAAAAATCTTAATTGGGCATATCTAAACCACTGGCAATATAAAATATTAAAATGTCTAATTAGGGATGATTGTGTATAAATGAACTAGACTTAATATACTGAAGAGCAAAAGAATATATGCAAGGTAAGTCTTGATAGAATTTAAGCATTCTACAATTGTTTTGTTCTTGGGCTAAAAAAATACTGAACATCTTTATTAAGAATTTAAGTTTTCTTATTAAAGTAGTGAGAGTAATAACACTCAAGTAAGCATAGTACACTTAACTTTTTTTAATCCTACACAAACATTTATTAAAAGCCCACTGTTTGCAAAATGCTTTAAGAGTTCTCAACAAATTAAGATTAAAATGACATTCCTCCCTCAAATAATCCAGATGAATAGAGACAGAAACACAAGAAATACTAATCACAATGTATGAAATCCCTTAATATAACAGAAGTATAATAGAGTTGATATTTATTCTAGCAGTTTTCTTCATTAGAAGTTGGAAATGATTCTTCCTTGAATGATTTACATGTTGTTTTTAGACTTCGTGGTGTTAGCCCTACAGTAGCATACTTTAGTCATTATGACATTCATCTTAACCAAAAATCTCCATTCTGTATTTCCAAATACCTCCTGAGAGAGTGGCACCACCCTCTTTGAGAATATGTTACTAGACAGTGTCTACTGGGACTGTCAAATCTTTTATTAGCAGTTCTGAGAAAGGAAAGGACCTAGGAACTCAGGTCTATCTAGAGTTTCATGTATATATCTATATCTATATCTATATCTATATCTATATCTATATCTATATCATCATCTATCTATAATTTACATTTAAATTAAATTCTAGATGCAGTAACTTGCATTTATCAGGCATTCACAGAACAAATATTGTGGGTTATCCTTCTTAGCAGAATGTCTTTGTTATGGAGGGAGCTACGAGAAGGGCTTCAGTTACTTTTAGCTCCTATTAATACAAGAGGCTTTGCTGAACACCAAAATGGCCTGAAGAAGTGGGTTGTCATAGTGCAACACTGGACTGGATGAGCTACTTGAGACACTTCTAACCCTTGTAGAATAAGGATGATCTATAGCAAAGTGACCTATACTAACCAGGGCATGTCTAATGCAAACACTGGAGAGCTTTGAAGAGGGCAAAGACCACTTCATAAGCCAGAGTATACATAACATCTAAACAAGTATGGGGGAAATGAGATGACAAGAAAAGAACATTAAAAATGTCAGGTCAGTCTAAAAGATGTCAAGAAAGGAATTAAAGGTAGACAGATAGAAAGCAGACAGTATGGCAGTAGAAATAAATGTAAATGGAACAAATGCTCTAATTAAAAGAAAATATACAATTCTGGCTTAAATGCATGTTAGCTACATGAAATAAACCAGAAAAGGAAGTTGAAAGTTAAAGGTTGTTTAAAAAAATAATTAATAAAGGTTTTTGGAGAATTATAGCAATGGTTTGTATTAATATGTGATATCATAATTAAAAAGGAAAGCATTATCAGATATTAATGTGATCACTACAGAGTGATTTAAAAAGTTCAATTTACCAGGAAGACACCATTTAAAACATTTCTGTACCTAATACTGTACCTTCAAAATGTGTAAAGCAAAACATTTTTAAAAACTGAGGAGAATTTGACAAATCTGCTACTAAAGAGATTTTATCACACCTCCCATGGTAACTGGTCGGTCTATCAGACAATCAATAATCATTACAACATTTAAATAATTAATAGGTCTGAGCTAATTGGCTTAAATAAGATAGTGTTGCCCAAATTTGAAGAATATATTTTCTTCTCATGCTTAGATCAAATATTATATGAAAATTGATTTCATCTTAGGACATAAAGCCTGTCTCAGTAAATCTCAAAGAATTTAAATGAAATCAATGTGACCCTTGCATTCATCCTGTCCTCTCTCCCTCCATTCTCCAGGGTTTGGTATAAAGCCAACCTTTTTCATTATTAGTAATATATAAATTCAGGTAGATTAAAAAAAATAAAAGGAGAGGAAATGGTGGGTGAGATATTTATTTCTTTGTGACACTCTGAAACTGAAATTGTGCCCTATTTTCCCAGACCTAAAGGCCTAATAAGAACAAGCTTGTGGAGTAGAGATAAGGGAGGTGTGAAATGTGTATATTCACTTTGACAGACATAAAAGAAAACTAATATTCTTGCCTGGGAAATTAGGTGACTATTTTTCACCTATCTTCCTAATACATCCCCTACCATTTAGTCTAATGATGAAATATGTCTTGGTGTATATTACTTTGATAACAACAGAAGCAATCTTTAATGTGTTAATTAAGTAATAAAAGTAGACCTCTGTGCAAGTTACCCCTTGCTAATGAGAGCATAAAACAAATAATGTCACCACAGTCATGTTTATAATAATCAGATTTGTTAATATTATCTTCATACCAATTTTCTTTGCAATTTCACTCTAAAGTACAGAGCAAAAGTCTAAGTTCTTCCTTTATGGTGCCTAAGATATTTTATGATGGCAATGTAACCCAAGTTTCTAATCTCTATTGCTATTCCGTCCATAATTTTTGCCCTAGCAACTGAAAACAGAATATTCTCTTAATAAATAGGACCTATGTAGAGTGAAGGAAACCAACAAAACAAAAATATAACCTACTGAATGGTAAAAGACATTCCCAAACAATATATCCAGTAAGGGGTTAATATCCAAACTATATAAATAATTTACACAACTCAATACCAAAAAACCCCAAAAATCTGATTAAAAAATAACCAGAGGATCTAAATGGACATATTTCTAAAGAAGAAATACAGATGGACAGACATTTAAAAATATGCTCTACATCACTAATCACCAGGAAATGCAAATCAAAACCACAATGAGATCATCTTACACCTATAAGAAAGGCTAGAATCAAAAAGACAAGAAATAGCAAGTATTAGCACGCATGTAAAGAAAAAGGAACTCTCATGCACTGTTTCTGGATATGAAACTTGGTGCAGCCACCTTGGAAAACACTCTGGAGGTCCCTCAAAAAATTAAACATAGAAATACCATATGATCCAGTAATCCCACTGGGTATTTATTTACTCAATGAAAATAAACACTAATTCAAAAAGATACACAGCCTTATGTTTATTGGAGCATTATTTCAGGGCAGCCAAGATGTGGAAACAATCCAAGTATTCATCAACAGATGAATGGATAAAGATGTGGTATACACACACAGTCACACACACACACACGATACATACACACATATTTTTACACACATAATGTGATATTACTCAGCTGATAAAAAGAAAGAGATTTTGCCATTCATGATAACATAAATAGATCTAGAAGCTACTATGCTAAGTGAAGTAAGTCAGACAAAGACATATTATTTCTTTTATATGTAGGATCTAAGAAACAAAACACATAAAAAACAAACACAAAGCAGAAACAGACACATAATTACAGAGAACAAACTGAATTCCCAGAGGGGCAGAGAGTTGGAGGAATGGGCAAAATGGGTGAAGGAGAGTGGGGGACACAGGCTTACACTATGGAATAAGTCACAGGGGTAAAAAGCACAGCATAGGAAATATTGTCAATGGTATTATATTAACATTATTATTATAGTTATAATAGCATTCTTATATTCACATTATATATCATATTATATTATATTATATTAATAGCATTATATGGTGACAGATATAACTAGACCTGTGGTGAGCATAGCATAACATATAGACTTGTTGATCAAACTGTGTATCAATTGTACTTCAGAAAAGAAATAATCAGGATCAGTACTACTGAATATATATATATATATTTTTTTTTTAAATTTATTTTAAAGATTTTATTTATTTATTTGACAGACAGAGATCACAAGTAGGCAGAGAGGCAGGCAGAGAGAGAGGAGGAAGCAGGCTCCCCGATGAGCAGAGAGCCTGATGCGGGGCTTGATCCCAGGACCCTGAGATTATGACCTGAGCCAAAGGCAGAGGCTTAACCCACTGAACCACCCAGGCATCCATATATATATATATTCATATGAATATAAAAAATCTAAAAAGTATTCAGTGAGGTTCTGACATAAACTTTTAAGTTCCTCCCAGGAACTTTTGAAAACCTTCAATATGTCGGATAGAATCATTGGTTGTTGAATACAGTGCCATTTGGCCTGGATTTTCTCTGCCTGTCTGGGTTGTTGACATGCTGATTGAAGAGAAGTATGTGATAGCAAGTTTGGAATCAAAAAGTCTAAACTTCTGAGGCGGCCTTTCTCTTGTGTATGTAGGAGAGTTAGCATGCCTCATGGTCAGTCTTTGAAGGCAGTCTAGGTTTGAAATCTCCTCATATTATCTATATTTGAATTATGCGGTACCACTCTGTAGAAAATGAAAAAAAAAGTTTACCTTTTCTCATCTGTAAAGTTCAATAAGAATAGTTATTGTATAGGATGAAAAATAAGAGTTAAGATGTACATGTGTGTACACGTACAGATATCGATGTGCAAATACATAGCCAGATTCATATACACACACTTAGACTGGGCTTGGAAATTTATATAAATTTTAGTTATTATTACTATCAGTCATGATTTTAATATTTTTTATGCCTAGGCTGTGCTTTTCCCTGTGACTTATTTTATAAATGGGAGCTTGTACCCCTTAATCCTGTTTCACCCATCCCCCACAACCACCTCAATATTTTTATTGAAACCATTTGGTAAACTTGGGCTTTTCTTTTTTTTTTAAGAAGGTTTTTTTTTTTAATTTTTATTTTATTTGACAGAGAGAGACACAGCAAGAGAGAGAATAAAGGCAAGGGGAATGGGAGAGGGAGAAGCAGGCTTCCCGCTAAGGAGGGAGCCTGATACGGGGCTTGATTCCCGGACCCTGAGTCCAGGGCAGACGCATAATGACTGAGCCACCCAGGCGCCCCCTACAGGCTTTTAAATTTTTTTTTTTTTTTTTTAAAGAGAGTGGAATTATAGATTTTATTTTATTTTATTTTATTTTATTTTAAAGATTTTATTTATTTATTTGACAGAGAGAAATCACAAGTAGACGGAGAGGCAGACAGAGAGAGAGAGAGGGAAGCAGGCTCCCTGCTGAGCAGAGAGCCCAATGCGGGACTCGATCCCAGGACCCTGAGATCATGACCCGAGCGGAAGGCAGCGGCTTAACCCACTGAGCCACCCAGGCGCCCTAGGCTTTTAAATTTTATTCTGCAGATAGATTCTGGTTCCCATGTCTCTCGTAGCCTAAACCATTCTAATAAGAGATGGCTTGTTTCAAGGCTTATAAATTCAGTTTCAATTTTCAATTTATTCATTTGTTCATGGATTAGCCTTCCATTCCATCCTACACTGTTCTCTACCTAATGCCAGGTGTCTGCTTTATTTATTATCTAAGGAAGACTATGCTTCAACACCCCTACCCCCGCAGTTTCATAAGCTCAAATCAAGATTATTCAAAGAATTAGTCACTAAATAAAAGAGCAGTTTTTGCAATTTAAGGTGAATCACATTTGAAATAAGCCAAAACACATTTATAATTAGGTCAGTTAATATTATCAGGGAAGGTCCTGCTCCTGCTTTGCTCTGCTTTCAAACCAGGGATAACATCAAATTCAAAATAAGAAAGAAACTACATATGGAAAGATGCACAGTGCTCTGAGAAGTTTATATAAAATATACACTAAAGAAAATGAGAATTTGAAAACTATATCGTTCATAAGACTAACATGGTAGTGAGCCATAAGTGAACAACATAAGGTATAGTTTTGTACCTCATGGCATTCAGGGATCCAAGATCAAGTGGAGTTTTTTTTCCATTAAATTTGTAGCTATCTATAAACTACCAGGATTTCTAGTAAATACTGATAAATGTTCTTGGTCCTGGAACCTCTACTAAGGGTAATAGTTATTTTGGCAGGTAATAGGTAATGGTAATAGGTAATAGGCAATGTATTTTGTTTGTTTGTCTTCATGAACTCACAGCCTCCTTTGGGCCAGTTGGTTCCAGATAGGTTCCAAAAAGGTTTTACATATGTAAATATACATACCCATATAAGATATGTATAGACGCACATACCAATACTTATTTCATAAAAGCACCAATGCATTTCATATCTATCTCTAGTTACCTAAAATGAAAAACTTCTGTGAATGCAGAAATTCTAATGCAAAAGTCAAATGGGGCATATACAAATTAATTTTTGGACTTATGAATTACCTTTTTACCATTTAAACCTCCCTTTGTTAATTAAAGACTCAGACTTCCTTTTAAAAAAATGATTTGAAATTTAAAACCTCTTTTGAAACAGTTATTTTTTAAATGAGCTAAGCACTATTTTTATCATTCATTATTTTTAAATAAATTCTATCTTAATAAAACACAGTGATAATGAATTCACCAAACAATGAAACATACCACAAGGAAGTAACGTCACCTATTTATTTAACTCCTTTATCAAGAGAAGCCAAGAATGCTCAGAATAGCAAAGCAGCTTTCCTAAGAAAATGGTCCTAAAATTTAAGAGTAAGATTTCCTGATCTACAAATTTTAAGTATCTTTTCTAAACTATCCTGGAAATAGTCTTTTATGTTGAACTCTTTTCTCATTGTAGTTACTACTTTTCTTCTATTTCCTTTTTATCGAGTCATTTAAATCTCCATGTACATCAAACAATGTAACATACCAGAAGGAAATATTACTTTTGGCCAGATGCCCGAGGGCATTATAATAATCTCAAATACAATCCAAGTATGCCATCATGTTAAAATTTACTTTTTCATGCAAAAAGTAGTAGCAGAGATTTCAACCCCAGATTTTACCAAAAAGACAAAAATATACAATTTACAATTACTAAATGATATTTGGAATATTGCAGCTTAAAAATGTGATAAATTTTATAAAGCTTATGCTTCCTCTCTACTGAAGGCCTATTGAAAAACAATATATTCACAAATGTTGGAAAATATTTAAAGGTAAGTTTATCTGAAGAAGGAACTATTTATTTCTCAATCTTCCTGTAATTCCTGTGGCTCTAATGTTCTCTATATATACACACAGACTTAAAATATATTCAGTGTAATTTTTATCTAAAAGTATTTTTTTTCTTAATTTATTCTTAATGTGGTACTTGGTTTCCACATGACAAGAATGAAGGGAGGGTCACAAAACAGACGTACTTAACCATAATCATTGCTATGTGAAAGATGTTTATTGGCACCATGGAGTTTTGTTTTGTTTTGTTTTTTAAGATTATTTACTTATTGGGGCACCTGGGTGGCTCAGTGGGTTAAGCTGCTGCCTTCGGCTCAGGTCATGATCTCAGGGTCCTGGGATTGAGTCCCGCATCAGGCTCTCTGCTCAGCAGGGAGTCTGCTTCCCTCTCTCTCTCTGCCTGCCTCTCTGTCTACTGTGATCTCTCTCTGTCAAAAAAATAAATAAAATCTTAAAAAAAAAAGATTATTTATTTATTTGACACAGAGAGAGACAGACTGTGGGAGCAGGAACACAAGCAGGGGGAATGAGAGAAGGAGAAATAGGCTTCAGGCTGAGCAGAGAGCCCAATGTGGGACTCAATCCCAGGACCTTGAGATAATGACCTAAGGACTGAGCCACCCAGGCACCCCAGCACCATGGAGTCTTAACTCAGTACTGATGACTTTGAACAAGTCAGTCAACCTCCATTGATCTACTATCTTTCATTTGTAAAATAAGGATAATAATTCCAAATAATGCCACAGGTTGTTTATAATTATCACATGAGCTTAAGTATTTGAAGTTATCAAAATGCAACTCATTATCAAAGTTATATGAAAGTTATCAAAATGCAACTGATTTTGTATTTATAAGATCCTTCCTTATCTTCCCATCTTTCTTTAGGGGCTGAGTGTTGCCACAGGTGTCCTTAATTAAGCATGTGGAGTCACCCTCAACTCTATATCTCTCATATTTCATATCCAACCCAGGACACTCTATGTTCAATTTTTTTTTCCAAAATTCTATAACTCCTCCCACAGCCACCCCTAAATTCTAGAGTCAAGTCACTATTATCTCCTACCCAGATTACAGAAAATGTTTGCCAGTTGGTCTGTTTCAACTCTAAGTCCTGATAGTGTATTTTTTAAACCATGTGAGAGAAATCCTATAAAATGCAAGTCAAATCATGTCCTCTACTTAAAACAATGCAATGGATTTCATTTTCTGTCAGAATAAAAGCTAAATCATTACTATTGTGATCTGCAAAATCTTTCCCATGTGTTGCTCAGCTCCAGCAACTGACTCCACTCTAGCTGCCCCTCAAGCCAGGCATGATTTTGCTCCACCCCTTCTGTTTTCCTCTTTCTGGTTTGTTCTTACACCAGACATATGCACTACTTGCTCAATTGCTTCAGATCTTTGTTCAAATGTCCATTTTTCAATGAAAAATTAGCAACTTCACCTAACATCACAACTTTGACTCGTCATCGTAATTAGTCACATTTACCTCCTTATTTGTTTATCTTTAGCATTTATCAATACCTATATCACATATACTCTTCTAATTTGTTTATTGAATGTAGGTAGAGTCCTCTCTTGGGGAGTACTTTTGTCTATTTTGTTCACAACTGTAACTCCAACTTATAGAATGCTTTAGTAAATATTTGTTA
Source organism: Mustela erminea (assembly GCF_009829155.1). Classification (NCBI taxonomy): domain Eukaryota; kingdom Metazoa; phylum Chordata; class Mammalia; order Carnivora; family Mustelidae; genus Mustela; species Mustela erminea. The sequence goes on along the minus strand of NC_045615.1, from coordinate 124,991,496 downwards.
AATAAATGAATGTATGTCTCAAGTAAAAAAGTGTGTTTCTTCTTGCTAAGGTTTCTGCATTAAATTTTTATTGCTATTATAATCAAACATGGCAAACTTGGTGGCTCAAAACAATACAAGCTTGTTATCCTATAGTTGTGCACATTAGAAGTCCAATACAGGTTTCATTGCTCCAGCATTGAGATGAGGAGATGGGGCAAATCCACCTTCTGTTTTCCAACTTCTAGAGGCCTCCCATGCTTCTTGGTTTGTAGCACCTTACCCCTGTCTTTGTAGCTAGCAGTGATACATCTCTCTGACCATTCTTCCGTGGTTGTATCTCTCTTTGATCTGACCCCTTCTTCCTACCCACCATCTCACTTTCAAGGACCCTCTTCATTAGATTGTGCACATCTGGGTGGCCCAGGCTACTCACTCCCTTTTAAAGTCATCTGATTAGCTAATTTAATTCCATCTGAAACTGTAATTCTCCCTTACCATGTGATTTAACATATTCATAGGTTCTGGGAATTACAACACGGACATTTTGGGTGGCCCTTATTCTGCCTACCACAGTGACCTTCTTTAACTGCTCTTGCATCTTTCTCTCCCTTCCATGTCCTTAACTGTCTCTATTCAACACTCACCTTACTACTCTAAGTGCTACACCAAGACCAATGATTTCCACTAACACATTCAAAAGACACTCTTCCTCCCTTATACTCTTTAATGCATTGTAATTTGGAAGCATAGAGCTCAAGCAATTTTTTAAAATCAAAACTGTCTCCTACTTTACGTTCTTTCTTTTCTTTTTTTTTTCTTTTTAATAATTACTTATTTTAGAGCATAAGAACGTGGGAGGTGGAGGGGCAGAAGGAGAGACAGAATCCCAGGCAGACTCCCCACTGAGCATGGAGCCTGATCTCACCACCATGAGCTCATGACCTGAACCTAAGCCAAGAGTCCACACTTCCCTGACTGAGCCATCCAGGGGCCCCTCCTGCCCCTCCTACCTTGCTTTCTGTGGGAAGTCTTTATGGTTCTTTTACCTTGCTGGAGTATTTTTATCTTTTTTTTTTTTTTTTTCTCCTTCAGATTCCTGTTGGTGTATTTTCCTTTTAATATTGGACCCTCTCAAAGGCAGTTAAGTCGCTGCCTTTGGCTCAGGTCATGATCCCAGGATCCTGGAATCAAGCCCCACATCAGGTTCCTTACTCAGCAGGGAGTCTGCTTCTCCCTCTCCCTCTACCTGCTGCTCCTCCTGCTTGTGCTCTGTCCGTTTCAAATATATAAATAAAATCTTAAAAAAATATATATTGGACCTTCTCAAACATTCTAAACTTGAACTTCTTCCTTATTCTACAATCACTGAGGACTCATCTATATATTTATAATTCATATTTGAGTATCACTGGAGCACTATAATTTTCCACAAATTGAGCATTTCTTTATAGACACTCCATAGGACTTTTGATAAATATCAGAATTTGTTATCACCCCCCCAAAATTTCTCCTCTTTGTATGTACCACTTTCGTTTAATAACATCAAGATGTTTTAGTTGACTCACAGCAAAACATGAAAGTCATTTTTTCTTGAAACCTCTGTAACAGCTTCCTTCTTGACTTATCTCAAAAAATCATATTTATAACACTAAAACACAATCTGATGCTTTGCTCTTGTGTTTTTTATCTCTTCTGATTTGAGTATTCATCATTTGTCTCATAATTTGGGTTTAGTTTTCCTTGCCTTCAGTCTCCCTCACATTATATTTCAATGGTTATATATGATCATTATAGTATTTCTAAATCACAGTTTTAATTATATCATTGAACTGTTTAAAACATATAGGGAAAGTGTCTAATTATTTTGTCATGGTACACAAATGTCCCACAGTTCAGCTCTGTTTTCCATTCTGGCCTCCCCTTTAACCACTCTCTCTTGATATTTCTTTGCTCTACTCTTGTGAGTTACTTGGAGTTCACAAGTATGCACCATGTGTTTTAGTTTACTTCATCTTGTTTTTGTTTTTGTTTTTTTAAGATTTTATTTATTTAACAGAGAGAGAGATCACAAGTAGGCAGAGAGGCAGGCAGAGGGGGAGGGCGAAGCAGGCTCCCTGCTGAGCAGAGAGCCTGATGCGGGCTAAGTCCCATGACCCTGAGACCACGATCTGAGTCAAGGGCAGAGGTTTAACCCCTGAGCCACCCAGGTGCCTCAATTTTTCTCTTTTAAAATCCAGTTCAAACACCACATCCTATGTAAAAACTTTTCTGAACGTTTTGTGAGAATTTATTTAACTTCTTGTTTGAGTTCCTCAACTGCTTTGTACATTATTTTTCTGTTCAATTGCTTGTTTACTTTCCCACTTCTAGAGAATCACTTTTAGAGGAAATGAACTTATTTTTTACTCAAAAATTTAGTGAAGTAATTAATGCAGAACACTGGCTTACTGAATATTTGTTAGGCTAGTGAGTTTTATTTCTTTTTTACCATGGTAGTGGAAGGGGGAAAAAAAAAAAAAAGACCTGATAAATGATCTTGCAGAATAGAGACCATGATGTATTTCAAGCAAATCAAGTGTCTTTCTTCAACTCCCATACATCACGACTCCAGTATCAGTCACCACATTCAAAACTACGAACCTTATCAAACCTTTCTTTTTCTTTCCTGTTATATTTTAAGATATAAAGTTTTATTATTGTTCTCCTGGGTGGCTCAGCCCTCTAAGCATCCGACTCTTGATTTCAGCTCAGGTCATGAGCTCAGGGTTGTGAGATTGAGCTGTGTGTTAGGCCCCACACTGGGTGTGAAGCCTGCTTGAGATTCTCTTTTTCCCTCTCCTTCAGTCCCTGCCACCCCCCAAGAAAATAAAAATAAAATAACATTTCTCACCTGGAGGTAAAATTTTCCTCTTTGGCCTATTTGGCAATGTTTGGAAATATTTTTGATTGTCCCAACTAGAAGGAGGCTACCAGTATCTAGAAGGTAGAGAACAGGGATGCAGCTAAACATTGTACAGTAAATAAAAAAACTCTTCATGACAAATCATTATCCAGCCCAAAATGTTAGTCCATAGTGCTATTGTTGAGAAACCCTGCTCTAGAGTGAAGAATATATCTCCCTAAAGGAGATATCCATGTCTGTATCTATATGTCTAAATAGAATATTTTAATCAATTTCTTTGGGTGCTTAAATGCATTTTATTTTTAACTTAATGCTATTTGTATATAGTTTATGAATAGAAGTTCCATTTTTCTTTCTTAAAGGAAACTAAAACATAATTTTCTCTAGAATATGACATCTTTAATTTCCTAGATGTATATGACCTATAATATATTCTGCTGATTTTCACCTAATTTTAGTGCATTCTTTTATAAAGAAAAAAAATTATTTTTAAAAGTTTATTTGAAAATTAGCATCCAAATGACTTCATTCGTTTCAGTGTTTCAGAAAAAAATTATTTAAGCTGTCTTTCAGAGATATTTTTATAACATCACATGAATAAAAATTAATTAGTACTTTGTTCCTATAGTAGACTTTCTTTTGTAAGCTATAAGTAGACATAATCTCTTCTACTAAACATATAAAGCAAATGAAACATAGTCTATTCCCAGTTTAGAAACAAAAGAATGACAAAATAGAACACTCTGCTTCATTATCTACATCTGCATATACCTCTCTCTTTTTTAAGCTTTCTACAAATATTACTGAAGGTGACACATGCAATGTGAAATAGTGTGGTGAAATTACTAAGAAGTTAAGAAAAGCAAAAGTGAGAGAAAGATTAGGTTTTGCCTTATCCTTCTGTGATTTATGAGGCCTCTTTATAAAAGAACTTGCAGATTTCCTGCAGTTTACAGAGCAGGAGACATTCAAGCTTTATATATCTAAAGACATATTGGTCATTTATACTACAATGTAACATCCAGTATTAATTTGCTTTAACAAGATCACTTACTATGCATGAGATTTAGTGGGTGGATCTCTACTTTTGTAAAATGAACAGTCACATGTGGGAAACAGACACCCAAGCTCGTGATAAGTATACATTATGGCAAATGCTACAGAACCACACTGGAAGGTTTGGAAGATTCTATAGATATCCTGTCCAATAGCCCAGACTCCTTATTCCTTGTTTTTTTTTTTTTTTTTTTTTTTTTTTTTTTTTTGTTGTTGTTGTTGTTGTTGTTGTTGTTGTTGTTTTAGAGGAGCTGGCTTCTGTTTAGGAATATATGGGCCATATGCTCAGGGAAAGAGGTCCCCTCCCAGCTCCTGGGAGGAATGTTGATTAAGCAAATCCCATAATAACCATCCTTGTCCCTTTTGCAAGTAACTGGCTCATGATTGGTTATATATCTGGGACTACCAAGGTAAAGATAAACCTTGATTTCAGGAACCTAGAAAAAAAAAAAAAAACTTTTTTTCTTGACTAAAAAAGAGAGAGGGAAGAAGGACCCTCCTTTTCCCCTCTGCCAAGTGGGATATGTGAGAGCGTAATAAGGAACCACAGCAGCGTTTACAATCCTTAGGGCATCACCCTGAATTTAAAAGTCAAAACGCTGAGGGTGGTAGATCAGAGAGATGAAAGATTCTTGTTCTAGATGAGCTGGCTCTGCCTCCCACAAGATTTCTTTTATCAACTTCTCTTTTAAGACTAATTATAATAATATTTTCTTTTTCTTACAGCACAAAACATCCTAGTTGGTAGAGAAAGAAACCTAAGCAAAGCCCGCAGAGATCAGGTAAGGCTTCTCAAAGTAAATACCATCTGCTTGTACCATCAAACCACTTGCCAATTCTACTGAAGTTTCTTATTCTCTGATTACTGTCTATAGCAGATTCATTTAACAAACATGAATAAGGTGAGTATATTAGGGGCATAGTGCAATATCATAACCCATGGAATTTTCTTCAAAGTCAGAGACCCTGTAATGTCGAAATCATTGGTACCTAAAAGAAGCAAGAGAAATATTAAGTAACCACCCCATATGTGCAATTGCTCACGTAAAAGTTATTAAAAAATAAGAATAAACATTCAGGGACATTGAATATTTCAAGATAGACAACAAAAGTTGCTAACTCACAAAGGTTGTAAACATAATTACTAAGAGACCTTGTGCTACTGCCTAAAATACATCTGAATAGATTGCATAGCTTAATTTCCTGAAGCTCTCCTAATCATGAGGTGAGGAGCATAGGAGGATACAAGAGATAGTGTACAAAGAAAGAGGGATTTAGACACAATCCTACCAAGTATGCTTACAAAAATTACTCCAACTATTCAGACCTCCCTTCTCTTACCCTAGGAAGGGGCTGTTTGATATTTCTTTTATGTTGGAATACGTGAAAACAGAAAAAAAAAACCCAAAAACAAACAAACAAACAAAAAACCTCTTCCCCCTTCCTTGTACATGTTCTTACAGTCTGACAGTACGCATTCAGCTACTTTTACCAACCCAGATATTGCTGCTCCTTGACCAACTAGTCTTTGTACAATAACCGTGCAGTTTAACTCCACTGCCCAGCAAACCAGAATTGGTTACCAGTGGATGTTGTCCATTAAAGTTGTAACCAGTGTGTGAAATAAATACATTGATAAAATAAACATATATTTTGCCATCCAAATTAAGATGCTTCTGTGAGTAAAATAAAAGTTGTTAAGAATTTAATTGGAATAACTGGCATTGCTTGGGATCATCCAAGTTTCTTTTATTCTATCCAAGGAAGAAGCTTTTATCCAAGACCTTAAAATAGTGCTGCCTTTCGATGTCACTCTTTTTCAGTAAATCACCTCTATTCTCAAAATTCTATTCAGAAGTATTCAACAAAATGTATTTTAAGTGCTAAATTGTTTAGAAAATCAACTAATTTGTATGTAATATTTTTTTTTGGTAGTTAGCATTTGAAAAGGTCAAGGTTGATTGGAATTCCTAGGAAAGATTTACAGAAGAAATGGAATTTGAAATTGACCTTGCGAGATGTGTTGGGCTAGACGGGTGGAGGAAGGATTGATGATGGTGTGGAAACAATGTGAAGTGAGGAAAAAGGAATTTTATATTATACTTATCAATTCAAGCTGACTAATAATATGCAATGTCTTCATAAAAGTTGTAACCATTTACTGATTTACAGTGTGAACAAGACTTTATGCTTGTCATTTGATATTTATTCCAATGTATTAAATTTTATCTATTTTTGATAGATGGAGAAGTTATAATTATTCTCATAATCATACTTAAAGAAATGCGGAGGAGGATAAGATATTTAAAGTGCCAGAAATTTAGCCATATAGGCCAAAAAAAAAAAAAATGTTTATTTTATGACTTTAAAACCAGTGTTCCTTCTACTCTGTAGCATCTGTTCTCTAATAATCAGAAGATAGTACAATAATTGTCTCCATGTGGCTGAGGGAAAAAAGAAGTGAAAATAATTCCACAGTTGTTATAAGACTGAAAAAGAAAATGTGGAGACCAAGAAAAAAAACCATGAAGGAGTCAAGAATAGAGCTGGCTGTGAGCCAGAGTGCAGGTTTTGAAAGCAGAAGGGACAGCAAATAGACCCTGACAGTCCATAACTGGGACCTTAAGCTTCTAATAACAAAAAGAAATAAAGATATATATAATATATATATATATATATGGAAAATGTTGGATATAGAGGATAAGACCATATTCCATTGTCTGTGTAAATGCAGAGCAATGAGTATGCAGCTGTATAACATGGAAAATATCGTGGTCTAATGGACCAGAGTCTAGACTGGGCTCTATTCCCAGTTTAGTACTGAATCTAGCAGACCTTGAACAGATTGCAGAAGACTAGGAATTGAAAAGGATTTATTGGTTCCTTGACTACTTCTTTCCTCTGTAGCCCTCTGTCTTTAACTGGATCTTGGAAAAACTGAAAGTTTGTTCCCAATATTATTAATCTCCCTTGAAAAAGTTTTGTGACACAGAGTAGGGATGGAAAAAGGGTCAAAAACACATTGTAGAGAACGAATGAGAGCATGCATACTAAGGATAAAAGACATATCAGCAAGTGGCTGTTACCAGTTTATAATTGTGAACACCAAACCTTCTGCTGAATTTGTTAAAAGGTAATGATAGGTTGCACTTGATTTTGTGCCCTCATCCTACTGGTTCCCTCATGATTGGACAGCATAAATCTCTTATTTTCAAATGCACAAGGAAATGATGATATTCCTTGCATGAGCAATTTTGTGCTTCATTGCTCTTAATTGCGTGCTTAAGCTTCACTCTTTAAAAGGCTGCAAAGTCTTAGAAAAAAAAAAAGGAGGTCAATATGTGAGATCTTACAGAAATACAAAAAATTCTGCAGAAGAGGAAAAAAGATCTGCTGCTTGAAGGAGTAACTCATTTAAAAACACAGTTTATGCATTGAAATTAAGTACAAGCCTAGCCTATATGGGATTCAAAAGAATTTCATTATACAAAAGAGTGGTTGAAATAAGTAACAAACTGCCAAAATCAACAATAAAAGCAGAGTGGTATAAATAAGCTCAAGAGGGAACTGAATCAATTTTTAAAAAAGAAACCAGATTGCCTTGATTCCTGTGGTGGAAAAAAATACCTAAATCGAGTTCTTCGGATGATCCCTGAATTTGACCTATTCTTTACAATAACTAATATAACTTAAAATCATTCATAAATTGAGTTTGATTTATTATATCTGCCGAATAAAACTATACTCTTCCTCTTACTTAGACTAACTTCTCTGAGGGCAACTCTGGTCAATTTTTCATTGTTTTATTCCTATGCCTATGGTCATCCTTAGCAAGGGACAGATCCTGTGTTAGAAGTTATTAAATGAATTACTGAAGAAATAATGGAAAAATGAGCTTACAACAGAAAGGACTGTATATTATTGTTCTAACAATATCAAATCCAGAGCACTGTGCCCAAAACAAATCTTATTCTTAGAACCATGATCTCTTTTATTTTTGGTATGTCAGTTCTTGTTTATTGCTGCCCTCCACGTTTCTACAAGTCACTCATCTATAAGTTCCTTTTCTTTTCTAAAAGAATTGGAAGTAGTAATTTTTTTTCATCATGTTTGCTGCCTTATTTTTGTGTGTGTGTGAGTGTATGGAATAGGCAGGCATTAGGTATCATGCTTTAACTGTAAGTATTTCTTAGACTTTGTGATGCTCTCATTGTCTGACAAACCTAATGATCTTTCATAAGCTCCTCATTTGCTATCTACTTGAGTGCTAGCGGGGAAGAGCCCAGTAAATTCTAGGGGACTATTTTTAACACCAGACCATAATGAAGATCTATAAATGTACCTGTTCCCTGGATTCCTCTCATCCAATACATTTTTAAAGTGATTTCAAAATGAGGTTGGTTTCATTTCACACTAATTAATTTCCAATTCCTTTTTTTCATCTACTTTATATTCTTCCTGTTTTAATGAATCTAAATAGTAGGAAACTGCCTATATTTACTTGTAATATTTCCCAGTATAAATTTTATTATTCAATTTATCAACAGTAAGTGCCACTTTACATTGGAGAGAATTGTAGTCTGTGTTTCAGGACATTTGGGGTTGTTAATGTATAAACTTTAGCAGCATTATAAGTTTAGATTTAAGTTCATCTCTTCAGAAAATAAGGCACTTTCTTCCCCTTTCCTCTCTATCTGCCTAAGACTTGAACAGCATTGTGTGTGTGTGTGTGTGTGTTAGATTATCTACATTTGATTAAACCACTGAAAAATAAATTCTTTGAATATAATCTTTAATGGCACCAAATACACTGGAAAATAAAATAACAAAAATAAATAAAAACTTAATCACCCCTCTTTTTATGAACACATTTCCCAGAAATAACCAGAGTAATTCTGGAAGCTCAAAGAAAAGTAGAATATCTCAATTACTTGTCCCTACAAAGTTCATGTCAAGGTTTGAATCAATAGTTGCAAGTCTTTTTTATTACAAACAAAACAAAACAAAAATTGTTCATTAACTACTTTGACTTAGTACTAAAACTTTTAGCAGAAAATTTAGGATGAAGGTCTTCAGAGAAGCTAAATGTTAAGATTGTTCAACCCATATGTTACTGATATGCTCCTGGTGAATTTCATAGATGTTATAATTAAAGCACAGACACACTGAAAGAATTAAATTAATTCTTTAGTGACTAAAATACAACAAAAAAAAATCAACACATTTTTGATGAGGTAAAATAATATATATAAGCCAATGATCCTTTGATGAACACCAAAAATACACATAAGTCCAATACATTAAATGGTGTCATGCATTGATTTAATGAAGTGCTCCTTTTACTCAGAATCTTAGTTTCACTCATTGTAGGTCAATGGTTATTCGAGGCTTAAATATGCTAAAGAATCAAACCTTCAAAGCAACTATCCAGTGCTTGGAACATCATATAGAATCTCAAGTTCTAATAGGAATTTTTTTTTTTTTTAAAGATTTTATTTATTTATTTGACAGAGAGAAATCTCAAGTTCTGGACTAAAACTACTGCTTTGGTAGTAATTACTACTAATTTATTTCTCTTCATTATAGTTCTTGTATATCTTGTAGAAAAGCTAAGTAGCTTTTCTATGTTCTAACAGGTTCTAATAGGTTACAAATTTTTAGGGCCAAGGGGAGATTTCAGAAAGGATTAAAGTTTTATTTTGTATTTTTTTTCTTTTTTTTGCCCTTAACCACATGATCCATTTTCCAAAGCTCTGCCTGATCGTCAGGCAACAATTAATGGTATCACCTAGATTCCTCTGCAGGCAGGCTTCTACTTGGGTTTCTTTCTTTCTTTCTTTTATTATTATTTTTTTAATTTAATTTATCTATTTGACAGAGAGAGATCACAAGTAGGCAGAGAGGCAGGCAGAGAGAGCAGGAAGCAGGCTCCCCACTGAGCAGAGCCTGATGTAGGGCTTGATCCTAGGACTGTGGGATCATGACCTGAGCCAAAGGCAGAGTCATGAAGTCACCCAGGTGCCCACTACCTGGGTTTCTTTAATGAGAGAGAGGTCAATTTTTTTTTTTTTTTTTATCCTCCAATCCAGGGTTGTTTTAGCTGTAGTTCTAATAGTGGCTGTGGCCTCCCATGACTGTACTTTATTGGTAGAAGACCCTTCTCATTATTGACAGTTTTAAGAAGACTCAGCCCCCCTTGTCACTTTCCTAAAGTCTACTCACACATTTATAATCTTTTCACTGAAATCCTTGCAATGGAACCATGTGAGTTGGCAAGATTGTAGAAGATGGAGTAGTTGATTACCAATGTACCAGCAGAAACACAAACTCAAATGGAATTCTAGGTACAGACTGATCATATGTTAGATGAACACATGGATGATATCCTTGCTGGGGAAAGTGAAACAGTGATGATCTGTTACTCACTGACACCAGACCCAACCAAATTATTATCACTGGTGTCTAATTGGCTACATAATTTGCAGCCCTCATTGCTAAATAAAAATGCCTGCCCCCTTGTTTAAAATTCATTAACAATTTCAAGACAATAATAACAGAGCATTAAAACAAGAGTCCTAGTAGATATAGGGCCCTGTGGAATTACAAAGGCTCCAAACCTTTGAAATTAACTCCAGGTGAGTCAGTGTTGAGATACAAATGGAGAGCAAATGTTTGTGTGATCAAGTGTTGATTCAATCAAGTATTATCAATATGAAAATTATATCTATTACAAAACTGTAGGGTAGAAGACTAGTCTCTGTGCCGGAGAACTTACAATAACAGTAATAATAAATATATTTAATATATATTTTATTATTATTGTTATTATTATTATTACTAAAGGGCCACCTTTATTACAAGAAAGGAGGGAAAGCAGAAAGCTTCCACAACAATCTTAAAACAATTTCATGTCTCACAGCTGCAGCTGAAGACTTGGTTCTAAACTGAACTTGTTAGGGTAAGAGTTATGAGGCCAGTTAAACAAGCAGCTTCCATGTCTTTTCGGCTTAAATAGGACACAGGCTGGGAATAGTGTGATTTGAAGACTCTGTTTGGGGACATTTTGGTAGATACAAACAAAACTAGATTTTTTCCCTAAAATATTTTTGAAATCCTTTTCCAGCAGTAAAAGTTCTTCTTACACTCTCTGAGGAAACTAGCATTCTCTTTTATAAAAAAAAAAATCTGTTCTAAAAATCCAATAATGATTTGACATGGGCAGTTGCTTGGAAGGGGATCCTTACTGTCCCAAAGATACTCTCCTACTATCCATCTGTACCCAAACTCTGGACAAAGAAATGCAATGTGTACGAAAGGAGATAAGCTATGCACCAAATAAGACAGCCAGATTTTATCACCTCTAAAGGCATTAAATCTAACAGGACCAATTTATCAAAACAATGGTTTCAATTCAGTATTAATTTTTTAATAAGCACCTGAGAGTGCACCTAAGAGTTTGATTCCTTAGCATTTGGAAGCCTGGGGTAAACAATGACATAGAATCAACAAAGCTAAGGTGCTAGACTTCTTGGCATGCTATACAGAAAAGAGGCTGAAGGCTTAGGGAGATGGACATGTTGGAACTAATCTGAGTGTCCCAAAAGATTAAGAAATATGTTTTTGTGGGGAAAGACAGTATTCCTAAAAATATCTGTGTGAGTGTCCTCTGTACGTTGAAGGTAACAATGGGCAATGATACCATGGAATTGGGCTTTCTGATTTTAATAGGAATGATGCCATCTCTGAATGGTAGAGGCCATCTCTGAGGGTTTAATGAACAGAAATCAGGTCGTTGTAATTACCCAATAAGCCTCACTGAGTTTTAACCAGATTATTTCAACCAACTAAGCTCTACAAAGGAACATGATTGGTCCCAAGGTCCCTGGGAATGAAAGAGATAAACAATTTATTAACGTGCTATTTTATACTTAAAAGTAGGAAACTTATATCTGGTGGGCAGAATTCCAAATTCAAGCTTCACAGGAAAGATTCAAAGCTCCTCATACAATATTAAGACATAAACCACTTAAAAGATACGGAGCATATATATATTGAGGAAGGGAGATGAGTCCCTTTTAGGAAATAGGATAGGCGCGCGCACACACACACACACACACATTTCCTCCAAGCCTTATCCAGAAGAACGTGTGGCCATTTATAAAGTGGTTAGCCACTGGAAAACTGAAAAGACAGAGATCTCCTAAGATTATTAGATACTAGATATGAATAGATGAATAGAGGGTGTGACCCACTATTTAGAGTGGCAATGACAGAGGTCATATGGTAAATGGTCCAGAGGCCCACCCTGTGGTTAAAGAAGTTAAAAAGTAGTTAAAAGACACCCACTGAGCAACTAGCAAGATCCTTACAATTGTTTCCTGATCCTTGTTAAGATAGAAAAAAATAAATAGAAGCCATCAGAACATTCCTCCCTCCCTTTATACCTTATCACAATCAAAACAGTAAGTGAAAATCAATACCACATTTAATAGGAAAATGCAGGTTATATTTCCACTTCACATTTAAAAAATATGAAAGGTCAAGTTTGTTGGTAATCTTTTTCCTTTAGCTGGTGCATGTTTGATTGAAAGAATCAATCTGATTGATTGATCAATTTGATTGATTGATTGATCAATCAATCAAATTCTCCAATGTACATTGGAGAATACCCATGTATTATCATAGACTTGGTGGATAGTACTACCCATCACTGAAGGTCAAGATGCTATACATTTATGGAAAAATTAGTACATTCCCTGGTAGCCGGCATAAAGCAACTTATCTGGGAAGTGTTCTTTATTTGTTTGTTTTTATTTTTCAGGACATTTTGTAAGAAACATTGGAAACAGTTCTCCTTCAGCGAGCAGGGATGGTTTTACACTTTATTCGAAGCTATGTCAAATCTCCTGCTTTTTGTCATAGTGTAATCTGTAGAGACCTTAGTTACCATAATGCCCTTGTAGGCAGGAGAAGCAAGTATCCTAGATATCTTAATAAGACACATGAGAAACTAATCCATAAAATTTTAGATGAAAACATTATTGTTAAATTCTCTAGGAGTCCAGTGGTCTCTCAGGTCATCCCTTCCAAAGTAAAAGACATTTTTTTTTTTTTTTCCATTTTGCTCTAGCCATCACACATAAAAAGACTTGAAGGGTATCTTTGGGTTTTGTACGTAACATACAACATATTTAGATGAGCTCTCTCACTTATCAGGTAAACCATGAGGACCACTAGGTTTATTCAAAACCTAGTTTTGAATAAAGATGAGGAAGGAAAGGCTCTGCAGCAGGTCTAGTCTGGGATTCAAGCTGTTATGCCCTTGCATTTAGAGCAGACAAAATGTTACTTGAAGAATCTATGGCAGATCAGGATGTTCTCTGAAGCCCCACTGGGAAAATCAGAGTACATATTTGTAGACTGTTGGAGCAAAGCCATGTCCTTTTCTGCCAATAACTATCTTTATCTAGAAGTAAATCAGAACCTATAACTCCTGTGGTAGAAATTCAATGCTTAATGTAGGACACCAAGTACATTGATATTTGCACTGCCCATCACACAGTAGGTGGTACAATGATACGTCAAATCATTACATTGTGCTTATGCATTTTATTAGTCAAATGAAAACATGTATATGACACCAGGCTCAAACAGTTAGAAAAGACATGATGAAGGTTCATAATTAGACACCTCAGACTACTACAGAAATTAGTTCTGATAGCTTGCAATCTCATTTTAAATCAACACTTAATAGCTTTCTTTTAACAGAAAAAGGACAAAGCATGACATCACAGATGCTCCCACATTGTGTACTGAATGACACTAATGAAGCCAGATTTTCTCAGAAGATAAAACTTAAACACAGGACATCTTGTTTTTCACTTTGAAAGAAAAGATGGCTTGAGGAGTGAATTTGTACTACCTTATGAGTAAGGGTTGACAGATTTCTGTCGCCACTTGGTGACTTATTTAGAATAAACAGATTAGCAACAATGGGATCAGGAAAAAAAGTGTATAGATGGACTTCTTGGAATCCGCAACAGAAGAGGTTTCCCACTCTAAATAATCAGTCAAATGAGATGAACAATCCTCTGTAGGCCAATCTCTTACTACAGACGCTGGTGCTTGCTCAAAGACCCCACATACAAAGAAGCCATAACAATAGGGTTAGAGGACAAGATTTCATCATGACGTATTTCAGCGTAACCAAAACTGGTCCAACTATTGACCCTTGCTGAGTATCAAACCTGCAAATAGCAGAAAACGATACTGAGTTCCTGATTTTGCAACACTCCCAGATAGAACTACTAATCACTTGGCCGCAAGCGATTCCATTGTACTCCTTTTATTCACTGAAGAGGCAGCTATTCATCCTCTCGAACAAAACTAATCTAAATCGTTTTGTTTTTTTTTTCCTTTGCAGGAAGACTTGAAGGATTCCAGTAGTATCTTTTGTAGACTAATCAACTGTTTCATTCATTACCATGTTAACCCCATAGCAACAGTATCTCTGATAAGGGAACTTGATTCACCATATTACTGAGGAAGTGGATCCATACCCATGCAGTCGGTCTTACTATGTACTTCATACACAGTAGCAGGCAACCTGATAGAAGAATCAAGTGTCCTATTGGAAGCTAAGTTATGACACTAGCTGGGAAACATTTTGGGAGGTTGGAGTGTTAACCAGGAGAATAAGGTAAAGTATCTTAAGCTAGTAATCAATACGTGGCACTTTTTCTTTAGAATTGAGGGGGATGTGTACTAAGAAATGAAGGTAGAAATAACTGCAATTGTACATAATAACCTCTTTATGTTTATGCTTTTGTTTCTGTTTTGCCTTCCTCCACCATAACTTAGTGTGCTTGGAAGGTTCTATTTTCCAAAGGAGAAAATTCCACTAGTAATACGTCTATAATTTTATTAAACCGGTTGTTGAAATTGTCCACTGGGTACGCATGGATCAAAAATGTAAATACAAGAGTTACTTTTCTGGCTAGAGTGATTGATATTTATCTTAGTCAGCTTGGGCCGCTATAACAAAATACCAGAGACTGGGTGGCTTAAGTAACGAACATTTATTTATCACAGTTTTGGAGGCTGGGAATTCTGAGATGAGAGTAAGACTGGGTTTCTGTTGAGGGTTCTCTTGCTTTTTACAGTCACCTTCTTGCTGTGTGCTCACATGGCAGAGACAGAGCTCTAGTTTCTCCATCCATTTAAATGGGTCCCTCAGGGCACCCGGGTGGCTCAGTCCATTAAGCATCTGCCTTCAGTTCAGTTCATGATTCTAGGGTCCTGCATCAGGCTCCCTGCTCAGCAGTGAATCTGTTTCTCCCTCTCCCTCTGCCCCTCTGCGTGCTTGTGCTCCCTCTTTCTCAAACAACAACAACAATAATTCCAAATATTCTGTCAGTCCATATGGTCTTGAATACCAAGGGGGAATTAGATTGCTACTATATAGGTGGTGGCAAAGGAAAGTGAGTCAATAAAGAGGGTCCAGAAACAAGTGGACCTATGGAAACAAAGATTTGTTACCCCTTGAAATTAAAAAGCAAAACAAAACAAAAACAAAAAACAGTTGAGCCAAAAATGCTTCCAGAATAGAAGGTGGATATGAAATGATGGAAATGACTTGTTATATCAAGTCTGGAATTTTTACTCACAAGTTTAAGGCATACAAGTTTGGATTATTTTAAAAAGTATTTTCACCAAAACAAAATACTGCAATAGAATAAATACAGAAACATATATGAGAATCCAGTTGTCTTTAATTAACTAAGACATTAAGTCTATTTGCAAAAATGTAAAATGATATAATCTTTTTCAATCCTTTTTTAAAAAAAATTTTGACAATAAGTTTTTAAAATAAAAACACGGGGATGCACCTGGGTAGCTCAGTCAGTTAAGCATCAGACTTCTGATTTTGGCTTGGGTCATGATCTCAGGGTCACGAGATGGAACCCTGCCCAGCATGGAGACTGCTTAAAGATTCTCTCTCTCCCTCTCCCCCTGCACTTCCCGTCGGCTCATGCTCTCTTTCTCAGATAAGTACATAAATAATTTTTTAAATACAATACAATATAATACAATACAATACAATACAATACAATACAATACAATACAATACAATAAAAAATTGGGATCACCTAGGTTTCTCAGTTGGTTGAGAATGTGACTCTTAATTTCAGCTCAGATCATGATCTTAGGGTCCTTATTGATCACCCCTCCTTCACTGATCAGGCTCTGCTCAGCAGGAAGTCTGCCTAAGACTCTCTTTCCCTCTCTTTCTGCCTCTCTTTCCCTCCCCCTCTCTTGTGCATACTCTCTCTCTGAATAAAAATCTTAAAAATAGATAAATAAAAATGTGTAACAAATAACACACTTGTTTTTATTTCAAATTAATCAATAAATACTTGATAATTAATTTTAATTCTAATGCAGTAAATAGTGACAGATATAATCCAAATAAGCAAAAACTTTTCATGTTTTTCAACTTTTTAAAGTATGTGGAATAGTTATTTTTTTATATACATAAAGTTTTTTTTGTTTTTTGTTCTTTTTTTTTTTTTTTTTTTAAATATGTGAAGGAGGTCTCTGGAGTTAGGGGGTGGGGGAAATTTGAGAACTGCTAACTAAAAAAAGTTTGAAAAAAATTTTCATTTCCTAACAAAATCCTCATTATAGAAGTGCCTCCTATCCCCAGAATTTTTAAAATTAAAAAAAAAAAAGCTTTCAATTTTAAAGGGTAATCACAAAAACACAAAAATAAAATGTAACCCAAGGAGTGTTACAATAGATGTGAAACTGAATACTAACCTAGTCCAGAAAAAGCCTTTAGAAGTAAGAGTTGAGGGCCAGCTTGGAAAGTAAATGATAGTGTCTTTGTCCCCACAGCTAGGATCATAAAGATAATACTAATATTAGCAGCTATTAACTTTATTTCCATTTTTTAATAAGGAAGGCGATAGAAGAAACATTGTTTTCATAGTCACCAAGAGATCGACAGTAAATATACCAGAGGTTTTGGAAGAGAAAGCAGTAAAGAATATGAAAGAAATTTTGTTATTTTGTTCTTCTGTGTTATTAGAACAATTTATATTCATCACCATTAAAATGAGTTATTACATGTATTATATAGAAAAGAAGATTGTAGTTAAAAGAAGCTAAGTAGCAACCTTAAGCCCCAACACCAAGTAAATACTGGAGCCAATATTAAAAAACAATTAGATCCATGTCCAAGGTCTCTCCTTTTATCTTTACATTACATAATAACTTTGTCCTAACACATTAAAATTGCTTTATACTTCCCTGGCATATATAAGCATATTCTAATATTAAAATTTTAATCTCTTTATTAAAATTCTATTCTACATGTATTGAAAAGAATGTGCATTGTGCACTAGTGTGTTAGATTTATTTTAATATGCATTGTGAACCTATGCAAATGGGAAAATCAATAAATTCTAGTGACATACCACATACACACTCTATAAGGCAATATTTATCTATACCAACAACCATGTGAGGGGGAAATCAAAACTATTATGTGACTGAATGCTTAGGGAACCTAAAACAGATTATAAACTTTTATTTAGTTTTTAAAAATTTTAGATTTTATTCATTTGTTTGACAGAGAAAGAGAGAGAGAGAGAGAACACAACCAGGGGGAGTATCAGGGAAAGGGTGAAGCAGGTTTTCCCCTGAGCAGGGAGCCTGATGTGGGGCTTGACCCCAGAAATCTGGGATTATGACCTGAGCTGAAGGCAGAAGCTTAACTGACTGAGCCACCCAGATGCCCTGATTATAAATATTTTTTAAACTATTTTTTAAAATACTTTATTTATTTATTTGACAGACAGAGATCATAAGCAGGCACAGAGGCAGGCAGAGAGAGAAAGGGGGAAGCAGGCTCCCTGCTGAGCAGAGACACTGATGTGGGGATTGATCCCAGGACCCTGAGATCATGACCTGAGCTGAAGGCAGAGGCTTAACCCACTGAGCCACCCAGGCACCCCGATTATAAATTTTTAAAAAGGTTTTGATTTCACAAATATTCAGTGGGCTCCCATGGAACACAATGCTAATAATAAAAGGTACATTCTTTCATTAGTACTAATAGGGTTAGACTGGATAGAAAGAACCATAGCAGAAATATAGGCTCCCCTGATTTGCCAAATGTCTGATAAGAGTAGTTTCAAAGTCTGCATGTCAGGAATCTCTTCTTGAAATGGCCTTCCTCCATCTCCCTTATGTCACTAATGCTTGACACACTTGAGTAAAGGAGTAGCATCTTATCCTGTCATCATAGGTATGAGATAGTATGGGGTAAGAATAGAGTCTCTGGAATTTAGGTTGGATTATACAAAGCTGTGCTACTTACTTGTGACTCTGGACAACTTAACTTCAACCATCTGTGTCTCAGTGTTCTTGTGGATTGAAACTGGCCTGGTAATGGTATCCATCTCATAGCTTTCCCTTATTAATGATAAAAACCCTGAAACAAGTTTAAATGACTTAATTTTTCATATTAGCATGCATGAATTGCTGCAGATACTTTTCTCGGAGCAAGTTTTGCTCAGGGAATATACAAGAATCAGAAGTGAAAACTTTTATTTCTGAAGTAAGGGGAGATTATAAGAACATATAGGATAGAACGAGTCCTGAAGGATAAAAGGGATTAAAAATGCATACATACATATATCCATAGCTAATTAGTTGTTGCCTAATGAACAACTGCAGAACTGAAGTGGTATACAATAGTAAATACTTATTCTCACATGAACTCATGGAGTTTAGGTGATTTAATAGGGCCTCTTTGGGTTACTCTGCTGAGCTGAGTTTGATTCTACCTTGCATCTACAAATAAACTGAGGATTCAGATATAGTCTGGATTTGGCTGGGATCATCTTGGAACATTGGTATGTTTGCCAGCTCCTGTGACAGGTACCTAGTTCAAGTACATACTTTTCATGGAGAGGTACACAAGAGGGAGTGAAGAAGTAGATGAATGGATGAATAGAGGGCTACGTGTAGGGATGATGGCTAGATAGATGCATAGATTGATGGACAGAGAGCTAGCTAGACATAGATTCATAGACGCATAGATGAAGTAGAATGTCTGAGTTTTTCCTCTTCTTTGAGTCCTAAGAAAATTCAAGTCCCCCCCACACACACACACTGATATCTTGCCTCGGGGATGAAAATACTGTAAGTAGTGAAAACTTCTTTGCCAAAAGTGTTAGAAGTATGCTATATACTGTGAGTAAGGGGGAGTGATAGCCCATTTATCAATCAATCTCATTCCTCTCAATGGTTGATATATTTCTTTTCTAGACTAATTTGTTTGTTGGATGGTGAGTGAATTACAAGCAGCACACGTTGGAATGCTTACTCTATCAAAACAGAAGTCAGCTGCTTTCTACAGCAATGGCTGATGCCAGCTGGCTGAAGAATGGCATTGGCTCCAGCTGTGTTTTGAAGCTACACATTTCATGTTTTACAGTCCAATCAGATGCACTGGCACTGAATGAAATGGGTCCAGAAAATACAAGAGAGGATAAAATGAATAGGAAGAGGATAATGCTATGTAGTGAAATAAATTCTAGTCAGGATTCAAGTTAATCGGTCACATTACACACAAATATTCACAGTTAATAATGTGAAAGCATTATTTCAGTTTCTAGAAACTCTTTCATATGTAGATTTCAGTTAAATATATATTACATATATTCATGAACAAGTTGTGCAAGTAAGTTGTGCAAGGAAGAATTTACAAGTAAGTAAGTTGTGCATAAATATGAAGAGATGTCATAATGCAAATTATTCTTGCATTTCTTTAAGATTTAAATAATGCATTCAAATTTTAATTTTATTTAATGTTATAAAAACAGTGACTTTCAGATTTTGATTAAGTAAATATTAATATAAAATACATATGTCAACAAATCTTAATTTTTCATTAGTCTAATGTTTTCATTCATCTATTCAAATACTGAGCACCTCCTATGTGCCAGGAACTAGAATGAACATATTATAGAACATGAAGGTGTTAAAACCATTATTCTTAGGAAATCACAAGCTGAAAGGAAATATAAGAATAAATATTAATGATACGGTAGGTACTAGAATAGAGGATTTTACTATAAGACAAAGCCTCAAGGGAAGGAAATAATCAATTCTCTTTTGAGACCGCAAAAATGGTTAGAGAAAATACTTCTGATGTGCCCTCGAACATAAGTAGGAATGACCAGGCAGAGAAAAGAAGAACTGTAGAAGGGATGCCAGGCCTTGGAGGCAGCATGAGGAATATTTAGAGATCATGGTCATTTGGGAGGAAGAGTGAATAAAATGATGCATCTTCTTCCCCTGGAGATCTTTTTATGCATTTCAGACTGAAATGGAGAGAGATGGAAAATGAATGGGTAAGAGGGAGGGGAAAAAAAAAGAATACAATGAAAGGAAAAAAGGAAACATGAGTAAACTGATCTAGAATATGAGCAAGGGAAAATGAAGAGAACTAAGAAGGGCAAGAAGAGTCAGGTGTACAGATGTGAAAAAATCATTTACTACTTTCACAGAGTATTTTCTGCAGCTAAGATAAAAGAGATACATAGTCATGTGTTTTGTGTTGTGACTATATTTCAGTTAAAAAAAAAAAAAAATTAAAACAGAGGGCGCCTGAGTGCGTCAGTTGCTTAAGAGACTGCCTGTGGCTCAGGTCATGATCCCGGAGTTCCAGGATAGAGTACCTCATTGGACTCCCAGGTCGGTGGAGAGTCTGCTTCTCCCTCTGACCTTCTCCCCTCTCATACTCTCTCTCACCCTCTCTCTCTTAAATAAATAAAATATTTTAAAAAATTAAAATGGAATCATTAGAAAAATAACTCCTAGTAATGAAATTTCTAGGGTTAATTTGCTGATATCCCTTATTCATAGTCTAGGATTTTCAAGGGAATTTTTTAAAAATTGCCTTATTTTATATATATATATATTTTTTTTCATTTATTTATTTATTTATGAGAACGGGAGCATGAGCCAGGGGCAGGGGAAGAGGGAGAGGGAGAAGCAGACTCCCTGCTGATCAGGCTCCGTCCCAGGACCCTAAGATCATGACCTGAGCTGAAGGCAGAGGCCTGGCGGACTGAGCTATCCAGGTGCCCCTTTCAAGGGATTTTTTTAGCATCTCTATTATTTATTGCTTATATGTATCTGCTCATTCATTTACTCTACTATCATATAATTGATCTATTCATTCAAAAAGTCTTTATGAACCTCTTTGAACCTAGGAATAATGCCAGGTATTAAAGATATGACAGTGAAAATAAATGGTTCAATTCCCTGCCTTCTAATGAAACTGTCTTTTCTAACTAAAATGACATCAGACTTAAAAAGAAGAAACAAATTAGGACACAAAATTTCAGATCTTTTTGCTTGCCATTTAGAATTGTTATCACCACTTATAACTACTTTCATGGGCACTGGGTCTTACTTTGCCTCTGGAGAGTTCTGATTTGGCCAAAATGAGCACACTCCACTTTTCTGAATGCAAATTCAGATATTTGTATAAGATGATTTTGTATGTTTATTCTCTTTGTGATTTATTTTAGGCCTCTTTGCCAAGGCCTTTAATTGAATAAAATTGTTAACCCTATATTTATCTAGTTATAATAATTAGTACCCTTAATTTTTATGCCAACTTTTCTCCGTAAGCTACCACAGAAGGGTAATGGCAATTGAAAAGCTACAAAGAGGTGGGAATAATTATTGTGACCAGCTTGTCATCAGAACAAATTCTATTAATCCTCAGAGAAAGTCCTGCCAATTCAGCAACATTTCTTTCCCACTGGGAGGGCAAACCTCTTCATCTTTTTCCTTGCCTTCTCTAAATTGCTGCCTCACATTTACGGCTGCAACTGCCTTATTGGCCGTTGACCTGATATTTTTCTCCTGCCTGCCAAATGGTTAGGAAACCACAAGCAGGCTGCTTCCTTTTCTGGAGGCAAAATTACCATAAGCAAACATCCGACTCAGGATAAGTGAATTACCTTAGTCAATTGATTTATAATTTATCTGGGGCAAGGTTTTGATAGAAATATTAAAAGGGAAGTAAAATTTATAGTACTGACAAAAAGCCCAGACTTCACTGCTTCTGCCAAGAACAACCACACTCTACACTCCACCAGGCAGGTTAACTCAGCCTTTTGGCTTACAGGATTTTTCCATTTCCAACATTTTCATTTATGCTTTGTGGTTTAAATAACCTTCTGCTTAAGGCCCCAAGTCCCCAGTAGAGTACAGCTTTGTGTATATGAGAACAGCAGCTCCTTAGTCTCCTGGGTGTGCTTTGGAATCATATTACCCAGTCCCTTCCTTTGATTCCTCCTATTCTCCAGTAGGTGGTAGACAAGCAGTACTGTGACCACTTACTTAAGCTGCCAGGAAATGTGGGCATAGGAACCAGGGTGTTTTTCCCCAGGCAAGGAATAGATCAGGATGCATTAGGCTGTTGCTGCTTTCTTCCTAATTCTTGTTCTGGCCATCGAATCCTCTTTTAAAGGAAACACATCAAGTCACATTTAAAAAAAAAAAAAAAATATATATATATATATATATATATTACAAATGCTGGCACAGTAGTATTATTCTAAAATATAAAATAAAATAAAATAAAACAAAAATAATAAAATAACAAAATAAATAGTTGTCTCACCGATGGATTGTTCTGGTTGTGAAGTATATATTTTGAGAAAATCAAGTAAAAGATAAACAATGCTACATACCAGACTGCCGACCCGGTCTTTCCTCACGTCATGTTAATTCAGTGTAGTTAACAACACATGACAGATAGAAGATGCTTACTAAGTTCACGTTAAATTTATATTCTGAACTTTGCTGCGAGGATTTGAGGGTGAAGGCGGAGAGCTGGAGAGAGAGAAAAGAGAAGGAAACGAGAGGGAGAATAACAACACATGGCGTATTGGGGAATCGGATTATGGACTATCCTTAAACTGTTTATAGTTTACTAAACGGTTACTGTTTAATGGCTAAAGTTTATTTTATAGTATTATTATGGAGTATGGAACTTGCAAATTGTCCAAGTGACCGATCTTCCTCATGCCAAACATAATACAGTAACATTCTTACTAAGTGGAGTCAAATCAAACTGTTATCTTTCTGGTTAACATACAACATTGAAAAACACCTTGTTTAGGCTTCTGTTTGTTAAATCATCCTGTGGGTGGCTGTGGCTCATTCATTATGAGTCTGCCTTCGACTCAGGTCATGATTCCGGGATCCTGGGATAGGGCCCCGCCTCAGGCTCCCTGCTCAGCAGGGAGTCTTCTCCTCCCTCTCCCACTCCCTCTGCTTGTTCTCTCTCCCGGTCAAACAAATAAATAATTAAATAAATAAAATCTTTAGAAAACAAATAAATTGTCACGTAGCTTTCAATTACTTGTGAATACAAGGAATTAAGTGTCTAGAAGAAGGCAAAGATTTCAACAATATACAAAAATGGAAGTTTGATAACTCTGTGAATATTCCCCTACATTGTGATGTCTTTCTCTATAAACAAAGTTAACTAAGAAATATGGCTACCTCTGGATAAAAGAATAATGATTATTAAAAGGAAAAGAGAGAGGCTCCTAGGTGGCTCAGTGGGTTAAAGCCTCTGCTTTCAGCTAGGTCATGGTCACAGGGTCCTGGGATTGAGCCCTGCATCGGGCTCTCTGCTCGGCGTGGAGCCTGCTTCTCCCTCTCTCTCTGCCTGCCTCTCTGCCTACTTGTGATCTCTGTCAAATAAATAAATAAAATTTAAAAAAAAATAAAAGGAAAAGCGAAAACAACAAACACTGGCTTGGCTATGGTTGTGCTTTTACTGCTCTGTGTAGATGTGCTTTCTGTTTCAAATTTTCAACCTTGGGGCGCCTGGGTGGCTCAGTGGGTTAGAGCCTCTGCCTTCGACTCGCTTCGTGATCTCAGGGTCCTGGGATCGAGCCTCACACCAGGCTCTCTGCTCGGCGGGGAGCCTGCTTCTTCCTCTCTCTCTCTGCTTGCTTGAGCTCTCTCTCTCTCAAATAAATGAATAAATAGAATCTTAAAATTTTTTTCAACCTTTATTCATGATGCTCATATCACTGACTTAATTCTTATCTACTTATTTGTATCCAAATTCAACCCCCCCATTTGCCTGTATCCTTAAACCCTATTTCTACATATGGTTTCAGCCTCTGTATATACATATAGACTTTATTTTGGCCATGCACTGCCTATATATTTTCCTGCAAATAGTATGCATTTAATAATGCCCTATTATATTAAATTGCATTCATCTTATTTCTGCCTATGCTCTATAAAAAATTGGACCTAACCCCACCTTACTTTCTCATCTTACACCTTTTCTCTTGGTATTTAACTGATATTCTGAAATGTGACCTGACTTCATCTTCAGGGTTTGTGGTACTTCCATAGCAAATGTGAATGCAGCAATCATTTTTTGGTGCTCTCTATTCCACATCCACACTATTCATTCTATCTTTAAGATACACACTCCCGGGCGCCTGGGTGGCTCAGTGGGTTAAGCCGCTGCCTTCGGCCAGGTCAAGCCGCTGCCTTTGGCCAGGTCATGATCTCAGGCTCCTGAGATCAAGTCCCGCATCAGGCTCTCTTCTCAGCAGGGAGCCTGCTTCCTCCTCTCTCCCTCTGCCTGCCTCTCTGACTACTTGTGATCTCTCTCTGTCAAATAAATAAAATCTTTAAAAAAAAAAAACAAAAAACAAAACAAAACAAAAAAAAAACAAAGATACACACTCCCAACCCCCATCTTCCCCAATATGCCTTTAAGTCTATGATCCCTATGGCACAAGTCAAGGTATATAAATGAGAAAATAGTCTTGCTTGAATTTAACTTTTGCAAATCAGACTGGAGACAGTAAGATTTCAATACAGAGAATTTCCTTAAGATGTTCTGACTCTTAGTAAGAGCAGGGTCTCCTTTAATAGCTTAGTGTCTTTGTTTATCCTTCTTGTTCTACTGGACATTTAAGGTTTCCACCTTGACAGAGAGAAGAAAACTAATGTAGATGACTCAGGAGCAATAGCAGCTGTGGCAATATGATTGCGGGTGACGATGCTGAACTTTACTGAGGCCTGTAATCATGGAAAACATGACAGTTAAGGAAACTCTCCCACATTTTGTTCCTAAACATGGCTTGCTATAAAAGAAGAACTCTTCTCCATATGATTCAGCTAACATTAATGGACATCCCCTTTGCTTATCTATGACAAAGCCAGACATAGGTCTACAAATTCCTATTTATATGACAAAGCCAGACATAGGTCTACAATTCCTATTTATAGTCTCATAAATGAAGAGCTGAGCTGCTTTGGTTCCACTAATTATTCAAAACTGAAAGCTTACAAAATGAGCTTGGTCAAGATTCTCTACCATCAACCATGCTCCTGAATTTGACCCATCCTTAGACTGACCCAGTGTAACAATGCTTTGGTAATGGACCCTCTCAAGAACACGCGGGCTTTCCAGGTAAACATTCACTGACCTACCATCCAATCACATCATCCTTGCTCACACCACTTCCCTAACCCTAGTTTCCTAATCTCCAATGTCCTCCTTTAAAAACCAAAAGCTCCTTTCTGTTCAATCTTTGCATTACCAACAGATCTCTTGGTCAGAATATTCTATTGCAACAGATTCTCTTCCCCTGTTGCAAAATTCCTTTCACCTATTTAGTGAATAAGCTTTTTGAATAAAGTCTCTCCTTATCTAGATCCAGAGTTTGTTTTTTATTTGTTAGTTTCTGGTATTATGATTTGGATCAAGATTGGGCCACACCTGTGGATTCCCACATCCTCATACAGGTATGGTGACTTATGTGTCCTTTGAACTATTCTTTCAGACAAAGAAGCTGTTCTTTTAGCCTCTTCTCTGAGGCCTCTTTTATTCTTCTTAGGTTACCACATTGGGACATCATGCAGGGCATTCCTTCTTTTCCTATGGCCCCAGAGATTCCCTAAAGAATTTCCCTCAGCTCTTCATCCCAGGGATTGTGTGAGGAAATTAATCAAGTGGAATCCTAGCCCAGCTTCTTTAAAGTTTTCTTTTGTTTTTCTTTGTTTGCCTTTGGCTGAACAATCTGTTAATCCTATAGAAAACTCTTACTCTCATCCCTCCTCTTCTGCCCATGATTATATGCTTTACTATTATAGCACTAATTCTAATACCAATAATGGTACTATCTTCCATCTCTTCTGAAACCTTCTTGAATCCTAATATCTGATCCTTTCAATGGCTTTACTTAATCTATCCCTGTATCCACCCTTGCCAGATCATTCTCATCCCACTCCAGCCCCTCAATTCCCTATAGTCATTTGAATTTATGTCCTCTTCTTTGATTAGTGGGTCTCAACAAGCTCAAGGATTCCAAGAGCAACCAGCAGAGGAAATAGACTAGATATTTCCCCACCTCAGAAGGATTTTGGAAACACCAAGATGGCCTTCTGGTTTCGTCTCAGTCTTTGGTCTGAAATTTAATCTGTCTCCTCCATAGAATTATAGTGCATGACAAATGAACTCTTAAACATTTCCTCCACAATTATTGGTGGGGAGCAAAATCAACTTTTTCTTCCAGAAAAACACTGCTCATGAAAATGCAGAGGTGGGGACAGGACAAGAGCCAGGTCTTTTATAAAAACCAGTAAACTTTGTAATATTGTGTTTATGCCTAAAATATAGTTAAAATTTTAGAGTAGAAGTTATAGGCTCATTATTTTTGTCTGTCTGTATGTGTATGCATGCATGTATAAATACATATGTAGTATTTTCCTATCTCTAAATTAATCTAATCCAAATTAGATTATATGACCTATCAAATAGCTCTATAACTGTTTAAAAATAACTAAACATTTATATAAATTGAATATTCTTAAAATTCTCATAAAATAATGAAATTGAACTTATTCTAAAAATTTTATTTTAGTAGTAATTATATTTGTAGTATGTTAGTTTGTGGATAGTTTTCAAGAATTTTTTTTTTTTTTAGTAATTTAAAACTTTAGACTTGCTTTATTAAGTATACACAGTATATAGGATATGTTTTCATTATGAAAAAAAGGACAATTCTTCCTAAAGTAAAATAACTATTTTATTCCAGAATGAGAAAGATAAACTGTATAAAAATAACTAAATGGATTTAGAAAGTTGTGGAAGGTTTGGAGAAAGGGGATTTTATTTGCCATGTTCAACACTAGCTAAGATTTGATAGGTTTATTTCTAATATTTCTAAATGAGATTTAGTATAGAATATTATACTCACAAAAACTGGAGTTGTGTTTTCCCTTTGTTAAAATAACAAAAGTATTTTTGACTACTAGTCTTCTCTTAATAAGAGTTTGTAGAAGACTTTTCTTTAAATTTTTACTTATCTGTCTGGAAGGCAAAGAATGTATACTTAATAGAAAAAAAGATTTGGGCAGAATCCTGTCTTTTAGATTCCTAGGGGATCCTTAGAAAATCACAAAATAATTGGTCTTTTACTTTGTAAAAAGACAAGTATTAAAATAGTTTATTTAATATGTCATGAGATGTATAGGAACTGTTATCTTATCAAAAGAGATACTTAACCATCCATAGATTTGGGTAAAATATTATTAATATATTTCAGAAATTGCATAAAGTTCTTGAAGCTCTAACAGAATCCTTGCTGATCATGATTTTTTTTAATTTATTAGAGTCCCAATGATGATTTGCCTTATATTAAATAATATTATACATTCAGTTATTTTTTAAATGTACCATGCCACAGAAAAAATTTCCCTGTCAATCATCTTATTTTTGTAATAAACTTTTATTATTCATTTTAAATCTCTCATAATCTACAGATAGTTTTTTGTTTTACTTTAATTCGTCCATGATTGTGCTTACATCAGCTACAAGCCTGGATTCAACAAAAAAGGACTTTGTCAGAGACCCATGGTAAAGACTGTTCCAGGTACTTGTGGGCCCAGTTTTTGATGATGATGCTTAAATCACTTTAAGACCCTACCACTAAATGAAATCAGGGTTCCTAGAATTCTAACTGAGAAGCTGATAGATTCATTAGACTGCTCACCCAAGATAGTTGAAACAAGAATTAATTGCACAGGACTGAAAGACCTGACAAGGGATGATAATGGGCTTCATTTGGAATCCTGCTGCTGCTTTAATGTCCAATTTTCTGGAAATAAGGAACCTCTTTCTCTTTTCTCTGAAGCTATCTATAACTCATAACAATTTAATATACTGTGCTTTTGTAAATGGAAATGAAACATTTATGTTTTTCTCCCTGCCTGATCCCCTGCAGGATTTGCACTCTCTTATATTCTTATTTGCATCAGTCCCAGAAGAATCTGGCCTCCTTGCTAACAAAATATGATGTAAACATTGGTTCTATAACTAAGCCTTTGAGTGAAGCATCATATTTGAGAATGATACTTAATTCAGATAGAACTAGATGCTTCCAAAAAACTGTAGTTGACTTCATGCAACCAGTGTTTATGAAGTTCTCTTGGAAAAACCTGCTCAGAACCTGGCTTTGACAGTGTTCACAGCCTTATAGAAAAGTAACTTCTCAGCAAATTGAGGAAACAAAAAATATTTTGAGGTCATTTGTGAAGAAAGGAATTTACCTAATTTGATGGATACTACAGGTGAAATCTTATGATTGTAAGGACCTATTTAGAAACTGTCCCTGCTCCCTTTTCCCCAGGGGATTTACTTGGGAGACAAGTCCCAGAAACCAGCTTCAGATAACAAAGTCCAGATATACGAAGGGGGTCAGGCCAGGTGGAGACATCCAATCAGTTGGCGGCGGGGGGGGGGGGTGGGGGGGGGTGGGTGGGGGGGGATGCATACTGTCTCCCTAGTTACCAAGAAGTTTGGGCCCCACCCTTTGGGAGCCTTTTGGGTGCCAATCTCAATCAAGGTGAAATAGGCTGATTCAAATGTCTATTAAGGTAAAGTGTAACTCCTTTGGTCACCTAGCATCACTGGAGTTTTCTGTGTGTGTTACAATCCATTGGCCACCTGTGCATGGCCAGGCCCGACCGCATGGCCTTTGCCCTTAAAAGCTAGTCTGTGAAACAGAGAAGGGTTGCCCTCTCTTGCAAGAGGTGTGGCCCCGAACATTCGGTTAGATTCTTGATGCCTGGTGCGAAATAAAGCTTTGCTTGACCTTCGCTTTATATCAGTCTTGCTCCTTTAATCACGGACCCGTTATTGGGGCATAACAATGATGAGTTCTTGTGTTGGCTTCTTAGCTTCAAGAGACTTTTAAAAATTGAATCCCTTATGAAAACATCCAGCAAAACAAATTTATAAAAGCCTATATGTTATGCTGTACTTATGTAAATAATTAGGCTAAATCCTAATGAAATCAGTCTTACTTTATGATAAAAAAAATAATCTTTTGGGGGAATTATCTTTGATCAAAAGGAAGGTGACTATAGAGAGAAGTTTTGTGTTGTAGTGAAAAACTATAGCACACACTAATGGATTATCAGATCCTGGCCCAGTTCATTGTCTTGGAGCTGATAATTTATATGCAACTGATGTAGGGAAAAAAAGAAAATGTTACCTACCCATAAACTGGATCAAAATCTGTTATATTGTACACTGTATCAATCTTTGTCAAAATTTCAATTCTAGTTTCTTTCAATATCTGGCTACAGTCCTCCAAACAAACATATTCACTTTTTCCCCCTCCCTCCTGACTTAGTGACACTGAGAACTAAAATCTGACTTCCTAGATCTTTATTGGAACTTTAGGTTCCCTGAAAGTTGACTTCTTTCTCAGATCTAAAGAATCACTATGTGATATAAAGCTCAAAGGCTTGATATATACCTCAGAAGAGTCATCACTACAGCCAACTATGCATGGGCTGGACCTCTCCCTCTAATAGCTGCTCCCTGGGTCACTGAGAAACTCTGGTAAAATGTTCAGGTCATGCATGCCCTTATATGAGAGGCAACCATGGCTGTGGAAAACACCAGGAGCAACCTCTTAGCTTTAACAACTCAAGGAGCATGTTGCATAATTGAAAGGTTTTAGTCCATTGGCTTTTTAAATTCTTATGCTAATATTTCCTTTTAGCATTATAGGTACCCCCTTTTTTAAAATGCCTAAAGCAACTGACATTTGTCACCACTTCTCAGTAGATGGATCAACTGATTTTGCAACAACATTGTCAACCAGAGTCCTCAAGAGACTATTCCTTAGACTCTCCTTTGCCTCACTTGGGATATCTGATTCCTTTGAGGAGCTCAGCAATGAATGGAAATCATTAGTATTACAAAAAGGAAGGACTGGCATGTTGAAGCTTACACAAACCTCATGACTCTGGAAAATAGGGAAGACTAATGAAATCCACCCCTCCCCTCGTATTTGGAAAGGTTTGCTAAAATAAATACTCTTCCTCTACTACTTAGATAAGACTGTTTAGATAAGACTTAGAAATGCCTCCTTGTTTATCTTTGGTGAGGCCAAACACAGACCTACAATTCTCATTCTTTACTTCATTAATGAAGAGATGAACTATTTTGTCCTCATTGATCAACTGTAACAATGCTTGTAAACCAAATTTTGGTTAAGTTTCTTTTCTCTACCAGACGTATAAATTTTGACTCACTTTCAACCTGACCCAGCTTACAACCCCTCCTTTATACCCACCCTCCTCCAAAGAATAGGCTGACTTCAAGGTATTTTATTTTATTTTATTTTATTTTTTGGTCTACTGGCCCATCATGCCACATTGCTCATCCCACTTCCCCAAATTTTGTACTTTCTAAACATGGGTACCCCTCTTTATATAAGAAAAGCCTTTTCTTTTCTACATAACCATTAAAAAAAACTTGCAGATCTCATAGAGTATTTTCCTTGTTATAATAATCTCTTTATTTGATGGAAGAACTGTAATATCAATTAATCTTGTATGTATATGTATATGGCTTCAAATTTATCGTGGTCCAGTGGCTTTTGATGTTGTTTCCACTGCAGAACTCTTCAAACAAATAGTAACAAAGGACTTGACTGTGTGGAACATACAGTAGAGACTGACTATATGTGAGTTTTGGGTTCCAAACAGCAATGTTCAACAACAACAACAACAACAACAACAAAAGTGAATTTTAATAGTCAAAACTATCCAAAAAATCTTTTACAAAGGCTTGTTTTTTAGATCAACACCTAATTTCTTAATAAGCAACAAGAACCAAATTTTCCTGTATCATTGTGTCTGGTTTGGCACTAGCAGTTGGTTTTAATAGAAAGAGCATATGTAAAATGTATTTCTTCAAATTCTAGAATCACACTCAAGGTTGTAAGATACCCACAGATTAAACAATACATAAAAATTTAGAAAAACACCTATCATTACCTCCCATTTACCTCTAAATATGTGCCCACTGACTTATCTAAAATTTAATTTTAACAAGTTAAACTCATGTTTTGATGTGACTACACTGTATCAGAAGCTGCTTTTGTTTAAATAAGGGTGGTGGGTTCATAGCTCCACCCACTGAACTTTCTTGCTCCCCTAACTCTTTAGAATCTGAACTTCATTGAGCACTAATTTAAACTCTCTGACTAGTCCAACCACCATTCAACAACCTGATACTATGTAACAAAAATGGAGACAAAGTTAGTCTTACTTCTCCACTGGAACACATAATCTTTTCATTATCATCTTTTTCAATTACATGGGCTTCCTTATGCACAAAATATTGATGCTACTTTGGAGCCTACTGAAAACTCCTTTAAAGAAGTTTGGAATTGTCAGTTTCATTTAAGGGAAGTCAAGAGCCCTCAGAATCAGATATAGATAAAGGCTCTATTTTTCCTTTTGCATATCTGACAAGGAATTGACATGCTGCACTGAAAATAAGACTTTGACTAAATTCTTTCAAAGTGACAAACATTAATTAGCAACCAAGCACAAAAACAGCTGTTTCGTCTTTTGATGTAAGCTTAGGGGAGTACCTGCTCTCTGACCATAAGTACTGTGCCAAGCAGTTTTCATGGGGGTGAAGTTCTGGAGCACAAAATCACATGAAACTCAGGACTAAGACACCACACAGAAGACTCTCACTGGCATTGCTAAAATCTTAGATTCTGTTTGTAGGATATAAGGAATCTTTATCATCTTTCTAATAAATCCTATAAGAATATAGTTTCAGGCATAGAAAACAGTCTTTGACATCTCTTATTCCATTTAGCAAATCCCTAGATACAAATGCAGATTCTGATACTTAAAATTTTGCCTATCCATCCTGGACCAAGATACCTGATTAGATCTCTCAAAAACTATGTAAGTATTCTTGGAATATTTCCTGATATAATACTTCAAATGCTGACTTCTGTAGTGTATAGAATAAAACACATTTATTTAGAATTCTTTTAAAATGTTGTGTTTATTTATTTGACAGAGACCCAGAGAGAGAGGGAACACAGCAGGCGGAGTGGAAGAGGGAGAAGCAGGCTTCCCTTGGAGCAGGGATCCTGATGCAGGACCCTGGGATCATGACCTCAGCCAAAGGCAGACACTTAGGGACTGAGCCACCCAGATGCCCCTATTCAGAATTATTTCAAAGTGACCTAGACACAATAAAAATAATGGGCCCATGGAAACTAAAAAGTTAACAGATGTCCCAAATGCCATAAAAATTTCCTTAGCAGGAATAAAGGCATAGATTCAGATTATGCCTAGAAGAACATTTAGTCTACTTAAAAAAAATAAAAAAT
Organism: Mustela erminea; assembly: GCF_009829155.1. Taxonomy (NCBI): domain Eukaryota; kingdom Metazoa; phylum Chordata; class Mammalia; order Carnivora; family Mustelidae; genus Mustela; species Mustela erminea. The sequence goes on along the minus strand of NC_045615.1, from coordinate 124,958,763 downwards.
AAAAAAATAAAAAAAAATTATTTATTTGACAGAGAGAGAGAGTACAAGCAGGGAGAACAGACAGAGAGACAGGGAGAAGTGGACTCCCCCTGATCAGGAAGCCCAGTGTGGGATCATGACCTGAGCTGAAGGCAGACACTTAACCAACTGAGCCACTGAGGTCAACTCTACTTTCTTTTTATTGATTGATTTGGTTTTAGTCAAACATGCAGTCTTCCCCAGGGGAAGGAATGGATCCTAAGTACCAAGAATATCTCTGTCCAGGGATCTTTCTAATATATAGGTTAATGTTCTGTTTCTCAGATTTTGTTTATATACTCAAAATTTATAGTTTATATACTCAAAATTTATAGTTTATTTTTTATTTTTTTTAAAGATTTGTTATTTACTTATTTAATAGACAGAGAGAGATCACAAGTAGGCAGAGAGGCAGGAAGAGAAAGAGGGGGAAGCAGGCTCCCTGCTGATCAGAGAGCCCGATGTGGGGCTCGATCCCAGGACCCTGAGATCATGACCTGAGCTGAAGGCAGAGGCTTAAACCACTGAGCCACCCAGGCGCCCCTATAGTTTATTTTTTATTCTAAAATTGATTAATTTGTAAGAAAATTCTAAATTTTTGTAAAATAAATTAGTGGAAGTTTTAATAAAAATTACAATATAACTTTGCCTCACCTTTCTCACTAATAGAATGAACCTTTAAGAGTTCTTACTATTCTTTTGCAAAATATTATACATTTGTGAGAAAAAAACCTAGTTATCAACGTACCATGATTTATAAATAATTACATTTTCAACTTTCTGTTTTTTCTTGTCTTATTTGGGCATTTAACTCACTTTTTTTCCTTTTTTTTTACTATTTATATTTCATCTTTGCTAGTTATTATAGGATTTTAGAATATTGTGTATTTGTTCTCATTGGGTTTATGTCTAAATATTAAAGATACTTTGTTAATTAGGTAGAATGAAAATTAGTTTCTACATCTATAAAATAAATAGCTTATTTTAACTATGTGTATGTTATTTTATATTTTATTATTCCATTGCAAGAATGAAGAAAAAAATTACAGTAGCTATCTTGAATATATGGATGTTTATTTTCTAAAATGTCAAAATTGCTATGAAATCTTCAAAATATTTTGTGCTAAAAGAATAGCAAATGCTATAATTTGGAGCTGGGGAGATAATGTATATGAACACTGCTTATTTCTAAGTAAACATGATTAAAACAAATTTATGTCTATTTTAACATTTGTAATGCAATGATGTTTTGATATGTGAGCATATGTTGAACACACAAAAAATTTTCAGCATTTGATAAGGCAAATATTTCATGGGAGACAATATATTTTTTTCTTTTTCTATATGCATTATTTGTTATCAGATAAGTAAGATCAGCATGCTTTGAAGGGGCTCATCATAAAGTGTCAAGGCAGTAGGTAACAAATCAATGACTGTTTAAATGATTGTTTTTCCCTGAGGGAAAATATATTTTGGTTTGGAAACCTAACTTCATTATGCTTCAGTACATACCGAGTGAAAAATACTGTTTCCGTCATTAATGTGTTTATAGAGGCTTTTTGTTGTCTGCACTGAAAAGTCATTCAGTTGAATTTTTTCTTGTGATGTATTGTCTGACAGTAAAAGCTAATGCACTTGGCAGCATTTGTAGACTTTCAAATTTTAACTAAATTTTTAAAGAGGAATATGTCTAACTATATTATTAATTATTATGAATTATCATACATCAATCAGAAATGGATATGAAATCAATTTTTTAAACTAAGCATACCAATCTCTTCTCATACATATTTTACACTGTTCAAGGAGAAATTTAAATAGTTTAATTTCACCACAGTGATCACTGCTATTTGAGATTTTCAAGCTCTGCTGAGTTTTCCTGTCTATTATTTTGTTTCTATAAAGATATTTCTAGAGAGAGGAGCAGAACGAGTATTTGAGCTACTGTTGATGTCATATTTGATTCTGTAATAGATAAGATAAACTTTTGAAACATTTTGAAATGTTTTGAAACTTTTGAAACATTATTTATAATCTCTCATATATAATCTTTGTAGTCATTTATAGTGATATACTCTCATTTACTATAAAATATTTCAGTATATGTAAACAATTACACATTAATTTGTATGTTATCTTCAAGTATACCTAGAAGCTATAAAGGTTTTCTGAAACCATATTAGCAATCCATACAAAGATAGAAATTACTAAAGTTTCAGAATTTTATATTTAGTTGGAAAGAATATGTAGCATATCAAAAAACATAAAATATCAGATACATAATATTAAGTATTATATCTTAAAGATATTTTCAATCTTTATAGGTGTCACTCTCGCCAGCAAGAAGGACCAGGAGACCTCAGCGAAGCAAGCTTTATTTCTGCGTAGCTGTTGGGATCTCTCTCTCCCCCGCCCATGCAGGTCTATATATACCAAGGTTGCACAACCAATCACTCGCAGCCACATAGATACAAAATCCTAAGTTCGCCTACTGGCTCGCATCCAGCCGCCATCTTAATGGCGTGTTTACTTTCGGGCACTGAAAATGTCGTGCGGCGCCCCGGGACCCCCCCCCCCCCCCCGTGGGCCCAGCCGGAGCAGCTCCGCACCGTCGCCACCACGCAGTGGCGATGGCTTGAGGCAGCAGCGGCCGAGGCAACGAGCGGGCACGGCGGAGCCCAGAAGCATCACCGCGTATGCGCTACAAGCCGCTCGGGCACCGACATATAGGTTTCAGGAATGTAATGAAACATGTTAAAATCTAGACTAATCCTTCTGAATATGTGCAATACACACACTTCTTTGTGGTAGGTTTCAAGATCACTATATCTTAGTCACTTCTCAGGTACTTTGGTCTCCTGGTTGGTATAGATATTTTCTCAAACCACAAAGCCTTAGGAAAGAGGAGAATATGCAACATATAGTGAAAGAAGTGCCATGCAGCATGGAAAGTCAGGATTCTTCTTTGCTGTAATGGGGAACTTCTCTGTGATTGGTTTCCTAAGAGGTGTACACACTATGCCTGTGATTGGCTATATGCAAATTAGAAAGAACCAAGATATTAACTTAATCATTAATATGATTAGTGTTATGCTGCCACTCCTGTTTTTTTGTTTGTTTGTTTATTTAATTTTTTATTTGTAAGAGAGATAGAGTGCACACCCCAGCACAAGCAGGGGGAGCAGCAGCCTCCCCACCAACTGCAAAGTCCTATGCCCAACTCCATCCCAAGACTCTGAGAACATGACCTGAGCAGAAGGCAGGGTTTTAACTGATTGAGCCACCCAGGCCTCCCAGCTGCCACCACTATCTTGCTCTAAGTGTTATGGGTGTGCAAATCAGAAACTCCTAATATATTGATGCTGAAAATGTGTCCTGACTGGGGTATGGTCAGCCCTACCCAGTTGGAAACAAAAAGGTGCTGTGACTAGAGCTGGAACTAGAGCTAAAATTCATCTATGCTCATGCTCTGCAAATGAGGAGTAATTAAAGTTTAAATTATTCTCTTTCAGAAGTTACCCTTAATAATCTCTAAACCTATTACTTGATTTCTACACACTTAATCTAAGCACATTATGCCTGGAAACAGGGAGCTACCTGCATTGTGTTTCCCCAATTAGTTTGGAAATTCTCTGACTGCAAAGAGCTGATCTAATGCTGCTTTTGTAACATTCTCTTCCATCGACATATTATAATTTGCAAAAGAATGTTACTTTAGTTCAGTTTTGGTTTGCCCAATATCTTTATGTCATACTCTTGTGTTTTTATTATAGGTTTCCCTATATTACCCATGTTATGAATGCATCTGTTCTGATTCACATTATCTTTTATTATATTAAAAGTTCAGAATCAACAATTTTATTATTTTGGGAAGACCAAAGAACTTCTGCCATGATAGAGTAGGGAGTATAATCCAAGAAAAACATCAAAAAGCTCTATATTTTTAGTTTAATCTCCATATCATAGTTCATTATCAAAATTTTAAAATTTTGAGTTATGTTTCTATTTTGTGTTTCTTCAGGTATTTGAACACAGTACAAATACACATTTTTAGAATTCTTATAGGATGATTAAATGTAATCAGATGAATAATGAAAAGCTACATAATTTATTCTTTATGGCATTTGAGAGTTTATGGATTTTTTTAATGATTGAAATACATAAATTTTGGATGGAAGAATAATCTTTGTAGCTATCTTTACTTTATCCAATGGAAATCATGAAAATCAATGAATGTTAAAAAATGTCTTATGAATGAATCTGCTCTCTGAAGATTCAAGAATCATTGCACATTTATTTATACAAAATTATTATACAAAAAAACTCACCTTGACATTTTATATATAGAGAAATTTATTTAAAAGAAGCCATCGGTATTTAGCATATAATATTTGTGAAGAAATCTTCTAGGTAATATCACAAATATTATCTTATTTTATCCTTACTAAAATTATGTACATCAAGCATTTAGTGACAATTTACCCTTTAAAATCTGAGTTTCTGGATGCTAAATACAATTTTCAGGGTTACATAGAAACTAGTGAAGACAGAAATTTTGCCTGAGTTTAGAAAGAGTCATTTTAAGTTTTTAAATCATTGACTTCTCCAAGGTCAAGATTTAAAATAGCAAATATTACATATATCCGCAGTTTGAGATATAGTCACACATTTAATCTCATTTAATCTTCACAGATTATGTAAGAACAAACACAGGATCAGCATTTTATAGGGAAAAAAAAATCTCTGTTTTAGAGAAAAAATTGAATTTCCTATGATTTTTACACACAACAAACTGCATTCAATACGGTTTTGCTTATCAAAATATTAGTATTGTCACATTTTTTCAACTTGAAAGTTTGAATATTTTATTACTTCAAATATACATCAAATATATTCACATCTGTCTAAAATATATCAGACTATACTAACGTCATTTTTGCAATTTGAATACCTTTTAAAATCTCTAAACCTTAAAATATGGAGCCTGTTGACCATACATAAAAAAGTGAATATTGACCAGTGTGTATGAAGTTGTCAAGAACTATTTCTTAATTGTACAGGTTTTTACTTCTTAGGAAATTTCAAAATAATGTGCTGTTTTTTATTTCCAATCACAGAAGTAAACATATTCCAATCATGTAAGAGATATAAAGATTATAAACATAAATCTTGACATATTAATGTATGTTTTATACATATAGATACAGATATAAATATAAAACATATATAACATATATGTATAGAACATATATGTATAAAATATAAATATATATGTGAATATATGTAATTTATATAAATTATTTAATATATATAAATTTTAATGTCAATGGTATATTTGCTATATCTACATTTTTAAATTTAGAGTGATAATTGAATCAAGAAAGTTGCTTATGACATTTCTCCCTTCCTTATTTTTAATAAAATGATCCTGTGATTTTTAATTATTATTTTTTTAAGATTTATTTATTTATTTGACAGACAGAGATCACAAGTAGGCAGAGAGGCAGACAGAGAGAGAGGGGGTATAGGCAGGCTCCCTGCTGAGCAGAGAGTCCAATGCGGGGCTGGATCCCAGGACCCTGGGATCATCACCTGAGCCGAAGGCAGAGGCTTTAACCCACTGAGCCACCCAGGCGCCCCAGATTTTTATTTTTTTAAAGATTTTATTTATTTGACAAAGAGAGACACAGCAAGAGAGGGAACACAGGGGGGAAATGGGAGAGGGAGAAACAGGCCTCCTGCTGAGCAGGGAAACTAATATGGGGCTCAATCCCAGGACTCTGGAATCATCACCTGAGCCGAAAAAAGATGTTTAATGGACTGAACCACTCAGGTGCCTCTGTCCTGTGATTTTAAAGTGAAGGATATATATATATAATTTTTTTTCAATGCATTGATCTAAAGATGCCATAATAAATCCTGAATACACTGGCCTAAAGAGGTATGGTGTCATTTGCTTAAGACCAAATCATTTTGAGCCAGGAAGACAAGTGTCCAAATTCTATCATCCTCTTGATTTTGTGAAAAAATCTTTGATATTTCTGAGTATCATTTTATTATCAAAAGTAAAATAGGCCCATGAATTCTCATTATAGAGGTTTGTTGTGTATTTTAAAACATATTTGTGTGTTTCACTTGGAGTTGGAGCAAAAAGTCCAGATTTATCACTTATAATATTCTTTGTATCACATACATTTTGGTTATTTATTCCCACTTTTCTTTATCTATTATCAATTCATTGTATCTCAGCTTTGACTTCACACTGTAATAACTGCTCTGCAATAAAGACTGGAATTCTTTTAAGAAATTCTCTTTTAAAATTAGCACAATGTTAAACTTCCATAATTGAGGGTACTAGAGAAACACTGCAGAAGGAAGGCAGCTTCTCTTGTAGCTTCCTGCTGTTGCAAGATAAATCAGTGGTATATTGGTGGTTCTCTGCTCCAACGATAGTCCTTTGCAATCTCAAAAAATCTCCTCACACTGATGACCACCTTCCTAGGGTCCTCCCACATGGGAACTGGCACTCTAGATATCCTGTCCACAGTGGTGCCTTGACTCTCTCTACATGTTTACTTCCTTGGAAGTCTGACTCCTGAGGTCCTATCAGTGTAGAAACCACCAACTTCAAACCATCACCTGAGGAGACACACCAACTCTTTATACCTAACCAATGGAGGGAGCTCACCTATACTCCAAGGATTACTTCCTGTTTACCTGGTGAATGTAGGCTAGCTCTGGCCTGGACAAATCAATGAACTTCACTGCCATCCAGTGGACTACAAAACACCCCGGCCAATAAGGTCTGCCTGCCAGTCTTTTGAAAGGACTCCTCCTTCCAAGTGGTACTCTCCTGGGTATCCTCCCTCATCCCTGGACAATCCTCTTAGAATTATCTTTAACTCTACTTACCCTCCTATCAAAACTTAATAATTCTCTATATTAAAACTTTTTCTTTGAAGTCACTGATGAGTTCTGTGCCCTAATTTGAACCAGAGTGATATGACTATTCTCCAGATTTAACTACATTTACAGCCCTCTACTGCATAGTTTTATTGTCTGCCACACGGGATGCTAAGGGTTGAGATTCAGCCTCATTTATTTTTGCCTTTATTTGTCCCCTAGTTTTTATTTAGGATTCATATAATTTCGATATTTCTTTCTAACTAATGCTAACTATGGGTAAAAAAAAAAAAATCACTTTTGTCAAACATGTTGAATAAATACTGAATCCACCTGAAAACATCTAGGCTTTGTAAGTAAGTGTTGCAGGTCAGTACGTGCCAGTATGTCTTTTGCATTGAAGTGAACATGATATTTCTTTCTATATATCTCTAACTCAAGAATAAGTCTTAGAAGTAAAAAGTATCATATATTCCTTTTTGGCTCAATGCAAAAAAAAATAGATACTTTATATATAGTATATCCTTTAAAGTCAATTAAATATTACAAATGAATTCTGTTTTACCAATAGTCATCAATATGACTTCAACAACACCATTATGTAAAACATATTTCAGGGTTATTTCTAATAATTGTTAATCACCAATTTATATGTCACAGATAATTAGCATACTTTCACTCATTGGAAAGGAAGTAACTTCAGCATAAATTTAGTGCCTTAACACAGAGAAATATGACTCTTTAGCAAATAAAATTATTCCAAAGATGATAGCAGAGCTCCTTCTCACTTCTCTGTTGAAAGTAAAAATTGACTGATTTGAATTTGCATTTTCACTAGATAATTATGATAACCAGATTAATCATAAAGCCTCAATACATTGTGATCATTCTGGGTTTTAATGAGACCAGAGATGTTTTTTGAAGCTATGTAAATTTAAAGACTGTTGGACTGAATAGCAGAAAGAAATCTATCCTGGGAATCTAAAGATATAGAGCTCATTGCATTATTTCTCACTGGAACATTAGTCAGCTAAGCTAGTGGTCTTGGACAAATTATTAAAGTTTTCTGGGTAAAATATGGAGGTTGGAGTAAGTCATCTACACATTTCCTTCCAGCATTATTAACTATATTATTCTTTCTAAATCCATAAAATCAGTTAGAATTAATCACCCACAATAAAGAAGCACATGTTTTCTCTTCTGAACCAATGGTTAATTATATTACAAAAAAAACCCATGCATTTCAGATTAAAATAAATGAGGGGAAGAGGTAAAATGGTGGAGTAGGAGGAGGACCTTAGTGTTTGACCCTCAAACACAGCTAGATAAATATCAAATCATTCTGAATACATAAGAAATTGATTTGAGGACTGATAGTACAAACTGTACAACTAGAGGGAGAGAAGAGGCCATACTGTGGAAGGTAGGACATTCAGGGATATGGCATGGGAAAGAAAAGGATTACTGGTATGGTGGGTGGAGATAGAGAGAGAGAGAGGAACGCTCAAAGAAAACAGTTCCCCAGAGCCATGACTGGGAATGCAAGAGGGGCTGATTTTCATGAGTTTTTGCAAGCAATGGGGCTCAAAGCTGGAGTTTTAGAGGCCTGCACCATGGTGGGTCTGGAACCTAGTGGGTACTGCGTGCTCCTGTGGAGAAGGAGGACAGATAGTCTGGTGAAGAGCATGATCTGAGGATCCTCTGGGATATAGGGACAGTTCCTCTTTTTGTAGTGTATCTGGAAGAAATGGCATTGTTTATCTGGGAACAAAAGAGTGGATGGATACTATTTCCTTCCCTTAACCCTGAGAATTGGTGCATAGACAGCTGCAGAGGGCAGCTAACATAGACACTGGCAAACCTGTGTGAGTTCCAGCATAGCAAGACCTTTCCCCAGAGGACCAATGCAAGTCTCCACCATGCCAGTTCCCTAAACTTTGAGGTTTTAACACTCAGCTCACCTTCCTGGAACAGAACACAAATGCACTGTGCTGGCTGGTAGGGAGGTACCCTAGACACAGTCAAGGTGAAGCCCAAGATCTGAGGGACACCTGCTTACACACAAGGGGAGAATGTTAACTCTTCTGAGAGGGCTACCCCCCTCTCCAGGGAACAGGGAACTGGCTGGAGCCATCCCCACTGTCCTTCCACACTTACCATTCAACATAAACTAACTTTAGTAAGCGGCACAGTGCCAAGAGTTGAAGCCCAAACCTCTAAAGCCCTGCCCCCCTGTACTCTGCAGGTGCTTTTTTTTTCTGGGGCAAGTATGCCTCAGAACCAATGCAATGGGCTCATCCCACAGAAGACCAACACAAACCCCCACAGGCACCATCTACTGATCTCAGAGTTCTGGAAAATTTCAGCTCTTGTGGAATTTGCATTAGATCTCCATTAACAAGCAGACTAGAGCACACCTAGTTAAAACTCACCTCACTCTGGCCAAGATCCCATCACTCCCCACTTCAGGCAAAGGGAATTCTGCACAGGACTGACTTGAGGAAAAGAGCTGCCAAAAGAGTACCAGAATGCAGCATATACTGGATTTACATAATGAAGTGCCAGGCCCTGGAAAATATCTGCCCTCTTCTTCATAAAACCATTACCCCCAGGAGCAGGAAACATAACAGTTTTTCTTAACACAAAGAAGAAGGTGGAAACCTAGACAAAATGTCAAGATGGATGAATTTATCCCAAAGAAAGAAGAAGAAAAGTTCACAGCTGGGGATATAATCAAAACTGGTATAAGTAACGTGCCTGAGCTAGAATTTAAAGCAACAATGATAAGGATACTACCGGGGCTTAAGAAAAGCCAAGGAGACCCCAAGAAGTCCCTTAGAGTTAAAAGACCTAAAACTACCCATGTAAAAATGAAAAATGCAATAACTAAGATTCAAAACCTTGTAATGATCACAAGGATGGAAAAAAATAAGTGGTAGAGAAGATAAAATTATGGAGAATAATGAAGCTGATAAGAAGTGGGAAGGAAAAAGATCAGAAATGTAGGCTTAGGAAATTCAAGGACTCCATAAGGTATACTAATATTCTTATCATAGGAGTCCTAGAAGAAGAAAAGAAAAAAGGGAAAGAAGATTTCTTTAGGAAATTAGAGCCAAAAACATCTCTAATCTGGGAAGGTAATAGATATCAAAATTCAGGGTGCACAGAGAATGCCGATAAAAATCAGCAAAAGCAGGTTAACACCAAGAGATATCATAGTTAAATTTTCAAAATATAGAGATATAGAAAAAAAATCCTAGAGCAACAAGACAAGAGATACCCCAAATTAAAAGGGAAGACAAGTAAGTTTGGGGCAGGTCTGTCTACAGAAATTTGGTAAGCCTGAAAAGAGTGGAATGATATAGTCAACATGCTGAATGGGAAAAATATGCAAGAATATTCTATCCAATGAGCCTGTCATTCAGAATAGGAGAGATCGTTTCCCAGACAAGCAAAAACCAAAGGAGTTTGTGACAACTAAATCAACCCTGCAAGAAATATTAAAAGGGATTCTTTGAATAGAAAGAAGGACCAAAGCAACAAAGACTAAAAAGGAACAGAAAAAAATCTCCAGAAACAATGATAAAATAACTAATAAAATGTCACTAAGTTCATATCTATCAAGAATTAGTCTGAATGTAATAAATAAAAGCTCCAGTCAAAAGACATAAGATGTCAAGATAGATTAAAAAAAAAAAAAAGTATCTGTATGCTGCCTACAAGAGACACACTTTTTTAAAAAAATTTTTAAAAATTTGTTTAGATTTTATTTATTTGAGAGATAAGAATGTGAAGACTCTCTCAGATGGAGGGGCAGAAAGAGAGGGAGAAGCAGATCTCCGTTGAGCAGGGAGCTTAACAGGGAGTGTGTGTGTGTGTTGGGCGGCTAAATCCCAGGACCCTGAGATTCTGACCTGAGCTGGAGACAGACAAACAACTGAACCATCCAGGCACTCCCAAGCGACTCATTTTAGACCTAAAGACACCTGCAGATTGAAAGTGAGGAGATGAAGAACAATTTATCAGGCAAATGGATGTCAAAAGAAATCCAGAGTAGCAATATTTTATCAGACAAACTAGATTTTAAACCAAAGAGTGTAACAAGGGATGAAAAAGGGTACCACATCATAATAAAGGGGTCTATCCAACAAGAACATCTAACAATTATAAATATTTATTGCCCTCAACTTGGGAGAACCCCAATGCATAAAATGATTAAAAATAAACATAAAGGATCTCATTGATAATAATACAAAAGAGTAGGGCACTTTAAAACCACACTTACAACAATGGACAAATCATCTAAACAGAAAATTAATAAGGAAACAATGGCTCTGAATGACACACAGGACCAGGTGGACCTAACAGGTATATTTAGACTATTTCATGCTAAAGCAGCAGAATACACATTCTTTTCATGGGCATATAGGACCTTCTGCAGACTAGATCACATCCTAATTAAGCCTTAACAGGTACAGAAAGATTGAGATCATACCATACATTTTGCTGACCACTACACTAAGAAACTTGAAGTCAACCACAAGAAAAAAAGAAAAAAAAAGAAAGAAAGATCACAAATACATGGATATTATAGAATATCCTACTAAAGAATAAATGGGTCAACCAGAAACTGAAGAAGAAAATTTAAAAATATATATATAGAAACAAATGAAATAAACACACAATTACCAAAACTTTTGTTTGGGATGCAGCAAAGCGGTCATATGCAGGAAGTATATGACAATACAGCCCTGCTTCCGGAAGCAAGAAAATAATAATATATGCAACATAACCTTACACTTAAAGGAGCTAGAAAAAGAACAATAAATGAAGCCTAAAATCAGCAGAAGAAGGGAAATAATAAAGATTAGAACAGAAATAAATGATATAGAAACAAACACACAAAACCCAGTAGAATAGATAATAAAACCAGAAGCTGCTTCTTTGAAAAAAATTAACAAAATTGATAAACCCCTAGCCAGACTTATCAAAAAGGGAAAAAAAATTCTCAACAAAATATTAACAAATTGAATCCAACAAACATTAAACATTTTTCCAAAGAAGACATACATATGGCTAACAGACACATGAAAAGATCCTCAATATCACTCACCAAGGAAATACAAATCAAAACTACAATGAGATACCACCTCACACCTGTTAGAATGGCTAAAATTAACAACATAGGAGATAACATGTTGGTGAGGATGCAGAGAAAGGGGACTTCTCTTACATTCTTGATAGGAATGCAAACTGGTGCAGCCACTGTAGAAAATAATATGGAGTTTCCTCAAAAAGCTAAAAATAGAGCTACCCTATGACCAAACAATTGCACAACTTGCTATTTACCCAGAGTATAAAAAATACTAATTCAGTGGGATATATGCATCCTGACACTTATTGCAGTATTATCAACAAGAGCCAAATTATGGAAAAACCCCAAATGCCCATCTAACTCATGAATGGATAAAGATGTGGTATATACACAAAATAGAATATTAGTCAGCCGTCAAAAAGAATGAAATCTTGTAAAGATGTGGATGGAGCCAGAGAGTATTATGCTAAGCAAAATAAGTCAGTCAGAGAAAGACAAATACCATATGATTTCACTCATATCTGGAATTTAAGATATGAAACAGATGAACATGGGGGTGGGAAAGAGAGAGGCAAACCATAAAACAGACTGTTAACTATAGAGAGTAAATTGAGAGTTGATGGAGGGCAGGTGGGTTGGATGAGAATGGGCTAAATGGGGGATGGGTATTAAGGAGGGCACCTGTTGTAATGAGTGCTGGGTATTGTATATAAGTGATGAATCATTAAATTCTACTCCTGAAACCCGTATTACTCTATATGTTAACTAAATAGAATTTAAATAAAAAAAAGCTACAAAAAAAAGATTGAAAAATTTAAAAGTAACTGACTTTTCTCCAAATTAAACAAAGAAACAAATAAAGCACATCTTTCTTCCTTCCTTTCTTTTTTTTTTTCCTTCTATTCTTTCTTCTCTTGTTCATCTCTCCTTTCTTTTTCTTTCCCTATTTTTACCTTCTAAGTTAGATAATTTAAAACAAGAATTTAAAAGGTATAAGAGAACAAACTAAATGCAGATGTAGGAGTTAAGAATCATGAAACAGTAAAAAAAGTCATAAGGATAATTCTTTCAAAACTCCTAGGAATAGACATTATATAGCAAAGTATTTAACAAAAACAACAGACTTGAACATTTTAAGCCAAAATCCAGATTGAGACATAATTAAAATGTCATTAAAAATGATAAAGTTCCTATTATTAAAATGAAGCATTTTGAATAATCACATGCTAATTGTTTTTTTCCATAACTAAATCAGAAAGGCCCCACCAGGTTCTCTCTGTAAAGTTTGAAAATAATAACCAAATATTGAAATATATCCATTGTCAACATTTGCAATTTAATTAATGCTGAAGACATTTTTAAATGAGCTTATGAACTCATTATAAAAACTAGTAACAAATTGATGTTTAGTAAGTATAATTTTTTAAAGATTTTTAAATTTACTTATTAGACAGAGACAGTGAGAGAAGGAACAGGAGCAGGGGGAATGGGAGAGGGAGAAGCAGGTTTCCCACTGAGCAGGGAGCCAGATGCCATGGTGGATCTCAGGACCCTGGGATCATGACCTGAGCCAAAGGCAGACACTTAATGACTAAGTCACCCAGGCACCCCTGTAAATATAATTTTGTAGAGAGCATTCATACTTTGGGGAAGAATATTTTTTTCTGGAATCTAAAATATAAGATGGATGAGTTAATGAATCTAAAGTGCACGCTGTAAACATAAATGTCCATAGAAAATAGGTAACAAATAAGATGTAAAATTGTAAAGTGTATAAATCCAGCACTGTGAGTGGCCAAGACTTAAGTGGACCAGGAGAGTACATGTTCACATAGAAAGGGTGGTAAAAGCTTGACTCCAGATAACTTGTGCTGATGTGACTCGATCACTCTTTAGAAAAAGCTTAGACAAAGAAATAAATTACAAAATATTTTAACTTGGGATGATAGGTGGCTCAGTGGGTTAAAGCCTCTGCCTTTGGCTCAGGTCATGATCCCAGGGTCCTGGGATCAAGCCTCACATGGGGCTCTCTACTCAGCAGGGAACCTGCTTTCCCTCTCTCTCTCTCTAGGCCTGCCTCTCTGCCTACTTATGATCTGTCTCTCTGTAAAATAAATAAATAAAATCTTCAAAAAATATTTTAACTAATTTAATAATTGCAATATTAATAATTTTACTTAAATATATTTAAATAATTTGCAGTTTTTTTACACTTCAACCTATATTTACTATTACTTTGGAATAAAAATTTGAAGTCATAAAGAAAATAGTATTACTCCTGGCTTACAGTTAAGAAAATTAAATGAATTCAAGAGAGTTGATCAAAATAAGCCTAAAATTCAAATCAAAGTCTCCAGGGTCTCCTAATCATACACAGGCTATTATATCACCCAACGTTCTCTGGTTTGGGCTCAGGATTTTACAAGTATCTGTTGACTCTGTATATGCAACAAAACAAAACACACACACACACACACACACGCACATACACACACATTGCCATCATTGTTTAAATTTTGGCTCACACTGAAGTTAGAATGTCAATATTAAACCTATTTCTGATTGATATGTCCTAGAATATTGTGTATAAAAACTTACACACGTGAAAAGAAAGACATACAGGAAGATACCAAAATACATGCAAGTATCAAATGAATTCAAGTACTATGGGCAGGGAAAATACACTCAAAATATAATGATTTATTTTGTATGAAATCTGCATCTACATTCCTACAAATAAGAACAATAGAAATTAGAATCTGATGAAAAAAATGTTTTCTGAATCCACTAATAGAAACATTCTTACAAATAAAATGTTGATTTTTAATGGAAGCTCTCATATTTTAGATGAACTACCCATTTGCTGGTAGTTTAGGTAAGTTTATTTATTTTCCATGCTTCAGAAATGGGCTAAGAAATATCTTAAGCATAAAATGAAATATACATACTAAGCCTTCAGCACAGGGAGGGGTCGTAGAACATAATAAGTGTCAGTTAATGTGGAGTATTCTCCAATGACTCCACAAATTTCCTTCAAAATAGAGTGACACTCCTCCCAGTTGCTGGGTCACATAACTCAATGGCCAGTGTTTTTCAAGAATGCCCTCAGCTAAAAAGGGATGCTTCACTCAAATCATGCTCCTTTCTGAAGGCAGCCCAACCCCATGACTACTTTACTCAGCGATATAAAGGCTGGTCCCTTGGCTCCACAAGGCAACACAGAAATGGGCCATCCTAACTCCAGAATTCTATGTAGGGTCAAGCGGAAGCCTTTGTTGATTCTGTACTTCATCCTACTTTCATTTTCTGCCCAATCTCAGTTCTCCCCTTTCCTGATAGGTCTTAATCCTGAGAGCACACCCCAAATAACTTCCTGTGCAATAATCTCTTATAACCTGCTTCCCCAGGAACTCCGCCTCCAACACATACTATAACTTTCACTTTTCTAGTTTCAAATTGTGTATGTTAAAATAAACTGTTTAAAAATTATTTTTACACTGAGTACTTTTCTTTTTAGCATCATGTCTTTAAGGCATGAAATACTATACTTATTTCTTTATCTGAGAGTCATTTTATGACTTGAATTCTTTGGAATATGTGATACTTTACACACTTACTCTTAGGTCCATAAAGCAAGACTACAAGTGCAAACTAGCCCCAAGGCTCTTTTTAAGGCTGAACTGGGAAAATCAATTAAGTACTTACTGCCCTCAGAATATCCTACAATATTCACTTAGAAATTTTATAGTTCAGATACATCTTTTTTTTAGGCTTCCTTTTCATAAGTCTCTATAACATTGCTTTTAAAAATATTTTGAAACTAATGTTCCTTTTATGCCGCAGTTATTCGCTTTTACAATTCTAATTAGAAATAAATTTCGAGACTCCAGTTTCGGCTTGGAAATGTACAGATTTTATCCAAATACAAATTACTTTGAAAAAAATACCCAGCAAAATGTACTAAATTAGTAGAATTATCTAATCACATTGAATATTTTTCTAGGGAGCAGACAAAAATACAAGCAAACTCTCTATAGACCTTCAAAAAAGAAACTTGATTAAAATCATTGATTGAACCAAGTAAGTGAGCTCTATTCACCTTAAAACTTAACTCAAACACCAACTTTTTAAAATCAAAAACACTATTGTAGAACTTTAATCTTTCTATCTCTAATAATAAACTATTCTTTCTTTGAAATTGCCCCAGAATTTTGAGTATTCTCAGGATACAAAGATCTTTATTCTTAAAACTAGATTCTAAACATTGTAAATCTTGTTTATGAATCTGGAAAGCATGTTTTTGTTAGAACAATGTAAATAAATGCATTCAACATGTAGTTGCCTGTATTTCATATTTGTTATTTAAAACCATACACTTGTCCATTGTAAAAGAGATTGAAATTTGAAAAAAGTGTATTTTAATAGACAATATATACAGTTCTGTGTTTAATATGTTTTTATGTTTTATAACAATAGGTGCTGTTCTTCTGTAAGTAACTTAATCCTTTGCCCAATTAAAAAGTTAATGTTGATAGAATGATATAAAAATTTGTGTTCTCTGATTGATGCAATTTGTTCAAGAGCACTAAGTATATAAAATCTCTCAGATTACTGTTGATAGTAGAAATTTTTGTTATATCTAGAGTGTCAAAAAGAAGATGATCTCAGATAAAATATTCATGGTGATAAAACATAATTAACAACAACAACAACAAAAAATAATTAACAAAAATTGTGATTTACATGAGAGCTCATTTAAATGAATTATATATAAATAAATGTAGTGATAATATAAATTGTAAGGAAAATAGGATACAATTTTAGAAGATTCTATCAGACATTTTTCAGAGTAGTTATTTCATTCTACACTTTTATAAGGAAATGTTTAGGAGACTCAATTGGTGTATATCCTTTCAATTTTTTTTTTCCCAAAAATGTCTGAATAATTCTAGTGGTTGTGGAATAGTATCCTAATTACATTTTAAAGTGTATTTCCTTAATATCTAATAATGTTTAATAACTTTTTATGCTGGCTAAGTAGCTGAGTTATGATTTGAACCAGCCTGTCTGAATTCACAGCCTACAGGTTCAACAACTAATTTATATTAAATTAATACAAAATATCTAAATGACTGTCTAGTCTAGTTGACTGTGAATATATTACACAAAATCAGCTTTTAGGAAAACTTGAGTTTCCAGTGTAATGGGCATAAAATGAGAGCTCAAATGTATTAGAGGGGCTTAAAAAATGAGACAATTAATGAATAAAATTAAAAAAAAAAGAAAACTTTATATTTCTCAAGGTTTTTATGATCCTCATAAGAGCAGGTTACTCAGTGGAAAAGATGAGTGCCCTTAAATATTTGAAAGTTCCCCACGTACCAAATCAGAAAATATTCTACCCCAGCCTGCAATTGCTAGATCACAAAACGTCACCACTCATATGGGAACACATAATTATTCTCAGGAAGAAGCAGCATTTTGATCTACTAAGTATCTTTTTTTGCTGAGTCTGAAATTAGGCCAATAACACTTTTTCCTCCTAGTGGCATTCTTTATAATCTACTAAAACGTTTAGGCTCTTGTCAAGGTAAATTAGTGAGATGTAATTTTTTTTTTAAAGATTTTATTTATTTATTTGACAGAGAGAGATCACAAGTAGACAGAGAGGCAGACAGAGAGAGAGAGAGAGGGAAGCAGGCTCCCTGCTGAGCACAGAGCCCGATGCGGGCCTCGATCCCAGGACCCTGAGATCATGACCTGAGCCGAAGGCAGCGGCTTAACCCACTGAGCCACCCAGGCGCCCAGTGAGATGTAATTTTATGTGTCAGTTCGAGTGTCTGTGGAGTTTCCAGATTAAACATTATTCCCGAATGTGACTGTGAAGGTGTTTTGGGATGAAATTAGCATCCAAATTGGTGGATTTAGTAGGTAGCTTGTTCTACTCAATGTGGTGGCCACCATTCAATCCTTTGAAGGACTGAATAGAAATAAAAGTAAATGAAGCAGAAATTCGTCCCCTTTTATCCCCACTTTACTGTTGAACTAAGACATCTCATTTCACTTTTTCTGGAATTCACAGCTTTGACTCCTCTGGTTTTCAGACCTTCGAACTCAGACTGAATTCCACAGACTTTTCTGGGTCTCCAGCTTGCAAATAGCAAATCATGAGACTTCTCAACCTCGTAACAAATTTCCTTATATATTTACATAAATCCAACTCCTCTGTTTCTCTGGAAAATACTGACTAATGAAATAAGATATCTTCAGATTTATACCCCAAACTTTACTAATACCCGTCAAAAGCCAGCCTTTTCCATTTCCATACATCCAGGTTTCAAGGATCCTGAAGTTGAATTCATGACTGGAAGTTCTATCCAAGGTCTCCCCAGTAACAGGAAAAATCAAGTATGCTAATATTTTCTGTATCCCACAAGGCTCCTCACTCTTTTTTTCCAAATGAATTCCTGTTTATAGCCTTTTTCTCAGCTTTCCTCACTATTTGATCAAGTAGCAACCATATGAGGTCCTATACAGGGAAAGCTCTCTAAACAGAACCTGTTTTCTAGACCAGGGGTTGGCAGCCTCTGAGAGTTGCATATTAACTCTTCTTTCATCCTTAGTACAGAGGAGGCAGTGTATGAAGAGAAGACAGGCTGACTCCTGAATTTTCCCTTCTCAACCTCCACAGCCTGCACTAGAGAATGCGACAGAGGGAGATAGCAGCTCTTCTTCCTAAGGCAGAATCTCAGACCCCTTTGAAACAAACCTGCCCTAAGAATCAGCTTTGAACAGAAGGACATAGATACAGTCTAATTGCTATTATTTGTGGGCCCTGAGCAAGAGTATAAATGCAGATACATACATATTCTTATCATTTTAACCAATAATTAAATTTTCATTAAAAAAAAGAATATGATTTTGCAGAATTTCACTTGGATTATTCGAAAAAAGTCAATTTACTTATCAATAAATTATCCAAACTGGATGCCTGCGTGAGCAGAAGCCTCTGCCTTCGGCTCAGGTCATGATCTCAGGGTCCTGGGATCGAGCCCTGCATCGGGCTCTCTGCTCGACAGGAAGCCTGCTTCTTCCTCTCTCTCTCTGCCTTCCTCTCTGCCTACTTGTGATCTCTATCTGTCAAATCAATAAATAAAATCTTAAAAAAATAAATAAATTACGCAAACAAACAGGAAACACACAGAGAAACACACACACACAAACCAGATTCCCAAACAATCCATTGGTCAAGAGCATGAGAAGAGAACAGAAGAGTGCAGGAAGTTAACCAACCAAACACCAAGTCAGTCTGTGGGCGCGCAGTTGAGATAAAGCCTGGGTCTGGTCCAGGTCAGCTCTTGGCACTTACTGCTTCTGATGTTCAAGCTGTGAAGGATCTTGGTTCTGTTCAGAGATCATGGAGATCAATGGGTGGAGCCTTCAGCAGCAGTTGCCTTTTTGAAGTGGTCAGACATAGAGGGGTCAGGTCTGAAGAATCAATTTAGTACCAAAATCCTTACCCTCTTTAAAGGGTTTAATCGGTTTTGGGTCTCTGCAGACCTCTTCTGGTTCTGCTTGTTATCAGTTCTGGTGAGGGGCTGTCAGTTGATGTCGGTCCCTGTGATGTCTCCCTAGCTGCAGTACCTTAACTGCTTGCATCATTGCTTGTCGTGTCCCTGCTCGGTATGAGAGACCCCATTTTGCTCTCTACACCATCCAAGTACCCAATGAGTAAGTCAAATAACAATTTGCAAACACACCCACAGACATGGAAAATCCTTAACAAATATAACCCATCACAATTTAAAAATTCCTAAACTAAGAATTATCCTGTCTTTATTTGGTCATTAATTGATATATGGTGGTTTTGCTCAACTTCCATATTTTCTTTAAGTATAATGAGTAAACACATCCTGTTACCAACTGTTAATAACAAACTCAGAAACATGCAGGAAAAAAATATGGATATCAACCAAAGATTTAAAATCATCCTTTAAAAAAAATAAACAAACCCATCATATTCCTAAATAGTTTACATTGAAAGAAATTATGTAAGTGTAGGGCTGGGAGTTTCAGGTTTTTATAATGCAATGGGAATCCTGTTTAAATTTGCCATGTCCAAGAAACCTTAGATGTTCAAGTCTAAATTAAAAGATAAATATATGTGTGTTCTGAGAAGATGTCTTGACTTAACAGAGTTTTTATTGTGTTTTCTGTTATAGATTGCTTCACATTTAGCTCTTCAAATCTATCAGGTACTAATAATATTTGTGAAATGAAGAACTAGATATTTTTTTAGAAGAACAAGCATCTAGGGTTAACAGGCTACAATACATTCCAAAGTTAAATTATATAAACTTTTCAATCCTATGTTGTCAACAAAGATTTCTCCAATTTTTCTATGCACTGATGTGTTTCATTGTTCCCTTAAGTTCATATTGTAAAAGTAAAAAATAAAGGTAGCTTAGAAGGAAATTTCTTCCTGTGTCTCTCCTTTTTTAATTCTGAACATTTTTAACTGGTATTTTTCCTTGTTGGAGTAATTAAATGGTAACATTATTTATATACACTTTAATAGATACAATTATATAAAGAATCATGGCTGTAAGAATGTGAATGCTGTACTGTATATAAGTTAATCATGAGGAAGCTGTACTTTATCAGTTCTAGTAATACCTGCTGCTCAGATAAATAAAGGGTATAACTTAGAGAATGTCCAGCTGATATTATGAACAATAGAATGTCAGTACTGCTGTTCATGAATAGCATACCAAGTACTGAATTACAGCTTAAGTATTACATTTCATTGTATTTTCTTAAGTATTATATTATATATTCTTAAACAAGAGTATACCAAGGTAAAGCATCATCAGATCCAGTTAAATTACAGAAATTAGTACAGGTTTGTATTGTTAGATTTAAAACAAAATAGAAATCTACTTATTATAAAAATTTTAAATACTTATAAAATAATATAAGTATACATGCATATGTACCTACTACATATAAAATAATTAAAAGAATCAAAATAGCTAGTATTCATGGAGATGTAATACATCAGACACATGTTTTAACATGTAATAAATGTGTCACGTAATCCTTGAAATAATCTTTGGCAAGCATAATTTCTAACTCCATTTTATGTGAGAAAAACCAAATACAGAGAAGTTGGGTAACCTTTGCAAAGTCAAATGGCCAAAAATTGCTCAAGCCAGGAGTTAGAAATCATCTTTCAGACTCAGAATAAAGTATATACAGGTAATCGTTCTTAAAATGTTTTTGAACAATGAAATCTAGCAATTACTACATGCTTTGCAGGTTTGAAGTTAAAGCAACTTATGTACAGAAGTTATCAATACCACTATTAGGCATAAATACTTATTGAGGGGTGCCTGGGTGGCTCAGTGGGTTAAGCCTCTGCCTTCGGCTCAGGTCATGATCTCAGGGTCCTGGGATTGAGCCTCACATCAGGCTCTCTGCTCAGCAGGGAGACTGCTTCCCCTCTCTCTCTGCTTGCCTTTCTGACCACTTGTGATCTTTCTCTCTGTCAAATAAATAAATAAAATCTTTAAAATAAATAAATACATACACACATACATAAACAAATACTTACTGAACACTTCTCAGGCAGGACTAGGAATACATAGTGTGAAAAAAAAAAAAAAAGTCAGTCTGAAAGGGGGCAGCAGGTCATGAAATGGAGAATCTCATGCATATGATGTGCCCTGAGGAGAAGAGACCTTAAGAGCCAAAGGACTGATTTCCATTGAATGCCTGATTTATAGAAGACTGAGACTTATTCAGGCCAATGAACATCTACCAAGAATTTCTTCCCAGCCTCAAGCTACTGAACTAACTGCTTCAATTCTCTTTGAACTGCTCCTTCTTTGCACACCTGACCAAAAACTACAGCTTGCCCTAAACTGTCAAGGGACTTGCATATAACTTGTTATAGCATGTGCTTCCTGAATCCCAATTCCTCTGGTATTCCCGAATCAACAAAATTTCTGATCATTCAAGTTTGCCTCAGTTTCCCTCCTTTCTTTAGGTTGACAATATAGATATAAAACTGTTTCAGCTTTCAAGAGGTTTATATTTCATTTGAAAAATTACAGTTTAGAACAAAATTTCTTTCCAAAAAAGTACACGTCTGCTAAGAAAGAATGTATTTAAAACACTAATTTTATAAATCAAAGTTTGGTCACCTGGAAGCTGAGTTTCAGAGATCTCCACCCCAGACTAACTAAATCAGAATCTGCATTTTAACTTCAGACTCAGTTGACTTCTCTGTATACTACAGTTTGAGAAGAGATGAAATAAACCTTGCATTGCACTGTTTTATATTCTATCCTTATGTCCAGGTCCTCTGCTTTTTTCTAACTAAAGATGTATTATAAAATATTTAGTCATACTTTTATGCTACCATAATTCCTTCATTTCCAACCCCAACCATGACAGGAAAGGGAAAAATACTAATTTTCTCCATAAATACCACAGAATTATAATAAATAAATATTCAGTCCTGTATGTTTCTAGTAAGATAACTAAAGTGTGATCTTCCAGGGGATTTTAAATTCAATATTATATTGTGTGTGGCTATCATCAGGATGTTTTCATCTAAGACCTATTCATCTTGATTGACAATGAGATTCTGGGTCTTTCCCTTTTAGCTTTCTTTAAGTGTATTCATAGAATCCAGATTAACAAATCTGAACCTACACTAAGTAGTATTAAGAAGACTATTAAGAAGCTAATGTTCTTTAAAAACATCACATATTCTGTATCACATAATAAGATATAAAAATTTAAGCATCCTTTCATAAGATTACATATAGTGATGACCTACTCTGAGGATCCAGGAGATAATGGATAGTTGACAATCACAATTAATACTTGACAAAATTAAGAATGTAACCAGCTGGGATGCCTGGGTGGCTCAGTTGGTTAAGTGGCTGCCTTCGGCTCAGGTCATGATCCCAGCGTACTGGGATCGAGTCCCACATCAGGCTCCTTGCTCGGCAGGGAGCCTGCTTCTCCCTCTGCCTCTGCCTTCCACTCTGCCTGCCTGTGAGTGCGCTCTTTCTCTCTCTAACAAATAAAATCTTAAAAAAAAAAAAAAAAAGAATGTAACCAGCTTTGTTTTCATAGTAAAACATTAATATTTTTCTCTAACACCCTCAAGATAGCATAAACTTTATTAGAGTTTATCAAAGGGTTATAAATTTTTTTTTTTTTTACTAGATAAGCTATAATCCAGATCGGATATCCATATACAGTGTCTTGAACTCCACACTTAACTCAAATGACTGGGTGATCACAGATAGTGGTTCTTTCCCAAGATTTTCCTTCTCTGTTCTCCTTCTTTTCGTCTTCCTACTCTTGCAAAAAGTTAGAACTTTCTATCTGGGAGTTTTATTTAATACTCTTTAACTCAGCTATTTTAACTTCTTTTGGCATGGTGAATTATTGAAGACAACCTGGCCCTGCTTCTCAAACTTAGAAAAATCTCTCATTCACCAGAATAATGACTATAAACTCTCTCTGCTCTAATTTAAATAATTATTATTACTGTTGCTGCTGCTGCTGTTATTATTATTATTTAAAGACTCCTAGCACTGGAACACAAACCTAGAAGAATTCAGTGACATTAAAGGAGTTAGGTGCCAAATTCTTGACACATTATAAATTTAATAATCATAAGTCATTGAGGTACATAACCACAAAGGCACTTACTCATTCCTCCTTAGGTAAATAGCTGTTTCTGTAAGGATTACTACTATTTTCAGATTTTGTCAAGTTTTATGTGTATTTAAATTTATTGACTGTCATTCGGACAAAAAAAAATAGGTAATTTTGAGTAGTGAAATTTGGGCTAGATTTCCAAAGCCATTGAAACTGGATTCTAGACTCATATTTGAATCTCCTTATAAATCCACCCGGCATTCTCATACCAAATTTATTTGCCTAGATGGGCCTCATTGCATTGTGAAATTTGTCCTGCTTGGAAACCCACAGTGAGACCCATTCCCTTCCACATAAGAGCCCAGCTTTTATTGCTATTTGAGACCCTGTATTGTTAACTCATCTAATTCATTGACTATTATTATCCATCAAAGTGCTCCTGCTCCAGCCATACCCATCTTTTTAGCTGTCCAATTCAAAATCAACACCTTTATTGTGTACTCCCATATAGTTTCATGCCACATTGAGTCCCCAGGCCTTTAAATTTTGGCAACATTTTGTGGTGTTTATCACTGTTAGGGAGCACAATCGTATGCTGTTTGCTTTCGTTTGTGTCACTACCTGAATGCTTGATATGATCATTTCTTGCTGAAATAGATTACAACTCTTTGATAAAGATTTGTTATATTTTACATTACTTCAAATTTCTTTTCTGTTTATTTCAGAGTGTTACACTATACTATGCACATAATAGATAAATATTTTACAGATAAAAATACATGTAATAAGTTACAGAATATAATGTTCTTTAACATGAATTATATTGTTTGACTATGAAGATATGTGAAATTAATTTTGTTATATACTATTTTGTAAATAGCATTCATGAAGTCCAGTAATATTAAATAATATAGTCAAATTCACAAAAATAATAAAATATAGAATCAGTTTTTAAACCCAAGTCTTCTAATTTTATATAGGTGCTCAGAAAGTGCCATAGTTAACTATGAGGTCTTTACAAAATTAAGGTGTATAAAGAAAGTCTAAAAAAATTATAGAATCATATTGCATGTGTGTAGGTATATGTGGTGGAGAGGAGATGCTTGAAAACATAGACTTGATTATAATCATGAATTGAGAAGTATTGATGTGGTTTTGGTAAGTGATATATGAACTTCAAAACTAAAAACTGCATCTTTCAAGTAGTTAATGAGATTTGAAGTTGACAAAATTTAGGTAAATTTTGCCCTATTACTAAGAAAATTGTATAGTTTTATGTATTTTAATAGAATTAGTTATATTCAAAGTATTATTGTGCTCACTTCAGCAGCACATATACTAAAATTGGAATGATACAGAGAAGGTTAGCATGGCCAAAGCATTATTAAGTCTACCACTAAATATGTGATTTATTGTTTTTGTAATATTAAATTTAATTTCTATTACAGACAGAGTCAATTATTTCCTCATTATAGATTTCCCTACATATATAACCAATCTACAAATATTAACTGTAAATTGAGATTCACATACCGAATTGTTTCCAATCTTTCACTGAAAATCAATTCCAAAAAAAAAAAAAAGTCTTTGAGAAATACAATTGTCATAGATATAAAAAATCTGTGCATTGCTCTATGGTAATAAGTATCTTTTAGTTGACATCATGTTTTCTAACTCACCTGACAAAAACAAACTTAATTCTGATTCTTTGGCACACTATAAGTCTTGTAATGGGCTCCAAAAAAACAAGTTTTGAGACAAACCAACCTGAGAAAACAAATCTTAGAAAAGCCCTGGGTTTTGCAAAAAAATACCTGGGGCTTTTTTGAAAAATCTGCAAGCTTTTCCAAGATTGTGATAAGCTGGCTGCTCATCCAGATGGAACTTAGTCACAACTCACGCATTATATGACTCTGATGAGAACACGACAGCCTTCTCCTAAATTTGACTATAGAAAAATGGCAATGATACACAATGATCATATTATTAATTTTCCAGAATCCTTTTATTATAACCCTCAAAAAGAAGGAAGGAGAAAATCTAGAATAATACTTTTTTCTAAATATGTATGAGGAAGCTGGCCCCAAAATTCTTTTTTGGAAATATGCCATGACAAAAAGCTCAGGGGACTCTTAATCTGCTTCTAATTAACAGGACATATTGGTATTAAAACAGGTAGCAGATCTGAGTCAAAAGTTATTCTGGTATTTTTTGCATGAAAACAAGAGATGTGTATAATAAAGTGAAAGGGCGTCAACTCATTTTTTTTTACTTTATTATTATTATTATTATTTTAATTATTATTATTATTATTATTTGTACTCCACATTTCCCTGAAGAATGGTGCCCTAGATCAAAGGGCAAAAGCAAGAATACAGAGAGAAGGACATTATATTGTACAAAAAATAAGTTTTGCTTCCATGAATGCATTGGGCTTTGACAGCTTCCAACCTTTTCATAGAATTCATTATGTTATCAAAGCTTCAAAGGAAATGTCTTATTAAAAAAAAAAAAAAAAGTATAAAATTTAGTGAAACAACCAATGTTTGTACTCTTCTAATACACTCCCATAGTAATTTTTTTTGTTTTTCAAATAAGACCCCTGACACGTGCTTCCTTGTGCTACTTTCTTATTTCTCCAATTGGCAAGTACCTTGAGAATTGGAATTGTATCTTATTTCTGTATCTTTTCCACATGGCATCTGCAGAGTTTTTGCTAAAAGGAACAACACTGCACAACGATTTTCAATGTTAGATGAAGATGGGGAGAGCGGGTAGTGGTGTAAGTCGTGTAAATAGGACTGAAAATTGATTTAATGGAACTTTCAAAGAAAAGTACTTATTTTAATATTTTCATGATTTTTCATGGATCTTTTTTATTTTGAGATTTAAAATTATATATGTGAAGTCAATATGAATCATGAGTTCCTAAATACAAAAGAAAGCATTTGAAATTGAAAAGAAATGAGAATATGTCTACATTTCTCACTAAGACGACTTGGTTGACAAAGGAATAATACATCAGTTGCTTTTGACATGATTTTGGTAGAATAATTTAAAATTAATCTAATTCAATTGTCACAAGATAATCAGATGTTAGGTATTTTATGGATGTATTTACTGACTACTAAAAAATATGTTTAAACTGTATAGGTACAAACCAGATCTATGATCAACACACACAACCAAAACTAAGCAATTTATTATTATTTGTGTGTGTGTGAAGTGTCACATGCTTAGTTTTCTGATTCTAAGCATTATAATTGAGTAGTTAATACGGATCTATACACTCAAATTCATCCATTAAATAATACAATGAGGAGGTACAGAAAACGATACTTTTTAACTCAGAACTTTATGAAAGTCACAACATAGCTTATGAACAGGACCTCTGGTATATATTTGGTAAATATTGCATGATGTAATGTATATTATTCCAGGCATAGATGTGTACAGCAAACCACAGGGTAATTAAGAAATTTCGAATCTCAAGTTCTGACCTTTTATCATTGTAAGCAACCTGAAAGTTCTTAATAAGTGAAGCTAAGGCAATCTCTCATTTTTTTTTTCTTGTTTTATTTTTATTTATCTTTTTGCAGTGGTATCACCTGTGAACCAAAAAACTCCAAGTAAAAGTTAGGACTCCCACAAAAATCTGCCTAATGCAAAACACTTCAGCATTTTTGTACTGAATAGAGATAACTCTATTTGATTGGATAAAAAAATAAAATTATATGATATCATTTACCTGGGCTTCAGAAGGTATCTTGGGATTCAGTGCTCCTGTATTTTTCTCTCTTTATTCTGAGAAATGAGCCCTCCACCTGTAAAACATTATAGGCACTATGAAAATATACCAAAGTCTGTTAGACACAGAAAGTCCCATCCCTTCCCTTGGATTACGGTGGGAGATCATATATTAGGCATTGCTAAAGCATTGTGAGTCAAAAATTAGATCAATCGGTTTGGAAATTTGACATCTCCTTTATGCTAATAAGAACACGAATGCCACTCAAAGACCTTCCTGCAGAGCACATGAGGATTTATTTCATGTCCAAAGAAACTGATTAAATAGGTTGGAAGAATTGAGGGCATAAATATCAATAATTGCAAGATTATAATTGATTATCAATAATCAATATTATCAATTTATCTGCACTTCATCACCGATGTTTTTTTTTTTTTTTTTTCTCCTAAATGTTTCTTGAATCTATTTTCTTCACTCCTTAGGTTTTATTAAACTAGTATCATCTTTGGATTATACTTATCTCATAGCCTAAGTCCTGGCACTCTAACTTTTTTTTTTTTTTAATTTTTTATTTTTTATAAACATATATTTTTATCCCCAGGGGTACAGGTCTGTGAATCACCAGGTTTACACACTTCACAGCACTCACCAAAGCACATACCCTCCCCAATGTCCATAATCCCACCCCCTTCTCCCAAACCCCCTCCCCCCAGCAACCCTCAGTTTGTTTTGATCCGATCACCTTCATATCCCTCCCAAATGGCACTGCAAGACACTTCCACTGAAGTAAGAGTCTGAACATGATCTTCCTTCAAACTGCCCCCACACCAAATAAAAGTAAACCTGGTTTCCATGAGATAACACATGGACTCCAGACAAGTTTTCCAGACTCAGTGCTCTGTCACAGTAAGCATTGAGCTCAGGCTTAGCATTTGGGTGTATTGGTCCCATTCAAATTGAGTGAGGTGAGTTGTATGCTTAGAGGGAAAAACAAACAAACAAAACAAAACAAAACTGTAATCCCACTCAGTAATTTGAAATAACTGTGTTTTCATCTTTACTTTCCACTTAACAACTGTGTGGTCCTTTGCAGATTATTTAATCTTGAATTTCTGTTAAGACACTGAGAGGGGAGGAGAGGGAAGGGAGGAGGAAGTAGAGAAGAGGAAGGAGAGGAGAGAGTGGGGTGGGAATGGGAGGGGAGGGGTGGAAAGGAGATTAAATGAGCCAGGGAGATTAAAGTGGTCAGCCCTGTTTAGGGAATGCAGTCTTTCAAAAAGGGGTGGCTATTTTAGAAAAGATGGTGCAGCGGCAATATACCAGCAGTAACATTTTGAGCTGAAGATTTCAATGCCTATTTCAAATATTAATTTCTCCTAATATCACCATGTGTGTGGTTATTTGGAGTATTGGTGTCTCTAGTAAAACATTGCAGGAGAAACAGCAGTATATATTATGAAAATGGCAGCTCTCTTTGGGGGATTAAACATTGCATAAATATTTTTTCTAAAACTTTTGGAAGTGAAATGTTGGATAAATATCTTAAATTTTCTATATTTGCAACAGACATCTGGATATTGGAAACATCTGGTTTGTTAATGCCATCTGAAGAAAAATACAAGTAGATGAAATGTTGCCAGTTACCTGGAGGTTTAAAAGCTTCCTAGAATAAGAGGGCAAAAATGCCCACCTCCATTCATAGCCTTTCCTCAATTATTCTGCAGTTCTGTAACTCTGGAAGGTGTCTAGCCTGCTATAGTTGCACTCGTAAAACCACATCTGGGTTTGCAGACAACCTCCTTTCTAAGACCTTGTAATCAATGATCCTATCTTACTGTTTAATGTTAAGTGTAGCTTGTAGGTGCCACTG
Organism: Mustela erminea; assembly: GCF_009829155.1. NCBI lineage: Eukaryota > Metazoa > Chordata > Mammalia > Carnivora > Mustelidae > Mustela > Mustela erminea. The sequence continues at coordinate 124,929,447 of NC_045615.1, read as the reverse complement.
ATGAAACTGTTCAAAAAGTCAGATGTGACTTTGGTTAGAGATTAAGTATTATCTTTAATTAATAGATCTGTGAAAAGAAAAGAAAATCCAAATCTACAAGCTCTTCATATCCTAGACACAGGCAACTTGACATTTGCATTGAAATCCCTTCATTTTGTCTTTTATAGAATAATGCCTTCCCTTTATCTTTTAAATTAAACAATGTATAATGCTCATTGAAGAATAAAATCATATCATTGTGAAAGTCATGTTCAAAGATGTGCTGTAGAATTTTAAGTGCTGGCCAAGAAATTTACTAAAGTGGACCAAACTGATACACAAAACCTCTCTGTTTTGGTTTTTTGCACAATGTTATCAGCACATTATAACACATTATTTCATTTTTTTCATAATAAATAAGTTTTAACTACCACTGCAAATTCCTCTTTAAAGCATGCTTTTAAAAAGTATGTATTTGGGGCACCTGGGTGGCTCAGTAGGTTAAGCCTCTGCCATCAGCTCAGGTCATAATCTCAGGGTCCTGGGATCGAGCCCCCATCAGGGTCTCTGCTCAGCAGGGAGCCTGCTTCCTCCTCTCTCTCTGCCTACCTCTCTGTCTACTTGTGATCTCTGTCTATCCAGTATATAAAAAATAAATAAATAAATAAATATTTTTTTTTTAAAGTGTGTATTTAATTTTTCACAAATTGGTAAAGTGATTTTGGAGTTTTGGCTGGTGACAACCTAAAGCATTTTAGCTGAGACACTTCTACACTAAATATATCTCTATCTGATTCCATAAGAGATTAATGTATTGACAAACATGAAAACTATATTTGTATAAAGAGATAATCATTAAATGTATTTAAATTATATATCTATCTATGTGTACACATACCTTTTATATATTTACTTATTATATATGGAAGATAAGGGTTTTTTTCTTTAACTTACCACAGTTTAATGTATATTAAAATATTTTACCTAATAATCTTACTTACAACAAAAGAAAGATTTAAAATTGACAATATGCATCCTGAGTTTGCATTTATATTCTTTCACTATAAAGCATAATTTGGTAGCCTGCTCTTGGCTGGGCAGTTTGGAATTAAGCTTTTAACTACTAACTTAATTTTCAGCTTAACTTGTTGCAATTGTCCAGAGATTATTGTTTTCAACAAACTTGAAAAAATAAATGAAAAAGTAACTAGACAAAATTGTTTTTAATGATGGGAAAGAAGTCTGGACGAACACGACCAGGCTAAAATTCTGGTTAAATCCTCTTTTGTGTTATAGGCAGTGATAGTAGGGAGGTGTGTGAGATAGGACATCATATATCCAATTTATAGTTGTTGGTTTTTTTTTTTTAAGTTAATTATTTATTTTAGAGGAGAGAGAGAGAGAGAATGGGAGGAGGGGTAGAGAAGGAGGGAGAGGGAGTCTCAAGCAGACTCCACACTGAGAGCAGAGCCTGACATGGCTCAATCTCATGACCCCTGAGATCACGACTTAAGCTGTAACCAAGAGTCGGATGCTTAACCAACTGAGCCACCCCAGCGCCCCTCCAACTTATACTTTTTATTTCCAGCTAATAATATTCAGTGTATGTAAATATGTGACTCTGGTTTATCATTGAGGTAATTGACTAATAATGGAAGAATTAACTCAGAAAAGGCAAATCCCCAGAGCCTTTATTTTTATTTTAAATAATAACTAATTTTCAAGCTTGTACTACATGTCAAATACTATATTTAGTTTAATAATATTTATCTTTTTTTATATTTAAGCAATATGTAATAATTTACAAAAATTTATAAAATATAAAAATATAGACAAATTATAATTTTGACAGGCACAGTAGATCCATTATCCATAACTCTTACTAATAAATAATAGTCTTGCAAAATGTTATGTTATATTATTTCTGTGTAACATGAGATGACTAAAGTTTCAGGGTTGAAAGATTTAAAATTGACAATATGCATCCTCATTAGACAAAATGGTGTTACATGGTCAAATCTAGCTATAAGGAAAGTTAAAAAATGACTATTGAAAATTAATAGGATTTTCATGTTTGATTAAATTTGGGGATGGAGATATGTAATTTTTTTTTAAATGATTTTCTCTTCATAAAAAGATACAGGTTGGGTAGTAGTTGATTGAACTGTAACAAGATCTACTACATTTAGCTAATTTTGTTCTAAAGCAGAAGTAATGAGCACATCATTTTTACTTATTTGATATCCACATAGTAAATATTAAGTATGTATTGCATAATTTATAACAAGCACTATGCTAAAGTTGCAAATATAATGTTGAACAAACAGAAGTAACCCCTGTCAGACTAGCAAATAGGGAATTACAATCCATTGCAAACATAGGCTAGTCCACATTGCATGGAAGCACATAATAGGAATATTAAGAGGAATTTCACTTGCAATGCACTGTTTAAAAATCACTTCCCATAGCAAGCAATGAAATAAAAGTCAGTTAGGTAGGCATTTGAGTATGTAAAGTAATTAACACTATTTTTAAAGCAATAAGGACAGTTACAAGAATTTAAGCTGAGGAACTAAATGTTTGACCTTGGATTTGGGGCAATACCCACCCCAGAAATAGCAATGATTTGTAGGTGAACAGGGTTTAACATAAAAAAGAATAATTAATTCGCTATTAAAATAACCTGATGAGAGATGATGGTGTTTGAACTAGGTAGCATAAATGGAAATAAAACTGACAGAGTCAAGCAATATGAGAGTGTTTAATTGGTAGAATAGATCATGTGTTATATATGGGGCAAATAATAAGGAAAAATAACTAGTGAGGTTTGAGTGAGGTTCAAGTTTGGGATCACGGTAACATTTGTTGAAATATGTGGCAAGGAAAATGAGCAGATTCTTGGGACCAAGGAAAATGGTCTTGATGTTAGAGACACTCATATCAACTGTCAGACTTTCATGGGAAAACGTACAAGAAGAAGTTGACTTTATGGACTAGAATCTGAAATGGATGTCTTAGTTGGAGATTTATATTTGGGAATAATCTATGTATAGAATATAACTGATATAAGAAGAGTAGATAAGCGTGTTCAGGGAGAATGTATCAAGTAAGAAGAAAAGGAAGTGGGGCACCTGGGTGGCTCAGTGGGTTAATCTTCTGCCTGCAGCTTGGGTCATGATCTAGGGGTCCTGGGATCGAGCCCCACATTGGACTCTCTACTAGGCAGGGAGCCTGTTTCCCCCTCTCTCTCTCTGCCTGCCTCTCTGCCTACTTATGATCTCTCTCTGTCAAATAAATAAATAAATTCTTAAAAAAAAGAGAGAGAGAGAGAGAGAGAGAGAGAAAGGGTTAAATTAGAACCTAAAGGACTGAACATGTATGAACAGTACCAAGAAACTAATTCATCATCCCTGTTGGCTATAACATTACTGAAATATGGCAGAAGACATGCTGGATAATCATACTATCTCTTGTCAAAGTGAAATTGAATGAGCAAGATAAATTGACATATTGTGAGACCAAATGACAGTGATTAAGTACTGACCATTTACTGAAAATCTAGATCCAATTACCTACTGTATACAAGGGGTAGAGTGACCTTTTGAATGAGACTATCTGTGGTAGAATAGCATACATTTGAAAGCTTTCTTTTCTTTAAACTTGACAGAGATGGAGGAAAGATTTCAATACTTGAAAAGGTAGAGCACACTTGCTATCAGACATAAAATAGCTGCTGATCAGAGGAACTGAGATTCTTTACGTTTAAAAGATGCTAGTTTAATGAAGTGCTCTTATTCTGATCCATAAAAGTTGGTCACTTAAATTTGTCAATTATTTGCCTGGTCTTCTCTGAAGAGGAAGAAATTGTGCCTTATTTTCATCATGTTTCCTTTGCTCTTTTAAACAAATATCTATTATTCCAGACATTAGGCTTGGTCCTGGGAATAAACAGATAGAAAATAAAAGTTCCTAATATTTGTGATTACTGTCCATCCAAAGAAACATAAAGTGTATAACTAAAGTACATTATGGAAGATTCTATAATACAGGTGTATAAGATTATTTTATTACAAGCATAAACTCTTTGAAGGTAGAAATCAGTCATCATTGCATCCTTAGCAATAACTGCAATGTCCACGTAGGCACTTAATATTTCGTGATACTTTTATGTCCCATCTAGCTCATATAAATTCAATTCAATTCAATGTAGAAGGATACATGTAACAAGACAGTATAAAACAAAAGTGGGTAATAGAGGAGTGGAAAAAAGCGGTATAAAATAAATACAGAAATGAGACCTGCTTTAATGACCTTTGACTCCACATTTCATTATCTGTATTAAAAAAGACATCACTGTGTAGGGAATTATGTAATCACTTGGGATATAATTTTTGAGACAGTATTTGAGGGAAGAATAGACGTTTTTTTCAGGTGGAGAAATGACAAGGGCACTTCAGTCAGAAAGAATTTCACTTTGAAGAGATGTAGGTAAATTAAGTTGAGTAGACTGATGAAGGGTGAGAATATAAATATATTAGAGCCAAATTAGAGAGGCCTCATGTACATGGGAAAATAATTTGTCATAATTATTGGCTGAGTTGTATCTCCCCCAAATTCATATGTTGAAGTCCTAACTCCCAGTAAGTTTAAATGTAACTATATTTAAAGATAGAGCCTTTAAAAGGGTAATTAAAGTAAAATGAGATTATATGGGTGGGCTTTAATCCAGTATGACTGATGTCCTCCTTATAAGAAAAGGAAATTAGAGTACTGACAACATGTAGACTGAGGGAGGACCATGTGAGAACACACCTAGAACCTAGAAGACAGCCATCTGCAATTCAAAGAGAAAGTCTCAGAAGAAACCAAACCTGCTGACACCTTGATCTTGGACTTTTGCTTCCAGAACTATGAGAAAATAAATGGATGTTGTTTTGACTATGCATTGGGTGGTATTTTATTATGGTAGCCTTAGTGAACCCATACAATTCCCAAATATTGTGGCTACTGACAGATAAAGTTTTATAAAGATTACAGAGGCAAAATGGAATATGGGCCAGGGGAAAGAGAGACTGAGTAGGAGGCCTGGGTATAGAGTAAAAACTAAGTCCTGACTTAAACTCATGCTGATAAGAACTGCAAGAAGTTGCACTATAGAGATATTTCTGAGGTATAATTAATTGCCTAAAAACTGTGGTAAAGACGGGTTATTAACAAGGAAGTATGTCTCCATAGATTCTAAAATGCAATACTGAGTTTAAAGTATTAAATAAAATAATAAATTGAGTTTAAATATTGTATTTTTTTTAATTCGAAGTAGGTTTAGTTTTGAACGTGTTATGCTTGCATCATAGTGAATGTGGCAATAAAATCAGTTTTCGACATATTGAACTTATAGTCTCTAAGACATTTTTTGCATTTCTTCAACTAAATATAAGGGTCTTCAACTAAATTTAAGGGTCTTAAGCTTGCAAAAAACTGTCTTATTTACCTTTCTTTCTTTCTTTCTTTCTTTCTTTTTTATTTATTTGACAGACAGAAATCACAAGTAGGCAGAGAGGCAGGCAGAGAGAGAGAGGGAGGCAGGCCCCCTACTGAGCAGAGCGCCCGATGGGGCGCTCGATCCCAGGACCCTGAGATCATGACCTGAGCTGAAGGCAGAGGCTTAACCCACTGAGCCACCCAGGCGTCCCTTATTTACCATTCTGATCAGGGAAAGTGGCTGCTTAAAATGAAAGATGAGCAACCCATAAATTTAGAGCTGACCTTTTGTGGTAATTATGAGACTGACGCGCTACCTACTGCGCTAACGAGGCACCTGTTTTTGTGGTAATTAGAAGAAATCCACAAATTCTTCCCTCCTCACCATGTAGTATCATCTTGAGCTTAGCTTTTCTCACAGTGTGACAATCTTACTCCATGCTCCAGGTATAGTAAGATGGTACCATTCTCTCTCTCAAAGTCAGGGTTAAAAATATATGAATCATTTAGGGAAGAAAGGAAGAAAAGAAGGAAGGAAGGAGGAGAGAGGGATAGAGGGAGGAAAGGAGGAAGGAAGAAAGGGACAAGGGGAAAAGAAAGAAAGTCTTCAAAAGAAAATCTTGACTGGTTTGCATCTATAGCACCAAGTAATGCTTTGCTTGACATGAAAGAGGCATTCAATAAAAGCTTATCATGTTAATGCAATATACTCTTGACCTTGGACTCAAAGCACTTAGGCAAAAGAAAATGAGTGATTCCCTGAATAGATAATTGTATAAGTCTTTAAAATAGAATAAGGTTAGTTATGTTAACATAATTATTTTCTATCCATGACAGAAATATATAGGATTAGAAATGCCTTCCTCTTTAAAGCACCTCTCAGATATTAGTGGTCATAATGGCAAAGGCTGTACAAAAGTCCCAGAGGAGGTATTTATGGAGTAATATGGTTTCCATGTCTTACTTTCCAAAAATCAGGGTCAACACTCTTATCAGGAAACAATATTTTAGAAGCAAACTCTGAGATGTACTTCAAAGTAATATTTTATATCTTTTCATGTACTTAGAAAAATTCACTCTTCGTAGATTAAAATATGTTAATGTTTCATAATAAAGCTTAGAAATTAAAATAAAAAATAAACCTACTGAAAATCTCAGTGGTGAATTGTAGAATCAAAAGCAAATAAGGTAGTTTTATTTTACAAATCTGGTAGAAACAAATGCAATTCAAGAAATGTTCCAAAAAGCTGGGAATAGAAGAAAGATAATTAAATCTGAAGACACAGTAAGAAGTGGTAGAAACTAGGACATAATTAAAAGTTTTTAAGTACTTTTTTTTTGTTAATGTTGAGTTTTATGTACCTGTAAATTCTCATGAAAACTTATCTTTAAAATGTGGACCTTCTATGATAAGCATGGAAATATTTTTTTAAAAAGCAGTTAAAATAAAATTTTCTCTATTTTCCTCAGTATTTATTAAAGAATTTGGATAAATTAGAGTTCAGAGAATGAGGACTCTCTAAAGGAAATAACAGCTACCACAAGCTTCACCTGCAAGACTTGTAGATGGTGAGTCAAACCAGTAAAGACAGCCACGGAAAAGCACTGCTCCATTAGCCCAATTCCTAAAGGGAAATCAAGGTAGGCCTGATGAGAGTAAGATAACAGGGCTAATACAAAATGCAATATCCTTCCTGTATATGCTTTTCTGTTCTACTTTTATTTTAATGAGAAACTGGGGAAGTCTAAACCTGTTTATGGGAGGCAGAGACTTTTGTTTGAGAAGTCTAATAAAATCAAGAACACGAAGAAAAGATGGGAAAGATATGAAAAATGGTGACATTAGGTAATTCACTGGATGCACATACATTCAAAGTCTATAGTTTTTAACACGGTAGTTCAGGTGATGTTTTGCAATACTGAATCAAAACATTTTAGTTACCATCATCATATGGTTTTGAATTAATGAACAATTATAGGGTTTTGAACATTCTAATCACCCCCACAGAATCTACATAAAGGCTTTCTTTTTTTTTAAAGATTTTATTTATTTGAGAGAGAGAGAGAGCATGAAAGGGGTGAGGGGCAGAGGGAGAAGTCCGCTCCCTGATGAGCAGAGGGCCTCATGTGGGACTTGATTCTGGGATCCAGGATCATGACCTGAGCCGAAGGCAGTTGCTTAACCAACTGAGCCACCCAGGTGCCCAACATAAAGGCTTTCTTAAGACAAATTCCTTCATTCCACCAACAATGTCTTTAGCAAAGCAGTAGAAGTATGGCCAAATGGGGGACGCCTGGGTGGCTCAGTGGGTTAAAGCCTCTGCCTTCAGCTCAGGTCATGATCCCAGAATCCTGGGATTGAGCCCTGCATCAGGTTCTCCGCTTCTTGGGGAGCCTGCTTCCTCCTCTCTCTCTGCCTGCCTCCCTTTCTGCCTGCCTCTCTGCCTACTTGTGATCTCTGTCTGTCAAATAAATAAATAAAATCTTAAAAAAAAAAAAGAAGTATGACCAAATGGTACCTATATGAACAACATTTTTAGAATAGATCATCTTAATGAAGTCACCAATGAATCTTCCTTTTAAGCAGTGATAGAGCTATTTCAAAATGTGATGGGGCTTTAAAAATTGCTTCAAAATATGAATATCTTATGATAAATTTAAGTTGATATCAAATATATCATCTGTATGAAATCATAGTCTTAACAATTGTAAAAAAATAATCCGCATGTTATAATGTAGTCCATTTGACAGTGTTTTCTCTAACTTGACAGTGATCATTTTCCCAAACTCTAGAATAGAATGTTTTTATTTAGTAAGAAAAGGTTATGAGGTACAATTTACAACTTGCTATTTTACTATATAATGTAAAACAAAATATTCAAAAATAGGGCAAAAGTGTTTCAGGAAGTGTTAAGGAAGTACATTCACAATAATTACATTGCCATTGTCATTGTCACTGTCATGACTTTAAAATCAAGTTCTGATTTTAAAGGTGTAAGGTTATACTGTACTTGGGTTATTTAGACACTAACTTAAAGTTTTATTCTGTATTATAGAAGTAAAAAAATATTGAATCTATTGCTAGAACTCTGGGAAAGTAACTAGATCAGGAAACAAACATTATTTTTCAGATTATTCTAAATCAGGTCAGGTTAACAAAGAGAGAAGAACAAAAATAATATAGCTGCACTAAAACAGGTTAGAAATATGAGAAAGGTTGTACAAATTCAAGAGTCAGCTTGTAAAAATGCAAACCACATAAAGCATCTAGGAAAAAATAACCTAGCACATGCAAGGGACAGGTAATAATAATTAAAGAATAGATTCCCAAATGATGTAGAATAGTTTCGGTACAATTTTGAAGAAAAAATGTATTCTAGTATTTCTACAATTGCAGAGTAGAGAGGCCCACTTTTCCTTGGGTTATTACTAAATTTGGTTTCATAGAGTTCTCATTTTTGAGAGTTCCACAAATAAGACTAGAATTTTTAATTATGTTATAGTTATCCAAATTTTGGTTTTGAAGATTAGATCTATCCTAGTTCTTTAGGAGGTCAGAAAGGAAATTCATATTAACTTCTCTTTTATCACATATTTAATCTCCAAAATAATGCACTCCATACTTTTGGAAGCTTCCATGAATTAAGGTCTATTACAGAACTAGGAGTTTTGTATGTAGAATGACAAAGTATACTATGGACAGAATCAGACACTCCATAATGTTATTAATTCTTTTTTTGTTTTTAAAGATTTTATTTATTTATTTGACAGAGAGAGATCACATGTAAGCAGAGAGGCAGGGAGAGAGAGGAGGAAGAAGGCTCCTGGCTGAGCAGAGAGCCTGATGCGGGGCTTGATCCCAAGAGCCTGGGATCATGACCTGAGCCGAAGGCAGAGGCATTAACCCACTGAGCCACCCAGGCGCCCCATAAGTTATTAATTCTTTATGAGTTAAAAACTCAAACAATCTTCATACTTCTAGAAATTATACCTAAAGTTTTGTTCACTGACACTTTATAGAGAAATATAGAGAGATAAAAAGGTATTGATATGGGTTTCCCGTAGGCTGAAAGAGAATATGAAAAGAGAGGTTGCATTACATAACAAATGCAGATTATACAAACTTCCATTCAAGGACAATTCAGGGTCAGGATAAGGTATCCCTCTGGAGTTAGAAGTTTTAGACTGGCTGAACATCAGATGATGACCCCAAGGCGAGATTACACAAAAATTGCCTAATCTCTGGAGGCAAAATCTTGAAAGTGACACTTAGATCTAGAAATTTTAAGAATTTTATTTTTTAAGTAATCTCTACACCTAATATGGGGCTCAAACACACACCCCTGAGATCAAGAGTCACAAGCCCCACTGCGCCAGCCAGGCACCCCAAGATCTAGGAATTTTAAAGATGATTTTGATCACTGCTTTTTGGGTTTTGGGTAAACACCACGTTTAAGATTTCTCTGAAGTTAACAAACTGAAATATTCTTAGGGCCTGTAACTACTACTGTTCACAGGCACAAGGCAGGAACCAAGGCAGAACCAAGAGTTCTGAACCAGAACTGAACAGAAACCACATTTAGAACCAGTTCTGAACAGAACCAAGAGTTCCTGTTTCAGTTCTTCATTATTACTTCATCATCACCATATTTTCTTGGCCCAGTTTTTAAAAGAAGTCAAATGTTTTTTGTGGGTTTTTTTTTGTTTTTTGGGTTTTGTTTGTTTGTTTGTTTTTATAAAAAGCATTTTATTAGTCTTTCTATCACTTTAAACTGATCCCCTCACAAAATAACTTATATAATGTAATGGCCCATGATTTTGAACTATAAAATTTTGTTTGTTTTATTTTTTAAATATTTTGTTTATTTTTTTGATAGACAGAGATCACAAATAGGCAGAGAAGCTGAGGAAGGGAAGCAGGCTCCCTGTTAATCAGAGAGCCTGATGTGGGGCTCGATGCCAGGACCCTGGGATTATGACCCGAGCTGAAGGCAGAGGCTTTAACCCACTGAGCCACCTAGGCACCCTGAACTATAAAGTTCTGTAAATAGTATTTAATTTGATTTGATGGTACAAAACTCAAGAGAAGAAATACATCTACTTAAAGTCAATAAACATTTTTTCCCATTAATGATAAAAACTGGTTCAACCAGATATTTTACATTTTTTTTTTCATATCAATGATGTTAGACAGGCTTTTACGTATTGTTCTTGTTGCTTATTTGTTTCTTTTTCATCTTCTCTTTTTTTAAATGTTTTCTTCTAACCAAAGTATTCATATTTTCTTTTTTAAACTAATACTCTAGGTAATAAGAGAGCACATGCACTACAGCAGTAACAATTTGGAAATCAGAAGAACTATATAAACAGACCTCTAATTCAGCTCCCAGTACCTCTGAAACTAGCTTTGGAGTTAGAGAGGTATACACTCTGAGTAACCAATTTATTATAACAAGAAGCAATAGGGCAAAGATCATTCTTACTCAAGAACTCATTTTGGTAAAAATTTTGTTTCAAGAGCCAATTGTAAATTCGTTAAGGTCAGAAATTAACTTGTATTCCCTTTTTCAATCCCTAACTTCAAAAGCCAAACCTAATACCCAGAAACATGGAAGGGACTAAAAAATGAATTTAGTAAATTTGTAAAAAAGAGGTTGGGAAATTGAATCTATTGAAATTGATCATATGCTTTATTGTAGCTTTAACTGAGGATTTTTTGCAAAGGAAGCCACATATCACTGCCTATTTAAACTAAGTCAAACTGGTTTAAAACCTTTGTTTTTTGAATACTGCATTATGACACACACATTTGTCAAATAAGGATTTGTTAAAGAACTTGATAAATTAGCATATGCCAAAATTTGAAAACCAATTTAGAAATATTTATGCTTTCTTATTTTATTGAATGAATATCATGTTTTTATCAAGAATATTGAACATTGGACATTGGAATTAGTTACCAAACATGAAGAAACAATTATGTTATGTGGGCTGAGGATGATATGATTTGATGCCCATGAAGTCCATTTGTTCTAATTTCCTGAATCAGCTTACAATAGGTTAGTTTATTTGTATTGTTGAAAGGTTTTAAAAACTGACAATAAATTACTGTGTAATTAAACACCACCTTCTTTTGCCTTTTTACTATAACCCAAGAAATACTTAGTTCCTTTCTTTAAGGTATTTTAATTTAAATAGAAAGAATAAGTATACCTTAAATATAAATGTTAATAAATGAATCAAATGCTTGGATCGAGAGAAAAAAAAAATATGAGGTCTTGGAGTTGGAATAATTCAGCAACATTCTGCAGTGTTACTAAGGGTTAGTGGGGACACATATCCAGTCTCTGTTCTACTTACTGGGCTCATGTGAAGTATTTTATTCCAGAACAGATGCATCTTTGTAATTAATACAGAGATGTGGAGAGGCTGACATTGGCCCTGATATTCTGAAGACCCATGAAATTTGTTTTTAAGGGGAAAACCTGATTCCTTACTGATTAGTGTCTGCTTCTACCCTATTTTTTCCCCTTAGCACTCCCTCTGCCCCCCCGGAAAGGTTTTATCCCAGGATTAATTCCGGCAATATGGTGAAATTATTTTTCCCTCATACCGGCCTAAATCTCTATAAGAGAAAAATTTAATTGTGTCCTACAAAAATCTATCTAAATTATTTTATGCAATGTATGTTTTCAGGAAAATAGGATAACTCAGCATAAAGCAACTACTTTTTTGATTGGTTTAAACATTTATGACTCCTGAATTTCCATGAAAGGATAATTCAATGAATGAACAATGTTCAGTTTTCAACATTCTCTATAAAACTTTTAATACCAAAATCAAATCTTCCTTTCTTCTTTCCTCCTAATATTAAGTATTTCTAGAAGAGGAAACCTTACATGGCACTTAAAGTATTCATCACTTTGTTAGTCTTCTCAGATTCCCTCTCAAGTTCTGTGACATTTTCCATAAATGAAAATCCCCACTATTGGATTTGGACTTCTGAGCATAAATGAAAATAGATTAGCAATAACCCTGACATTTTTTTCATTTTCTCTTCATTTCATATTTTGTAGAGAACCAGTGTACTGATCATGGTTTCTCATAATCTACATGAAAAGCCAAAACAATATTATACCGTACCATTCTTCATTCAACCTAGTCATAGCAAGTAAAATATGTTATTTGTTATTCGAATAACAAATAACCTTTAAATAACTTTTGTTACCAGCTAAGATGCACAGTGAGTTGTAGAATTACTTCAACACAGGTAACTGAATACAGTGAATAATACATTATTCTGAAAAATGACTTAACATAATGTAGCCAGTTACAATGCAAGAAAAATGTGTTCATGCTGTGTATAGTAACTTAACCAAAACATAACATTGTGATAAAGTAGCAAAGAAGAGAGTACAATAGTTGTTGAATATATAATGAGGCAGATATGACTTAACTAGCATAATTTGCTACAGACTAAAGATGAATTTCTTCATTCACACATTGTTGAAAGTGGTTATTTTGTGATTCACATGATAAAAATACAACAGTTGTTACATACAAGCCATTCCATATGGTGTTCATATAGGTATAGTAATTCAACATGGTCTCTTTACTTTAAATACACTTTTCTCTTTGAACACCAACATGTTTTTCCTCCCTGAGGCTCCCATGATTGGCACAATTGGTTCTGCATAAATATGTGCTTACAAATAGCCCGTGATTTAAAACGTTCAGAATCAAATATACTCTAATTTGGTGAGATACATGTTGCATAGTATCTGCTTAGGAAGGTTAAAAGCAACCCAGGACCTAGATTTAGTGCTATATTGCCATCTTTGACTAATCTGAGATGACTAAATTCATTCACTGGGCTCTTATTTCAGTTGCATTCGTAGACAATTAGAGTAACCAAGTAGTCAATTGGGTCCAAAGATTGATATTGATAATTATTATATTAACAAGGCAGTGTTAAAATAGAGAGCAATGACTTGTTGAGTCAGGGAAATGCAGAATGAAATTCTTGCTTTTGTATCTGATAAGCTCTGCCACCCACTGAGAGTAAATTAATGATGATGAGCTTATTTTTTGAGAAAATACCTGTTTTAAGCATAAAACATGATAAACTAAGAACTGCCTACAGGGATTGCATGCAACCATGCAGCTGAAATTTCCAGTCCTTTATTATTATTAAGACCTCAGATTCCAGTAGGTGCGTTTTAAGAGCAACACTTTTTGCTCTTCACTTTTTGTTTTGTTTTGATTTGTTTTGTTTTGTTTTTAAATCACCATTGTCTTTTAAGCCACATCAGTTGAATTATCCTTCCTCAATTTGACTCATGTTTGGGTTGATCCAGCCCAAACAAATTTTCTGTTCAATTCAAATAATACTGTGCAGTTCCATTTTTCAGGTATAACATTGCCAATTACAAACTAAATACAATGTTTCTTCCTGTTTTAATTAAAAGATACTGTGTGCTCAGGTCCTGCCTCCATTTCTAATCATGGTAATCCGAAATCCTTACTGTCATTCTTCTTCTAGGATTTAGAGAAGTCCCTTCACCTTTGCCTTTTTCCTCAATTCATCTAACCTCATGGCAGGGAAAATGTAAGCTACATACCTCACATTGTTTGTCCTCTGACCATTATTCTTAGGGATCATAAAGGAACGTTTCAGAATCTTTAATTCCTTTATAGTATTTCTTCCCACACTAGGGTAGAGAATTTATTACCTAGGTCACAAACAGTTAAACTTCTTTGCACTCTACTTAAAATTCCATGATTAGAACCCAGTCCCCTAAACTTGGTAGGTAGCTTGTTTCTATAGTTGAGATATCTAATTATTTCTGATACTAAAATATCTCATTTATTTCATAATAGTCATCAGTGCCCCGATTTTCCATATGCCTGATGAAACTGGCATTTTATGGGAATAACTATGACTCAAAGGAACATCACTTACTATAATAATATCTTGATGAAAATTCCCAAATAATCAAACTGAGTTCATGACATGTCAGTGAAACTAGAAAATTGCTCTGTTCCCTCTTTCAAAGGAAAAAAAAGAAAAGAAAAGTAAGTCTACCATTTTGTTTTGCCAAAACAAAAGTTAACTATGTTAAGTTTCTGAAATTTCTAATTAACTTTTTAATATTTCATCCTTGCTAACAATGAAAACACCTCTCTCTTGCACTAGAAAATTTCATTCTTTTATAGGATAAAATGATGTTTCTTCTCAATTTTAGACTTCAGACACTCACTTTTCACTTCCACTGACTAACTTCCTCATTGTCTGAAGGGCAATATTGTATATTTGCTACAAACAGGGATTCTGATTTCCCACTGCCCAGATAAGTTTCCTGCCTCTGCTTCTAAATCTGATGGATAAATTTGGGCAAGTTAGTTTATATTTCTGTGTCTCAGTTTCATTGCTTAAATCAGCAAGTCAAATGAGAATGTAATAGGAAATACCTTCTATATGGTGACATTAATTTTTGCAATTCCCTTGACATTCTAGAGGACAGAAACCACAGAATTCTTCCGAAGAAGGTGATTGCCCCAGGTCAATACTTTTGAATGTCTTAGAGAGGACAGTATCCTTCGGGCCCTTCTGAGAGTGATCATTAGCAGGCGGCTGATTAGGTTGCTGAAAATAGATTAATTCTAACATTTTCTTTCCTTTAGTTTTTGAAACTCCTTTCTCTACAGTATATGAGAAAAATTCCAACAGCTTGGCCTTATTGACCATAGGTCACCATTAAATCCAGGCCTCAGTTATTTAACCTAATAGATTATAAATATTACTTCCATCAAATCAAACCACACATGAAACCCCCAAACCTAGAGAAATGCATGCATGTTATTAAATTCCTCCAAAATGAACCTCATATTTTATTACCTTTGTCTAACTCTCACTTCCTCAAATGCTCTTCAGTATCTTGCAATACAAGTTGAAACATTCGTTAGGGTTTTATTGTTATTGTTGTTGTTTTTGTTGTTTCTGTTGTTGTGGTTAGTTTGTTTTTTTTTTAGTGTAAAATCATTGTCTCCTTATACATCTCAGTGTTAATGACAGGGAATGGGGTGTTTATAAGGCAATTGTTTCTCTGTTTTCAGTTTCTTATGTTGAAATGGAATGCTTTCCTAAAAAAGTGGGTATGGTGGACCTTCAAAGGTAAAGGTAGCTCATGGATTTTGGAGATTGGCCTTCTTCAGACTCACCTACATTTGCTCAAAGATTCCATCTCATTTCTCAGACCCCCACTGATTCTCCACAAATGCTATTCCCATGGTACAGGGGTTCACAAACATTTTCTTTAAAGGGCGAGGTAAAACACACTTTAAGTATTGTGGCCTATTCAGTCTTGAAACACCTCAACTCTGTCAACTAACTGGTATCATGTAAACCAATATTGTGACTGCTCTATAACACTGTAAGAAAAAAAGTGGTAGCTTGAGAGCCAAACTTTGCCAGCCCCTACCTTAGCATAAGACATTGGCCAGAATTTAGCCTTTCATAGTAACTACAACTTCATTAAACTTACTAATAGATTGTACTGGCTTAGTCCTTTGCTCTATCTGCCTGGTGATTATAAGTGAATAGAAATTCCCTCAAAGCTGTGAAGGTCTTCTGGCTCTTGATACAGGTTGCAATTTGTATCTTCATAACTTTTCAATTTTTCTTCCCATATATGCTCTCTGGGAATTTCAGAAGAAGCCAAGCACTTATTAAAGTTTGTATGTATCCTTGTTATAATTGCACCTGTCACAACCATTTAAATGCTTAGCACTTTGCTCTCCTCCTAGATTTTCTTCTATATTATACCAGGAATGATTTGAATAATGATGATGGAACTGCATGCCTTGGATTACATGTGTCACATTTCCCCAAATATGAGATTATCCTGGTACTGCTTAAATATATGAGGAAACCAAATCAGACTCCTGTTTTTATAGTTTGTTGCATAGGACCACTTCTAACACTAATTACTGAATCAGTGAGGGTCACTGCTGATAACAAAGGATATAACCAAATTTAGAAAATTTGAGATAATTTTAACAAAGAGCTATTCACAAAGGCACAGGCACATGCAAGGAAAACACAGTGTGCACTTTGGCAAAGGTCTTACCTAAGATGTATTCATTTGTATTCATTCGAATTTCACAAGTCAACTTGGTTTGTTCTGATATTTTGGAAAATGTTGGAGATACATTGTGATACCTTTCTATGAAGTAATTCTAAACTGTTTAATATGCTAGTAGACAGTTGTCATATTAGAAGCATTGATAACAATCATTCATGGAATTTACTTCTTAAATCATTATATAAAGTTGAAATAAATTCTGATAAAATTTGGATTTTTCCTCAAAAAAAAAAGCTCAAAACTACATGATAATCAATGATTTAGGGCATAAGAGAGGGAGAATAATAAACAACATATACTTATATTTTTAGTAATTAAACTAAGGGAAATATAAATCATGGACAAATTTGGAAAATGAAATAGTCTCAGTTATATATAATTTTAACTAGTTAGATTTGTTCTAGTTAAAATATTAAGAGTTTAAAAACCTGCTTAAAAGCACACACATATTAATAGGGAGATATTAAGTGAGCAGAGATGGTCCAATCCACAGTTCCCTAGACCCAAGTTCCATAGCCCACAACTCACCCCAGGGTCTTAGGAAAACTTCAATAATTAATTAAAATGATTACTATTAACATGGCCTCCAGGTCCTGCTTATATAAAAGAAGCTTACATTTATTTATATTTATATATAAATTTATATATATATTTACAAATATATATAAACACATTTAAAATATTTATATATAAATTTTATATATAAACATAATTTATATTATAGGCAAATTATTTTGTCTACATATATTTATATTATAGACAAATTATAAAAAAATATATTTATATTATAGACAATCTCTAATGTTAGGGAACATTCTCCCTTAAATATTTGGTTTTGGCATTTGAATACATGTTATTTTCCCACCCAGTAAATTCAGTTTTAAGTTAACATTAAAACTGGCATATTGCCATTTACGTTTTACCAAATCTTAATTGCCAAAATCTAAGAAAGATTTGGTGTGTATAATACTTACTGCTCATACTTAGAATTACTTTTCTTATATTGAATCAGGTATTTTCATGCTATTTCTTTTGCCGTGGCCACTAGTAGGGATATCTAAAAGCTGTTTATTCATTTCTTTATGATATTATTTTATATCAGTAATTCTAAACTCTTATTTTCATTTAGTCAAAATGAAAAAAGTAAAATGCCTAGAAAAGTAGTTATTATACATTAGGCATTTCAGATACTTATTAAGATAAACAAGAATGGACAAGAAACTGTTGACCACTAATGGGAACAACTTCAGATTTAGGGCAACTTACACCTCCAATCATTAAAAAAAAAAAAAAAATGCATTCACTAAGGGATGTGTAAGTAAGGAAATTTTATCAAAGATTTAGGTGTGATTCATTGTTTATGTGTTAATATTTGAGCATGACACACAAAGTTAATACTCAAAATATACTCATCAACAATCTTCTTAAAACTGAGGGGCATGTAGAACTATTTTTTATGACAATGCATTTTTAACTTGTAATGGAACTTTCCTTTTTTTTTTAATTTATTTTATTTTTTTGGCTCATGGTAGTCTTTTCTCTCTTTCTTGCATACCTATATGATTCATGCTTCACTTTGCTGCCATCTAAATACAACCAGTTTGGAGCAGGGTCACATTCCTGTTCCCTATTACTAAAGTTACTTCTACCCAGCTCTCATTTCTCTTTTAGAAGCACCTTGTCTTTTGCTATAGAACTATTGCTACAAATCTAGCCCAATGAGTCTCATTCTTAGGGTCAGCACAGATCCTGCATTTTATGGATGACCATCAGTGGCAGCATAATAGCTTTTTCTCCAGGAAGATATACTATGCAATCACACATAATCAAGTATTTCTTTATAGCAGGGCTTGAGAAACTAAATAAAGCAATCATGTAAAATGTCCAATGGCTATAAACACTCACTTTTTGACAAGAGGTTTTTATGTTTTCCATACATTTCAATATAGAAAAAGGTATTAGATTTTAATTTTATATCATAATTATTGAACCAAAGAGCAAAATGAAACACAAAAGAGTTTAGCTCTCATTTCATATAGAAAAAAAAAATTGGACTTATGGTTAAAAGGCTTTTCTTTTCTTTCTTTCTTTTCTTTTTTTTTTTTTTTTTTTACAGGCCACCTTATAAAAACTGACAAAACTTGAGAGATAACGTATGTAGATTAACACTTCCCAGAATTTTCTTGTCTTCTCTCAGATTCATATGAGGATGAAAGATCCCCTCCTCATTAGCTTTTCTGGTATGTCATATATTCTTATATTTATATAATTCCAGTAAGGCCTTGATTTTAAATGTGTAAGAATATAAAATTAGTGGAATAAGCAGACAGTGATAACATAAATTCATAAGTGGATACTTAAATATTTTATAATGTATTTAGAGTGAGAAATGATAATAATAGGTGTAAATAAAGTATTAGCCTAATAAATAAGACTGAGAATATCACAGAAAGTTTCTTGAAGAGACTCCAGCTGAATCTGAGGAATGCATAGACTTTAGTTGCATGAAGAAAGAATAAGGCATTCCGAACAGATTGCCATGAATCTCTATGAAACATATGTTCACAAAGCAAATCATTCCATGTATCTTGGTTAGAAGTGGTGTAGCAAAATCTCTAGTTGTCTACCAAATATTAATTTTCTCTATTTCTCTGTTAATGCTCTCTAAGTCTCTTAATCACAAGAATATAAAGTTTTTCTTTAAATCTAGGTAGGGCTACATAACTAATTTCTGGTCAAAGATATGTAAGTGGAGATCAGCTCTATGTCATCTGGAAAAATCCTTAAGGAAGTAACATAACTTTGTTTACTCCCTTTTCCATCTTGGTGCCTAGAATTCAGACAGTTGAATTTGCTTTTTTGTGAAAAATAAACTGATATTTGCTTTTTTTTTGTACTAACAGCTAAACAAATTTTAGCAAATATATATGAAGAGTAGAGAAAAATTTTAAGCAAAAATCATATGATGAAGTTCCTTATATGTCAAAGACTGTAGGTTTTGAATATTGGGACTTCCGCAGTACGTTTAAACAAGGGAATATTGTGAATGGATTTCAATTTTAGAAATATGATGCAATAATAATAGAATGGATTTGAATATTATTGGACAGGAAACCCAGTTTAAAATCTAGTGAAGTAATCTAAATGTATCTAGAAAGACTCCAGGGCTTTAATTAAATGATAGTATCATTCACTAACATGGGAATAAAGGAAAAGGACATGTTTTGAGAAACAGTAATGAGCTAAGCTTTGGGTATTGTGAAAGTGTATATCTATGGGGCATTCAAAAAAAGCTATAGAGCTCTTACTAATTTAAGAAAATTCTGATAACCAGTAATCAACATCCTTTATATACAGACATATCAATAGAGTGACTAAAAATCAGACATATTTTCTATCAAGTCAAGCTAAAGCCAAACCATGGAAGGTGGTTTAAATAAATAAATAAATAAATAAATGGAATAAAATGAACACTATTCTATCTCATTAACACAGTTGTACTTAGAACTTATGTTCTCACTGCTTCATATCAGAAAGGAAGTATAGAAAAGAAATCACTATAAAGTAAACATGTGACATATTGAAGTGTTTTTCCTGCTTTACCTGTAATTCTGTCGTGTATAAGAAAACAAAGCATTCCTGTGATGTCATTTTAAGTCCTTTATAACCTTCAAAGACTGTGTGGAAGAGTATGAAAAGAATATTAATACAGAAAGAATCCTGAGATAGCATAGATTAATCCAATAGACTTTTAAACTAATGACTTAGAGTACAATTTAATAATTTAGTAAATGACTCAATGCCTATTCCTACAGACCTTCTGAGATATAAATTTCAATTCTGTATTTCTCTGGCACACTAAAAGTAAAATGCATATGCAATTCAATGTTAATTTCTTATTCTAAGAGAATTTGTAATAGGACAAATCACTTATCTTCCCCTTCTATGCCATTTATTTCAATTGAATAAATACAATACATTTCTTCCCCGTTTTTTTTCTTTTTTTGAGAGTTCATTTATTTGTTTGACAGACAGAGATCACAAGTAGGCAGAGAGGCAGGCAGCGAGAGAGAGAGAGAAAGAGAGACAGACAGAAACAGAGAGAGAGGGGGAAGCAGGCTCCCTGCTGAGCAGAGAGCCCAACTTGGGGCTCGATCTGAGGACCCTGAGATCATGACCCGAACCAAAGGCAGAGGCTTAACCCACTGAGCCACTCAGGTGCCCTATTTCTTCTCTGTTTTGTTAGAATAAGTGAGACAGTAATTCCTGTATCAATGCCTTTATAATTCCTGCCTTGATTAATATAATAAGTATTTGTAGAATAGACAAAAGAGAATAAATGTATTTATATCTAAATTAACAGATATATATATATATATTTTTTTTTTATTTCCAGCATAACAGTATTCATTATTTTTGCACCACACCCCGTGCTCCATGCAATCCGTGCCCTCTATAATACCCACCACCTGGTACCCCAACCTCCCACCCCCCGTCCCTTCAAAACCCTCAGATTGTTTTTCAGAGTCCATAGTCTCTCATGGTTCACCTCCCCTTCCAATAACAGATATAGATTCTGGAATTTTTAAAAAGTGAGGATGAAAGGGATAAAGAAATGATGGGAACAAATTAGTCATATACAATTATTTCTGGGGTGCCTGGGTGGCTCATTGGGTTAAAGCCTCTACCTTCCTCTCAGGTCATGATCCCAGAGTCCTGGGATCGAGCTCCGCATGGGGCTCTCTGCTCAGCAGGGAGCCTGCTTCCTCCTCTCTCCCTCTCTTCCTGCTTCTCTGCCTACTTGTGATCTCTGTCTGTCAAATAAATAAATAAAAATCTTAAAAAAAAACCAAAAAATAATTATTTCTTAGGTATTAATATCCTAGTAAATTATTTAAATCTGTGTATGGAATTAGTTTTAAAATAGATATCCTGCATAGGAATTTTTACATTCATATATCCATAACATAAAATATCATGAAGCCACTAAAATTATGATATGAAAACATATTTAACATAAGGAAAACATTCACAATTACTAATATGCACAAAAAGCACATATCTGAGATATTTATCAGCAGAATTAAGTTTTACACAAAATATACATAATACTTAATGTATATGCACTCAGAATTTAAGTGTTTTCTGGCAGAAAGTCAAATTCTGTACAATTTTGTTATCTAATTTTGAATATTGGTACTTTCTTCCATGAAGATGTATCATTTTTATGACACAATTAAAAGAAATAAACAAAATAAAAGCAGAACAACAAGTTTTTTCTTTTTTTTTTTTTTTTCTGTTTTAAGATTTTATTTATTTGCCAAAGAGACCACAAGCAGGGAGATAACCAGGCAGGGTGAGAAAACGGCTTCCCTTTGAGAAAGGGGCCTATGGGGGACTCAATCACAGGACCCTGGGATCGTGACCTGAGCTAAAGGCAGACGCTTACCGACTGAGCCAGCCAAGTGTCCCATATTTAAAACATATACGAAGAAATCAAAAAGATTACTCAAAGCTTTGCTTCCATAAAATTCCAGAAGAAAATTTACTCATATATAATCTATTTAACAGCCAACATCAGGATAAAATGATACAACTTTTATTATTTTAGGACAAGCAATGGGAACATAATGTAACATTTAAAAGAATCATTTGCAAATTCAGCATAGTTCGGTTGATTTCTTAGATATTCAGGTGTATTCTCACATAGGCCATTTGAAAAATATAGCATATTGGATTTAACATTCAAATTGTTCTATTACAATTCCCTTCTCTCTTCAAGCACACTATTTATCTCTATTATTTCTAACTTGATCCTTATGCTTTCTTTATCCTTTCCTTTGCCAGAGATCCACTGCCTTATTGATTTGCCTTCTAAAACTTTGATCTCACAGTCACATTCTGCATTTCTTGCTCTTCTTCTTTTAGTCATACCTTAAATATAAATAATCTGTGTGTTTGTTTTTTGTTTTTTTGTTTTTTTGTTTTTTTAATGAGTGAGAAATAATCAGTGGGGGAGGTACCTATGGTAAGGTAGGAGACAGAAGGCATCAAGGTCAACAAGTGTAATTGAAAATAAATAAATAAATGTGTGCTGGAGAAGTTGTATAGTTTATCAGACCTGGATGGTAGTGAATACAACACCATAGTGAAGAGAAAATCAGAAAACCATGTAAAAACAAAGAATGGGATTTATTCTTTAGCTTAAAACAAACAAACAAACAAAAGAAAACACAAACAAACAAACAAAAAACAGTGAGGACAGCTAAGAACTCAGCAGGGGCTATAACAAATTGAGTTAAACATTTCAGTTGCCTTGGCAACAGAACCACCACCTTATGCTAGTAATATTATGGTGATAAAAACACAGATAAATGGAGTAAATAATAAGTGAGATCTAAATTAGGTTGGTTAGTTTTTCCTTGGAGAATGTTCTTGAAGGAATTTGGGAGGATTTTTCTGCTATTGGTGATGAAAGAAGAAGGTAACTAATACATTAAAGAAATGGACGTCCGACCTCCCTAATCCTTCCACCGCTCTACCCTCCTGCCAGATACACAGCTCAACTCTTTGTTCTAGGTCAGTGCTAAGTAATAAATCATGTAGTCGCAAATACCCATGTTGCTTTGGTTAATTTAAGAGGCACTGATGCATGGTAGGAAAGCTTAAAATTCAAGGTCCCCAAATAGGAAAAAAGTAGATATTCTTCTCCTGGTACTTTGTTTTGTGGCTCAGAGTGATCTAGGAAGCGGATATTTACATTGCTCTTCTTTCATTTTACTCACCCTGAAAGGCTGTGGTCTCTGCCGAATGGGAGCATAGATAAGGAGTCAATAATCTGGCCAAACAGCAGTAAGTATGAGCAACTATCTGTGAGGTCTCTGGTAAAGAGGAAATTCTGTTAGACTGAAAAATAGATATTAAGCATGACAGTTGGGAAGGAATTTCTGGAAAATCTCATTGATTTCTAACATCATAGGTCAATCTGTATTTGATTGTTTAATAGCACCACATTAAAAAAAATGGAAGAGGTGAACTTTTAATATCCCAGATGTTCACTGGGGTAACAATCCAAATGGTGAAACAGAGTTACTGTAAGGGGAAAAAAAAAAATCACCTTAGAAATACCTATGGTTCAGGAGAGAAAGAACTTTATAAAAAGTCTGTGCTTAACAATGGCTGGAAGGAAAATATGAAACCTAAGATCCAGAATTAAGGGGACCCCTCTGCAGGATTCTGCTAATACGAAAACTGAGGTGGTGGGATATGAAAACAGAAATACCAGGAAGATAAAGTTGACTTTCACTAGGAAGGTAATATATGAACCCAAATGTCAGAACCTTTAGCTTGTTGGAATTACACTTCCTAGGATTGTGGCCAAATATCCTTGAATAAGGAAGATACAGAACAGTGACTGGTGAAATGGACCAACATTTTTTTTTTTTTAAGGATCTTATTTATTTGACAGAGATCACAAGTAGGCAGAAAAGCAGGCAGAGAGAAAGAGGGGGAAGTAGGCTCCCTGTGAACAGAGAGCACAATGCTCCATCCCAGGACCCTGAGATCATGACCAGAGCCAAAGGCAGAGGCTTAACCCACTGACCCAACCAGGTGCCCCTGGACCAACATTTTTATAAGAAACAGACTTTGTGAAGAAAAGAGAAAAATCTCTGAAACCTGTAGGCAATAAAGGAACTCTACAAGAGAAAAACAGATAAATGCCAAGGATGAAGAAAGATATGGAAATGACAGCAAAGTTAAAAAATTAAAAAAATCTAGTTTCAGAGAAAGTTATCTCTGAGAAAGCTAACAAGCGGAATAATTCCAATTTACTGTATACTGCAAGAATTATGTGTGATAAATATTTCCTCTTATATATAAGACAGTTGGCCTTAAACACTTATTTTTCTAATAGTAGTATAGATCATTTTGGTT
Source organism: Mustela erminea (assembly GCF_009829155.1). NCBI lineage: Eukaryota > Metazoa > Chordata > Mammalia > Carnivora > Mustelidae > Mustela > Mustela erminea. The sequence continues at coordinate 124,904,908 of NC_045615.1, read as the reverse complement.
AAAATCAGTATTGAGATATTTAATAGTTTACTTAAGCAACTCTAAGATTTCCATGGGTTGATGATCATTTCCTTTAGACATTCTGTCTAAATCCTGAAACAGATGTGTTAAATGTGCCTCACTGGATGGAACTGTTGGATATTTGTTAAAGATACATGAAAATATAAAGACCTGAATATTTCTGGATACTCTAAATATTTTTTGAATAAAGAGATGAATATTTCCAAGACCATCCTTAATTCCTAGGTATTAGAAATTAAATGGTCACCTAGAATGCTAAATAACCAAATAGTTATTTTTTGTTTCAGTTCTCATTTTTCTCGAAGAGGTTGCTCCTGCCTGTGACATAAATGGAAAAAGTTGACAGTTTATTTCTTAGCTTTATAAATCTGGCAGAAAAAAAATCCATACATTTACTTATAGGCATATACATGTGTGCATGTGTATATTTTTGGATAATTCTAGTATCTCAGTGCTATCCCTTATCTATAGTTCCTGTGATTTCTAAGCCGGGAAACACAGTGGGAAGAGTGCTAGAGCAGTACCTACATTTCCTTAAGCAAAATGTGGGAAAATGCTTAAGACAGAAATGCATATCTTGATGTAAGAGTGTTAAATGAAAAGAAAATCTTTGCAGAAGGAAAGGTCATTATAATATTAGAAGGAGAGATGTAGAAGTAAGTTAGAAGTCATGGCACTAAGAGTTTGGCTAAGAAGCTGCTCTGGTAAAGACTGTAGGAATACCCACTCAGACTTCCAGTAGGCTCTGAATCCTCGTTGTAAGGTGGACATGAACAAGAGGAAGATGAGACCAAAAAAAAAAAAAAAAAAAAAGCAATTTAACAAATGAGGAAATGAATTTGGCCCAACTGAGTAAAATTAAACAGTGCATCCCTTGCTCCCAAGTACAAGTAGAGGCCGCAAAAAGGACAGGGAAGAGGCAGGTTCAGACAAAAATTTTCTCAGAATACAAATCCTCCCAAAAGAGGTAGGATGCCAACATGTCTTGGCATCCTACCTCTGGGAGACCAGTAGAATCCACAATATAATGGTCTGGGAATTAAATGGAGGTCGATGGTCCAGGTGTTTCCTCTGCTAGTAAAATGAGATTCAGTGTTCCTCAGGGTAGTTAACTAAAGCATTTGAATTCCTGGGGAACAGTTGGTTGCAAGACAGTCATCTAAAACAAATCCCATGGAATCAAGAACTCTGTAATGATTCAAGTCAGAGGAAAAATTGTGTTTGGCAAACAAAATAATATAGTGGAAATGGCATACTGAGACATGAATATTTGAGCAGATTCCACACCTTATATAAATATTAGATATTCTTCTTAGTTTGGTTTCTGGAGTAAGAAACACAGTCGTTTCAAGAAACTACTTTGTTTATCCTCTGTATTTTTCCTCATTAAGAAAATTAAGAATTTAAGTGGGTAGTGTTAATTATGTTTTCAAAAATTGTAATAGTCTTATTTTCTTCAAATGACATAAAAAGTTTATGTGATTAATTATAGCTACCAAGATACAAAGCTGAATATCAAAAATTTCCACAATGATATAAGCAATGTAAAAATCAGTATGGCATTTGATTGATATATATAAATGGCCTTCTACTTTAACAACAGTATATTGAGTATTGAATGATCTAGTTAAAATAAACACTTATGACGATAGCTTTAAAAATGAGACTCTGCTTTGGACAAGTAAGATTAAGAGTAAGAGAAGTGACAATGTTGAAGATTAACAATTAGTGGAAAACAAAGAATAAAGTCTCCCAACTACCACTATTAAGAATCGTGTGAAAAGAAAATTAAACAAAAAATGAATCCTGAGCAACCAACAACATAAAAAAGGCAAACAAAACCCCCAAAATATGTAAAAGCAGAAAATGTTACATTATCTCCATCCTACATCTCATTCCTACATCTCTTGGCCTTAAGTTTGGGAAAAAATACATTAATTTGCAGCTTGAATAATGTGAAGCTTCAACTTTAAGGGGCAATGTGTCTATTTAGACACGTTTCTAGCAAGCTTTATTTCATTATAATCATTACTTAAAGTGCCTTTAAAGAATATTTTAAATGAAATGATCCATGTTACATGCTATGAATACTGGTGCAACGGCATGCCAACATACATGCATACAAATCACATATTTTTCTTGTTGGATTGAAATGATCATTACCTGCTGATTCCTTTAGTAGAATCAGAACAAGGTAATTTATAGTTTGCACTGATTCTTCCTTGAAAAAAAATTTTTTGAAAAGTTAAAAAGTATAAAAAACATAAAAGAAAGATGTCAGAACCCAATGTGAGAAGTTAATTGTAGCTGAGAGAATTGTAGTGATCTTGGAATGTACTGAGCATTTAAATGCAACCATTTTAAATGGTACAGCAAGGCAAAAGCCCATAAGGTTTTTAGAAATATCATTTTATTCATTTTTTTTGTTTTGCAATCTTACCTCAGAGACTAGTAAGTTTATATAACTTATACAATGATGCTGAATTTATACAAACAGTTTTCTTATGATCTAAATAATAAATATATTTACTGACACTATGGGAGATACCAGGTTGTTCATGTTTAAACAATTGATTATTTTTCGACATACAAAAATGGATCATAGACCCAGAGCAGCTTAACTTTAATAATTCAAATAACATATTTTTTCTTGATCATAGATAGAGATTCCTAGAAATAGTATAAGTTTATAGTGAATCAAAATTAAAGCTATATTTTTGGTTAGGTTACGTTTTGCTAGTTTCTTTTTCTTTTTTTATTATTACACAGAATAATAACATATCAAGAAAAAAAACCTTTCTCTTTCTGTTTCTGATTTAATGTAAAATGCTATATGAATCACAGATGAGCTAGAAAGACTGTATTAACTTGCAACAAACATGACTTACTGTAATTTATTTAAGAAAAAATCAAAAAAAGAAACCCCATCTTTGTAAATATAGTTTTTTTTTCAGTACCATAATTCATCAAGATTTACTTACCCAGCTATTTTGTTATTTGAATACAAACAGCCATCTTGAGTGTTTCATGCTTTCAGAATTATCTGGGGTTTCAATATCCCTCAATGAGAAAAGGACAAAACACAAACACTTTTTTTGTGTAAAGCACATGAAGTAAATATTTTTTATTAAATTTATGAGTGAAATAAGCTACTTCTTGATTACATGTTAAGTAGGCAAGTATAATGTCATAAAACTTAATGATTTAGAAACAACATTTAGATGTAAGGAATGAGGTAGGGGCAGGGGCAAAATTCCATATCCTATTGCTTTTCAAATTATAGGGAAAAAAGAAAACTACTGTAAAAAAATTCTGTCCCACACCTGCTGATTTTCCTTGACTATCATTAATAATGCTAATAAGAACAGATCATTACAAAACACAAAATTAAACACTGTTCTATTTTATATATAATAAAATAATTCATTTAATCTTGGCAACAACCTTTTCTCATGTTAGGTCCAAAGTATAGATAAGAAAACTAGATATACCAAATTAGATAATGGACCAAATTAAAACAGGTATCATGATTCTAAAAACAAATAAACAACAACAACAACAACAACAAAATGATTCAGCCTTTTGATCTTTATAAATATAGGATGCATTTGGTCATTGGACAAGCAGGGGGAATTTTTTTCCTTGTGGTAAATAGAAAAATCTGATGAAGTGATTTTCTAACAAACACAAACAAAGGGTGCCAAAACTGATCCTTTCTGGGGAAGAGTTTGTTTTCACATTCGCTAGACTCTGCTGGAAATGGTTCTATTGCAAAGCTCAGGACAAACTAATTCTACTAGGACATATTTATTGTTATTTTGACTCACATCACAAAATAGAAGGACCTGAGTTACTGATCTTCCACTATATTCAAAGATTCTTGCTGCTTCATTCTTCATACTTCCTTTCCCACCCCTGAGTCAATCTACTCTCTGATTCTTAACTTGCCAAACCTTCCACTATGCAACTCTGGAAGCCTATTATATGGTTGAAAACAAAAATCCAGTGTGCATCTGCAAATATTCAGGTAACACACTGTCAAAGAAAAATTTGCAATGGAAAAAATAAATAAAGGTGAAGAAGACTTTATTCAAAGGGAGAGGAGGGGGAGAGAAGTCAGAACTAAATCTGAGGAAAATTTACCCCACTGAAACAAAAGATCGAAGGGTTTTTAAGGGCTGGGATGAGTCAGTGGAAACTTTACTAGAGATTACTACTAAGGAGTTTGGATCACAGGGTATGTTGAGCATACTGAGTTACTCCTGACTTTGTAAATGTTTTCTGTTGTGATTAGATAATTTGTGTTTGCTAATTTGCACCCAGGAAAGCTAGGTTCCCAACCTTCTCCTGGAGACTAAAAAATAGGGTGCTTTCTTCCCTGATGATTACCATTCAAAAGGATAGCTCTCTAGAGAAGGACATCATTGGGTTGTAAACCTCAGATGGCTTTTAAATGTAAAGATTTACATTAAAGATGTAAAGATTTACATATCAAATAGAGGAAGAATTTACAGTTGCAGGTTTTCTAAAGTAAATGCTCTAAGAAAAGGTAGGTCAAGAGCCTATGGTCAAGAAGAACTTATATAAACTTTAGTCAACCTGAGGGAAACATTAAGGTTATCTTGGTCAATACTCTCTTTCCTCAAGGCCTGTTGTCTTAAGTGCAACCAGAGTTTCCTCTGAAGACAGTTTACTTTCCTGGCCTATACTTATCCTATTGCACTGTAAAGAACTTAATGACAGAAGATGTGACAGTATCTCTCAAGTGCATGAACTGATTCATTTTCAGCCATAGCTTCATGAATTTTCTGCAAATCTCTTCAGTTCTCTGGGCAGCTCTCTCCCCCCCAGTTTTCTGTTCTGAAAACAGGAGCCATCGTGATTGCCCAGGGCTCCATCTCCTCAAATCCGAGTATCTGCCCCACTTTCACTGATTTTCTTCTCCATTTACTACATCCTAAAAACTCTCAAGACAGCAAGTTAAGGTAGTCCTAGGGATAAGCTTTCTTTCTCTTAATTAAATTAAATATTATTTTTGCACCATCTCTGAGGATTATGTCCTATGTCTTATAAACTGTTCTTATGTAGATATTTATCTTCCTTAAGGTGAGTAGGAATGTTTCACTTAGTCCCTCTTAATCCATCACTTATTTAAATCGTCTTTTGTATTCATAAGTTGCATTCTAACAACACTATTTTTTTTAAGATTTTATTTATTGTCATAGATCTAGAGAGAGAGAGAGTCAAGCAGGAGGAGCACCAGGAAGAGGGAGAAGGAGGCTTCCCACTGAGCAGGGACCCCCCCCCCCCCACTCAGAACTCTATCCCAATATTCTGGGATCATGACCTGAGTCCAAGGCAGATGCATAACTGACCAAGCCACTCAGGAATCCCCAGGTATCACTGTTTTATCGGACATTATAAATAATATAAATGTACAAAGAATATTTTAAAACTCACTATAGGGGATCAAATTATTTTACTATTAACTAATTTTATGGTTACTGTATAGATCTTCCCCCCATAAAAAAAGCTATATTAAAAATATTCTTAAAATTTGTACAGAACTAGAAAAGACCCCAAATTGCTAAGGAAATGTTGAAAAAGAAAAACAAGACTGGGAGCATCATGTTTCCCTATTTCAAGCTTTACTACAAAGCTATGATCACCAAGACAGTATAGTGTTGGCACAAAACAGACACAGAGACCAGTGGAACAGAGTAGAGAGTCCAGATATGGACCTGCAACTCTATAGTCAAATAATTTTCAACAAAGCAGGAAAAAAAATAACCGGGGTCGGGGGGGAAGACAGTCTCTTCAATCAATGGTCCTGGGAAAATTGGACAGCTATGTATAGAAGGATGAAACTCTATCATTCTCTTACACCATACACAAAGATAAACTCAAAATGGTTAAGAGACCTCAACATGAGGCAGGAATCTATCAAAATCCTAGTGGAGAACATAAGCAGTAACCTCTTCGACATGAGCCACAGCAACTTCTTACAAGATAGCTCTCCAAAGGCAAAGGAAACAAAAGCAAAAATGAACTTTTGGGACTTCATCAAAATCAAAAGTTTCTGCACAGCAAAGGAAACAGTCAATAAAACAAAGAGGCAATCCAAGGAACAGAATATATTCCCCAATAACACTACAGATGAAAGGCTGATATCCAAGATCTATAAAAAACTTCTCAAACTCAACACTCAAAAAACAGGTAATTACATCAAAAAATGAGCAGAAGATAAGAACAGACAGTTCTCCAAAGAAGACATACAAATGACTGAAAGACACATGAAAAAATGCTCATCATCACTAGCCATCAGGGAGATTCAAATCAAAACCCCATTGAGATACCACCATAAACCAGTTAGAATGGCCAAAATCAACAAGACAGTAAACAACAAGTGTTGGAGAGGATGTGGAGAAAGGGGGACACTGTTACACTGTTGGTGGGAATGCAAATTGGTGCAGCCACTTTGGAAACAGTGTGAAAATTCCTTAAGAAACTAAAAATAGAGCTTTTCTAAGACCCTGCAATTGCACTACTGGGTATTTACCCCCAAAATACAGATGTAGTGAAAAGAAAGGTCATCTGTACCCCAATGTCCATAGCAGCAATGGGCATGGTGGCCAAACTGTGGAAATAGCCAAGATGCCCTTCAACAGACAAATGGATAAAGAAGATATGGTCCATATATGCAATGGAGTATTAGGCCTCTATCAGAAAGTTTGAATAGCCAACTTTTGTATCAACATGGACAGACTGGAGGAAATTATGCTGAGTAAAATAAGTTAAGCAGAGAAAGTTAATTATCTTATGGTTTCACTTACTTGTGTTAGGAGTAACATGGAGGACATTAGGAGAAGGAAAAGAAAAGTGAATTGGGGTAAATCAAAGGGGGATATGAACCACGAGAGACTGTGGATTCTGAGAAAAAAATTGAGGGTTTTGGAAGAGGGGGGATGGGTGAGTTGGTGGTGGATATTAAGGAGGGCAGGTATTGCGTGGAGCACTGGATGTGGTACATAAACGATGAAACTTGGAACATTGAAAAAATAAAATAAAAAAATCCCATATACTTGCCTTTTAATTACTTTACTAATCATGATGGTTTCATATACTATTTTAATATGAGGGTCAACATTAAACATAATAGAAATCAAAGTTTTAGGAAGACATATATGTATATTAAGTGTATATAATCTATAATACATTATATACTATTAGTTTATAAATTATTTATTATATGATTATATATTATAAATTCATGGATTATATATAATTATATATTATAAATGTATATATAGATTTATAAAACATATTTATATTATATGTATACAAATCTTTGAATGACTTCTTTAGATCCAATCATTCAAATTTTTTAGCCCATAATGTGGCTGATAAGAGCCTTACATAGGATATCCCTGCTATTTTCATGGAGGTTCTCTATCTTTTATTGTGCAGAAGGTGTTCAGTTAGTCCTCTGTTCTTCAGGAGGAATTGCTCTATAGACAAGTATAGATTTGGTATGTCTGTGGAGGAGGAGAATTTCAGGGATTCTTGTGCTGACCTTGAACTAGAACACCCATAAGTTGATGGCATGCATATATCATAGGAGTATTAAATTTTCCAGGGTTGCTAGTTATGACAGTGCATCAGTGCAGTGCCCAACTTCATGAGACACAATTCTCATGGTGTCTGAGCCATACATGCATAGTGACATTCACACCACAGTATTAAATGCAGTTAGTATTCACACATATTTTCCAAGCTCTGTCTCCTGAGAAGTTCTAGAAGCAATGACACTGGTTGTACCAATCATACTCAACACCCAAATCTTGGTTTCTACTGTTATTCCCAAATAAAAGGAACCAGGGGTCCTTAGAGAAATTGCTGCTTTTAGAACTGGGGTTGAGAATATAAACGATGATTCTGGAATACCTTACAGTACCTGAAGTAGTACAGTGCTCTAACAACAGCCACCACCACCTTAATTAATAAGCATATGTCAAAAGATGCAACTGGAAGCTCTTCTGATGGACAAAGCTCTACCAAAAAAGTGGTGAGTTATAACCCAAAGTATAAATGAGTATCTATCCTGATATAAATTGCTGAATACATAAATAATTGGGGAAAATAGAAAAACATCTCATGCAAAAGAATCCCAAATAATTTCTGAAGTTCCTGATCCCTTAAGGAAATGGAGCATGATTCCCCTTGAAACTCAACATGCCCCTCAATCTTCTGGATCACCAGCAAGGGAACAAGAGATCCACTAAGCCACTTAAGGCCTAAAAGAAAATAAATTCAGGGGACGAGTTATATGCTGAAATACAAGATCATATCCTCTTACCTTCCCAGCAAAAATTCTACTCACCCAAAATACCAATATATTTACCGTAACAGAGAAACAGTTGAAGCTAGAAGCTAATATATGAAAATCAATTGTACTCAGGCCAGACTCTGATGCTCAAGGCAACATAAAGATTATATCTTTACTGTGATGTTTCACGAGGTGCAGTTTGGGTGATCTGACATTTGCTACGATTTAAGCTTCATTGTCTCTCCTGATTTCCTGGGCAGTTAAATGAAAGAAATGTCATAGTGGGGCACACAGTATTGCTACTTTAAAACCCAGCCTGTATTTTGACTTGAATTTACAGTTTGTTACTTACACAAAGCATTCACACTTAAAGTTATGAGACTTAGTTCTAAGATAATTTCCAAAGCAGAAATTATAGAGATGAGAATACAATTTTATTTACGCTTTTCCAGATGTAAACACGGGCAAGACTGATAGCACAATGGGTAGTAGTGGATTTATATTTTTCCAAATCATGCTCAGCTCTGAGGGGGGGCTACAAAAAAGCTATTCCAGTTTATGATGACGAACCTAAATTTAAGAATTTCCTGACTCTCCTTACAAATACATCAACAATCTATATTCACTCCCCAAATTAACTATGTGTAAAATTTCAAATTTCAAATAGCACTTAGAGCAATGGTATGCAAAGTATATTTATCAAGTATAATTACCAGGTCCTGTTTATGATGCTCAAACACTGACTCTTTTCTTTGCTTATTTAAAGGTCCAGAATTTATTTCATATGGATTTATCTTCCAATTTCTATCTCTCTCTACTTTCTATTTATTTTCTCTTATTCTCCCTCAAGTTCTTGCACACTGAATATGAAAGAGACTTATCACCTCTGAAAAAAGCACGAGAGGTATGAGAGAAATTGCCAGGTAATGTAGGAAAATGTCAAGTCCTTTCCTTGACACCATAAGAGGACCAGAAGCTGGGAATGTAGTAGTTGCTCTAATTCATGTCTCATTCTGACCTCCCACTCAGTTGTGATAGATATTTAAAATGGACAGTAAAAGATTAGGGGCATGTAAGGGACATTTGTTAAATTGTAATCAAGATGTCACTGCATGCTAAAAATTAGGAAGGAAAAGAATAACAACAAAGACTGTATTAGTGAAGAATACTACGTATGCCAGAGAATATTAGGCTCCAATCTCCTTGTTTCTTTGATCCTTTGAATTTCTATCAGTGTGTTCTTTCTAAGTGCCAGCAGTTGCTAGGAAATAAGAAATGGTTTAATCAGTATTTTTCACTATTAATAAATGATTTTGTTAAAACCTACTTTCTGACTCTATGCCCCTGCTCCCTGAGCATTACAATGCCATGAAAATCTAAGTGATCAGTTTTTTATTAGAGTGTGTCCAATAGATTATGATGTCTCAGCATATGAATATCTTCCTTAACAAATGAGTCTTTTCATCTAAAGAGAAGATGCTAATTCATACCATATTTCTCCCTAATCCTAAATGGCATGTGTTAAGACTAAAGTGCTTATTGATTTAAATTTCATTACCTGTTTACTACAAAATGGGAAATATTCTTGGCGTTGTTTTTGAAATACCGATGAAACAGAGAATAATGTTAAGCATGAAAAAAAAAAAAGTAGCTTCATTGAAGCTTTGTTGAAAGTGTAATGTATCCTTAATAAAAAAGATGAATTTTAAAATGTGCCCATATGGCTTCTACACACTTGTACTCATCTGCATATTCACACACAAACACACAAGGAAAGGCCATAACTTCGTAATAGCTATTCTAAAAGAGGGGAGAAAGTTCAGCATGTATATATCAGGGACAATACTATTATTTAAAGTGTCCTCTGTTTAGGAGGGGAAAATTATCTTTTTGGAATTGTAACTGCATTTACCCTGGAAAAACAATCCAAAGAAAGCAATTCTTATTTGAAAAAGCCATATGTTAAGTAATTTGTAAGATGTGTTATGTAGAAAAACAACATTGAGTGTGTCTAAAACCTTCAAAAGTACAAGTAATTGCATAGATATGAGGCACGAGTCTTGGTTCCAAATAATTCTAGGTTGTGTGTCTCACTGTTGCTTCAGTTGTTCACCACCTAATATGAACATGATTCCCGCCAATGAAATCAGGATGTCATTTTTTACTGCCTTTGTTAACTCTTCCCCTATCATTTTACTATTACTAACATTTTATTAATTCTATTGTTTCAATTGAAGACCCTGAAGTTAATCCAATCTCCTTTATGATTTGGAGGATGGAATAAGCCAAACCCAGTCTCTAATTCCAAGTAATTGGCCAACTGTGGCAATTCTCCTTCTCAAACCTTGGGTAGTCTACAGGAGAGCAAACCAATGTGTCAGTTGGAAATCTCATCTCACAGCTACTGAACAGATGGTCTTTGCATATGTATCCCCTTGAAGCATCCTGAAAAGATAATCTACTTTGGTTGGGGGGTGGGGGAGCAATTTTTATGTCTGAACACACCTATATGTATTTCTTCAAGAACACAATGGGTGTTTTGAAACTCACCAAAATATTCAGAAAATCCATAATATTAAGAATCCTCTTTCATGTGTTGTATTAGTTTTCCATTGTTGAGTAGCAAATTACCACAAAGTTAGCAGTTTTAAAGAATACAAATTTATTATCTCACAATACATGTGGTTAAGAATTTAATATATTTAATCTGTATCCTCTGCTCGGGGTCTCACTTAGCTGAAATAAAAATGTCAGCTTACTACGTCCTCAACTAGAAGATTATCTAGAAAGAGATCCACTTCCAAGCCCCTCAGGTAGCCGGTAGAACTAATTTCCCTGTGGGGATAAGAGGTACTGTTGTTTTGCTAGACACTGGCCAGGGATCACTCTCAGCTACTACAGGAAGTTCTCCACTCCTTGCTACATGGCCTCCTCTACCTCAGCTACAAACAACCTTCCTCTACGTACTTCAAATCTGATTTTCTCTCCTATGACCAAATATTTCTGCTTCTAAAACACTTGTGGAAGGGGTACCTGGGTGGCTCAGTAGGTAAAATGTCTGCCTTCATCTTAGGTCATGGTTCCAGCATCCTGGGATCCAGCCTCACATCAAAGCAGGGAGCCTGCTTCTCCCCAACTTGTGTTCTCCCATGTGTGTTCTCTCTCTCAAATAAATAAAATCTTAAAAAAAAAAAATTAAAAGTCTTGTTCAGTTAAGGGAGTCTGGGTGGCTCAACTGCTTAAGCAGATGACTCTTGATTTCTGTTTAGGTCATCATTTCAAGGTACTGGGTTGGAACCCTGCAATTAGTTCCATGATCACCAGGGAGCTTGCTTCAGGATTCTCTCTCTTCCTCTGCCCCTCTGCTCTTTCTCTTTCTCTAAAACAAATAAATAAATCTTTAAAAAAAAATAAGTAAAATCCTTGTGCAATTACATCAGTTTCCCCAGTTAAACTCTGCAATTAGTCAGAGTTCTCCAAAGAAAAGGAACCTATAGGAGTATATTCATACACACACACACACACACACACACACACACACATACATAGTATGAATGAGAGGTATTACAAAAATTGGCTCATGAGATTATGGAGGCTGAAAAGTCCCACAGTCAGCCTGCTATCTCTGAGCTGGAGTCTCAGGAAGATAGGGGTATAATTTTAGTCAGAATCTGAAGGCCCGAGAACCAAGGGAGCTAATGGTGTAAATTCAGTTCAAAGGCAAAAGATTGATGGCAGCTCAAGGTAGCAAAGAGGAAGCAAAAAGGGGTGAACTCTTCTTTTCCCTGCTATTTTACACTCTCACAGACACAACCAGAAATAATATTCAATCTGGGAACTCCTGGACCTACTAAAGTTGTTACAAAACATTAACCACCACAAGCTCCCCATCTTAAGGTCAACTGTGTAACATAATATGACAAAATTAGAGGAATAAAATCTGTCATACTTTTCATCTCACGGATTATATAAGGCCTGCATACCAGAGATGAGAAATATTAGGGAACATCTTAGAATTCTACCTGCAAAATATGTGGACCAATTATCCCTATGAAAAGAAATTACACTGACTGAAATAAGTCAAGCAGAGAAAATCAATTATTATATGGTTTCATTACTTGTGGAGCATAAGGAATAACATGGAGGATATTAGGAAAAGGAAAGGAAAAGTGAATTGGGGTAAAACAGAGAGGCAGACAAAGCATAAGAGATTGTGGACTCTGAGAAACAAACTGAGGGTTTTGGAGGGGAGGTGGGGTGGGGGGGAATGTGAGGGCCTGGTGGTGGGTATTAAGGAGGGCATGTTTTGCATGGAGCACTGGGTATGGTGCATAAACAATGAATCTTGGCTTATTTCACTCAACATAATCTCTTCCAGTCCCGTCCATGTTGATACAAAAGTTGGCTATTCACACTTTCTGATGAAGACATAATACTCCATTGTATATATGAACCATATCTTCTTTATCGATTTGTCCATTGAAGGGCTTCTTGGTCCTTTCCAGTTTGGCAACTGTGGCCATTGCTGCTATGAGCATTGAGGTACACTTGTGGAAGGGATACCTGGGTGGCTCAGTAGGTAAAATGTCTGCCTTCATCTTAGGTCATGGTTCCAGCATGTCTTAAACACTGGCTTTATACATCTATAAATCTGGGACAATCAAGTAATATAGAGATTCAATAAAAATAATGTATGCAAAACTTAACAAAATATTTCACTGGTAGAAAGAACTCTGATATGGTCCCTATGACCCCTATCCATCTTGTGTGATTTTCGGTCTTTTAGTGTAGGGGAATTGCTGATATATCACAGCCCTGATGATGTTAAATTATGGGGCAAAGAAATTTTCCTGATATAATCAAGGTACCTAATACCTTAATTCATGTACCCAGATTCTTGCACTTAAGATTCAACTCAACCTTAGCGGTTGAGTTAATAAGAAGGAGAATATTGGTGGGTTGGGGAGAGGCCTGACCAGATGAAGTGGGGCCTTAAAATTAGGGGAACCCTTCAAGAATTCAGAGATATTGAGGGAGGCCTGGGTGGCTCAGTTGGTTAAGCAGCTGCCTTCGGCTCAGGTCATGATCCCAGGCTCCTGGGATCCAGTCCCACATCGGGCTCCTTGCTCAGCAGGGAGCCTGCTTCTCCCTCTGCCTCTGCCTGCCTCTCTGTCTGCCTGTGCTCACGCACTCTCTCTCCCTCTGTCTCTGACAAATAAATAAAATCTTAAAAAAAAAAAAATTAAAAAAAAAAAAAGAATTCGGAGATATTGAGAGTGTAAGAGGGACTATTTGAGGGGGCTAGGTGACAAGTTTTATTTGCCTCTAATTGCTGAGAATGGGCCCTGTTCTCAAGCCAGCGAGTGAACAGGACCCTCCGTCCTACAACTGCAAAGACCTGCACTTTATATACAATGATGTTAGCTTGAAAGAGAACACTAAACTTGAGAAATATGTGTGACTTTGTCGATACCTGGATCTCACTTTTTAAGGTCATGAACAAAATACCTAGTCACTCATGCCTAGACTTTAAGAACTTTAAGAACTGAAAGTTAATACACAGGTATTGTCTTAAGCCACTAAGTTTGTAATAATTTGTTACATGAAAACAGAAAATTAACACTATTTAGCCCATATTGCACATATAATAAATGGGTATATTTATTATTACTTCTACCCTCCACATTAATAATAGCTCTCAAGAAAATTTTAGAAAACGAAGTGGTCAGAAAAATTTTAGAGACAATGAGATTTTTAGAAAATATCAAAATCACATTTTATATATCTCAGGAAAAATCATTCCCAAGATTATCTGCCACACATTTGGCATTTTATTCACAGAGTGGGCAGAACAAGGATTGAAATTTGTAACATGATATGAAATTTGCTTGCTCAATAAGGCAGTTTGGTTTTAATTAGTTTCAGAGAGTTTTGACACATAAAGCACCAGTTATCTTGAAAATATGTTATAAAATTATTAAAGAAGGAGGAGGAGAGCAGAAGGAGGAAGAAGAAAAGAAGGAGGAGGTGAAGGAGAAAGAGTAGTCACTGCCGTTGTCAGAGCCATGGCTACTGCCAGAGAAAGAAATAAATTATGATATAGAGTATACTAAAAAAGCACAAATAAGGAAGAAAATTGGAATTAAATGGCTTGAAATTTACTTTAAAATATGATTTTAGGTAATCTCCTTCGAAGTTTCCTCAGAGAAAACTTTCATTGTTCATCACATCTACTCTGGGATGCTTTTTTATCTTCAGACTTCCTTCCAAGAAAGAAGACTTTCTTGGTTACTTAAAACAGCTGTTATTTCTCCTTTAAAGCTTTTTTATCTCCCTTAAATCCAGTATAAACTCCTGTTAAGAATAATAAAAAAACCTGAATTGCCACATTTTTAGAATACCTCTACAAATTTTAGATATTGAATGCTATTTTTTTCTTCTGAAGTTCTCATGTTTTGACTGAAAGTGTACTTGAAAGGAATTTTGGAAGAAGGTTAAAAATTAGAACTGAGATGCCCTTAAACAGATGAATGGATAAAGATGTGATCCATATACACAATGGAAAATTATTCAGCCACCAGAAATGAATACCCACTATATGCACTGACATGCAAGGAACTGGAGGGGATTATGTCAAGCAAATTAAGCAAACGTAGAAAGACAATTATCATATGGTTTCATTCATATGTGGAACATAAGCAATAGCATGGAGGACCATAGAGAAAGGGAGGAAAATCCAAAAGGGGAGAAATCAGAGAGGGAGATGAGCCATGAGAGACTATGAACCCGGAGAAATAATCTGGGGGTTTCAGAGGAGAGAGGGGTGAGGGGAGGGGGTAAAAGGGTGATGGGTATTGAGGAAGGCATGTTCTATGATGAGTTCTGGGTATTATATTTAGTTAATGAATCATTGAACACCACATCAAAAACTAATTATGTTCTATACAGTGGCTAACTGAACATAATAATAATAAAAAAAGAAAATTAAAAGAATCATGTAGATGATGTGCTGGAGGACTTATATAAATCAGACATAATCAAAAAAGCAAACAAATATAAAGAAAAACATATATATTCACAAAACCCCATATTAAATTGTAGTGATACTGGTGAAATAGAAAAAATAAAAAATAAATGTGAAAGCATGTACAAGTTCTTGTCTTCATTTAGAATATTATGTATTTTGGTAATTTTATAAATCAGCAGGGGTAAAAATAGCTAAATGTAGGCCTTGATCTTATCCTGGTAACTAAAGAGTTACAAAACATTTAACTCTTTATTCAGCAGCAGGAAAGTTGACATATAAAAACTGGGGTCCATAAAGTATACAATTTAAGCTGGCAAGAAAAATAAAGAAAAAGTAAAGAAAAATGAAAAATATGAAATATTATTGTAGAAACAAGTCTTAACTAATAATAGCTATGTTGAATATAACTGGTTTAAACACATTAATTAAAGGATTGAGACTTTCAAATTCACAAAAATAATGAATCACCACATTGTTGTTTGCAAGACACCACATCCTTGATTAAATGATAATTATATAGAAAATATGAAAATAAAAGTTAGAAATATACATGTGGAAAATAGAAATAATTTTTAAAATTGAGTATGGAGAAAAAAAGCAAAATTGTACAATTAATTTTTATTCTTCCTTCAGTACAGTGTGTTCCATTATTATTATATATTTGAACTGTGAAGTTCATCATAATAAATTATAATTGTTTATCACTCTGTACCTCCCTTTACATGCTTTCACTTTTGAACTTTTATTGTTTATCATAGTGTTTGACACATAAAGAAATTTCTTAATAATTTTAACTATGTTCATAATGAATGTTGAGACAATTTATCTGCCTGGTATATTTCCATGGCATGGCATGTTGTGTGGATAGAACATAGAAACTTTCTAAATGTAGTTGATAGATAAGCATAATTAAATGCTATTCTACTTAAAACCACATTCTCCCCAAAAGACAGACAATATATATATTTTTTCTGATGTTTTCCTTTTGCCCCAGGTCCAGTACAACACTAGTTCTGTCATCTTCATAGAAACAGCTACGTTATCTATTTGTTTTAGCTGAGAACACAAATCATCTGATTTTTCCAATACATTTTCATAATCTGAATTTAAAGTTTATCTGAGTCCAAGTTTTATTTATTTTATCAAAGTCTGAACCAATTCATGGTACCTGGAAAAATGAAATAAAATAGATACCAGAAAAGGCACAGAATGTCATCATGCTAATTAAGGTGCAAGTTTATATAAGGCTAATGCAGTTTTTGTTTGTTTGTTTGTTTGTTTGTTTTATTTGGCAGACAGAGAGAGCACAAGCAAGGGGAGTAGCAGGCAGAGGGAGAGGGAGAAGCAGGCTCCTCACAGAGCAGAGGGAGCCTGATGTGGGACTCGAACCCAGGACCCTGGGATCATGACCTGATCCAAGGGCAGTAACTCAACCAACTGAGCCACCCAGGCACCCCAAGGCCTATTCTATTAACAAAAGGAATGACTATAGAAAATATCAACCTCCCCCAAATAGTTATTACCCACACCTAATATTTATATACTACCTTAAAACTTGCACATAAGATTGTCATTGTCAAAGAAAGCAAAGTTGGAGGCAGGATATCTGATTGGGACCCTCAGGCAGTCTCTGTTGCTTTGAGCCTCAGTGTTCTGACATGGAAAATTAGAGAATAGCTATAGGATTTTGATATTTTTCCAGGTGGAAATTTGTGTGAATCTAACTTTCTACATCTAGACACTTTCTAGTGTCTCTAACATTTTATACAAATAGCAAATCCACACTAGATACTTTTTTTTTTTTAATTCCTTCAGTTTATTTTAGATAAGTATCTCCTGGTCCTTCATTTTATCGGGCCTCATTCTTCCTAATCTATCAATGTTAACAACCAAGTGCCTTCTACAGAAGAACTAATAACCCCCATCCATGTGGGGACATTGTCTCTGCTAGTAGAATAGCTCTACTCTAGACCAACCCCTCACACTTCCTCTCTGAATGAAAGACACTCCCTCAAACTCCCTCTCTCTTCTTAGAGTCAGTCAGTCAAGAGATGGTTAATTTCATCAGTTTAGACTACTCTGGCAGGGCCATCTGTCTTCAATTAGGAAGGAGTTAAGAACTTCACTTAGTATATTGTTACTCTATTTAAAGCCTATCCATATAACTTACCAGACTAATTCATTCTGCCATATATTTCAAAATAGGATTCCAAAATTAGAAACCCATGTAGATACAGAGATATATAAATAACTATGTAGTAATTATCTTTAAACTTGAGAAAATATATTCATAGATTCTTTCAAATATTGTAGCCAATGCTTAGAATGAGGTGTATCCTCAATTTTGAGTTGATAGTTAATTACTCATTGAATGTAATTACCTGTAACAAGGACTTATTTATATTAACTTGTTCCTTTCAGTTAATGGAATGGCAACAGTTTGTCAATCTCTGTACTTACATTAGATAGACTGTTTAGTTTAGCACTCTGTATTTAACAGGTGCCCAAATAATATTAGCTAATGATTACTTTTATATCAAAACTACTAGCAAGAACTAAGTGGTCTAATCAAAAGACATAGGATGTCAGAATGGATACAAAATGACTCATCTACATGCTGCCTGCAAAAGACTCATTCTAGTCCTGCAAGTTGAGAGTGAAGGGATGGAGGAGTGTATATCATGCAAATGATGTCAAAAGAGTAAAGTAGAGTAGCAAAACTTATATTGGACAAATAGATTTTAAAACAAAGACTGTAAAAAGAGAGAGAGAGAGAGAAAGACAAAGAAAGGCACTATCTAATCATGAAGATGACAATCCAGCAAGAACATATAAAAATTGTTAAATATTTATGCACCCAACATGGGAGCACTCAAAAATATAAAACAAATAACAAACATAAAGGAACTCATGGATAATAATACAACAATAGTAGGGGAGTTTACTATCCCACTTTCATCTATGGACAGATCATCTAAACAGAAAATCAACAATGAACCAATAGCTTTGAATAATTCACTGGACCAGATAGACTTAACAGATACATTCAGAGAATCCTATTTTAGAACAGCAGAATACACATTCTTTTCAGGTGCATACCTAACATTCTCCAGAATAGATTATATATCAGCTCACAAAACAAACCTCAACAAATTCAGGAAGATAGAAGTCATACTATGCATCTTTTCTGACCACAATGCTATGAAACTAGAAGTCAACCACTAGAGGGGGAAAAAAAAAATTGAAAAGACCATCAGTACATGGAATGGGTCAACAGGAAATAAAAGAAAAAAAAATTAAAAAGCACATGGAAACAAATGAAAATGAAACACAGTAATCCAAAACCTCTGGGATACAGCAAAAGCAGTTCTAAGAGGGAACTTTATAGCAATAGAGGCTTACTTCAAGAAGCAAGAAAAATCTCAAATAAACACCTTAACCTTACACCTAAAGGAGCTAGAAAAAGAGCAAAACATAAAACCAGCAGAAGGAAAGAAATGATAAAGATGAAGTAGAAATGATATAGAAATAAAACAAAACAAAAACAACAGAACAAATCAATAAAAGCAGGAGCTCTTTCTTTGAAAAAAAATCAATAAAAGTTCTAAACGTTTAGGGAGAACTATCAAGAAAAAAAGAGGACCCAAATAAATAAAATCACAAATGAGAGAAGAGAAATAATAACACCACAGAAATAAAATTATATTAGAATATTATAAAAAACGACAAGCCAAAAAATGGACAACCTAAAAGAAATAGATAATTCCTAGAAACATATAATCCCTAGAACCATATAAATTACCAAAACTGAAACAGGAATAAATGGAAGATTTGAACAGACCAATAACCAACAAAGAAATTGATTCAGCAACCAAAAAATTCCTAACAAACAAAAGTTCAGGACCAGATGGTATCACAGCCAAATTCCATGAAACATTTATAAAAGAGTTAATAATTTTCTTCTCAAACTATTAAAAAAAAGTATAAGGAAAACTTCCAAAATCATTTTATGAGGCCAGCATTATTTTGATACCAAAATGAGACAAAAACACTATTGAAAAGAGAACTAAGCATCACTATCCCTGATGAACATAGATCTAAAAATCTTCAATAAAATACTAACAAACTGAATTCAACAGTACGTTAAAAAAATCACTCACCATGATCAAGCAGGATTTATTCCTGGGTTCCAAGGGTGTTTCAGTATTCGCAATCAAGGTGATATCATCAAATCAATAAGAAAATGTGTAAGAACCATAAGATCATCTTAATAGATGCAGAAAAAACATTTGACAAAGTACAACATCCATTTATGATAAAAACCTTCAACAAAGTAGGTTTAGATGGAACACACCTCAACACGATAAAGGCCATCTATGAAAAACCCATAGCTAACATCTTCCTTAATGGGGAGAAACTGAGAGCTTTTCCTCTAAGGTCAGAAGCACGGCAATGATGTCCACTCTCGTCACTTTTATTTAACATAGTACTGGAAGTCCTAACCACAGCAGTCAGACCACAAAAATAAACAAAAGGCAAGGTAAGGAAGAAGTAAAAATTTCACTGTTTGCAGAAGACATGATATTATGTATATAGAAAAACTGAAGGACTGATAAATGAATTCAGTAAAGTTCTTAGAACTGATAAATGAATTTAGTAAAGTTGCAGGATAAAAAATCAATGTACAGAAATCTGTTGTATTTTTACACACCAATAATGAAGCAGTAAAAAGAGAAATTAAGAAGACAATCTCATTTACAATCATACCAAAATTAATAAGATACCTAGGAATAACCCAAACTAAAAAGGTAAAAAGTACCCTGAAAACTATATATAAACACTGATTAAAGAAATTGAAGATGTCATAAAGAAACAGAAAGACATTCCATGCTCATAGGTTGGAAGAATAAATATTGTTAAAATGTCTATACTTCCCCCTGTGGCTAATAATACATTATATGTTTATAAAAAATAAAAAAATATTTAAAAATGTCTATACTACCTAAAGCAATCTATACATTTAGTGCAATTCCTATCAAAATATCAACAGCATTTTCACAGAACTAGAGCAAACAATCCTAAAATTTGTATGGAACCACAAAAGACCCTGACTGGTCAAAGCAATCTCGAAAAAGCAAAGCAAAGCTGGAGGCATCAGGATTCCAGACGTCAAGCTATATTACAAAGCTGCAGTGATTAAGACAGTATGGTACTGGCACAAAAACAGACAAAGATCAATGGAATGGAATAGAAGGCCCAGAAATAAATCTAAAATTATGTGCTCAATTAATATTTGACAAAACATGAAAGAATATTCAATGGGTAAAGAACAGTTTCTTCAACACATGGTAGTGGGAAAACTGGCAGCAACGTAAAGGAATAAAATAGGGCCACTTTCTTATACCAAACAGAAAAATAAATTCAAAATGGATTAAAGACATAATTTGGGACCTGAAACCATAAAAATACTAGAAAACACAGGCAGTAACTTCTTTGACAATGGCTATAGCAACTTCTTTCTAGATGGATCTCTTGAGGCAAGGGAAACAAAAGCAAAAATAAAGTGTTGGGGCAATATCAAAATAAAAAGCTTCTGCATAGTGAAGGAAACAATCAACAAACTGTAAGGTGATGTGTAGCATGAGAGAAGATTCTTGCAAATTACATATCCTATAAAACGTCAGTATTCAAATATATGAAGAACTTCTACAACTCAACCCCCCCAAAGCAAATGACCCAATTAAAAAATGGACAGAATACACGAATAGACCCCACCCTAATCTTACTTTAGTAATTTTAAACTTACTCATTTTAACTTAATCACTTCTTCAAAGACATTATCTCTAAACATAATTACGCTCTGAGGTTTTTGGGAGCTGGGACTTCAACATATGAATTTGGGAGGGATGCAATTCAGCCCATAACCAGTGTATACATACAGCTTATTAGGTTAACATTCTAAATCTTATAGTGGAACAGATCTGGGCATAGGTAAAAGAAGGCATGTCTTCTAAATCTTACCAACTTTGAGACATAAAGTATTTAATATCTCTGACCCCTCATTTTATCATAGATAAAATTAACATAACATCACTTTAAAATATTATTCAAGATGACTAATGATCAAATCAAATCCTTTGAAATTCCACTGAAGATTAAAAGCTATGTATAAAGAGTCATTATTTTTATCAGCTACTTCCCTTTTATTATCTTCCTCTGCACTTCTCTTGGTAGAAAAAATTGAATTGTGGTACTACTTTCCATTTCCTTATTTATTTCACAGCACATTTTGGTTGAAAGTCAACTTGATGTTCAGCCTTTACTTATCATCAGGTTAACATATAATTAATATATATATGATATATGATAGCAATCAGGTTAACGACATGAAGTTTCTTTGCTTAAGGGTGCTGACTTCCATACTTTACATAGAGTTATATTGTTTAGTTTAACCTCAATAGACACACATTTCCTTGAATTTTTTCTAGTTGAAATATATCTGAGTCTAATTCTGTTGGAATGAGCTCCTTCATAATGAGTTTAACCATGAATTATCCTATAAGAAGTTGAATAAAAACTTTGGAACTGCTATATTCCAGGGTACTTCAAATTGTAAGCAGATTGTCCTCTTGTCAATGAGCAATAAGACATCAAATTATATGTTCTTTTTTTTTTTCCTTTAAAATTGACCTTATCTTTTAGAATAGTTTTAGGTTCACAGCAAAATGGAGTGGAAAAAACAGAGAACTCCCATATACCATTTCTCCTTCATACACACAGCCACCCCATTTATCAACATCCCACACAAGAGTGGTACCTTTGTTACAATCAATGAACCTACATTGTCACATCATATCACCCAAAGTCCATACTATACCTTAGGGTTCACTCCAGGTAGCATACATTTTATGGGTCTCTATAAATATATAATGACATATATCCACCATTCGATAAATGTATAATGACATATATCCACCATTATAGCATCATAAAGGATAGTTTAACTTCCTTAAAAACCTGCACTTCACTTGATCCCTCCCTTTCCTCTATACCCTGGCAACCACTGATCTTTATTGTCTCCATAGTTTTATCTTTTCCATAATGTCATATAATTAGAATAACACAGTATACAGACTTCCTAGATTGACTTTTTTCACATACTAATGACTATTTAAGGTTCCTCCATGTGTTTTATAACTTGACATTTCCCTGTACTTTAAGAAATATGATCAGTGTATTTGAGAACTTAACTTACAAGTCATATTTTGATATATTTTTCTAGAGTGCGTGGTTCAGAAGATATTAGATAATTTGGGAACCCCTTGAAATTGTATCCAACAGTCTGTAGGATTATATTGATGCATTTTTTTTTCTGTGAAGATAAGACATAAACATAGGTTTAACCAATGGGATTCCATCTGCCACAACCATACTGAAAACAAACAGCTTACAGAAGAAATAATCACAATGATATTTCTTGTGAGGAGCAACCTGTAACAAATATGAAAGGTTTTGCAATTTTTTTTTTCAAATTTTGGCTTCCTACTTTTTGAAATGTTACTCTGATACTGACAAAAAAATACATGACCCACCTACTTCACCAATGAAACTGATATAATAATCCTATCCTTGTTATAAAACAAGGGTTTTATAAAGAATTTGACATATACTTCCCATTCAATCAAATTTAGTTAAATTCCTTCTTACAGAAGTATGTACATACAGAGCTTGAATTAGTACTGAATCACTATTCAAATATTGACTTAGTAGGTAAATTGTGTCCTTGTTGAGAAACTTTGTCCTTCAGTTTTGATTTTAGGGTGGTGGTTGATATTTGAGAGGCCCTAGTAACCATCTTGAAACCATAAAGTTATGAAATAAAAAAGGTGAACTGACAATTTAAATCTGAGACTTTTTTCTAATATATATTTTTTTAATTTTTTATTTTTTTATAAACATATGTTTTTATCCCCAGGGGTACAGGTCTGTGAATCACCAGGTTTACACACTTCACAGCACTCACCAAAGCACATACCCTCCCCAATGTCCATAATCCCACCCCCTTCTCCCAAACCCCCTCCCCCCAGCAACCCTCAATTTGTTTTGTGAGATTAAGAGTCACTTATGGTTTGTCTCCCTCCCAATCCCATCTTGTTTCATTTATTCTTCTCCTACCCACTTAAGCCCCCATGTTGCATCATCACTTCCTCATATCAGGGAGATCATATGATAGTTGTCTTTCTCTGCTTGACTTATTTCGCTAAGCATGATACGCTCTAGTTCCATCCATGTTGTCGCAAATGGCAAGATTTCATTTCTTTTGATGGCTGCATAGTATTCCATTGTGTATATATACCACATCTTCTTGATCCATTCATTTGTTGATGGACATCTAGGTTCTTTCCATAGTTTGGCTATTGTGGACATTGCTGCTATAAACATTCGGGTGCACGTGCCCCTTTGGATCACTACGTTTGTATCTTTAGGGTAAATACCCAATAGTGCAATTGCAGGGTCATAGGGAAGTTCTATTTTCACCATTTTGAGGAACCTCCATGCTGTTTTCCAGAGTGGCTGCACCAGCTTGCATTCCCACCAACAGTGTAGGAGGGTTCCCCTTTCTCCGCATCCTCGCCAGCATCTGTCATTTCCTGACTTGTTGATTTTAGTCATTCTGACTGGTGTGAGGTGATATCTCATTGTGCTTTTGATTTGTATTTCCCTGATGCCGAGTGATATGGAGCACTTTTTCATGTGTCTGTTGGCCATCTGGATGTCTTCTTTGCAGAAATGTCTGTTCATGTCCTCTGCCCATTTCTTGATTGGATTATTTGTTCTTTGGGTGTTGAGTTTGCTAAGTTCTTTATAGATTCTGGACACTAGTCCTTTATCTGATATGTCGTTTGCAAATATCTTCTCCCATTCTGTCAGTTGTCTTTTGATTTTGTTAACTATAAAGTACTCATGAAAGAAATTGAGGAAGACACAAAGAAATGGAAAAATGTTCCATGCTCCTGGATTGGAAGAATAAATATTGTGAAAATGTCTATGCTACCTAAAGCAATCTACACATTTAATGCAATTCCTATCAAAGTATCATCCATCTTTTTCAAAGAAATGGAACAAATATTTCTAAAATTTATATGGAACCAGAAAAGACCTCGAATAGCCAAAGGGATTTTGAAAAAGAAAGCCAACGTTGGTGGCATCACAATTCTGGACTTCAAGCTCTATTACAAAGCTGTCATCATCAAGACAGCATGGTACTGGCACAAAAACAGACACATAGATCAATGGAACAGAACAGAGAGCCCAGAAATAGACCCTCAACTCTACGGTCAACTAATCTTTGACAAAGCAGGAAAGAATGTCCAATGGAAAAAAGACAGCCTCTTCAATAAATGGTGCTGGGAAAATTGGACAGCCACATGCAGAAAAATGAAATTGGACCATTTCCTTACACCACACACAAAAATAGACTCAAAATGGATGAAGGACCTCAATGTACGAAAGGAATCCATCAAAATCCTTGAGGAGAACACAGGCAGCAACCTCTTCAACCTCAGCCGCCGCAATATCTTCCTAGGAACAACGCCAAAGGCAAGGGAAGCAAGGGCAAAAATGAACTATTGGGATTTCATCAAGATCAAAAGCTTTTGCACAGCAAAGGAAACAGTTAATATATTTTTTTAAAGATTTTATTTATTTATCAGAGAGAGAGGGCGAGAGAGCAAGCACAGGCAGACAGAATGGCAGGCAGAGGCAGAGGGAGAAGCAGGCTCCCTGCCGATCAAGGAGCCCGATATGGGACTCGATCCCAGGACGCTGGGATCATGACCTGAGCGGAAGGCAGCTGCTTCACCAACTGACCCACACAGGAGTCCCAATCTGAGACATTTTTACATTTTTATATAAAATATTATATAACATGTGCTAAACAGAAAACTATGTACCTTGCTTCTTCCATATTTCACCATGTTATTCCATGATCAGATTCTATATTTCTATTAGTATTACTTTAAAGTAATCCTGAGGCATTTCTCTATTACTCTGAATAATCAAGACCTGGCAAAAGTTCAATATTTTTTCTAGAAAATAAATACATAAACATTAAAATGGATTCTAATCAAATAGAAATTAATTTTTTATTTTTTATTATTTTTGTATATTTTATTTTATTATTTTTTCTTTTTTATTTGAGAGAGTGCAAGCATGAGTAGGGAGAGGAGCGGAGGGAAAGAGGGAAACACACTCTCCACTGAGCAGGGAGCTCAATGCTGGGTTCTATCTCAGGATCCCAGGATCATGTCCTGAGCTGAAGGCAGATGCTTAACAGACTGAGCCACCCAGGTGCCCCAGAAATTAACTTTATTTATTCATTTTTTTAATTTTGTAACTGGGAATGTACCCGGGAATATTTGGGACATATTCTAGTGGGGAAAGAGAGTCCTCAGAGGTGATACTGAAATATGCAAACATTAGAAATAAAGAAAAGAAACTTAATCTATTGGTACCTGATATACCTTTGCTCAAAGACAAAATAAGAGAGATCAAAAACGGCAATAGAAAAGACCTCAAATTGATCCTTACCTACACACTAGGGCACAGAAGAGGTAAAATCACTCACTTTACTAAATCACCCACCCAATCATACAATGATTCTATATACAAATGGTAGGATAAAATAATTTCAATAAAATACACCCACATTAAAATAATCAATATTTTTTAAATTTTGAATTTAATGATTTTATATTTTAAATTCTATTAAATAATTTTAATGAGATAACAAACTCTAATTCTTCTGGCAAATTTTTTTACCAAAAAAATTGTTTTGGGGATTCCAAGTATTTTGATTTACTTTAATATTTACCTGTAAATTTTTCTTAATTTTAGTCCATTTGTTTTCCAGAGGTCAATGTGAAAACATTCCTTCTACTCTTTTAATCTGGTTATGTATTTATATTAATCCAACAGATTTCTTATAGGTATATGCTTTATGAAACAGAATGTTGAGAGCTCTGGAAGTGAGTTTTTCATTAAGATACGGCTTAATTACAAGCAAAATGTGTATAATGGAAGAGATGCAAAAATGTTTAATCATTCATCAATTACTGAATATTTCATTACAAAACAGTGTTTCAGACCAATTTGTGTACAGACTTATAGAATATAAAAAATATATATAATGCAATTAAGTCATGTATTTAGGAAAAACCTTTGATTCAGAATTTATTCTAGAAGTATTGAGGAAGGGGACGCCTGGGTGGCTCAGTTGGTTAAGCAGCTGCCTTCGGCTCGGGTCATGATCCCAGGGTCCTGGGATCGAGTCCCATATCGGGCTCCTTGCTCGGCAGGGAGCCTGCTTCTCCCTCTGCCTCTGTCTGCCTCTCTGTCTGCCTGTGCTCGCTCGCTCTCTCTCCCTCTGTCTTTGACAAATAAATAAAATCTTAAAAAAAAATAAAAAATAAAAAAAAGTATTGAGGAAGGATGACAAATCATATTTTGAGGTAATTAAGACTTTCAAAGTTAAAAAATGCATTTTATAAGTGAATTTTATCATCATTTCTAATAACTATGAAATAAAAATGTGACTGTGACTTTTGAGATCCAATCACATTTTTAACAACATATTTTAAAAATTCAGTGACTAGATTGCTTTTGATCCACAATAAGAAATCTTTAATTATCATAATAAAGAAACAGCATTTCTTTTAGCACTTTAAACTCTGACCCTAATATATAAGTAAATAATTGAAAGCTTTAGAATTGAAGTTTATTATACTTCAAGTCAGTGCTCTGCTGAGCTGGTTCAATTAAGACAGTGTTCATTGAGAATTTAATAATGCTTTGTTCTGTGTTTTTCTCATATGAAAGAAATATAAACTGAGGTCTCTAACCTCAAGGAGCTTATAAACCCATTGGAGAGATAGGATATATGCACGTAAATCAATTATATGGAAATAAGAGGCAGGCTATGACTAGATACAAACAGTAAGTGCTACCGAAGATGGGATGGCCTTTCTGGTTTATGGTCTTGTCTTTTTCTGCATATCTGCAATAATCTCTTCCCATGTCCAGCCAATTCCCTTAGACTCCACTCCAGAGGGACACCTGGGTCATTCAATTGGTTAAGTGTCCAACTTGATTTTGGCTCAGGTCAAGATCTCAGGGTCAATTAGTGGGGAGTCTGCTTAAGACTCTCCGTCTGCCCCCTCCTGACCTCTCTCTCTCTCTCAAATAATCTTTAAACAAACAAACAAACAAATAAATAAATAAATGATAAATAAATAAATAAATCTTTTAAAAAATAAAAATATCCACTCTAGATATTGTTACCATTCAAAGCAGTCTTTCTTAAATGCAGAACTTACCAGGAGTCTTCTTTTCAGAATTTTTCAGTTTACTTGCACATTCCTCAGACTAAAAAAATTCCATTGCTTGCCCAGTGCTGTATGTCCGTATCTTCACCACCAACCCAGCCCCATCTATCCAACCTCATCTCCCACAAGTCCATACACAAAGAAGCTCTAATTCAAATTCTCTTTCATTTTTCATTCTTCGCAGATACTATGTACAATATTTTAAAAATCTTCAAGTCTTTTAAGTCCACTCTCGAATGCTTCAGTCCAACCAATTCTATCTCAATTACATAATCCTAGCCCAAGCTACCAACCACCTTCTCTTCACCCTTGCTAAACCTGTCCCATACCCAACAAATGTTTTTATCTACAAAAAGAGAGATAATACTTTATTTGTTAATGTGTTTTTATTTTGTTTTGCTAATTAAGATAATTTTCAGGCATTTTTAGGTTTACAGCAAAATTGAGGGAAAGGTACAAAGATTTTCCATATATTCCTTGATCCCACACGTGCATAGGCACCTCCATTATCCACATCCCTCACCAGAGCAGTACACTAGTTAGAACTGATGAACCTACACTGATGCATCATAATTACCCAAAGTCCATGGATAACCATTTATATCACTCTTAGTGTTGTGTATTCTACGGGTTTGGACAAATATATAAGGACATGTATCCACCATTGTGGTTCCATGTAGAGCATTTTTACTGTTCTAAAAATCCTCTGTGCTCCTCTAATCCCTTTCCTCCTCTGAACCCCTGATCTTTTTTATTATCCCCATAGTTTGCCTTTTCCACAATGTCATATAGTTAGAATTGTAAAGAATTCAGCCTTTTCAGATTGGCTTCTTTAATTTAATAATGTACATCTAAGGTTTTTCCAGGTCTTTTCATGGCTTGATAACTCATATCTTTTTAGCACTTAATAATATTTTGTTGTTTGGATGAACCACAGTTTATTTATCCATTCAGCTGCTAAGGGACATCTTGGTTGCTTCCAAGTTTTGGCAATTATGAACAAAGCTGCTATAAACATCCATGTACAGGTTTTTGTGTGGATGTAGTTTTTAAATGTGTCCTCTTTCTAATGGTTGTTTTTAAAGATCTTTCTACATTATTTTTCATTGTCTGGTTTTTATTTTGTTAATTTTCAACAACTCGGCTAAGATATGCATAGCTATAAAGTGCGTGTGTATGTGCGTGTGTGTGTGTCTTGGCTGGAGTTTTAGGAGTGTCTGAGGTTTTCAAAAAATTTCATTGTAAGCTTTTGTAGTTTTTGGCCATTGCCTAATGAAAACTTTTCCCTGCTCTAGTCTCTCTTGTCATTTGTTTGGATCCTATTACATCTACATTAGATTGCTTGATATTCTACTGGGATAGTCATCCATTTTAATTATTTTTGTCTTTTGTTTTTCTCTATACTTCATCTTAAAAGGTCTGCTTTCCTGTTTTCAAATATATTACTGATAAAAAACTGATTTTTTTTGTTGATATAGCCAACCCAGTCAATTTTTCAACTTCAAATATCATGTCTTTATTTCTAGAATACATTTTGTTCCTTTTTATAGTTGCAGTGTTTTTTCTGACATTTTCCAAGTATTCACGCATTGCATCTACCTTATCATCTAAATCTGTATTAATTTTCTGTTACAATGTAACAAATTACTACCCATTTAACAGTTTAAACACACACACACACACACACACACACACACACACACACGCACACACAAAGAAAACTATGGAAATAGTAAAAAGATCAGTGGCTTCCAGTAAGGGAAAGGGAGGGAAAAAATGAGCAACACACACAGGATTTTTAGGGTAGTGAAATGCTCTGTATGATACCATAAATACAGGTGCTTATCATTGTACATTTGCTCAAACCCATGGAATATACATCACCAAGGGTGAACTGTAATGTAAACTATGTGTAACAATGTTTCTGTTAATGTATTGGCGCAATTTTTATCAATTTTAACAAATGTTCCACTCTGGAAGGAGTAATGGTAATGCGAGAGGTTGTACATGTGTGAGGGCCGAGTTCAGGAAAGCTTTGTACCTTCCTCTCAATTTTGCCTGAACTTAAATCTGCTCTAAAAAATAAAGGTTATTTAAAAATAACAAAAATCAAGTCACACACATGAAACATGCAGTCTCCATGTGTCAGGAGTTTGGATATTGCTATGTAGATCCTCTCTGCTCAGGGTTTCACAAGGCTATATGCAAGGAGTTAGCCAGGCAGCAGTATCTTCTGGAGGCTTGACTGGGGTAAGTTTTTGCTTTCAAGCAAAGTCCAGTTGTTGGCAAAATCAATTTCCTTGAAATTTATGACTGAGGTAACCTGAATTCTTACTGGATTTTTAGGTGGAGGTCTTAATCAATGCTTAAAATTGCCCATAGTTCCATCATACATGTTTCCATAAGCAGTTTACAACATGGATGTTTTCTTCTTCAAGCCTAGAAGGATACTCACTCTCTGATCTCATGGAATACGCTAGCCATCTTTTAAAGGCTCCATTTATGAGATTGTTCCCATACAGAATAATCTCTTTTTTGAGTAATTCAAATTGTGTAAGAATTTTAAATGCATATGTAAAATCCCTTCTATTTTTCCATTAACATAATCCATCCAAGGGAATAAATTTATAATGTTCATAGATCTCACTCATGCTCAATGGGATGGATTGTACAGGATTTTACACCAGTAGCTAGGAATCTAGGTGGTCATATGCTATTTCTACCTCTCAAAAAATTTTAAACAACATTTAAAAATAGCCCGGTGGAAGTTCTGATCTGACATTCCCATCATCTATATCAATGCTGGGTCTGTTTTTATTAATTTGTTTTTGGTTTAAATTATTAAATATCAGCCTTTCCTCCTTAAAGTATCTATTAATTCTTATTGAGTGCTACGCTGTTGAGTTTCCACATTTATTTTTTCTATGTTGAAAGATTATTAGTTTTGTTCTGGTAACAAGTTAATTTGCTGGTTAATCACCTTAATATTGTCTAGTTCTGTTTTTAGACATTTTATGGATTTTAGAATAACCCTTAATCTAAGTTTAGTGTAGTCTTACTCAAAAATTATCATGTACTTGGAATCTCAGCTGATTTGGAAGGCTCAATTTACAGGGCCTTGATTTGGAGAGTTCACTGGGTAAATATTGAATTCATTTTATGTGTTTGTCTTTCCTTAAGGATCCTTAAAAATAATAACCTTTATTGAGCTTTCTGTTGCCCAATGCCTACAAACAGATATTTTATATATTTTGTTCAACTTTCTAGTTGTTTATGGTATACAGGTATGCTTGATACTTATTCCTCCAGAAGTAGAAGTCTAATAAGCATTTGTAAATAATTAATAGCAGCCCTTGAACAATATGGGTTTGAAATGTGTAGGTCCACTTATGTGTAAAGTTTTTAGAGGAAAGTACTGTAAATGTATTTTTTCCCCAGGAATTTATCTTTTCTCTGGCTTATTTTATTATAGGAATACAGTATATAATACCTACAACATACAAAATACATGTTGATATGCTTCCAGTCAACAGGAGGTTATTAGTAGTTAAGTTTTGGGGGAGTCAAAGCTATAAAAGGATTTTTGACTCAAAGGCAGTTGTGTTGGTCTAGGGCCAACTGTGCAAAAAACAAGCAGTAGCTTATTAAAAGTGTTCAAAAGAGATTAGATCTCACCAAGTATAAGTAATTTTAAGGGCATGAAAAAGATGAAATTTTAACAACAAAATAGTTTAGAAGATTAAAATTGCAGTATTCATTAATATGTTGCATAAGAGAATTGCAGAAGAAATAGAAGTCACGTTATATCAACTTTTTTGGAATTATTGAAACAATGTTTCTAAGTAAAATAGAATGCATTTAAAAAGAGATAATATTAGATGTAAAATAAAATAGTTAATGAGGACCAGAGATAAAGAAGGCAGAATAGAATGAAGATGGATAACAAAAAATGGAAATTTAGAGCATCCAGGATAAATAACTTTAATCTTATTATGATCAGTTTCTTTATTTAATACATACATGCAAAAAATTGACATTTGTGCCTCATATCCTGGAAAATCTCCTGGATACATTCAGTGCTTGCCAATGTTTTCATGTAATGATAATCTTGTATTTTTCCAGATTTTTAAACATTTTTGTCAAATATATTAGTATAATAAAACCAGCCCTGTAAAGTTAGAAGTGGAAATCTCTGCAATACTAATTTTTAACAATTATTCTATAAGTTTATCAGGTTGAATAAAAAAGTTCTTCATACCCGAGAATACTAAAGACCTACAATATAAGGATTCAGCAAGATCAAAATAAAGAAAAATAAAATGAAGCATATGAACAGTAACAGAAAATAAGTTGGTGTAATTGTATTAAACTAACAGAGAGACATCTTTAAGGTAATATGAATTACTAAAAATATAAAGGACTATAACATAATAAAATGATTTAACTCTACCAATATTATAAAGATAGTATTTTCTGCATATTGATTTATAGATTCAATGTAAATTCAGTCAAAACCAACAAAATGTGTATGTGCCCGTGTGTGTGTGCACAATTGAGATGCTGATTTTAAATATGTTGAAAATCCATAATTGCAACGATAATTTTAAGTAAGAACAAAATTGGAGAGCTTACATGAACACATTTCAAGAGTTATTATAAAACTAAAATATTTAAATCAGTATGGAATGAAGATAGGCACATACGTGGAAAAAGATATTAAATAGTCAAGAAAACCCATACAAACAAGGTCACCTGAGTTATAAAAAAGGGTCACTAAAATATTCATATAAGCTGTATTTTAATGACTGGTTTTATATTTGTATATTCTGATTAAAAAATAATCTTGGTTCTACCTCACACTAAGTGATCACAAAATTATATTACAGATGGATCATACTAATAAAGCTCCCAGAAGATAACATAGAAGAATATCTTCATGACAATGGTAAGATAAAAATTAATTAAATTTCATAAACAAAGAATTAATGATAGAGAAAGTCCTGGTAACTTCCACTTCATTAAAAACACCATTAAAATAATAACCAGTAAGAGTATGGGTTGGTAGCTCCAAACATATATCCAAAAATTATTCATATACAAATAATTTTAAAAAGGCAATTGAATGAAATTTCACCAATAAATTGAAGGCAATTTATTGTAGGCAATAAATGAAAGAGAATATTCACCTCTTTTGTCACCATGAAAAAGTAGGCTAAAACCTCAGGGAGCACAAGATCATTCAGTGTACCCACCCAATGACTAAAATGAAAAAAAGAAGACTGACAAAAACAGGCACTAGCAAGAGGGTAAAATGGCTAGAACTCTCATACACTGAATGTGGGAAAATTACTTTGGCGTCCTCTTTGACGTGATTTATTGGCATGGAATCTAAGATCCCTAGCACTTAACAATATGACTCCTCAGGATATAACCAGCAGAAGTGAGCACATATGCTCGTCAACAGAATCAGGCATATAAGCAATGAAAATTAGTATATATATATTCCCCACTTGGACAAGAAGCTGATCAAAAGCACATACTCCTAGTAAAAAATTGGAAATAGCTCCAGTGTATGTCCATCAAAATTAGAAGAAATAAATGTATTGTGGAATATTAACACAATGGAACAATGTAATTAAAAAAAGAAGAATTACTAGTAGACCCAATGGCATAGATAAATTTGGCAGATAAATTGTTAAGCAAAAGAAAGCAGACACATAATATTATATACTTTCTATTTCCATTTATATAGCATTCAAATATAGTCAAAATAATCTATGGAGGTAGAATTCAAAATTATGTCTATTTTGGATAATAACTGGGATGGAGCTTAACAGACTTCTGGATGTTAGTAATATAATATATCTTGATCAGGGTGGTGATTACTTTTATATGCTTACTTTTAAAATACTCTTCCTTTAAGTAAGATATAGTTATCTTTTAATATATAGTTATAAAGTGTTTTTATATAATTTGAATATATAGTTATATCTATCCTCCCATATTTGTATTTTAACAATGTGTAGTATGTGGATAATATAGTTTTTTATAACATCGTATAGTATATAAAACTACAAGGAACTTGTGTTAATAAGAATAGTAAATAATATTATGTGGCTCCCATCCAAAAATAATAATGGAACATATCACACACACACACACACACACACACACACACCACTAATATGCACATGCATTTGAATATCATTCTTCCAAATCCTGAAGATGGTATTAATCAAGGTGATGGGGAACTCCAAAATTTATGATCAGATATGAGGAGCTCTTTTTCTCTAGATCACTGGTTTAAATGCTCCTGATACGCTAATAAAGAAAGTTCATTAACTTCCAATAGCTGTTTGGTGTTTTATGTAAAACGAGATGATGGCCTCAGCTGACACCATAAAAAGTCATGTCTGTAATTTAAATTATAAGAATCACTTTCCAGCCTATCTTCTTAGAGGCCAAAGATGAAAAGGGCACTGAGGTAGCAGAACTCTTTTGCCCTTAAATTTGGCCTTCCCTATTTATTGTGTAATACAATTTAGCACAGTGGTGTTAGAAGCATGATGATTATTTAAATAACTGCTAATGTTACATCTATCCTAGCATTTTGTTTCAAGCAAAAGGTATTTCCCCCCACTCAGGCTCATTTTATTAATATAAAACAATGTTGAAAGGCAAAAACCAAAAATGAATTCTATATACCACTTCATACCAAATACCCAGCAGTTGTAAAAGGTGTTAGTTATCCTTCCTGCTTCATGTCTCCATGTGAAGGAATTTCCATTAGAGTAACAGTCCAGGCCCTTACTAGCTCTGAATTCCTCCCCTCTGGGAGGGGAAACTAATTTACTCAGTTTGCAGATATGGCCCAGTAACTTCTGTGTCCACACTTTGTGACCTGGCAGCCAGCAGAGAAGATACAATTTGTTCTCTCTCTCCAAACTGTGGAAAGTTTGGCATGACAGGCTTTGCCTTTGGGAAGTCTGGGGAGAGAAGCTCCCTGAGAGGTGAATAAATAAGCCCATTTGGCTGTCCCCAGGCTATAGTCTCCTTATACCTTTTTCAATAGTAAAAACAATATTGGATCTCTGCCTGACTTCTGTATATATTTCTCTGTTGTTTCTAATTGTTTGGTTATAAAAACAATGTTCTTTTGGAGTCCATGAATCCAAAATATCATGGAATATTATCATTTCAGGACCTAATTATTGTTATCTTTTTTTAAAGATACGTATGTGTGGTATGTATGTATGTATTTGACAGAGAAAGATAGCAGATAGTGAGAGAGGGAGCACAAGCACTAGAGAGCCGGAGAGGAAGAAGCAGGCTCCCCACTGAGCCAGTAGCTGAAGCAGGGCTCCATGCAGGGCTCCATGGAAGGCTCCGTCCCAGGATGCTGGGATCCCGACCTGAGCTAAAGGCAGATGCTTAAGGACTGAGCCTCCCAAGTGCCCCTTTTTACTCTTATTTTTTCACGAGAAGTCCTAGTTTCCAATATATTTGAAGATTTAACCTCAACGTGGCTATGTCTATTGAATGAAGGCATTAAGAACCCAAAATGTGAGCATGAATTATCTGGAATTTCTCATTGAAACATCGAAGACCACCTAAAAATTGCCCAATTCAGGTTAGTCACTATATTTCAGGATATGAACAACCATAATATCAACCACTGTTTCCTTGTTGGTGATGATAAGTAGAGGATATCTTGGGACAGATGCTTAGTCTTTTTGGTCCTGAAAGCTTACCTCATGTATTCTCTTGCACCCTCAAGGAGAAATTAGCTTGAATAAGTTCAGACATGTTATGAATAAGATGAATAGAGTTAAAGAAATCCTTTCAGAGGTGTCAAGTGAAATAACTCAAAGCATTGAATTACAGAATAAATAATGTCCTAAAGGTCATAGGCTGTTATTTTTTCACTCTTCTTCAAAGTTATTTTTGCTTAATCTTTGAGAAAATGCATCTAAGTTCCTTTTTAAAAAAATTCTGCATATCTTGAAACAGTTTATTCATAAAAACAAGCACTATTTCAAGAGTGTTTCTGTTGTGGAAATGTTTATAAAGTAGCCATTCCTCTTGTATTTTATAGAACTCTCAACTCCTGCTATTTAAATTACCTAGCTAATTAGGTCTCCAATGAAAAGGTGTGTAAACACACTCATTTTTAACCTTAAAAATAATTTCCAACACTCCTGGGTGCTGTTAAAAAAAAAAAAACAGCTAATAAAAAAATTGCTTAAGCTTTGGTAGGATAATGCAGTTAATCAGATATCTCAAAAGAAATCCTCTGGATAGAAACACTGAACTGTGCAAGCTAATGTGAAAATATTATAATCCCAATGCATTTGAATAGGGAATTCAGTTTTTTAACTTAAAAGTAGGTAAGTGGTGCTTGTACCATTACATCAGTCACATTAATCATCAAGTTTTCATACAGAGAAATATAGTTGAACACAGCAGCTGGTTTAGTCATTAGGGATAATGACTTGCATAACATTCTAGGAATGTGAAAATTGTTTTCCTGTTAAAAAAATAAGGTAAAATTTGTATATCAACTATACTCCTCAGATGAAGTCTAGGGAACAAAAATTCCCACAGCGTACTCATCCTGCACCCATTTTTCTTCCCCAGTTATGTCAAGTCATCTTTGTTAGAAGATATTAGATCATCTTTCTTAGAAGCAAATAATTCATAGTAACTCAACATATGGGTCTCTTAACTTTTTTTTTTTAAGATTTTATTTATTTATTTGACAGAGAGAGAGATCACAAGTAGGCAGAGAGTCAGGCGGGGGGCGGTGCGGGGGGAAGCAAGCTCAACACTCCTGCTGAGCAGATGCGGGGCTCCATCCCTGGACCCTGAGACCATGACCTGAGCTGAAGGCAACAGCTTAATTCACTGAGCCACCCAGGCACCCTGGGTCTCTTAACTCTTAACATGTAAATTATTACCTTGAAAAAGATGTATATGGCTCTCACTTTTAACCCAGGATATTCTGATTGCAGTAGAAATAATTGTCTTGAAGTTCTAGAATTTCTATTTAGCGTATCATGGGAGATGTGATGAGCTCAATGAAAAAAAAAAAAAAAAAGAACTTCTGAGGAAAGTTTTCAAAACTTTGGAGGCTTCCTAAATTCTCAGATGAGATAATCAGCAGTGTTTTAATCCATGTTCTTAGCTTCGATTGGATCACAGAATTGACTGGAAAACATCAGAACTGAGCTCAGAAAGACACAAGACCCCATACAGGCTTGGCATGGAAATCAGGAAATGTAGCTAGACAACATGTGTTTTTAAACTCTGCTGGACCCCAAATCCCTACCAATAGCAGGGAAAGCCAACCCCCTATAAGAGCAAAACCCTTGCAGTCAATGGCTTCACCATACCAAATGAAACCTAAACTCTTCCTGTGTATCGAGTATCTTTCAATGATGAAGGCCTGGCTAGGAGTCATCTATTCACTTCTTTGTCTGTATCACTCCAATACTCCTCCAGTGTGAGGCTCTTCTCCAAACACAAAGGTTTCCATGCTCAGCAGTCAGACAATTTCTAAATCAATGAACACTTGTATGCTAAATATTAAGATGTTGCATCAACTCTTTATGATAGAATATGAATTCTGAATTATGGCAATTAGGCTAGAACAGATTATTTCTGTATTTGATAAATCAAATCCTTCTTATCCACAGCTCCACCAGATGCAGACGTAGCGCACACTCATTCTTAGGCTTTCTTTGTTACTCCAGCTTCCTTCCTGAGTTTAACCTTGTAGCTAGACAGATGCAATGAGTTCTGCTAGGCAGTTACCTAGTTATCCCATTTCTGAGCAAGCAGATTTAGCCTAGCAGGTTTGTTTTTGCTGTTTAGAGAGATACTAGTAATAAGATCATTGTAAATGACGGAAAATATTCTTCAATCATCTTTTCTCCTTTCTCATTCTTCTGGATTCTCAGTCCTGGCTCATCACCCTGTCTTTCTACCTCCCAATTCATTTGAAATCTGAATTGACACTCTACTCCTCTGCTGATACAGAAATAATCTGTTCTAGCCTAATTGCTGATTATCTTCTGAGGCATTACGTTTGCTAACATCCCATTAGCCAAATCAAGTCATGTCGCCAAGTCAGAAGTGAGGTCACCATGAGATTACAAAACATATAATGTTATATATATTTTTTTCTCATCCCTTTAATGCAATGCAGAGGTTTGAAAAAGTACTTCTATGTTTCTGTTCATCCTCTTGCTTCTCTACCTTCACTCCCAGGCTAGCCAACTGCAGAATGAGAGAAATAATAAGGGGGAAAAAAAAAAAGGCCCCAGTCACTTCCACTGCCTTAGAAGATAATCAGCTGACTGTCAGACATGTGAGTGAGCCCAGCTGCCAGATAAGCCCAACCTAAATCACTCACCCTGAGACTCATGAGCTAAATAAGGGCTTATTGCTTTCAGCTGGTCAGATATGGGGCAGTTGTTACACAACACTGTTCTGTAAGAGATAATTGATACAGTGGACTTTAAGAGAGGGAATCAATGACATGTTCTGTGTCATAGACTAGGAATCACCAACCACTAAGATGTACCAGAGTAATCTAAAAAGCTTTTAAAAATATGCTCAGACCCCCCTCTTTCACCCATTGAATTGCTTGTTTTGGGTATACGGTAATTGTTTTGTGTAAGGGGCACAACTCACATTAAATTTGCGACCCACTGATTTAAGCATATTGTCTTGAATATTGGAAGGGAATATTTCTAGAATGGTTGCACATTTTCTCACTATCTAATCTGCCAATAAAGAGAACCAGTTAGATTTTATGTTATGACTTAATTATCCTTATGGCCATAATTTATTTTTCCTAATCTGTGGATACTGGTCATGTGGACATGAGCTGAAAAGTCAGAGGACCATAGGCAATGATGGACTTAAAATCCTATTCTTGGAAAAACGCCACCTAGCAAGAGCTGAACAGTCATTTTCATCTTGATAAAGGTGGGAAAGGGTATGAATGCATTTAATCTGGTATCTATGAATAGCACAAGCTCCCTTTCTGAAGAAAACAAGCTAGCAAAACAAAGCCCAAGCAATTTCTCCCCAAAATTTTCTCCCAGAGAAGTCTCGTTTTTATGACAATTGTCCTACTACTCAAATATGATCATAGCATTCCACTTTGGAGTCTTTTCCCCTGCTGTTCCATTTGCCTGGGAATCTTCTCATGCCTGGTTCTTGTTAATCACACAGAACTCAGAATGGCCTTCTAATACTCCTCTCGTATAGATTCCTATAAGGGAATCTCTGCCCATTTCTCTCTACCACCATTATGAATCTTCATCTATTCAAATACTTTTTTTAATTATCTTCAGAGCTATTAGCCTTGAAAGGGTGATTATATTTGTGTCATATCTATGGTCAAATTGAGCACTAATAGCATATAATACTGGAGAAAAATTTATATCACCTGTTATTAGTTAACAAGTCTTACTGTTGATCAGGTGAGTATAAATTGGAATATCAAATTCAAGATTTTGCTTAAACTTGCTGGTGAAATTCATGTTTTTCTTGTACTGCCTATTCTTTTTTTTTAAGATTTTATTTATTTATTTGACAGCGATCACAAGTAGGCAGAGAGGCAGGCAGAGAGAGAGAGGAGGAAGCAGGCTGCCCGCTGAGGAGAGAGCCCTATGTGGACCATGACCCGAGCTGAAGGCAGAGGCTTTAACCCACTGAGCTACCCAGGCGCCCCGTACTGCCTATTCTTAATTCATCATTGTATGCAATATTCTTAATTCAAAGGAAAAAAAAAAGCTACAATAAATTTCAAGATGAACTACGAGAGGAGATGATGCAGATATGCCCAGGAGTCTACAACACTCAATTAAGGCTATAGTCATCATCAAATATATTGTGATTCACAGAACATATGCGAGGCAGAATGTGCTGCTGGACAGTGTTACTGCAGTAACTATCAGGAAACCTGAGGACTCTTTCTGGCTCTGATGCTAGCCAACTGCATGATTATCAGAAAATCATTTAACTTCCCTTTCCCCATCTGCAAGATAATAGGAGCACTAGTTGATCTCAAATTAGTCTGTATCCTATTAATGCTTTCCCCCGCATTTGGCCTTGCACCCTTTCTGGCAGTTAATTTTTGTTGGCTCTGATTATAGTGAACTCCTTTGGTGCGGGAAGCAGCAGGAGGCGGCAGAAAGAGCATGGGTTTTGGAGTCAGAGAGACTTGTGTTTGAATCCCAGCTTTGCCCTTCCTGGCTTTGGGATCTTAGCCAATTTTCTTAACCTTGCCAAGTTTTAGTTCATTCAACAGTAAAATGATGATAGTAATGTCTTTCTCACACGGCTTTGAGGATGAAATGAGATAATGTGGAAAATGCTTGAAAACCTTATTTTCAGTCCTCAATAGATGCTAAGTTCCTTCCCTTGGGTTCTTTTTTGTATCTCTCCAGAATCCCTACTGTCTCCATCAAACTTTTCCATTAAAAAAAAAAAAATTATTGATTGATTTTATTTATTTTTTTCCCCACCCACCCCTAAGTCCAAATATTTCCCCGGTACAGTCATAGACTCTTTCTGGGATAAACTCTTCTTAAATGATCATCTTTCATAAATTCCCCTATCACTGTGCTGATTACTTATAAATATATATTGCCACAGTAAAACCTCTCATTTAAACTATAATCTCAAATTTTAACTACCTTCTGGTCATCATGTCATAACTATCCAGCTGATTCCTCAAATCTATCACAGACAATATTAAACAAAGTAAAGGTACTCTTATTTTTTGTTTCCTTAGTTTGATAGTGTCACCATCCTCCTCTCCATAACCGAAGCTCAAGAATCGTCTTTAACTCTCGCATGTTTCTTTTCCCTCATAGCCAATAAACTACCCCTTACTCTTCTAGTTCCCTGCTTTTACCTCTCCCATTCTCCTCCCTCCCACTTGTCCTCTGCACCTCATGTTATGAAATAATCACAACTGTTTCAACTACAAGTTACAGGAAATCAAATGCAGGGGCACCCGGGTGGCTCAGTCATTGAGTGT
The DNA here is from genome assembly GCF_009829155.1 of Mustela erminea. Classification (NCBI taxonomy): domain Eukaryota; kingdom Metazoa; phylum Chordata; class Mammalia; order Carnivora; family Mustelidae; genus Mustela; species Mustela erminea. The sequence continues at coordinate 124,864,094 of NC_045615.1, read as the reverse complement.
CTGCCTTCTGCTCGGGTCGTGATCCCAGTGTCCTGGAACCCAGCCCCGCACTGAGCTCCCTGCTTGGTCAGGGGAATCCTCCTTCCTCTCCCACTCCCCATGCTCATGTTTCCTCTCTCGCTGTGTGTGTCCCTCTGTCAAATAAATAAAATCTTTAAAAAATAAGAAATCAAATGCAAACTCCAAGCATGGAAAAAAAATATTTTTTTCCAAAAAAGGTATAAATTAATGCAACAGAAAATACTAGACATGTCTGATCCGGACACCCAGACACCAAGATTCTTCCTTTGCATTCATGCTTTTCTCTTTGTTGACATAATTCATAGGCAGACTTTCCTCAGGTACCAGTAAAGATGTTAATAGCAACACAAGGAACATATCAAATGAATAACAAAAATCTCAAAGAAGAGTCTCACTCAAAATAGTTTAATAAATTTCATAAAACAATTCTGATTGGTCCTGCTTATTTGTAATGCTTGCTTCCACTTTACACAAAGAAGAGTCCTAATCAATTCATTTACCTTCAAATTCTTACCACTCTAATTCATTTTTCCTGTTGAGAAATGAGTTAGTTCAGGAAGTGTTACTCTATTAGAGGTCCTTCCACATAAAAAAATAAGTATTACAAGGCACAGAACACCCCCTTTATGCCCATCTTTTTCCCTTTAAAAAAAAACTCACTAACCTAATATGATTTATGAAATTCTTCTTTTGAAAAACATTGGACAGTCTCCAGATTTCAATCAGGAAAAAAAAAAAAATCCTTAATTGCATTCAGGTCATTCAGTCTATCAACAAATATTTTTCAAATGGTTATTTTGTTAGAGGCACTTCTCTAGATTTTAGAGATATAGAGTAACAAAGGAAATGACATTGAACCTTGATGGATCTCACACTTGATAGAATAATGCAACTTCACCAACTCTTCTACTTTCTAAGAAAATTTCATCTCAATCTTTTGATACTGCTTTTAAAGTTTATTCTATCTTTTAGGGAACTCTATATCTTTTATTGTATTATGCGCTTCAGCCTAGAGTCTCTGCCTCTTTCTTACCACTTTATCTGTTAAAATATCTGTTACTTAACTTTTGCTGCATAACATAAACTTCAAATTCTCAGTAACTTCATGCAAGAAGCACACTATTTGTATTTCAGCTGGAGTTGGTACCAGGATACAGGCTGGGTTCAGGACTGGCCCACTTTTCTTTTGGGGATCAGTAACTAATGAGGCAGCCTTTTCTCATGGTGACAGCAGAAGTCTAAGAAGCTAAAATAATCACACTACTTCATACAATATTAACAAGCATCCCACTGGCCAAAATGAAACATGTAACCAAGCCCAATGTCACTGGGATAAGTTGATATACTGCATGTACTCTAGACTATAAAGGGAGATATTGCCAAGTCATATATTTAAAGATGTGGATATACAATTCTATTATAAAGAAGAGTGTGACAAATTGGAGGAAATAACCAAGTCAACCATGAAATCCAATACATTTTTCAAGAACCAGCTAGTATACAATTTCCTCATGTAAACATTTCCTATCCTCTAGTCAGAAATTTTCTTCTAAGTCTCTAAAGCAATAGGAACCATGATCAGTGTTGAATCCTTTTGTCTGGTACTATAATTAAATACTTACAAGCCATATCTTGTGAAGAGGGGATAAAGCTTGTTCATTTTTCATCTACTACAATACCTAGAAGAGCCCTTTGCCTAGAGCATGTACATAACTATAACAAAGTAGTCTCGTCAGTGAAACACCATGATCAAGACTTCCCATTGTAGAGACCCACTCATTCACTGAGGATCCAAGCTCCAAAATTAATAGCTGGGTGTCCTTGACTAGGAACAGCACACATCTCCCAGTATGTTAAGAAAACTTGTTAAGCACTTAAACCACTGTCTAGCACAATCACACACATTTACTATTATAATGTGTTGGCCTAATAAAACATCTCTAAGTTCCACTCGGTTCTAAAATCTTCAATTAGCTGAGTATGATGATTAATTCAGGTATCAACTTGATTGGCCTAAGGGATGTTCAAAGAGCTGGTAAAATAATATTTCTGGGATATGTGAGTATTTTTCTGGAAGAGATTAGCATTTGGCTCAATAAACAGAGTAAAGGGACTTACCCTCACTAATGTCAGTGGGCATCAACCAATCCTTTGGGAGTCTGAATAGAACAAAAAGGCAAAAGAAGGACAAATTTTCTCTTTTCTTGAGCTGCTCTCAGACAGAAGAGCAAGTGGTTCTCAGGCCTTCCTAGTCTGGGACTTATATAATCAGTCCCCTGTTTCTCAGGCCTTTGAACTCACGACTTATATCACCAGCTTTCCTGGTTCTCCAGCTTACAAATGGTAGACTGTGAAACTTCTTACCCTCCATAACTATGTGAGCCAATTCTTATAATAAAGCATAAAGCACTCTCAGGTGCTCTTGCTTTCTCTCTCTATCCACTTATGTTCTGCATGTGCTCATAATAAATAAAAGGTAATTAGGTATTTCTGAGGATAAAAAAAGATGAGCCTATGAGAGAAAAAATATATATCTCATATAGGTCCCTTTTCTTTGAAGAACACTGACTAATACACTGATGCTCATTGATGTTTCTCCTGGAACCTGAGTATCAAATATCATTTTTACCAAATATCATATTTGATAATATTATTTCTTAATTAAGAAATACGTAGAACTAGTTGGAAGTTTTAAAAGCTTACCAGGGGCACCCGGGTGGTTCAGGGGGTTAAAGCCTCTGCCTTCAGCTCAGGTCATGACCCCAGGGTCCTGGGATCCAGCCCCACATCGGGCTCTCTGCTCAGCAGGGAGCCTGCTTCCTCCTCTCTCTGCCTGCCTCTCTGCCTACTTGTGATCTTTGTCTTTCAAATAAATAAATAAAATATTTTTTTAAAAAGCTTATCAAATTGTTTTTGTAGTTATTTGTTTCTACCTCCCGCCACATTTTTCAATAGAAGACACATAGAAAAGTGTTAAAGGGATCTAAACTAAGGATTAGAGGCTTGATCAACAAATGACACATTTAAGATGAAATATACAACTGCAAACTCCTAGAGGCCATGGTCCATATATATAGATACCTATATAGAGATATCTGTATGTATGTGTATGTGTGTGTGTATCTTTATCATTTTGCAGATGCTCATTCTTTGCTACAAAAATCAGTGATCAGGCATAAACACTGACATTTTGGAGAACTATACAAGTACAAGGCAACATTATCAATATGTTATGTTTTTTTAATTGACAATAATTCCCAAAAACGAACTAGTTATTTGGAGGACTTATATAAGATTAAATTTTTGAGACTTTAGTGCATTATCTTAAAAATTGATGAAAATATTATTGACCTTATCCAATGTATTGTTTCAGAACTCTCTTAAATGTTAATTTTATGCAAATATTATTTTATTGGCATGAGCATGGTATAAAATTTGCTTTTTTTATGAATAAATAGAAACCATTACATTGGCAGTTTTGACGTAAAATACACCAGTGATTAGGAGATGTTGTTCCAGACACAGAACTTGTTTTCCACACTTTCCATATCTAGTCTAAAAACTTAATCCTTTCCAAAGCTTTCTAAAGTCAACATGCTAAATGACTTTCTTTGTTCTTTCATTTAAATTCTAGCCAGAAAGTCTTTTCACTAAACTTGCTATAACAGCAATTTTAGGTGTAAAATATTAATGTAACTGAAAATGAAACACATATTGTTTATTAATAAACTTACATGTGTAGGCAACATTTACATAAAATGATTTAAAATCAAGGATGGTGTCTAATTGGTATTCTTAATGAACAATAAAAATAGTATGGGGGTAAAAAAAAAAGGGTGCATAGGGCCAAGTGACTAAAAAAAATAAATATGAAACCCTAAAATTAATCCATAATGCAAATTTGTCTTTTATTTTTTGGGGTATGTACATCTAACCTGTAGACTGTTGGCCATAATTAGTGAGTTTGTGTTTGTGTGTTTTTGTGTGTGTGTGTGTGCCATAGTCAGCATACAAAACCTTTGCTTTTTTTTTTCCTTTTTTGTTGTAATATTATCCTTCATTTCTGCAAAAGCATAAAATTTGGAGGATGGAGGAACTGATTTGAATATTCTGAGACAGAAGATGCCATAACGTCATCTCAGAGAACAGACTGAAATGATGCTCACCCTCTCAGAAATAAACCTTAATAATTGAGGAGAACCAGAGAAGGTAAGAAGGTGAGAGGTACGATGGCTACCACAGCCACCTGGATAATCTACCAGGTAATGCTTCCAGATCAGATAGACCAAGATTTACTCCTAGGTGCTGACAATAAAATATGACAGCTAACACTCCTGAGTTTTTACTGTGCAATAAGCACTTTCCATGCATAACATTTCATCATTACAACAGCACTGTTGTGGTATAAATCGTGTTCCCCTAAAATTCATTAATTGAAGTTTTAAACCCCATTTGACTACATTTAGAGGGCCTTTAAGGGAGCAGTTAAGGTTTAATGAGGCCATAGGAGGTGGAAACTTAATCCAATAGGCTAGTGTTCGTATAAGAAGTGGAAGACAAACCAGAAATCCATGTGCACAAAGGAAAGGTACAGTGAGTGAGAAGGTGGTCATCTGCAATCCCGAAGATACGTTTCACCAGAAACCAAACCAGTGGACACCTTGATCTTGGACTTCTAGCCTCTAGAATTGTGAAAAAATAAACTTCTGTGTTTACGTCACCCAGTCTGCAGTATTCTGTTATGACAGTCTGAGCAGATTAATACAGACGCCATCAAGAAAGAAAATGCTATTATTATCAACATTTCACAATCAGGGAACCTCTGAGGAAGGAAGGAATTTATTCAGGACATGGCAAAGCACATCTTGAACCCAGGTTGTTTCATTCTTGAGATCATGATTTTATTTATTTATTTGACAGAAAGAGAGACAGAGAGCAAGTACAAGCAGGGGCAGCAGTAGGCAGAGGAAGAGGGAGAAGCAGGCTCCCCACTGAGCAAGGAGCCCCATGTGGGGTTCAATCCCAGGACACTGGGACCGTGACCTGTGACCTGAGCCGAAGGCAAACACTTAAACGATGGAGTGCTCAGAACACTGAGATCATGATCCGTTTACGAGTTCACCTCTCTGATATAGGTAGATATGAACAATGGTGGATCTTCACATTGTTTGTCCATTTAACACATAACAGATTGTTTTCTTGCACCCACATGACGTTTTCTTCATTATATAAAGTTTTCTTTCATTATATAAAGATCAGGCAGTTCAGCAAATAAATTCTTTGGCAATCCTAGATAGAATAAGCTTTGTTTAGTCACCTACGCAATACTCTGACTTGTCACCTAAACGAGGCTTGCAATGAATCAATGGCTTAATGTTGGTAATATGATTTACAAATCGTGTGTCCTAGATTCATACATTCCTGTGCTTACGTAAAACAATTTTTAAAAACTCTTCATATTTTATCAAATGAAAAATTGGAAATATTTGAGTTTCAATGAGTAGTAATTTATTCCATTTATATTCTGCATGTGCTCAAATTAAATAAGAGATAATTAGGTATTTCTGAGGATATAGGAAGATGAGCCTTTGAGAAAATTATAGCAAATGAAAGTGCTTGCAGCAATTACATCTTCTTATTTGCCCAATTCAAGATTAATAAAATGGAGCAGTTTATCAATGAGGCAATTTATCAATAATGTGAAATCATTAAGTGAGAGGCATGGACATACATACTAAGAAAGTCTTTTGAGATCATTGCTTTCTATTCTTCAGTGTTTTTAAAATAGGCAACTGGAAAACAGTTTAATTTCACAAATGCCTAGACTATCTAAGAAACATTTCATTATTTTACTACAAATTGGCTGCAAGCAGCAAGTCTGAAATACTTCCAACTGACAAATAATTATTGGGGGCATACCGTGCTTCCTATAGATGCACTTTCACAGAGACAAATGTCAGCAACCTCACATGGGTCCCTTGATATCAAAGTCATCATTTCTTGGGACGCCTGGGTGGCTCAGTCATTAAGCTTCTGCCTTTGCTCAGGTCCTTATCACAAGGTCCTGGGATCCAGCCCCACACTGGGTTTCCTGCTCAGCAGGGAACATGCTTCTCCATCTCCTGCTCTCACTACTTGTGTTCCCTTTCTTCCTCTCTGTCAAATAAATAAATAAAATCATAAAAAAAAGTTATCATTTCTTCACCCAAGACATTTATATACTCCCCTTCCTTTAAAAAAAATATTATTTATTTGAGAGAGAAAGAGAGAGTCTGGGGGGAGCAAAGGTAGAAAGAGAGGGAGAATCTCAAGCAGACTCCCCACTAAGCCTGGAGCTCAATGCAAGGCTCATCTGACGATCCTGAGATCACAACCCGAGCCAAAATCGAGTTGGATGTTTAACTGACTGAGACACCCAGGCACCCCTGTACATAGAAGTCATTTTCCCCCCAGATTTCCAAACTCACTTCTTTGAATGTTTTTCTTTATTCAAAGTTAGCTATAGCTAAACAACTGTCACCACCCCTCCTGACCCCCACCTTTTTTTTAATTTCCTTTTAAGGAACTCGACAATAAGTATAATGGAGAATCAGAAATGACAGCAATAGAATAAACAGATCTTTGTTTTCCGTCCTGACCTACTTGTTAAGAGGACAAGGCAGCCCAATGCCCACTTTTCTTTTTTAATTCTAAGGATACATGTACTTCACATCTCTGCATCTACATTTGCTCTTCTGTATTACCAAGCAGTAACACTAGAATCACTCTTATTTTTATAAAACACTATCATTAAAAGACTGTTTATCTTACATTTTGGAAAGGTCTGTCAGAGAACAGAAAATCAGTTTTTGGAAACCTAGGAGGAGCTGAGAGGAGGGAGATATCATAGCTTCAGTCAGTACGCTGTCCATATGTGAGATTCAGACATGTCTCTATGTGTCTAGCAGCCTGTTCCAGAACTCTATTATAATAATCCCCTGAGAAGCATCCTGGGAGAGCGCTCATCATAAAGGAGAAGTCAGGCAGTCAAGCTTAGCTTAGTAAAAAAGCTTTCATTATCAGCCAAGAGAAGCAATTCTGAGTACAGCATGATGTTCATCACTCATATTTGTCTTTGAGCCTAACCACCCATGGACTTCTATCTGAGTCCTTTTAGGGAAAGAGAGGCACAAGGAAAAAATGAAATGGCTGTTTTTCAATTAACACCCTGTAAGATATTGTGACATCAACTACTTTGATACATGTCTGTAAATGAGAGAATAAAGGTTCGTCCCTTCTTGTGTAAATAACACAATGCAGATTCAGTAATGAAAGTACTCAGGAAAACACCATGACTTGGGATCACTTCACAGACTTTGGTCCATCAATAGTAGTAAGACCCAATGAGAGATAATGTCATTCCAGAGCAATGGCTTATCTATGTGCCAGCCACAGGCTGCCAGCCTACTTCTCCAGTAAGTGTTAGCATAGAACGAGATAATGGTGGTAAGCCTGCATGTAGTAACCTGAAAGACTTACTTTGCATATATATGTATGGCATACCTTAGGGATATTCAGAAATAACCACTGGAGAAATGTACTATGATGGTGAATTTTATGTGTCAATTTGGCTGAACCACAGGGCCAGATATTTGGTCAAACATTTTCCTAGATGTTCTGTGAAGCTGTTCTTGGATGAGATTTACATTTAAATTGGTGGATTTTGAGTAAACAAATCACCCTCCATAAGACTAGTAGGTCTCTTCCAAATCAGTTGAAGGCCTTAAGAGAATGAAGACTGGCCTCCTCTGAAAAAGAAGGCATTCTGTCAGCAGAGTGCCCTTGGGCTTGAACTGTAACTCTTATCTGGATCTGCAGCCTGTAAGCCTATCCTGCAGATTTGGGGCTCACCAAGCCTCTACAATAGCATAAGCCAATTCCATAAGTTCAACACACACACACACACACACACACACACACACACTCTGTTGACTCCATTTTTCTGGAGAACTCAGACTAATACAGGCACTTTGTCAGATATGGTATGTAGAATAATGGCTTACCAAAGATATCTGTTCCTTAAGTCTCACAATCTATAAATATAATAAAAGGAATTATGGAGATATGATTAGTTTAAAATATTAAAAGGTAAAGATTATTCTATATTTTCCAAGTTGACCCAGTGAAATCACAAGAGTCCTTACAAGTGAACAAGAATGCAAGAGAATTAGAATCAGAGAAGAAGGTGGGATAAGTAGAAGCAGAGGTTGGAGTAAAGTAATTACTGGCTGGTACCCATAAACCAATGACTGTGGGTAATCTCTAGAAGCCAGGAAATGCAAAGAGACACATTCTTATGTAGAGCCTCTAGAATAAATGTAGTCCTACTAACACCTTGCTTTTAGCCCCGTGAAAAGTGTTTCGTATCTGACCTCTAGAACTGTGAGATGATTTTTATTGTTTTTAGCAACTAAATCTGTGATAGTTGCTTGGGCAATGACAGAAAACTAATATGGCAGAAGGGCTGTGATAGCAGATAAAGTTAAGATCACGCAGAAAGAAAAGGAAGGCAAAAAGAAGGAGGAGGGAGGGAGGAAGGCAGGCAGGGAGACAGGGAGACAGGGAGGAAGGGAAAGAAAAAGCATGGAACTGAAAATGGTATGAGGCAAGGAAGAAGGGCAAGAAGAAAGGATAAGTAAGAAGAGGCCTAGGACAGACAATATGGCTACCAATGCTTGCTTTAGAGTAATAGCATTTGTCAACTTCATAGAAGTTGAGTTATTCTTTAATGATTTTAATGTGCTTATAAATATCTGTACTTTCTATGGAGGTTATGATTTCTTGGTATATTCAGTGAGAAAGTAACGTGTTCATTTTTCACTATTCCTTCCTCATTTCAAATGCATTAATACTGAGGACTTTATTATTCTTCCAATAGTCAATAATTAAAAAAAATAACTATTTCTCACTAAAAAATATACTGGATAATTTGTGTAATGATTTTATTTTATATGTAAGCCAAGGCTTGCCTAAAACTTAAAGAAAGTATTAATGACAGTTTTAATATACAAAATCCTATAATTTATCAAGGAAAAATGCATGTTCTTCATTTATGTACTTAATATCTCAAGGACATTTTATTCTGTCACAGATAGGTATAACTTCTGCTCTCTTTACTGTATTAGCAATTCTGAAATTTTTTCAACTGCAAAAATGTTGTATCTGAGTTATCTCATCAGATTAGTAATGATCATTATGTTTTTCAATTCTTCATTTTTGTGCTATTTTACCTGTTTATATTTTTAAGAAAAAGTAGTTCAAATATTTCATTATATTGTAATCTGATAACAAAGACAACACCTCTGCTTATCTAATGCCTTTGAAAATTGATTCAAGTCAATATCTGGAATTAAAAATGGTGCTATAGTTTCTAATACTATTTCCAAAGACTTCTTCAAGGTAGATGGAATGAAGGGTTAGGCAGTAGAGCGAGTAGAGCGGTAGAGTAAAACCAAACTGGGATATGTTACCATGGCTGAATGATAATAGAATGACTTTTCCTAGGATATATTTATTCTGGAGAGCTGACTATTTTCGAGTATTTACACATTACTATGGTGGGCAGTTTTGGTTCTTCAGCACTAAGAAAAGAGCAAGTACTTGACAAGGAGGTCAGAATTTTCTCATTCTCAAAGAAGAGAGTCTTTGCTCCCAAACAGAAATTACCTTTTATTTCTCCTCTTCTATTGATTATGTATGAAAGCAGCAGCACCATCTACATCATACAACTGAAAACACTTGTTGATCGTCACTGGTTCTGGTTACAAATTCTCTCTTCTTTACATGCACATGTGGACTTGTCATTAGTGCTGGCCATCTTCCACATACATGGGAAAGATGGTATCTTCCTACCACAGGAAGTTAAAATGCAACTGTGTGATTTGCCATGGCAAATGAAATGTGTGTGAAAGTATTATATGTCAGTTCCAACCAGGAGGGTTACGAGCCAGTAAGTGACTTGCTTTCCACTCTTCCTGAGTATGTGACTTACTTTCCACTCTTCCTAAAGTATGTGTCAAGATGGAACCCTCCATAAACTCCTCTTGCACAGAGTAATTTAAATGAGAATTTTGGGATTGCCTAATAGAACAGCACATATTAGTATATCCAAACAGAAACATAGCTCAAATTCAGATAATGTTATGCTGGCTATTTTGTAATTTGGGTTATAAAGTGTTGGGAGACAATTCTCCAGTCTCTCATGTGCTTTCAGGGCTTGTGAGCAGAAATACTGATTGCTCTTTGTTCTGGACTATCTTTTCAAGGATATCAACCTGGCAAAGACCCTTGGAAGGTAGAAATAGGGTCTCCTTTTGGGCTAAAGAGCAGGTTTGCTAAGCAGCCTAACATAAAAGATTCTGGTTCCATGCACTTAGAGTTTCTCTGTTGTGAAGCAAAGTCCTCCATGTGTAGTGTTCAGTGGACCCCTCTGTTTTACATTTGCAGACTTGTGGAGCAAAAGGAACGAGTGCAGCCAGAACATTCCTGCAGCTCTGGTGCTGTATATAATAGAGTTCTGGTCTCCCTACCCAGAAGTTCTACATCTTCTACCAGCACCTGTAGCTAACTTGTTACTTAGAAGTAGTCAAAAGTTTAAATCTTTTTTCACTGATATCAGCATTTTTAAAAAATGAGAATACTAAAATAAAACATTATGACATGCATAGATAAGATGATAAGAACATATCTGAAACAGGACTTACTTCCATACACACAAATTAGCACAGTGGGCCTCATAGAGCTTAAAATTTTGCAAGTAATACCATTATCTAATATACATTACATTACATAATGTATATTACATAATATATGATCATTAACATGACATAATACATGATCAATAAATACATGACTTGAATTAAGTAACTCAATTTTTTATCCCTTCAAGAAAGAAGTAACTCAGTATTATTGCCTTAATTAATAACAGAATTTTATTCTCACTACACAATTTTCACATATGATTGCATATGATTCTCATCCTGGATTCATAAAAATGACAGAAAATCATGTCATGGACCACATTACATGCATAGTTTGGCTTTCAGTAACAGTTGTAACAACAACAAAAAATTCTTAAGTCAAAAAAGACTTCCATTAACTCTACTATGCTGATTTAGACATCCCTAAATCTTGATACTTAGCATAAAGTGCATTGATTGATTGATTATTAATGGTTAAGATTGTTGATATTATTAAAACATACGGAAGTCTGTATGAGAGAAAGAATGATCAATGTCAAACTAATGTCCAAAAATGTAATGAGTATGAATACAAATGAAAACATTAATAAAGATCATTGCTGGAATGTATAAAGCACTTTTAAATATCAGAAATTTTTACATATACTATCCAAATTATTATTCTTAGTAAACCTGTAAATTATAGCCAGAATTACAGTACCCATTTACAGATATGGAAAGAAAGGCTTTGTTGATTTAAGAACATTGTATAATTAGCAATAGGACCCAATGAGCTCCCTGTTCTTTCTATACACAGCAGTAACTCCCTGGATATCTCTGAGGTATGTCACATGAGTACCTTGTATAGATGCATATTACCATCTGTGAGTTCACGAAATACCATCTTGGATCTAGCTGAACAATTAAGTTCCAAAGGATTAAATCATGCCTTCCTTACTATCGACATAAAAGGAGTTTCCAAACAGAAGATAAAGTAAAATCAGTGTGCCTGGATAGCTCAAGTCAGTTCAGCAATGGACTCTTAACTTCAGCTCAGGTCATGATCTCAGAGTCCTGAGTTCCAGCCCCTGTTAGGCTCTGCACTCAGCGGGGAATCCGCTTGGGATTTTCTTTCCCTCTACCTGTGTCCCTCCCCTTTTCTCAGATAAATAAATAAATCTAAAAAAAGAAAAAAAAGAAGAAGAAGAAAAGAAAAAAGTAAAATGTTATCTAAGATGTACAGGAAGAATCTGCATCATTCAGAGGCTCAACTACTATACCTACCTAATAAATGGAACTCTTCAGTCCCAGGGGTGATGGAAGGAACACAAAGCAATACATAGCATTTCACAATGTACCAAAGATATTGGTTATTAAAGACAGCTGTTCACTTTGTTCAGCAGTCATGATAAATAATGAAGCCTATTGGTTATAAAATGTATTTTTCAGGTTTAACATGACTTCAACTGTACTTCAAGCAATGCTCATCAAAGGAGCAGCAACCCCCCTAAGAACAAATGTGAAGCATATGCAAGTAAAGCAAACTGTGTGAAGTACCCTGAATGATCTTATTTCCAAACACAACATAAATATCATGTTCCTCTTCAAAAATGAGGAGTAGAAAATGTCCACAAAATATTATGTGTAAACTTTGTCTTAATTCATAACTCAACGTCCCTAAGCTTCTATACTATGGTCGCTGATGTCCAAATTAGTGACATTAAAAAGTTCATAAAATTTTCATCTCACTTACTTGAAACTTTGTGCATAAAAGACTTTTGTATGCAAAGATGCAAATCCACTCTGAATGGAGTGCAAAGATTAAGATGCTAGTAGGAGTTTTTGCTATCAGATATGTTACGCTATCAACGGTTTTTTCTGTTGTTATTTTGCATGTTCAAAGAAACCCAAGTCATGCCATGCAAATAAAGCTAGTAGCTATTTTCATTTTATTTCAACAATTGGAATATTTCAAAGATAATTTATGTGAATTAGCAAATGTTCTAAGGCTAAGTAACCCTGCAGGGTGACTGAGATGTTATAAAAGCTGTTTTCAGTTTTCTATTGGCTTTTCCATTTTCTCTGTGCATTTTCTTGTAGGAGGCAACTTTATCCCTATTTACTTGTCAATTTTAAAGGCTATTCATAGAATTGTAAGTAAAGATGAAAGTCAATGCATTTAATAGTATCCTTGGCTTTTATGATTTTAAATTGGTAGAACTACACTGGGGCAGGGAGCGTTGTGGAGTATCTGCATTTATTAAGGCTAAATTGAGCATTCAAGCTGAACGTATCTTTATTCAAATCATAGTAACTAAATTATTTTTAAATGTTTTTCAGCCAACTGATGACTTCACAATCTTCCTTCCTTATTCCTCTCTTTTTTGTTTCCTTCCTTCCCTTCTTTCCTTCATTTCTCTATCCCTTTTACAAGTTAGAATAATATTTTATTAAACAAAAAAAATGCCCCACTTAGAACCAATATAAATTCTCAAGAACTTATCACTTCCATAAATATTGACAATTTTCAGGAATTTATCCTCGGTGTAGGAAGGTGAGCTTGTAAAACCACAGGAAGATGACATTCTCCTTTGGATCTTATTTGAAAATGTTTATCACCATGGCAATATTTGAAGAAACTTATGAAGTGAGTGAGCTTTAGAAACTTTCTGTCTTGTTTCAGTATAATGGTGGCAACCTGATGACCTATTCCATTGGTTTTGGACTTCCCTTCAGCCACTGGAAAATCTATCTTACATCTTTGCCATCTGCTCCACTGCTCAGTATGTTTGCTAATACTTGCTCAGCCTGCCCTCCCGTTACTACTTGGTTATAACCTTCTTAAATATTTGCATCATATATCAGGTCCACTATGAAGTTTTTTCCATTTGATATCATTCCTTGACCATTCCAAAGTAATCTGTGCCACGAACTGAAAATACATCTTTTTTATATATTTTTCATGTTCCTATAGTCATATATTGATATGTCTGCATATACACATGTAACATTTTATGCATAAGTCACCCACACACCTCAAGATGTCAGTGCTAGGGTTCCTTAGTTTCCCTTTTCACCTTTTTTTTTTTTTCTTTTGGCACCAATAAGACTACTGGAGCAAGGTCTGCAAAGGAAATTATGCTTACATCTCTTTCTACTTAATATTTAATTGAATGAATCAACACAATCCAACTCTGTTTCCTAGCAAATAAGATGTTTGTAGCATCTTTCATCTTGTGCATGAATGCAGTTGTTAGCTGATTGTCAGTTTTTTAAGCTTGATGTCTACTTGATCAGCAAAATGCTAGCTAATTTTCTGATATCTAGGGGTCAGTCAGTACTCCTGTAATATATATTATGATGTTACTGGTTCAGATACAATCCAGAGGTGATTTTATTTCATTTTTTAAAAAGATTTTATTTATTTACTTGACAAACAGAGATCACAAGTAGGCAGAGAGGCAGGCAGAGAGAGGAAGGGAAGCAGGCTCCCTGCTGAGCAAAGAGCCCAACACCAACTCAATCCCAGGACCCTGGGATCATGACCTGAGCTGAAAGCAGAGGCTTTAACCCACTGAGCCACCCAGGCGCCCCTCCAGAGTTGATTTTAAACCTACTATGTGGCATATATAGAATGATGAACTTTGAAAAGAGAAAAAAGCCTAAGTTACTCTATCTCATCTACAACATTATCTCCTTTTATACCTGAAAAAATTTCAAAAGTCTCGTATCATTTTATTAGTGCAGGAGAAAAAGTGAAACCATCAATTAGCTTGGACTATACAAAGTCTGTTACTTTTGACATAAAGGAACTTCTGGTATTAAATGAACTTCTGGTACAATCTAATGTATATTTAAAAAATTGAAAAAAACCTTAGAAAGAATTCACTGCTTTCTAAATGTTTTCAGTTATGTATAAAGCATCTTGTCATTTATATCTCCATAAAATATTTTTTTTCCAGTCAGGTTTAGCTTCCACACTCTAGTTAACTAAAATCAAATTTTAAAAGATCATAATGAAAGAGATTTATGTTAGAAATGATAATGGCTCGCAAAAATGTGACGTTAGCAGTTTCAATGAGATGTTAGGACTAATACTATTTAAAGGATATTGCAACCTCTGAACTCTTATTTTTAGTATACACACACATATATATATACATGTATAAAATATATATTACATATATAAAATATATATTTATGTGTACATATATCAGTAAACATAATAATATTTTACATTCACATTAAATAATTATTTAGAACTTACTGTATGATATGAATTGTACAAAGTATTACATAAACAAATGGCTCCTTCATAGTCAATGGTCTAGTAAAAAAACAAATTTGAAGAAATAAATTCACTATATACTACACACAGTACACTATAGAATAAAATGTAAAAAAGAGGCACATAATGCAATAGTATGATTAGGAAAAAAATTGACAATGTTTTGAGAAAGAACAGATTTCACATACTAAAGGAGTAACATCAGATTCTGAGAATTATTTTGATACGGTGTTTGCTATCAAAAAAAGGAAGGGAGACCAAGCTCAAAATCTAATTATTTTGTCGGCAAACAATCATAAATTCTTATCATTTTCTCGCTTTCTTGTTAATTTCTCTGTTTTAACTACACATACCTATTGTCCAGAAAATGGAGATGTTGATTGTTTATACTTACATTCATTAAAATAACATGGTAATAATTTAAAAAATAAAAACACTTATAAGTGAAACTGATCTTATGTTCAGATTAGTGGGAGAATAATTTTAGTTTTCACAGAATTAATAAGTTATGTTATAATCAGACTCTTGAGTCTTACTATCTTTGACCTACACTGATTGCCAAGTCATGTCCGAGATTACTTCACCCCCTGAAAACAAGCTTGTCTAGCTACTTCTTGGCCATGGTTGTCCATCTGGGCCTTTGCTGAGAAAATGAATCAGCAGGTCCACCCCTTGGTCGGGAATTGCAAGCATCTATCTTCTAACTATCCTTAGTTCCAGACACTTCTGCCTTCTCATATCGCACATCAAAAGACAACCACTGTCCACGATCATGCGTGTAACACATTCAGTTCTTTTAAAAAGTCAAATCTTGTGAATGATTTGGAGATAAGGAAGTCTCAGATCTGTTGAACTGCTGAAAGCCCTAACTAGATGGGGGGGGAGGAGAAAAGAAAAAAATATATATTTATTTCTGACATTTCCAAAGCTGAAATAAGGATTAATATTCTAATAAAATTTCTGACTATATTCACATTGCTTTATCTAGAGCTGCAAATCTGTTTTCCTGTCTTGGAAAAAAGTAAAATAGTTTTCTTGCTGATGTTCAGGAAGTGAGCATGTTTCTTTTTCTGCAAAATACATAAAGATATTGGTTTTTATATTTTGTAAAAAAATTTGTGAATGATTATGTGGTGTAGTTGTGTATATATTACATGAGGTTCTCAAACCTTCATTGTGGGAGATGATGTAAATATACGTCAGTCATTATCTTATTCAACATGGCTTATCCTTGTCCTTTTTCTTTTTTCTCTAATAAGCCAAAGTTCCGTAAAACTAGCCATAGGAATGATGAAAGTAGATATTTCATTTATGCAATGGGCTAGAGAGTGACCATATCTATCAATTTATACAAGGTAATTTTGGAAAGTGGCCAAGACAAAAAGATGAGAAGACTGCAAAAAAAGTTTAGTGGATTAAAGAAAACAAAGCAAAAACATTAGCTTCATCTACCTGTTTTGAGTTAAAATTGTGGCTTTGTCCAGAGGCCTGAGTTACCATATTTGTACAACCTCTGAAAATGCAGTGCCATTGTAGTGTCTGCTTACACGTAATCACACATTTGCTTTGCAGTGTCAGTCTTTTGTCTCCTCTACATCTAACAGATGTCATCCTTCCAAGACACATTCTTATCCTTAATTTTTAATGAAATTTTGCCAATCCTCCCTACCCTCATTTTTGATCTGCTAAACAAACAAAAATCCATGAAAGAGTTCCAAAATCTATGCCAGGGCATGACTGCAGATGAAAGACCCACTCTTTATTTATTTTTATTTTTTTTAAAATTGTGAGCTACTTAATATCTCACCTCGATTACATACCTGAGATTCTTTGCTTTTACTGCTAAAGCCTATACCACATTCTAGCTATACTTTAGTTTTATTGCTTTGGAAAATAGAACATTATGCTTACATTGATTTTAAATATTTTTAAAACATAAGCAGTTATAAAGATGATATCATGTAAATGAAGAGCATATGGTCCCTGGAGTCAAACAGCATGAGTTTGGATTTTAAATTTGTCACTTGCTAAGCTGTGTAACTTGGACAAATTGTTTTACTTCTTTGGACTTCTCAATCCTAAGTGAGCATAGTTTCTCTCTCATATGTTAGTTAAGGATATATAGTGAAATAATACTTTCAAAAGGCATGAAAGAGTTTTTAGAACATTTTAAGCACTCAGTAATATATTTTATATTGTTACTCTTGCTTAATATTTAATGAGGACATAGAAAGATAGAGCTTTTAATATTTGCATTAGTTTGGAATTTTATGTCCCCTTTTGTTCTGATGAAAAGACAACCACATTTCTATGCCAGAGATACTAAGTAAAATTATTCTGATCCCAATGCACATGTATAAAAGATGGAAAGCTAAGTATAAAAGGTAAGTAGTATAAAGGAATCAGGCCAGGGGTGAGCTGCAGTTTACCTCAAAAATATTGCTGATCACACAGCCTACCAACAAAGCCAGATCTGTCACAGACTTACAAAAAAATTACCTCAAACAAAAATTAGTTGACTGACCTCTTACTTCTTGCACAACATATAAACTAATTTTGGATTCAGTTCTAATTTTTTAAATACAAAAGTAATTTTAAGAAATCAGTGTATAATACCTAAATTTAATATGTAACTACAAAGTTACATAGGAGGAAAATCTTACTGTAACAGAAAATTCTACCAATATATCTGCCATTTACGTTCAGCATCATACCATCATAAAAAGTAGCAATAATATTCACTAAAAGCACAAAACAACAGCTAATATCAAAATATCAAAATAATGATAGACTTCTGAGACTGAATTCATTGACGTTCATCGTATTTTATAGCTTGCTTTGAATTAATGCTTGTGTTTATGGATGGTTATGTGTGCAAATACAGAGAGACATATTTGCATGTTTTTAAGAAATATATTCAAAACTATATTACATGTGAATTTATTTACTATAGTCCTGTTATATGCCTTTTTCCCTCAGAGTGAACCTATCTTTTGATATATAATTTAATTAAATTGAAATGTACAGAGCTAAATTATATAGTTTGAAGGGTCTTAACAAATACATATATTTGTTCCACTCACATCCCTATCATTAGAGAATATTTTTGAATACTCTAGGCCATTGTGGAAATCATATAGTATACCCTCTCCTGACAGGCTTATTTTACTTAGCATAATTTTTCTTTAAATTAATCCATATTGCTGTGCGTATAAGTAACATGTTACTTTTTGTACTACATTGTGCTTATCTATTTTGCAGCTAGCTACTTGAGCTATTTCCATTTCCAGCTATTATTCATAGTACTGTTATGAATAATCAATATACTTGATAGTGATTTTAATTTCCATGTACCATAATAAGTGTAAACATCCATCATCTCTCCCAGTTACATTTTTTTTTTCCTGTAAAGAGAACTTTTAAGGTCTACACATTTAGCAACTTGTACATATATAATACAGAATTTCTAACTATAGCTATCATGTTGCACACTACATGCCTACTATTTATCTTATAACTGAAAGTTTATACCTTTTCATCACCTTCATCCAATTCTTCCACTTCCCACCTATTACAACCAAAATTTTGATCTCTGCTTCTATGAAAGCGTTTCTTTTAGATTCCACATGTGGTGAGATCATACAGTATTTGTCTTTTTCTGTGTGACAAGGTCCAAACATGTTATCCCAAATAACAGGATTGCCTTCCTTTTTACGGCTGAATAATATTCCTCTGCGTGTGTGTGTGTGTGTGTTACATTTTCTTTATTCATCCATCAATGGCCATTTAGGTTGTTACCATGTCTTGGCTATTGCAAATATTGTTTCAGTGAACAAAGAGGAGTGATATCTCTTTGAGGCAGTGATTTCATTTCCATTAGATATATACTCAGAAGAAGAATTGCTTCGTTACATAGTACTCCCATTTTCAATTTTTCAAGGCATTTCCATACTATTTTGTAAGGTGGCTATAGCAGTTTGTATTCCCACCTTTGAAGACAGTCATTGTAACAGCTGTAAACATCTTTGGAAAACTGTCTATTCATGTCTTTTGCCCATATTTTAATCAGCTTGTTTGTTTAATATCGTGTTGTATGAATATGGTATGGCTTTGCTTCCATTTTGGTTTGTCTCAAGGTACTTTTTTATTTCTTTTTAAGTTTTTCAATGACCAATTGGTTGTTCTGCATTATGTTGTTTAATTTCCACGTAAGTGTCAGTTTTCCAGTTTTCCTTCTAAATTCATTGTCAGTTCATACATATCCATTTCTTTGGAGTCAGCTATTAGAGTTTTATTAGTTTCCATTGGTGGTGTCATATTTACCTGAATTTTTGTGATCCTTTACTCCTTACACTAGTATCTGCACATCTGAGTAAATGATCTCCTCTTCTGGACTTTACAGGTTTGCTTTGGCAGAGATAGTCCTTCACGCGTCAGCTCACCTTGGGGTTCTGAATGAGCCAGAATGCCATGGGGCAGAATCTTTGGGCTGATGAGCCTTGCTATCAGGGTCTACTTTTGGACAAGATCATTGTCTGAGCTCTGAAGTTTGTGTGTGTTTGGGGGGGTGGTGCTTCTGGCTGAGACCAGTTGGATAGAAGGGCTGGCTGGGTTCCCTACAGACATACAGATACAGTCCAGGCTCCTTAGGTGCCTGGATTTTCAGATCAGACTGGAAGTCCTGGCCTGGCAGGCCTGGCTACTATACTCAGCAGCAGGCAGGGCTATGAATTAATTTTCCCATCTTGGCAGAGCAGTAGAATGGGTCCTTGGGCCAGTATGGCTCATTGAGGAATCAAATCAGATAGAACTCTGCACAAAATTCCTTATTCAGATAAGGCAGTCAGCTTGGAATCTGATACTGGCTGGGCTCTACACACATGTGCTGCTGGGTTATGCAGCTTCCCAAGTGCTCCAGCCAGGCTTCCAGGTTGGGCAGCCAAGTGGCTACACTCAGCAGTACATGGGTCTATGAATTAGCTTCCTTGTCCAAG
Source organism: Mustela erminea (assembly GCF_009829155.1). Taxonomy (NCBI): domain Eukaryota; kingdom Metazoa; phylum Chordata; class Mammalia; order Carnivora; family Mustelidae; genus Mustela; species Mustela erminea. The sequence continues at coordinate 124,844,073 of NC_045615.1, read as the reverse complement.
CCCAGTGGCGTAACAGGTTTCCAGAGTGACAAGGGTCATGGTTTGGGGTTTAGGGTCAAGGTAGAACTGTCCATCTAGTTTCCTGGGCAATTGGGGCCACTATCCTAGCTCTGCAGATGGACAAACCGCTGACAGGGATTTCTACTTATGCACCACTGTGAGGAGAAATTCAGTCTGACAGGATCCTACTGCTGGTTGCTGCAAGCCCCACCCCCTTTCTCCTTCAAAATCTGATCTCCAGTGGTCAAGCCCCCCAAATTTCCCACTTGATCCCCATGAAGTGTGGTCTGTGTGAGCTTTCTGGAAAGTGACCCACAATGCTGGGACCACCATGGACTCTCCTTTTCCCACTGGAACAACTATAGGCCCAATAGGTGCCTCTTGGTGTGGTGCTCTATTAGCCTGGAGAGGAAAATGTGGTCAGAGTTTAGGCACTCCTCCTAACATTTCAAATGGTATATTTCTCACTATCTGTGTTTGAGGGGTTTCATTCAGTTTCACCTCCATGTTCTAGAATTCCCACTCTATCTTGTCTATGGAGAGTTTCTAGCTGGTGTTCTTGTGAGGAGGACTGAAGTCGGAAACAACCTATGACACTCTTTTTTTTTTTTTTTTTAACAGATTGAGTCATTTCAAAGTCCTTTATTTTAATATTTTATTTATTTGAGAGAGAGAGAGAGCATTAGAAGAAAGAGGGTCAGAGGGAAAAGCAGACCTCTTGCTGAACAGGGAGCCCAATGCGGGACTCGATCCTGGGACTCCAGGATCATGACCTGAGCCAAAGGCAGTCAGTTGCTTAGCCAGCTGAGCCACCCAGGCATCCCAACCTATGACACTCTTACTGATGTCTCTCTCCATGAAGTTTTAATTTTAATGAAGTTCCACTATTGGATTATTTATTGGATTATGCCTTGGTGTTGTATCACTGTCATAAACATGGTCATCTAGGCTTTCTTCTATGTTATACACTAGAAGTTTTATAGTTTGGTATTTACATTTGGGTCTTTGATCAATTTTGAGTTAATTTTTGTGAAGGGTCTGTGTCTGCTATACATTCAATACCTGTCCCCCCACATGGGTGTCCCATTGCTTCCACATCACTTATTGAAAAGACTATCTTTTCTCCATTGAATTGCTTTTGCTACTTTATCAAAGATCAGGTGACTGTGTTGTATGGCTCTATTTCTGGACTCCCTATTCTATTCCATTGATATATTTGTGTATTATTCCACCCATAACACACCATCTTGATTATAATAGCTTTATAGTCATGAAGTCAGATAGTATTATTCCTCACAATTTATCTTTTCCTTCAAAGATATATTTGCTATTCTGGGCCTTTGGCCCTCCAAATAAACAAGAAGCACTTTATGGATATCCAGAAATAACTTGCAGGGACTTTGAGTAGGATTGCATTCAATTATAGATTGATTTAGGAAGAAATGACATCTTGACAACACTGAGTCTTCCTATCAATGAATATGGAATACCTCTCCATTTCTTTGTTTTCTCTCATCAGAGTTTTATAGTTTTTCATATGGATCTTGTGCATTGTTTGATTTGTATCTAAGTAATTCTTTCTTTCTTTTGAGTCCTAATGTAAATGGTTTCATGTTTTTAATTTTATATTCCACTTGTTCATTGCTCACATAACAGTTGCTTTAATTTGGTCCCATTTGTTCCTTGCCATTTATATTTATCATAGTCTACTTTCATATTTTATATGCTACTTAATGTATAGTGAAAAACTTTATAACATATACTTCCATTTCCTTTCATCCATTCTTTATCTTATTGAGGTCATTTGTTTTATTTTTGTACATGTAACAACTTAACACATTGTTAGACTTCTTGCTTTAGACAACAGGAAAAATTACTTTTATAGTTAGTCTTACTTTTACCATTTCTTATGTTCTCCATTTATGCAGATACTATTTTCATCTGGTATCATTGTTCTTTCTGAAGAACTTTAATGTTTTTTGTAGTGCATATTTCCTGGGAATAGATTCTATCATCTTTAATTATTTATATAAAGTCTTTATAATTTCTCTTATTTTTGAAAAAAAAATATATTTTCATCAGGGATAGAATTCTGGGGTTAAAGATTTTTCTTCCTTCAGAATAGAAAGAAGTGGCTGCATCATCTTCTGTCTTATACATGTTCTGACAAGAAACATGCTGGAGTTCTGATTTTCCTTCTTTGGGATATTCAAAAGTTTCTCTTTTCAGCCCTATGAATATGTGTTCAGACTTTTTTTTTTTTTTTTTGATTGGTTGTTTTTTAATCTCATTTTTTATCCTCCTTGGGTTTGCTGAGCTTCTAGGTTGTGGTTATGTGGTCTGTTGAATTTCATTAATTTTTGAAAATCACTGGTTATTATCTTTTTAATTATTTTTTTACCTTGTTTTGTGTGCTTTCTCAATCAGTACTTCCAATCACATATATGTTATACCATTTGACATTTATTTATCTCTTATAAATATAATCGTACATTTTTCAATTTTTTTTCTCTTTATGTGTCTCTTTGAATCATTTCTATTTATCTATCTGCAAGTTCACTTATTATTTCCTCAGTTCTATCCAGCTTGTTGATTTTTTGAAAGAATTCTTCATCTTCAATGTTAATTTTCCTTTATTTATTTTTTAAAATTTCCATTTATTTCTCTTTTCATATCTGAAGAATAAGAATGAGAGGTATTACATACCTCACTGAATCATGACTAAATAGAGTCTGGCTTCATAAACAATAGAAATCAGAGGCTTCCTGGGAATCCAGTTAGTATACACTAACTAATGGAAGATCTTAACACAATATTATTTTCAGGATGAAAATCTTGAGTTGTTATGATTAGTATTCAAATTCCAGGGAAAGAGATTTAGGTTGGCCTGTTTTGGGTCATCCTTGTTAGTCCCAAGGCCTTGACACACATTTATGGAATGTCAGACAAAATACAAAATGGAGAAAGGTGATGTTCCAATGGGAAATATAGGTTCTTTAGTTATTGGAATAATTTTCCTGGAAACTTCTCTTCTCTTTTCTCTAGCAGGTGAAATCCTCTTTACCTTTTATTGTATTTTTGACCACTAAATTATCTATGATATCTTTCCAGATTGATACCACCAAAGTCACTAATTTTTTTCCCCCTCAGTTCTCCAGAAAGGCCCTGGCACAACAGTATAGAAAGCATCACACTGTATTATTATTACTTACCTTTTCCCAAATGTCTTCCTTTCTAGATTTTGAGATATTAACAACACGCCCTTTCCCTTTTTACTCAGTTTATTTAAAATAAGTATGTATTATCTGAGTAAATAAATAACACAACAGGAAAGACATGAATTTCTATTGGACTGAGGTAAAAACAGAGCAATGCATCTCAGAAAATAAAGCCCTACCACACTGTGTGAGTGTGCATGAAAGCTCACTCAACTGCTGTAGACATTTTATTTATGGTCTGAAAGATTTAAATATGACTCTTCGAGAGCTATAAGCGACAGTTAATTTTTATTCTATAGTAAAACACAGGTTTACACTTGCAGGGTTTTAATTTACCCTGTTATTCTTAGAGCATACTATCCATTGTTTCTTCTAGATGAAAATAATTGATCTTGATTTGGAAAAATAGTAATCTCCTAATCGTCTCATAATAATGAAATGATTATGAAATGATGAATAACGAAATTAATCTTAGTTTCAGTGTAGCTTTCAAACATTATAGAATAAGACTGCCCTAATCTTCCAGCAAAAGAAGGCAATCAGACAGCTTTGCATTTCAAAGGGACTGGCACAGCTGGCAAATTGACCAACATATATGCAGGTCCAAAGTAGATTAAAAGAAGTAACTGGCATGTTGCTCACCTGTACAAAAACTCCTTATTTCCACAGGAAATAAACTTTTATTTTAAAATGAACTGTGAAATTTGAAAATGAATCCTTTAACACCCTTCAGGTTCTAAATGCACTGAGGACTCTGAAGATAAAATTAGCATTTCAAAAGCAGACAACACCAGGATGAGAGTCTCTGAGGACTACAACCCAAGTATGCTCTCCAGGTGTGACCAAAGCAGCTTTTATGTAACTTAGATTTTCCTTTCCGCTTCCCCCAAGACTTTTCTTCATCTCTAATGTATACCTTGTGCTTTTTCTTCTGGGTCTCTCCTGTGTCTTTCCTTCTTGCTTTTTTTCTGTGTGTTTCTGTTTAATGGATGCACACACAGACACACAAACATATTTATGAGAGGCTGAAGGACAGAGGGAGAGAGTCAGGGTCATATACGCTGTTAGACTTTGGGCATGTGCAGACAAAGCAACAGAATCAATCTATGATTTGTTTTCTCTTTCTAAAGAGCTCTTAACTTCTGTGTGTACGTGTCCCATATTTTTTTCTTAGATTCTGTCACAAAAATGTTATACTTTTTTTTTTTTTTAAAGATTTTATTTATTTACTTGAGAGAGAGACAGTGAGAGAGAGCATGAACGAGGAGAAGGTCAGAGAGAGAAGCAGACTCTCCATGGAGCTGGGAGTCCAATGCAGGACTCGATCCCGGGACTCCAGGATCATTACCTGAGCCGAAGGCAGTCGTCCAACCAACTGAGCCACCCAGGCGTCCCTAAAATGTTATACTTATCTTGATTTAAGAAAACAGAATGAATGAAAGAAAAATGAGAATGAAATCAGGATGGTTTCTTGCATAAAAGCAATAGTATTTTATCAGTCCAAATATGATAAAGAGAAGATAAAGAGAAGATATATATGTGTGTGTGTGTGTGTGTGTGTGTGTGTGTGTATACATACACACAAAACCAAATTTTTAAAAAATTTTCTTTAATTATCAAATTAATTGCCATCAGTCAGCAGTTACTGTGTATCCCTTGATATGTGTATTGCAAGGCTGGGGCTTGGGTTAGTTAATTGAAAACAAACAAACAAACAGGTGTGAGTTCTGCCACTGAGATAGGCTTAATTTTGATTGTATTAAATGAGGGAAAAATGACAATACAATTAGTAATATCAAGGTACTATTCTACTGTCCCCTTTAATCTACTTGAAATAATATTTAACTTACATTCAAGTTTACTTTTTACTTATGTGGCTTCAATCTTCCCTTGGAGACATATTTAGTTATTTTTATATCAGAGCTATTTGGGATTCTCTATTTAGTCAGCAATGGACCTAAAGTCTTTTATATTAATTGGACACTGATATAGGGGGAAAATGTATTTCCCACTTGTCATGGCAGAAATGACTTGCCATAGTGAGACTCAGTTTCAATTCCGTTGCCTCAATGGAGTAAAACAGGTGCAATGAACAGGTTTCTCTCTTTTCAACAAAAAGAGCAAAGGGATAAACTACTTGTAAAAAGATTTCCCTTTATAAGCATTACATATTTTTTTTGTTGCAGTAATGTGAAATGTATCTTTTTTTGAAAGGTTTCATGTGGTTTTATTTGATTGAGAACAATAGTTTAAAATCACAATTTGCTATTTATACTTTTTAAGAATAATATGAGGAAGGATAATGAAATCACGATTAGTATTAACTGAGATTAGGCTTATAAAGAAGATCTTGAACAAGTGTCTCTAAATAAAAATGTATGTTCCAGGAGAGGGAAAATAATACCTATTCTTAACAGGCATAATATTTTGTAGAGCAAAAAAGGTATGTAATCAAATATGTCAAAAAATGTGTGAAGCACTTAGTAATGATGCATATAAACCACTGTGAAAGTTAAGAGAAAAAAAAAACAGATGATAACTTATTGCTAAAAGCAGGGAAGATGTCAGAAGTTGGTTGATTGAGTAGCTTATTGAAAGACAAAACTATTCAGAGTTAATAAAATAGAATGAGCAAAGGCATGCCTAAAAAAAAAAAAAAAAGCATGAGGACTGGAAAGAAGCAAATAGTTCAATAAATCTCATGTGTAGTTTTTTACGGGGATATAATGGGACAGATTTGGGGAAAAAGTTAGAGGCAGGCCTTAGGTGTCTTAAATATCTAGTATGTAATTTTATTTGACTCTCTTGACAAAGTGAAATCTCTAAACTTCTAATGGCAGAAATAGTTGATCTAAGAACAATATTGTAGGGATGACTGGGTAGTCGGTTGGATATGCTACGGACTATGTTGAAAATATATGGATATGTTTTCAGCTCAGATCATGACCTTGGTATTGTGGGACTGAGCTCCACATCAGGCACTACACTGGGTGTGAAGACTGCTTACAATTCTCTCTCTCTCTCTCTCTCCCTGTGTCCCTCCCTCACGCTATCTCTCTTTTTCTCTCCCTCAAAAAACAAACAAGCCCAGAATAATACTGCTAAAAGTACTCAGATGGTAACCATAGGAATTAAATAGGATAATATATGTGATATTCTCATAGGTACAGAGCATTCATATACTGCTTTATTACAAACTGATTTGATATTCATTCAATACTCAGTTTTTTGTCTTGCCATTGTTTGCATACCAGTGTCCAGAATAAGTTGACAATTTCTAGTGTACAAATTCTGCCTTTAACTTCTATATCTTTAGGCCATAGTAGATAGTAAATAAGTACCCATAAAAAATAACTCTGTTAGGAAAGAACAACAAAAAGTCAAAAATGAAACATAGAGGTTTGGAATCTTTTCTATGGTTCACCATTCAGAAAACTGTGATGTTGACAAAAGGAGTAACCATAGGAGAAGCCCCCAGCTTGGGTGGAAAAGAATAAGATTAGTTTGAAACACATTAAGGCAGGAAACATTAAAGGAATAGTTAGATCATAAATGACAAGAAGGCAATGTGGAATTATTAGAAGTTGCATTATAGTCTGTGTAAAGAAGAGATGAATTGATTCTCCAAGAAAAACATTAAGGTCGGGAAGCCTGGGTGGCTCAGTTGGTTGAGAACTGCCTCTTGGTTTTGACTCAGTTTGTGATCTCATGGGTCATGGACACTGAGCCCCTTGTAGGTTCTGCGCTCACTGGGGAGTCTGCTTGAAGATTCTCTGCCTCTGCTCCCTTCCCCACTTGTGTTCTCTGATTTAAATAAATAAATCGATCTTTAAAAAAAGAGCAACTTCAGAATTAATAAGAAAATTAGGAAATAACATGCTAACTAACCACTACCTAAACTTCTCTGTAAAATATTTTGGAAAGTTGAGGTTTTTAATTCTGTAATAATATTTTAATTTTACATCTTATATTTAATTATATGTCTTATTCCAAGGATAATGTAAAAATTATCAAACCAGAAATAATTTCCTACACAATGAATAAAGAGAAGAACTCCTGAAACCTAGAAATATTGAAACTAAAACCTACAGAATATAAATATTTTGCCAAAAATTACAAAATTATTAGCCAAAGTGGTACTCTTTAAATGTATATTTTCATTTTGTTTCCTGTTTTTCCCCTTTTCAGCAAGTGATTTTAATCATATCAAATTTCTTAATCTTTTAGTGGTTACATCCGTATGTTACAATATTAGTTGTTAATAGGAAATTGATGAGAGCTGATAATCACCTGTGCTTTGTTAGTTTTCCATTGCTATGAAGTGTTCAGATTTTTTCTTTGACCTTGAAATTTGAAAATTTCATACCTGTAGTATGCCCTGGGATGGACCTTTTTTTAATTATCTGGGCTTCTTTTAGATTTTGCCAGCCATGCAAACACTTTCTCAACTGCAGAGTTCATTATACACAGACATGCGCATACAGACTCACATACATGCATGATAATATTCGTATGTTAAATCAAGAAATGGTTATTGAACAATTAACGCAAGTTTAATGTGATGGGATAGAGCATTGGATCTAGCTGACAAAATGATTGTTATTATGAAACTTGCATTCTCCTGGGAATGGGAATAGGCAGGAAAACACACAAAAAAATATGACATAGAACACATTAAAATGCATCAAGTTTCATGGGGCAACGTAAAATCAAGGAAGGGAAACGTGAAGTAAAGAAGATGGGATAACTTGTTCCGTGAAGAACTCACTAATAATAGCAGTGAGGGAGAGAGAAATGTTTGCTCAGGGAGACGAGTAAGTGCAACATTCTGTGTCAGGAGCATTTTACTGTGTTTGAAAACCAACAGACAGGACTTTGTGGTTGACAACTGAAACAATGCTGGGAGTTCCACTATAAAATATTCTGTTTCAGAGACAGTCAGAGACTATGTTTTGAAGGGCTTTGCAGGCCACATGAAGAATATATTGCTTTTTACTTTAAGAAAAATGAGAAATCAGAGGAAGGCTCTGAGAAATGACAGGATATGGTCAATATTGAAAGGGGTTATTCAGATTGCTATGATGTGAATAAATTGACTCGAGGAAGGAGCTAGGGTGGTGGAGCCTAGCAGATCAGTTAGAGAAGACTACAATCTCCTAAGCCAGAGAAGATAGTGACTTGGATAGTGGCAGTGGTAAGAAAAGTGAGAAGAAAAGGTGGAATTTGGGATATGTTTAAAATTGGAGATACTTAGATTTGACTGGTGTCAAATAAAGAGGATAATCAAAGATAGAGATTTTTGGTCTCTCCACTTGAAAGGCAGATATAGCTGCTTTTAATACAGGTGAAATTTCCTAAGTTCCATAACTAAATATTTTACATTTACTATCCTATTAAAAGAAATGTGTTAATATCTCTTGCCTTCTAATGGTCTCTGTCCTCAATTATTATTTGAGCCTATATATTTCGCATTCATTTTATCATAGTCTCAGAGAGAGAGAGGAATAAGAACATGGACTCAGTTTACATTTTTACTGGAAGGTCCAAAAACTGTTTTTCAAAATTGAGAAATTTATACAAAGTAATAATCTGCCTTTTTATGAAAATAAAAGATACCATCAATTTATTTACTATTTTTAAAAGTAAGTTTAGTATTAAAAGCAATACCATATGTATTAGACTAAGAGATAGGAACACATAGCAGAAAAATAGTGCATTCTTCATGTTCGGCATCTGAATTCAAATCTCATTTCTTCTGAAATAACTATAGGACCTTGGGCAAGTATGGTATATTTTTAAAACACACACACACACACACAAATATATGTATATATGCACACACACATACATATATGTGTATATATAGTAGGAAGGTTAACTTTATCTATGTCTTAGATATCTTAAAGATAAATAAAAAATTGCAAGCACAGTATATAATATAAAACTTGACAGGATTTTACATAGAAGGCGTCCTAAACAATTTTGAACTAATGCTGCTATTTAACCCTGAATCAAAACTCCTGAATTTCAGTATTGGCTATTCTAAATTAAAACACTTGTGTGGCTCAGTTAGTTAAGCCTCTGACTCTTGCTTTTGGTGTAATTTATGATCTCAGGGTGGTGAGATCGAGCCGGTATTGGGCTTTGCTCTGGACATTGAGACTGTTTAAGATTCTTTCTCTTCCTCTCCCTTTTGCCCTTCCCTTGCCCTCACACACAAGTACACATGCTCTATCCCTTAAATAAATAAATACTATTCTTCTCTATCATTCTTCCAACTAATGAGAGGCAAATCACTTATAATTTTCCTTCATTTTGTTTTAACTTAATATGTAATGGGACCCAGACTAAAACAGGAATTAGTAGTTTAGTAGTTACTAAGGAGATGAGAGTATCCATCTCACACTGACTGCAACTTTCAGACTTTTGTGAATGTTTCACCAGGCAGTGTTGCCTGGTGCATTATTTGAATGATATCTGAAATGGTCCCCAAAAGAGTAAAAATATTCAGTAAGCATCACTCTGTGACAACTCACTGGTGATATACAAATTAATCTAAGAATTACTTGTTAAAACCCTGTGTCTTGATGCATGTATCTCTCTCCTAATTAAAAGTTTACCTCAAAGATTCTTCTAAGATTCTCTCTACCATATTTAGAGTAGCATAATCACTGCTATGTTTAAGCTACTGCGTTTAGACAGTGTTGAAATATTTGGTGTGTTCCAGGTTGTGGCTAGAGCACTTACACATATTCAAAGCATTTCACAACTGGTTCAGTATGGACCTGAACGAATGAGAAAAGAGGGTGTCTGTATACAACCTGTGTGTTTAGAAGTACAGATAGACTGAATAGCAGCACTCACATGAACTCACATTTGATCATCACATAAGGTGGATATAATCAAACAGCAGAGAAATAGGAAGTATAAGAACTGAAATTTGAACTTAAGTCTATCCAACAATAAATCTTAGATTGTTTAACTTTTGGTCATTTCATCACTATATCTTTGTAAATGGATAGTCTTCAAAATTTACTAAAATTCATTTATTTAATGAAGACTTTCAGAATGTTTAAATTTAAAAAAAATGCTGCTTAGCTCTTGTAAAGTGGAAAGAGAATTGTAGTATGTATGGAATTTCCATTATTGGATCTGAGATTCTGGGTTTTTCCTGAGCTGATAAGTTTTATTAAGCTTCAGGGCATTCTATTTGCCTGACAGTCTTTGTCTCATTTTCAAAGGTATGTCGTAACTTAGTTAATCAGGAATTATGAATAAACCAATAAGGACTTATGATGCTATAAATAATTCTATAAAAAAAACAAAGTATCCCCAAATCAGGACCATAAATGCAAATATTACTCAAAAGTAATGAAGGCTTTGGCTTTCAGGAACATTTATAAATGGAGAAAGTGACTTAAGCTTACTTAAGGCTGTAAAATATAAATGCATGATACAAAACTTTGAAGACACATCATTTTCATCAAAAACGTCACTACTATGCTCCAGAATTCCATCACAAAGCACCTAGCTTTTATTACAAAGCCTAAGAACATATACTAGAGAAGTGTGTGCAATTTGAAACTCTATGTAATCAAATGAAATTCAGGTTCACAGAAGCTGTGCTTTTCATAGAGATAGATCCCAGGAGCACAATTCCTCTTATGTAGCTCCTGTTGGCCACTGCTAACATTTTGGCAGCAGACATTGTTTAGCATGAAACATTTGACACTGCTCTTAGAGGTTTCTTGAGTACCCAATGGCCCCAGTTGATGTGTAGGATATATACACAGTTTAAACAATTTTCTTGACTTCTGGCAATTTCTCACAAACTAGAAACCCCAGCAGGAACTAAAATGACACTGACAGCTATGGGATGGTCTGCATTATATTTCACCTTTTAGCATTTTTACTCTTTCAATAAAGTCTATCATCGAGAGGGATGGGAGGCTTGTCAGGTCACAAATACACTGTAAAGGAGAAATGACAGAAGTTTTGCTCTTTGTATGAATAGGGTCTAATGTGAAACTTAGTTAAAGTCATTCTGACTCTTGTATAAAGTTGAGAAATATGGCAGATTTTTTGCGATGTTTCGAAAACCTATTTGCCATCCAGTTATATTTGAGAAATGAGTGATACCACCATGAAATTTCCTAATAAATCTCCTAAGATCTTATGCCCTCCATAGAGGAACCAACAAGTTGCCTGTCAGTCTATCATTTCTTCCTTCCTATGTTATTGGGCAGCTCTGAGAAGTCATTTCCTTGAATTACTAATACTCACTTTTAGGTGATTGTGGGGCAATTTTGACCTAAGAAATGCTAATCCAGTCCCTTTCTGGAGATTTAAAATTGAGGGAAAAAATAGTAGATCGTTTTCTCTTGGGTGATCGGACCAGTCATATTAAAACTCAGGAAGTATGTATTGAACAAACACCATCTGTAATTTGAGAAAGGAAACAGTAGAAATAATCTCACAGGAAGAGCAAAAGATAAAGCAAGCATGCAGAAAGGAGCAGAGAGACAGAGAAATTTCATTGGCTCCTTATGCCCAGCTTCAATCCGTTTTTGAGATCCATGTGTTTTCTGAAACATGCCTCCTTTGCCCCTGCAACAGTTTCTCCTGCTATTCCTGAGCTAATGCAAGGTGTTGATAGAATCAAAAGAGTTCTCACTAATATCCTCTCCTAATGGGAATAAAGTGTTTCTAGTCATGCTCCTTCTGGCAGAAAGCATACATTAAACAGATAGCTTATGATAATGGAGAATACCGATGGAATAAGCAGCATATTAAGTTTTATGTCAGATAACCAGGGTAGCAGAGGTGAAAGATACGAGTTTGAAAGCCAAAAACATAGACTCTGACTCTTATCAGATAGCTGGTCCTAGGTTAATTATTTGGATTATCTTTATTTTGGTGTTCTCACAGGCCAGATTTATGGTATGTGTAGTCATGCTGGTCCTCATGTGCAGAAGAACTTTGGGGTTTGATGTTCTGCTTTCATCTTGTTGAAAGTCTTAATAATTTCTTCTTCTGACTTTATTTGTAAGTGAAGTTCGATAGGACAGTGGAACTTGCACTAAAAGCTTGGTGACTTGCAAAAACTTGCACTAAAAGCACAGTGACCTTGCTTCCTACTGTCTCTAACCTTCCCAAGGTGAGTTCTTGACTGTGTTTCCAAACATCTGCATGCTGGACCTCATTCAGAATCCCTCTCTCCACAGCTGCTTTGCAACTGTTGCTGCCCTCTTCACAGGTGTGCAACTGGGCTGCCTCAGTGAGGCATGGGAATCCTACACTCCACCATTCTGCCCACATTCCGCCAGCACTCTGCCTAGGAGCAGGGCAGCATGTCAGATGCATGTCTCAAGGGCTCACAGGGCTGGGCAAGGCAGCCGCCACTACCTTGGGAGGATAGCACCACAGAACAACATATTTGGCAAATGACTCTGTGGGAGCTTCTCTCGCATTACTGAGCCAGGTACTGAATGTGTCTTGGTATGAGGATTGGGATCCTTGAGGATCATCTGTGCACAGTGCATAGGGACAGTGGGCATAGAAACAAATATCGACTTTCCTGGCATTTTCTTTTTTACTCTGGACCCTGCAAATTATGTCATTAGCTCTGGTTCTGGGTGAAAGAAATATTCTCACCCTGATTCCAAATGAGAAATTGTCCTTTTCTAGCTTTTCTAATGGTAAGGTTTGTAAGAATCAATTTCCATGTGAGTATTTTGGTAGAAGGAAAATAAAAGTCATAAGGTAAGTAGAATCGATGTGGGAAACAAAAACAAAAGAAAAAAAAATGTCCTATTTACAAAAGTCCTTGAAACAGGCAATGTGACTTTCCACCAGGAACTCAGCTGCCTCGATATTAATACTTTGCTAAGGGCAAAAGGAAAACTTAACATTATCCTGATCCCCCAGGATCCTGTAAGTCTACTTTATCCTGTAAGTCTACTTTATAAAAAAAATATTTTGGAAACTTCCTTTATCTCTGCTCCCCAAGATACAGGTTGACAATCATCTTCCAAGCATATGATCCATTAATATACATCTGAAGGGTCTCACGTCTAAGGTTTTATTAGACAGTAATAAATGACATTTTCCTAACAACCCCTAGTCCCTCTCAAGGTCCTGGAAAGCTGCTTTCCAAAATTCTTTAGAGACTTGTGTTATCCCTAAACCCCTCCTAGCTTGAAAGTATACAATCGGCCACTCCTCATGACCCAGTGCAGCTTTTTCTCCCCACGCATTTTCTCCTGGTGCTTTAATAAAACCATCTTTTTGTACTGAAGATGTCTCAAGAATTCTTTTTTGGCAGTTGACTCTGAACCCCACCACTTCAAACCACTTCAGAATGAGGGATATATTGAAGAGAAAAAAGCATAATGTATATCTGCTCTGGTTCACCCTCTATAGTTTCCTAACTGGTGTGCTACCATTTGTTTGTAGGACAGTAGACAGTCATGTTCAGCAGGCAGCAGCCTCCTTTAATTTAGTCCCTTATGGTGCATAGTCATTTTTATTAAAAGACTGTGAAACAATGTAGAGCTACAGAATACAGAGGATACTGAAAAAATGTAGAGCTTCAGTGCAGAGTTGCAGAAAATAGAGGATACTGAAACATTATGGAAGGGTTAAGTTGAATTAAGGTGTCCTGTAAAGCACATAGGAAGCTATACTATCTAGTTAGTATTTGATATATGGAGTTATACAGAATTTTTGATGAAGTGGGAGCTGAAAACTGTATGTTATTATACTTCTTCCATCCAAGTAAACATATTGAAGTCCTATCATAAATTAGTTAGCTCTTGATTCTCTACAGTAAAGGGAGACATGGGTAATTTGATAGAGTTGCAAATCATAGATGCTTAAAGACTTCATTTTAAAAAATAGTTTCAAGTCCTTTTTTATCAGTTTTGCTAATACAAGGAGTGACATTGATTGATTTAATTTTCACCTCTTCTACCTGTCCCTGCTCACTTGCTAGTAAAGGTGCTAATAAGTAATGTAAAAGCCAAAAGCATTAGACAGAAACTGAAAGAAACAGAATTAAGGGATTGACTTCTTATAGACTGGGGACCAAAGAATTATATAAAATTGGGCTATGGCTAATCACAGAGATACATTCTTAAATGTTGAATATGTGTCAAATTCTTGTCAAATTTTAAATCAGAGTCTTTTGACTTGGTAATGCTCAATTAGTTAAATACAAATAGACAAACCAATGTTTGAATAATTTCTGTTGTCTATATGGAGGAGGATTTAGATGTGAGTTAAAGAGTTTATTAATCATTTCTTTAAAATATTTCAAATTTGTCTAATACTGAACCCACATCTCATAATTATATGGTTATGTCTCATAATGCTGTATGTAAACCTTGTTACTAATGGCACAGCAAATAACATTAATTCAGTAAGTTTGGAGTTAAGGAGTTGAAAAATTCTAATCTAGATACACTCATGCCCAAACTTTGTAGTTACTTGCAGCTACATTACCACATACATGATGGAATGGTACAGCAGGAAGCTATTGTTGAGACTACTGAGTACTTATTATACATTCCATCGATGAAAAAAACAAGGAGCAAAGCTAGTGAATTGCTAGTTGCTCATGATTCTATAATAAATAATAGAGTCATCTCTAGGTAATACATTGCTATCTAAAATCACCCGTTGCTTCTAAAATCAAACTGCGATTTGCTATTAGTTAGAATCTGAAAAGTAAATCTACACTTACATATCTATCTTTTATATCTTTCTTAACAAACTGTATCACAACAGTTCATAACTCATAGTTGTTTGTAAATTCAAAAGGAGAAAGAAACTTAGAACCTCATATAATGAGACCTCCAAGATTAAACTGTTTGCTTGAGGGCACTCCAGGTCTTAAAATCAAGCCACATCACTACAAGTTAATATTTTATTTCCCTTTGAATTTTATAAATATACTACTGTTATCATAAAAACTTTTGAGATACGAATACAATAAATAATTTCAGTGGTCTTTTTAGAACTGAACTATGAAGGAAACCTAAAAGGTATTGGAAATCCCGTTTGATGTCATCATTTTAGAGCCCAAGAGCTGATTAATATTCATTGGCTTTGTTGGAAATTGAAAGAGTATGATGTTTATCAACATATAATGGTGTTTGTTCATTACATTGATTTTTATTATGAGTTTTCACAATTTGAAATAATAACTACAAAAACAACCCGAATGGATTTCTGATTGTTCATTGTTTATAGCATCTGTAGAAAATATGTTGGCATGACATTCACAACTAACATGCTTTATTTAAAATTAAGGGGAAAATAGTACTAATTATAAACATTGTCTATAATGGAGCTTTGTAGTTTACATAATTACATTTTGTAAAAGAAAGGAGGCAAGCTTGGTCTGACTTCATTTTACCATTGGAAAGGATCTGACCGTCTTCCTCCTATGGTACCAGCTGCATGAGATCAGTGTGCTTCATTTCAATAGCCTACAGAGACAGTTTTCTTTCTAAGAGCTCCCTTTGCAAATGTGCCAGGGGAAGGATAATTTTGCTCTCTATAATAATATGCAGAAGGCTAGTCTTGTCCAGAAATTATGCTTTACAAACTATGTCTAGACCAGCACTGCCACCAAAAATCTCAGTCTCAAATAAAAATGTCTGGTTTTCCTTTCTTTTTCTTTTTTTTTCTTTCTTTTTCTTTCTATCTCTTTCTTTCTTTCTTTCTTTCTTTCTTTCTTTCTTTCTTTCTTTCTTTCTTTCTTCTTTTTTTTTGGTCAGATTGCTCTCAAGAAGTATTTTCCAAAATAAATGAATAAATAAATTAAAAGATGGATAAAGATGTGAATGATTTCCATTGTGGTTTCTATTTATAGGCTCTCCTCTCATTATTTGCCTGTGGGGCAAAATTACATTAAAATAAACAAATGGACTCAAAGTCAGGTAAAAGTTAAAATGACCTGACCTAGTACACTTCATTTAAATTTTCAAAGTTAAGACAATGAAAAGACTTAAATATTCCAAACTGTAATTCTTTAAAATTTATATAAATCATCCTATTGGAAAGAAAACATTTTTTTTTTAATGTTTAACAAAAAAAGTTTATATAGTGACAGGACAGTCATGGGTTTACACTGAAAATTCCAGATGTGTAAAGGACCTTCTAGTGATATTTGCATAGCCTGAATTTGATCTGTGTGTGTGTGTTTTTTTTTTTCCCAGGCAAATAGACCTATATGCCTTAGATAATACTCATCTCTGTGTCTTTAGTACCCAGAGCAGGATATTGTATAAAATGGGTCATAATAATTAGGATAGCTTTGTATCATGTTCCAGTTAGTGACGGCTTTGGTGTACTCATTGAGCAATTGTGGGTGACAGAATTCATACCTTGGATCCTTTTGTTTCCACATCTATAAAGTGAGGAGGGGAATAATAAATATCTACAGCCTAACATATTATCTAATGAAACCACCTGACAGCATTTCTTAAAAAAATAATTTTAGTAATGAATTATATCTGAAAAGTCAATGATAAAAAATAAAGACAAGGGCAAAGAGCAAACATCAAAGCTCTTCAAAACATATGACTTGTTGGGGCGCCTGGGTGGCTCAGTGGGTTAAGCCGCTGCCTTCAGCTCAGGTCATGATCTCCGGGTCCTGGAATCGAGTCCCACATCGGGCTCTCTGCTCAGCAGGGAGCCTGCTTCCCTCTCTCTCTCTCTCTCTCTCTGCCTCTCTATCTACTTGTGATCACTCTCTGTCAAATAAATAAATAAAATATTAAAAAAAAACCAAACATATGACTTGTTTTATGTATCACTGGATAAAGCAATAACATGAAAAGAATACAGAAACAAAATAACATCTATAACTTTTAAAGCTATTCAAGCCTTAGAAAAGAACGCTCCAATTACAAAGCTATTTGGAGACATAATGATAATCCTTGCTTCAAGGATTAAGAATAAGAAACTAATAAGACAAAAATCTAACTCCTTGGTGAAAGTTGTTAATCACTTCATGATATAGCCTGTGCTAGTGAACATTTAAAAATTGTAAGTGTAAACCACACATATATGTTGGTGATACTTCCCCACTGCTAAGAATCATCATTTTTAACGTGCCTGAAAATATTTTGGAGACAAAAATCCCTCTTGGAAGGCATTACTGTTTACCAAGTCTGCTGAGAAAAAACTTTGTATAAAAAATGACCTGTTATTTTAATAGTATTAAAAGAAAAAATCTTAGAGACCAATAAAACATTAGACTTTCACTGAATTAAACTGAAATGTAAATTTATCACTGATTCATATCCTGAAAAATAAAGAAGGCCAAGTTTCTTTCTTCTTTTTTTTTTTTTGATTTTTAAATTTATTATTTGACAGAGAGCGTGATCACAAGTAGGCAGAGAGGCAGGCAGAGAGAGAGAAAGGGAAGCAGGCTCCCCTCTGAGCAGAGAGCCTGATGTAGAACTCGATCCCAGGATCCTGAGATCATGACCTGAGCCGAAGGCAGAGGCTTAACCCACTGAGCCACCCAGGCATCCAAAGGCCAAGTTTCATTGGGGTGATTGATAACAAAGAAAATGCTGAAATGTAACATAAATCAAACAATCTGCATTATCCAGAACTAAAACATAAAGAGCATAGTACAACTATCATGCCCAACATCAAATAGAATTTAAGACATCACTACACACAGCTTATAAGCTTAATGCTCTACTAAATGCAGTTATTTTACTAAGCACACGTATACCAGTTCCTTTAATAGATGTTGATGTTTCAAGGCGTCAATATTAAGCCATGAACCTGGTTTTGCAGTCTAATGGAAAATATATTACTCATAAATACCTAGTTTCAGTGTTAGGTGGTGAAGGCTGTTTCTCCTCACTGGCATTGTTTCCTCTCTAAAATGTATCTAGCTCTCATCTGCATGTGTTATAACAGAATTTACCATTTTTTCCATACTCAGGCTCTCTGGATTCAGTAATTCAGCTGAGATCTGCTGAAGATGAGTTAAATACATATCCTAACCCATTAAATAGCTATATCATTGATTAATTCAAGAATGGGCTTCTAATTCGCACTAGGCCAGTTGGCATCCTTCACTAGGATTCATAAAATACTACTCTGATAGCAAATGTATTCCTAGTAATGATAAGTGGCCTTATTTCCAATTGGGTAGAAAAGGCTGCAAGGGAACATATTATGAAGATATTTAAACACTACTTCTACTTTTGTTCTGAAGCCACCTTTCCTATAGTTTTCTATTTTTGTCTTAAGGCAGGTTGACCTGCATTTCTGACATTGCCTGCCAAGATGGTCATTCATCATTTACTGTTTTCCATGCGTGGTTTCCTTAAACAATTAAATCTATGATACACAATTTTGAAAAGCATAACACTTTCTGAAGGTGTTACATCTTCATTTATCTTGAAGGTTGAAGGAAAACTTTCAGGTAATAAAAATCACAATAAATTTATAATAGCTTTTGGGATATTTTTTCTTTTAAAAAATATTTTGATAAGGGGAGTTAATTCAGATAAGAGAAATTCTAGGTGTTTTTAGATGATCATTTATGACCATTAATATGGTCCTTTAATAGATAAGAACTGAATGCAAACATTTCTATGAAGAGATTCCTTCCCTACCAACAAGTTCTCCATGGGAAGGAATATTGACAACAGTCCCCATTTCTCTTTGAATGAATTGTGAAGGCCCTCTGTGTTACAATATGATCACACAGGCCACTGTGATAGAGTATAGGAAGCAAAATGCTAGAGTGTACTGACTGCAAGTTGTAGAACTAGGAGAAGATTCAGAGAAGGTCTACGAGCTCTATACCCTTGAACAGAGATTTGGACTTGATTTAAGACTCTGTTCTGTGTAAGCAACATGATCACCTAACATGGATAACTGTAAAAAAAAAAATGTCAGATCACCAGCATGGATAACAATAACAACAACAACAACAAAAATATGTCAGTTTCCTGGAGAAGTAAATTAATGATTGATAAAGTTCAGTTTTCCTCAAATGTAGGTATTTTATTTTAATTGTAGTTCCAAGTTGAAAAATATATGTCTACCTTCTATATTTTCCCTGTAGTGAAATGATATCTCATAGTATTAAAAGACCTTCATTTGTCTCCTGACCCTGCTATTCTCAGAATAGCAGGTAACTTAGTCAGCAAGACGATTTTAAAATATTTCTGATTCATTTTTTTTTATTTTTAAAATTTATTTATTTATTTGAGAAAGAGACAGGAAAGTGCGAACAGGGGGAAGAGGAGAGGGAGGGGGACAAGCAGAGCACTGAGTAGGGAACCTGATGCGGGGCTCAATTCCATGACCTTGAGATCATGATCAGAGCTGAAACCAAGGGTCAGATGCTTTAACAAACTGAACCATTCAGGTGGGTTTTTTCTTCTTTCAAATGAAAAACTATCAGTGGCAATATGGATAAATCTATTATTCCTTCAAAACAGAAGCATAGGGGGACGCCTGGGTGGCTCAGTTGGTTAAGCGGCTGCCTAAGGCTCAGGTCATGATCCCAGCGTCCTGGGAGGTAGTCCCACACTGGGCTCCTTGCTCAGCAAGGAGCCTGCTTCTCCCTCTGCCTCTGCCTGCCACTCTGCCTGTGCTCACTCTCTCTGACCAAAACAAACAAACAAAAAACACAGAAGCAGAAGCATAGGATATCAACAAACCATTGGTAATATAAAGCTAAGTGGACATAAGTTGAGCCTATTCGCCTTTTTTGCAAAAATATTTTATTTTGCCATACATTATGAAAAAGTTGATCTTGAAACAGAAAGTGATATTGGTGTCACAATAAAATACCTTCTCTAGCTTAAATAATGTAAGCAATGGTTGTCTAAAGGAGTTCGGTGGAATTCCACTTCTGTGTACTTGCTTTATGAAATTAAATTTGGTTTCTTAAATCTGTTTTGCCATTTGAAAAGATCTGTAATAGAAATTCATTTAGAAATTAAATTCAACGTGCTAATATGAAATTCTGGAAATGGATTATCTCAACTTGCTCTTCTTGGCAATTTCAACTTAAATACCTCAGGTTAAAACTAACTTCACCATCTCTCTAAATATATTTGTACATTTTATAGGTATACTATAAATTAGAAATGGCATACTTCTTCACCAAATTTAACAAAAGGTATCATATATTTATTTTGAATTAGATAAGTTCACAACTCCAAGACAGGAATGACATACCCAATTTAATATCAAATGAGTGTCCACCTGCTGGATTATGTGATTAATTAGGTGATCCCAGGGCGCCTGGGTGGCTCAGTGGGTTAAGCCGCTGCCTTCGGCTCAGGTCATGATCTCAGGGTCCTGGGATCGAGTCCCGCATCGGGCTCTCTGCTCAGCAGGGAGCCTGCTTCCCTCTCTCTCTCTGCCTGCCTCTCCATCTACTTGTGATTTCTCTCTGTCGAATAAATAAACAAAATCTTTAAAAAAAAAAAAAAAAAATTAGGTGATCCCAGCAATGTATACTTCTGAGCACTAGTGTCCTCCACTATAGATGGGAAGCAGATAGGTTATATGTATCATAAGGCTATGTGTGAATTGAAGATGTGACATGCTTAGGATGAAGGCTGGCACACACTTTTTTAAAATTATTAGCAATTTTATTATTATTATAAATTATCATTTTTACTCACATTAAGTGCCCAAAGCTATTATTAATTTTGTTTATATTATTAGAATTCTACTTGTATTATTGTTGACTCAAGATAATATCTTATTATTTTATTACTTACTGCATATTTTAAGACACTTTCACATATTTAAAAATATTTTTCACAAAGTATGTGCAAAAGAAGAAATCTGACAATGAATTCTATTTAAAATGTATTAGAGGGGGGATGCCTGGGTGGCTCAGTTGGTTAAGCAGCTGCCTTCGGCTTGGGTCATGATCCCAGCGTCCTGGGATCGAGTCCCACATCGGGCTCCGTGCTCCGCAGGGAGCCTGCTTCTCCCTCTGACTCTGCCTTCCACTCTGTCTGCCTGTGCTCGCTCTCACTCACTCTCTCTCTGACAAATAAATAAAATCTTAAAAAAAAATAAATAAAATAAATAAAATAAAATGTATTAGAGGTGTACCTGGTTGGCTCAGTGGGTTAAAACCTCTGCCTTTGGCTCAGGTCATGATCCCCGGGTCCTGGGATCAAGTCCCACATCAGGCTCTCTGCAAAGAGCCTGTTTCCTCCTCTCTCTCCCTGCCTGCCTCTCTGCCTACTTGTGATCTCTGTCAGTCAAATAAATAAATAAAATATTTTAAAAATAAAATAAAATAAAATAAATTAGAAAAAATACAAAATAAAAATAAAAATATATGAGAAAAGTAGATCTCCTGAGGCATGGAAAATAAAAGCAAACATAAACTACATAAGTTTCTGCACAGTGAAGGAAACAATTAACAAAACTAAAAGGCAACTTGTAGAATGGGAGAACATTTGCAAATTACATACCTGACAAAGTGTTAGTTTCCAAAATATATAATGAACTGATATAATTCGACACCCAAAAAGCAAAAAAATCCAGTTAAAAAGTGGACAGAAGACATTAACAGACATTTCTTCAAAGACAACCTCCAGATGGCCAACAGATATATGAAACGATGTTTAGCTCCATTCATCATCAGGAAAATTGCAAATCAAAACTACAATGAGATATGACCTCACACCCGTCAGAATGGCCCAAATCAAAAACCACAAGAAACAAGTGTTGACTAGGATGTGGAGATAAAGGAACCCTCTTGCACTGTCAGTGGGAATGTAAATTCGTGCAGCCACTCTGGAAAACAGTACTGAGTTTCCTCAGAAAGTTAAGAATAGAACTACCCTATGATCTGGTAATTGCACTACTAGGTATTTACCTCCCCGCCCCACCCCCAAAAAAAACTAATTCAAAGGGATACATGCGCCCTTATGTGTATAACAGCATTAATTACAATAGCCAAATTACAGAAGTAGCCTAAATGCATGTAATAGATGATTGATATTTTGTTATAAAATTAATCAGGAATTTAGACATCCTGTTTGAATCCAGAACACATCCTCATAAACAGAGTGGATAAGGAAAATAACCATTCAGAATAGAAGTTAACTGTGTGCAATTGTTAAGGCCACACTGGGTCATTCTACTTGAGTGATTGGTCCTCTGCCTGAGTGAGATATAAACATATTTCCTATGAAAACCATCATGCAAATATTCCTCTTAAAATTTAATTAGCCATGTTCATAGTTTGCTGACACTTAAACTGTCTGGTGTTAACATTTCCAAGGCTTTAATTAACAAGTACAACAGGGTTTGCTTAAAGCTGTAATGTGGTAGAACATGATTTTATGTATCTATTTTAATACCCAAATATTATCTGGAGCCATAGATTTATATCAAAATTAAATATCTGTTCCAGTCAAATAATGTCACATTGACTTCATTAGCATTCATGAAGCTTCACAGTTGGAATATAAGTGGCACCTTGTTCATTATAACGTAAGTTCATTAGTTGTTATCACTGCATCTATCATTTTATACTTCTGATATTAAGGAGAAATAGGTACAAATATACATTTTTAAATAGAAGCATTTCCTAGGCCAGATCAAGAGGAAATAATTTTATATGAAATTACAAAAAAAAATTAATTGCTCATTTATTTTGGACCAGGCACTTCACCTGAATTATCCCAATTAATCTTCATAACCACCACATGCATTTAATATTACCCTTGTTTTACAGAGGAAAAAAATGAAGGTGCAGGGAAGTGATATAATTAATCAAAGGAAGAAGTAGTATCTGAATAACAGTTTTTTCTTAAGTCTGCGCTTTCAACTTGTGTGTCTTGCTGTTTTGCAAATGTGTCCTCATTTTCTAAAGTTTTAATCTCAACTTGGGTATTAACTCATTAACTTTCTTCTGATTTGTCATGATTTTATATCTATGTTCATTGGTTAATAAATGCTGTAATAACTGCATTTAAATGCTAACTTTAATACCTGCTGGTCATTCCATGCAACATGGTTTTCCTTTCACCCAATATTCTACCACTCAGTCTATAACTGAGCTTCTCCCACTTGTAACTTTCTGCTTTATCTTATGGTAAGAGGTAAGGAATTTCTACTGGGTAAGTATGTGGTCAATTGCTGCTATGATTAGCATCCTATTCCCGTTGAAAAGTCAGAAGCAGATGTATCGTACACTCTTGGTTGCCTACTCAATATTCATTTCTTCCTTAACCTTTCTTAACATTTTGGACAAGCAACCACCCTTCTACTCATCGATATGCCTTTGGGGAAGCTGATCCCATTCTCGGACCCCAACTCCAACCCCTATTCTTCTACTTATATTACCTCAATCAGAAAGCTCTGTGCTATGTGTTGTCCTGTCATTCAGCTAATAATGATAAAGCCCCAGATATTCTAAATCTAGGGTCCACATTCTTATCACTATGTTATATTGCTTCTCTATCATGAGACTGTATATATACCATATCCTCAGAGAAACTCATAATGGAAAAATCATATATCTCTATTTGTTCTAACATATGTGAGAAGAAAACTGTTTCAAGTATATGTTCTTAGGTAATCATGCTCTGTGCAATTTAGGTGACAATAAGTATCACTTAGTATCTTATTATAATTATAATTATAAACATAACTATCAGAGAGTTTTAGCATTTTGAAATCCATTTGGAGAGCCAACTCCAAGAAAAGCTATAAAGTAGGGTGAAGTACTTTCTTTTCCCCTTATTCTTGCCAAGGATCTCTTCCTCAGTAGCCTCCCTAGCCCATGAAAGCCCTTACTTCACCTTTCACCAGCTCAAACCCCTACAGCTGAAATGTCCCCACCAGCCACTTGCGAAACCTCTCCACTACAATAAATCTATTTTATCTTGCCTACACCAGGTCCTTTTACCAGCTTAATGACTCTTACTAATGTAGCTCATCTCCTCTTAGTTTGTTGATGTGCTATCCCATTCTTTATTCATTTGATCAGAAAGGTATCATTTAATAATTTTCATGTGCAGAGGACTGTGGGCAAGCTATAGAACTAGTGCCATCTCTCAAGGTACTCTCTGCCTTATTAGATATACGAAACACTTATGCAAACAATTCATGCTAACAAAACTGGTAAAGGGGTCACTACAAAGTTATAGCTACAGTTCTGTGGAAGTTAAGAGACTACCCTGCTTGTTAATTCTTTGGGTATTGAAATAGGGGCCATTAGAAATAAAAGCCTAGAACCTTATGGGGCACCTGGTTGACTCAGTTGGTACAGCATGAGACTTCTGAGCTTAGGGCTCTGATGTAGAGCTCCACGTGTGGCATGGAGTTTACTTAAAATAAAGACTTTTTTTTTTTTTTAAATAGAAGGTTAGAACTTTAAATTATAATAGATCATTGATTTCCTGGACTGATTTTTATTATTGCTTTGGGGACTTTTCATATTTTAGCAATGTCAGCTACAAGGTCATCTTCTTTATGCTACGTCTTCAGAATGGAGAGAACTCATTTAATGCTTTTGAGGGCACAAGGGATGACATTCCTCAGTCTTTGAACTACTTTCTCCAACTATTTTGCTGGCCCATGAGACACTTCCCCAGCTATGGTTATATATATAAGACTGGGAAGGATGCAGAAACTCAAGCCATCTGCTAAACTAAACTACGTAAACAAACAAACAAACAAAAAACACATTTTTTTCTTATCATAAGGTCTCAGCCTCCACTTGACTGCTTTACTCTTTTTCTCTTTTAAAAATATGCAGAACTGTAACAGCAACTCTTCAAGATCTGAGTATCTTTGGGATTTTTAACATTTCTGATCCTAATCATTATCTTTGGAACAAAGTTTATTTTGTCAACATCTTCAACAGAAGGACTTCAGCAGCAGCAGTCTCAAATAAACAACCATATTCTGCAGTGTTTATGTACATAGGAGGTTATCAGTTCCTGAAAAATTGAGATTTTGCATCACTTTTTCATAACTGGTGTTTTTCAGGAGTGTATTCAGTTATTATAGATGCATATTGACATTATTACTTACTTAACAAAGAAAAAGCTTGAGCTGAAAATAAATAGGAAGGTTATCTGGAATAAGCTGAAAATATTTTCTGTGAAATATATTTGCCCTCAAAAGCATATCAGTTTTGACAGGTGGAATGTTGTCTTCACATTCAGCTTCGAGGTAATTTTTTGAGTAAAAAAAGGAAACCAACCTGGTTTTCATCTAACGGTCTTCTGAATCACCAGCTGGCTAACGTCTCTAAACTATACACTTTCCAAGCAAAGATTACAGAGCAAAAAAGCTTAATCCCCTAACCACATCCAGATTCTCATGAATTAATTCATTAGTTCATAAATAAATTACATCCTCAAACCACTGCCTAAACTAATGTGCAACTATTCATTTTCATCCCTTTGGGTTTCTAAGTGTTAGTTCAGATTTCTTTAATTACTAATCAGCAACATCAACAAGAAACATAGTATATTATATTCACAAAGACGTAGATACAAAGGGACCCTCTAAGTGTAAATTAGGTCTTTTCTTTATGATATCTTGGCTTTTTTATTTAACCTTTGAAAAGAATATTCAAATTTAAGATAAACATTATCTAGAAATTAATGCCATAAAATTCATAAGAATTCATTTCTATATTGTTTTACTTTTGCTTTTTTATGTATGTGCATATGTTTGTATGAATGTGTTGAACAGGGTGTAATCTTTTTTATCAGTACTGGGAACACTTAAGACAGCACAATTACATCTTCAAATATCCATACAACTGACTCCCAAGGATATTCTGGATCCTTGGCATAGAAACTATAACTTTGATCTAAAAAGGTAAATTCAAAAAGAAAAAAACAAATAAACAAAACTGGGCCACGTGTTACTGTCTCAGGGGAACAGAAATTTGCAATGCACGCTCAAGGCTGATTTTCTGTTTGGTTCTGCAAAGGTAGATTTATTTATTTTTAAAAACTAATTAGTTAATTAATTAATTAACTTAACCTTTGTATAACAATGTTTATGTTTGCTATAATAGTAACTCCTCTAGATGGCACTGACATGTTTCAAGGATAATAATATATTGGTCTAGCCACTTCTGAGAATTTTTATTTTAGTAAATTGTTCTACTTTTCATAAAAACGTGAAGATAACCAGGTCCATTATTTTACAGGATCTGTTATAAACTATAATCCTCTCAGACTTCTTGAGGACCAAAAGTATGTCCTTTTCACCATATCTTTAGGGGCTAGCATCATTCCTAGAATAGTCAGTAAAATCTGTGTTCAGTGAAGGTTGGTTGAATCAATTATCTATGTGCATATATATAATTTGAAGATATGTGTGTGTGTGTGTGTGTGTGTACACACATATATATAATATACATAATATAATATACACACACATTTTTACACCCAATAAAGCACTTACTATGTGACCAAATCTGAGTTTGTAATTTTGTTTTATATTGTAGTACTTAAGGACACCAACAGTTACTAATTTAATCCTTTTTAAAATAATAGAGATATGCAGTCTCAGATATGACTTGCTTAAGATCACATAGCAATTAGATGGCAGAATCAGGATTTAAAACCAAATATTATAGTAATTAATTTAAGTAGTTCTTAAATATTATGCTACATTTTAAAGATTTCAAGAATTCCATTAATAAAAGTCAACTTGTAAACCAATTTGAAGATCCCATTCAATTTATTTGCTCTATCAGTGTTGATTAATGTCTCTATAAGTAAATCATGTGTTTAATACTGAGCTTTTTGTTTTGCTTTGTTTTGTTTTACTACAGCACCAGGTAAATACCATTCTCCCTATTCTATTATTAAAAAGAACATAAAACTGTTGTGAATGTATGAACAGAGAGTAATAAGCATCACTGTGAGCAAAACAAGCTAAACCTCATGTTTTCTTAATTATAAGTCAACAATTAAGCCATGTTATATTTAATATAAAGTCATTATTTCCTTTTAACATCCTTTTATGCATTTGTACAAAGTATTTAACAATGAAAGATTATGAACTCACATTAACTATCTGACAAAAAATTAACTTTTAGCTAAACCCATTTAATAAAAAAATAAATATTTTCTGGATTTTTCCAGAAATCTTTCCTTAAAAGTAAAGTAAAAAATTTCTAAAATTGGATGTTTCAATTCAGTGTAAATGAATATGAATGTGTCCAAAATCAAAGGAGTTTGATGAATGCTGGCCACTGATTTGAGTATCCACAATCAGTGCTACTTAAGAGATCTGATGTACAACTATTATCAGTCTTATCTAAGGAGATAGGAAGTTTGATTCAGTAAATACACCACACTGGTTAGCTTCACTGACTTTTTTTGAAATGGGGTGTGGATAACTTTCTTGATGAAGAAATCTTGGATGATTTCCATTTATAGCACAAGTTTCCTACCTCCTTGTGGTAACTGTTCATACAGTATCAGCAGTGTGTGGAGTACATACGAGTTTGCACTGGTCTAAGTTAATAACATATTGGAATAAAATTCTCACCCAGATCATGTACACTGTATCTATATCACATCTGGGATATTTTCAGCCTCTCCAACTATCTAATGTAAACAAGTGGGAACCGGTATATGAAGCAATGTCTTCAAGTTCTCTTCAGTGTGAAAAGGGCAGAATTTTACTAGAAGAGTGGCAATGCTTTAATTGTTACATTTCTTTGCATGTTCTATGTCTCTGGGAGGGCATCTCTTCTAGTCCATCGGGGCTGTTATAACAAAAATACCACAGACTGGATAGCTGAAATACAACAGAAATTTGTTTCTTGCAATTCTGTAGACTGAGACATCCAAGATCAAGGTGCCAGCATGGTCGGGTTCTGGTGAGAGCCTTCTTCCTGGTTCATGGGTGGCACCCAGTCGCTATGTTCTCACAGGATGGTAGGAGCGAGGAATCTCTGCAGAGTCTTTTTCATAAGGTACTAATTTCATTTATGAATGCTACACCTCATGACTTAGACATCTACAAATACCATCCTCTTTGGGGGTTAGGATTTCAACATATGAATTTTAGAGGGATACAAATATTCAGACCAATGCAGTATCATTTTTCAGCTGGCATTATTATCTTAATAAGGTTTACAAATAGTTAAAAACTGAAAGTAAAATCATACTGAAATGAAGAAATAAGTAGTTTAGATTTTACTTCCAATTAATCACGTTTGGCAGAAAGGTAATCAAATGACCTAAAAATCTTCACGTGAAACCATGGTTCACTTGTGGCAATAAACGGAATGGCAGACACTTGGAGCTTTGGATAAAGGTTCTCAAATTTAGTGTTCATAAATACCGCTAGAGGAGCCTGCTAACATGCCCATTCTTGATGTTCCATCCCCACAAATTCTGATGTTAGTTCTGGAATAATGATGCATAATCTGTATTTTTCAAAAAAGTCTCCAATGTATTTCCACGCAGGTAGGCAGGAGTCCACATGGTGGAAAAAACCTGGCTCCCATGCATTAAATGAAGTGGACTAAATCAATTCTACAGCATGACTTTAAGGCCATAAGGATATAAGTAAAATTTCACCAGTATTTTATATGTGTGTGAGATTTAAATGAAGATGCACTTGACTGATTAAAAAAAGAAAAGAGCGAGCAGATTCTGTAAGGAGGACACTTGGATTTCGGAGTTCGTTTGATTGGATTCACAGAGTACAAACGACTGGGAGTTTATATTCTCCCGGTTGTATGAGGATTAAGCATACACAGTTTTTTCCTCTTGTCTCTGCTTAGCAACCAGATTTTGTCAAATACTTGAATAATGGGCTAGACGTTGGCCTTGCCAAAGTGTGATGCTTGGGTATGCCAGTGGATGTAAACTTCCATTGTCACTAGCATGTACCCTGAGCCCTCAGACCCAAACGTTTTACATTCTTCACTCCTCAGAGTGGCCTTTCCCAAGCAACACCTTTACCAGAACCCCTCTCCCCACCCATCTTTAATTTCTGCTCATCAATCCACTTTCTCATTTCTGAGATTATCTTGTGTGTATATTGTTTTCTTGTTTAATGTTTGTTTCTCTTCACTAGAATGCTTGCTTCCTGAAAGCAGAGAACATGCTTTCTTACACACTGCTATGATCCTGGTGAGTAAATCTACTTGGGGCTTCATATATTATAGGTGTGTAGTAAATGAGGGAATAAACATTTTTTAATGAATATTCTAGGATGGTACAGCTAGACATTCCATTCAAATGTGTTTGCAAGAAGTTTGAGGTTAGATTAAATAACGATAAAATAGAACATTCTTTGGGTCCATATAAGAGGCCTTTTGTTTTAACATCTGCTTAAATTAGAATATCGAAAGTTTAGAATATACTGTCCACTACACTTCTGAAATTTTATAATGATTTTGCATATCAAAGAATCTGAGAAGTACTACAGAATTCTTCTTAGCTTAATTAAACTAGCTTCCCTAAGTTATTTTTGACAATTTCGCTTTTTGTTTCCTTCTTAATATTCTGACGATGTTTGTCAGCAAGCATTTATTGGAATAGATGCTATTTCAAGTATTTTTTTCCTAACTCTGTTCTGTGATATAGCTGTTATTATGTGGGGTAAATGAGAAAGATTTATTATTTCAAGTTGTGTTTTATCCTCAGATTTCTGAATCATCTTTGTGATAGGAAATTGGTATATCATTAGAAAGCAGAGATTAGTCTGGGGAGGAGGAAATTTGCATCTACAGGTTTTATCTCCTAATTACTGTAGAAAGGGATGGCTCTTATTTCCTGTAAGCAAAAAGAACATGTATCTTTTGTTGAAAATTTACTTTCATAAAAACAGATTCCATTATTTTCCCTCACCTTTGATTATTTTAACAATCATGTCTTATAATTGGAACCTTCAAAACATGACCTCTTGGCATTGATGTATTCGTGAAATTACTTCTCTGTCTTTAAGAATCACACTTATAAAACTGAGTTAATAAGAGGTGGCCTGGTATTTCAACAAGAATTTTATTGTTATTTTTTGGAAAGACCATGTTGCTTTATGTTAAACAATTTATCTTTACACTAGGACATGACAGCAATTAACAAGCTAAAATGCTGCATTTTACATTATTATAACTGGAAGAGAATTTGTGACAATATCTTCTTTTTCCTTTCAGTGCTGGTATATAATTGGGGTAAAAAAAAAAGTACTGTTCTTTTCATGTTTCTCTATATAATATAATACATTTGTCATCTCTTATTAGCTCTTCAGATTTCTATTATTTACAATCCCTTTGAGATGCAATAAAAAAGTTTCCACACAAAGCTCATTATTTCTAATTAATCCCGTAACAAGACTTCAGGATGGCTGTGCTATGAAACTTTTTTCCAAAGCAATAGTGTCTTATTATCCATTTCATTTTATAAATTTTACTTCTGAGGTATCAGGATAATTTATATAATATACATTTTCTGTTGTTTTAATATGCAACCAGGCTACTAAACATAATATGTGATAAATAATTCACGTCTGTGAGATTATAACTTTTTCCTTTGAATTATAAATAAGATATCTGAATTAACAGTTTGGAAATAATGCCTCGCAGCTAAGCAAACATAATATAAAAATACCCTTAATTTTTCTCTATCACAAACTGATACCATCTGAAAATTATCAGCTGAAATTAAATTTATATTGTGGGGCTATATATTCTCTTGGAAATATACTATCTTATCAGAATAAAAGAAATGGTCTCCTTCTTCATAAATTGAATTTAGTTTTAAGAGAAGCACAGATCATTTGCAACTATACCTTTTAATTACAATAATGTCTTTGATATTATTTTTATATCTTTCCCTCTTGATTCTTTTTGAGATCTGCTAAAAAATTAGAAATTTTAGATCAAGTAATCAGTGGAAGAGAATACTCAGGGAAAATTTGTTGCATGTACAATGAGATGAGATTATTATTTAATGTCAAGGACTTTATTTAAAATAGAACTTACAGGGGCACCTGTGTGGCTCAGTGAGTTAAGCCTCTGCCTTTAGACCCAGATCATGATCTCAGGATCCTGGGATTGAGCCCTCCATCGGGCTCTCTGCTCAGAAGGGAGCCTGCTTTCCCCTCTCTTTCTGTCTGTCTCTCTGCCTACTTGTGATTTCTGTCTGCCAAATAAATAAATAAAATCTTTTTAAAATTTAAAAAAATAAAATAGAACTTATAGGAATAAAATAACTTCAGTATTTTAAAGTCTTAGTCAAGAAAATGGTGACCATATAGAAAAAAAGAGTAAATCTGCAGGAATTTGACTTTGGTTTCTTTTTTTCTTTTTTCAAGATTTTACTTATTTAATTGATGGAGAGAGAGATAATAAGTAGGCAGAGAGGCAGGCAGAGTGAGAGATGGAAGCAGGCTCCCTGCTGAACAGAGAGGCTGATGTGGAGCTCGATATCAGGACGCCAAGATCATGACTTAAGCCGAAGGCAGAGGCTTGACCCACTGAGCCACCCAGACACCCCAGTTTCTTTTTTTTTTAAAGAAACATTTACATATGTAGGCCACAGAAATCAGGTTAATAACACCACTTAAGGTATAAGAAGAGGAAGTTGTCAGGAAACTCTGACTGCTTTGACTGACATCTGTCTCTCCTGTGTAGCAATGTGGACACCAAATGTGGACACCTCATGGGATGGATGTAGTGATGAAATAAAGGCAATTTATATTCCTGACTTTGTTTCTTCAATCCCTAGAAGGGAGATCTTTTGGGTTCATGCAGGATATTAGTAATTCATTTTATTTTCTGTCTAACATTAAATCAGGAAATAGTTAATAAGATTCTACCATGAATTAGTGAAAATGTCTTCTATTTTGTAGTTAACATGCTATCTTTAAAACATTCTTCTGTAGCCCTGATTTATGAAAACTGCCAATATGTGTGTGTGTGTGTGTGTGTGTGTGTGTGTGTTTGTTTTCTTTTTTGCTTTTTGTTTTCTCTGTAAAACCTTGTCAATGGACAAGATGTTTCTTAAGAAATGGTAAGGAGATATAGAGACAATACTGCAGCTCCTTAACTTATAAAGAGCATATCATCCCTATTCTGAGTAATTATTACTAGGTATAAATAAGGGATAATATGATCATGTTTCACTTTTTTTGTGTATAAATGTGATGTTTCCCACCTCTGTCCCAGGAGGCATTTGACTAACCATTGTCACTGAAACCAGGAATGAAGTATTGTGACAAAAGTGCTCTCTCTGACCAAACTTCAGTCAAACTTCTCTGAGCACTCTTCTCAACTAGGCTTGGGCTTCAGTGGCTAGCTCTGTTGGGCTTGTGTGAAATGAGAGAAAATATAAATATTGGACTCTGCCCCTAGTTCCTGACACAGGGCTCCTGAAACCCTTGCAATTTCTTGGGTGATGGGAGTGTCTTTTGTTCTAATGAGATAAATTTGGGTGGGCTCCTGGATGGTTCTGGGTGAGGGCTGTTACAAGAAAAAATAAACCATGCTTAGAAGCTTGAAATTTTTAGCATGCCCACCTGCCCTTGAGAAGGGAGAGTTCTATCATGTCTACATGGCCAAGCCTCCATAAAAATTCAACAGTAAAAGGTTAGGAAGGCTTCCAGGTTGGCAAGCACATTGACACCTGGAGGTGATATATTCTGACCCCATGGGGACAGAAGCTCCTGTGTTCTAAGACCCTTCAGGTCTCTCCCTAAGGGTCTCTTCATCTGGCTGTTCCTCTGTATCCTTTATCCTATCTTTTGATAAATGATAACCCACTGAGCTCTATGATCTGTTGTAACAAATTCATCAAACCTGAGGAGCAGAACCTCTAATTTGTAACCATATCCGACAGTAGTTGTACAACTTGGGGACCTGTTATTGCAACTGGCATCTGAAATGGATGAGAACAATCTTGCAGGTCCAGACCCTTAACCTGTGGGATCTGACACTATCTCCAGGTAGACAGTGTCAGAATTAAGTTAAAGTATAGGACACCCAGCTGGATTTACATAGACCCACTTGTAGGGAAAAATTCCATGCAGTTGGTGACCAGAAGTGTCAGAAATTAAGTGTTCTGAGAGGGAGTGAGAGTAAAGGACATACATAAGACAGAATGAGATCAGAGGGAAGAATTGGTTTTCTCCTACTCAGAAAAACCCAGCTTTCCTAACTCAGTCTATATTATCACCCAGTTTCAGCAAGAATATTGCCAAGTCAGCTTAAAGAGAATTCCCTACGCTTGATCTCTGATAGCCCTTAAATTGCCCATACCCCATGTGATGTTGGACAGCCCTGGCCTGTCTTTATCTGGAATCCTGCTAGGTCAGTTTAGCAATATTCCCCACCTACCCTTGGTATCTCTGCTTTGCAAAGTTTGCATCCACGGATCCCCTCTCCCCAAACTTTCTCCATGGCTATAAATCCCCGTTCTTTCTTGTATTCAGAATTGAGCCCCTTCTATTCTGAGGTCTCTTTTTCTCTACTGCAACAGTTTTTGAATAAAATCTGCTTTTACTGATTAACTACTGCCCTGTCCTGGTTCTCTTTAACAATTGTCAGATAAAAACAGGCTTGATTAACCGAAGTAGAAAAAAGTACTTAGCTTCAATTCTCCTTAGTGAGCTTGGTAAGAGAATCACCTAATGATCTAGAATATGGTATGATTGTAATTCTCAAGATAATCTGATAAAATTTGCTTATGTTACTTTCTGAAAATGTGTATGTATATTTTCTTAGCCTCACATAATACCAGGGATGATAAGGAAAAAAAAAAAAAGAGGAACACAACATCTGTCTTATAATAACTCTGAACCTGTTGGGAAATTTAAATGATATTACAGTCATAATAATGAAAAGCATAACAGAACTTGTTGATATACAATATTCTAATTAAATCTAGGTCATTTGTTAATTGCCCTAATGTGCCCCTAGTTATGCTATGCTAGACATTTTTAGGATGAATATTAAATGAATCTTTTCATTACACTCAAGGCCTCTATGCATTTAAAAATCACCATCATCTCATTACTAAAAAAAGAACATGGTCATATGTACTAAAACAAGAATTAATATTATCATCAAAATTAAATTATGACTTGTTATGTAATACCTCAAAATTCCCTGCATTTCCCCTCTTAACTGTTCATCATAGTTTGGAAATATACATGGATGTGTTTCATTGTTTACTCAACGTGCTCTAGTCTCTGCCACACAGAGATGTACATCTAGAAAGGGCAGAGGCGCTGTCATTCATTATTGTTTATTGCAGGCAAACTTCTAACACCCAGTGTTATGTCTAGCATACAGTAGGCTTTAAATCAATATTTGTTGAATAGATAACTGAATAAATCTACTTGATCTTAAACTCTGTAAGGGTGAGGACTTTGTTTAATTTGTCCAATAAAGTATGTCTGGTATCAGACACTCTACTTGGAGCTCAGCTGAATGAAAGGAAGGAATGAAATGGAAGGATAAAAGAAGAAAGGCGACTAGAAAGAAAAAAAATCATGGGATTAAAAAGATGGATAGATTTGGGGCACCTGGGTGGCTCAGTGGGTTGAGCCTCTGCCTTCGGCTCAGGTCATGATCTGGGTCCTGGGATCGAGCCCCACATTGGGCTCTCTGCTCAGAGGGGAGCCTGCTTCTCCCTCTCTCTCTCTCTGTCTGCCTCTCTGCCTACTTGGAATCTCTCTCTGTCAAATAAATAACTAAAATCTTTTTAAAAAAATGGATAGATTTTTTAATGTTACATATCTTCCTCAGCTTTTATGGGGAATTATATGTAAACTACATGTAAATCAACTCTAAAATACATCCAAACTGAGGGTTGCTGGAAGAGAGATGGGTGGGGGGATGGGGTAACTGGGCGATGGGCATTAAGGAGGTCATGTGATATAATGAGCACTAGGTATTATATGCAACTGACAAATCATTAAATTCTACCCCTGAAACTAAGAATTACAATATATATTAATTAAATTGAATTTATTTATTTATTTATTTATTTATTTTTTTTGAAGATTTTATTTATTTATTTGACAGAGAGAAATCACAAGTAGATGGAGAGGCAGGCAGAGAGAGAGAGAGAGGGAAGCAGGCTCCCTGCTGAGCAGAGAGCCCGATGCGGGACTCGATCCCAGGACCCTGAGATCATGACCTGAGCCGAAGGCAGCGGCTTAACCCACTGAGCCACCCAGGCGCCCTAAATTGAATTTAAATACAAAATTAAAATCTATATGCATATTATCTATATTTTCCACATAATAGAATATGAGACACTAAAATCTAGTGATACTTTGATAAAATGAAGATGATGTAAACTATGAAATTATATTTGTTACAGACAAATATTTACTCTTAACAAATAAACCTATGTGAACAAAAAAAAATGAGACTAATAGATGGTATTTCTAGTGACGCTTATCTAGTAAGTGGTGAGCCAGTGTAAAAGTCATATCTGTGAGAAAATACATTTTTCTTCCTAACCAACAATATTCAAAATCAGGTTATATTACACGTTCAGTTCTATCTAGTGAGAAAGAACCAGACATAAAATATTGTTAGAGGTAAAGTCTCTACAAATGAGCAGTATATCATATAGCACATGAACTAAAGGCTTAACACTTTAAGTTGTCATTCCACTTAGCATATTCTATGTACCAGATACCATTCTATAAGCTAGAAATCACAGTGAACAGAGTTGACAAAAATCCCAGTCATCACTGAAATACCAGTTCAGTTGGGGAGTTAAATGTATCATCAAATATTACAAATATTTGAGGCACCTGGGTGGCTCAATCAGTTAGGCAGGTGCCTTCAGCTTGGGTCGTGATCCTGGGGTCCTGGCATTGAGCCCCGCATTGGGCTTCCTACTCAGTGGGGATCCTGCTTTTCCCTCTCTCTCTGTCTGCCGCTCTGCCTACTTGTGGGCTCTCTCTCTCTCTGTGTCAAATAAATGGATAAAATCTTTAAAAATATATATATTACAAAGGTTTAACAAGCATTCAGTGAAAAAAATGAATAAACACACATCTCTTTTTTTCCCTCCATCTTCTCTTTCTCTCTGTCTTTGTCTCTCTCTCTCTCTCTCTCTCACACACACACACACACACACACATACATTCTTACCAGTTTCCTTAACAAATTCATCATTCTCCATCTTCTGCTTCCAAAAGGTAATTGATAGTAAGAGCTAGATGTAGATGTGTACACACATTTTTGTGCTTATAGAAATATCAAATCATATGCAAGCACATTATATGCTTCTTTTAAAATAAATATATAATGATTATTGAGAAGGCAGACATGTATCTGGCCTTCCACTTATTACTTAAAGACTTCTGGCATTTTAAAATTAAGGTATATTTACATGCAATAAAATCAACTTTTTTTAGTGTAGTGTTTAATGAGGCTTGAAAAATGTATATGGGTGGTAACCACTACCACAATCAAGATCTATAGATAGTTTTGTCCACCCCCAAAATACCCCTTATGTCTCTTACTAGCTAATCCTTCCCCTACCTAAAACCTATGACAAGCACTGTTTGGTTTTTTCTCTATATGTGACTTTGCAAGAATGTCCTACAAATGGAATTATACATGTGACTATTCAATAAATGTTAGTTATTAATGCCATATGTCATATGTCACTGGATTTAAGAAGATAATGATTATAGGAAATTTCCTTTTTAGTTTAATCTCAGGAAAAGTTTTAATTAAGTTTTAAAGTAACACTCTCTCATCAGTCATATGATAAATGTTTATGATACCAAAATGTAAAAAAAAAAAAAATGTGATTTGAACCACTGAAATGCTATATTGTTGTCATTTATACCCACAACATTGGGATCATTCCACATACATCCTCAACACTATCATCATCTAAAATTTCACACCGTGATCTTTTCTTCAGGTCAAAAAATATGCATCTGACTCACTATTTTTAACTGACGAATATACACTGAGATATGAATAAACTTCACTTAATTTGACCATTCCTACATTGATATTCAAATTCTTAAAATTTCATGCTACTATAATCCATGTTGTAATCAAAATAATCATCCATATATTCATTCCTTAGTACATTTATTTCTACAGGAAAGAGTCTGTAGCGCAAGGTTAGGTGTATTTTAAATTTTAATAGAAATTTCTAGTTTATTTTCCAAAATACTTCAGCAATTCACATACCCAGCTATGATACAGAAACCATGTCTGTTTCCCTAAATTCTCATTGAACATGGTTTCTATTCAAAATTACTGTGAAGAATAGAATTTCACTTCTTTTCTTCTTGTTTTTGTTGTTGTTTTGAAAGCTTTTATTTAAATTCCTGTTAGTTAACATACAACATGATACTAATTTCAGCAGTATAATTTAGTGATTCAAAACTTCCTTACAACACCCCATACTCATCACAAAAAATGCACTCCTTAATCAACACCCCAAAAATGAATAAACCAATTAAAAAATGGGTAGAAGGCATGAATAGACATTTTTTAAAGACATATACATGGCCCACAGACACATGAAAAAATGTTCATTCCTTCTTTTTACTATTTTTCTATCATCAGAAAACTGCAGTGTAATACTGGTTCTAAGGAAAGGTCTTAAAAGGAGGTAAACAATTATTTAATGATATGGTTCATATTTATGGGAGTAAGAAAAATAGGAGAGACATATCAAGACTTTAATATTAAAGAGGAGAAAAATCTGCACCTCACTAAAAATATTTGATTGAGATGTAGTAAGTCAAACTTTATGAGTCAGGTGAGGGGGCATCTATATGTATGCAGGACGACTCAGGTCCTGAGAACAGGAAATCCTCAAGATTCTGAAACATTATAAATGATTATAAACATAGGTATTATCTTAGTTTCAATGATGTTCTAGTTTTTCAATTCAATTTCATGTAAATACTAAATAAACCCATTTTATAAAATGTGTTTTTGAAATTCAGCTTGTGCAAGTCTGCCTTAAAAAATACACTCACAAGAATTTCCTGAAAAGTTTATCCTTTCCCATCAGTCTTCCTTGAATTCTACTTGTGTTTTGAGACTCACTCCTAATCTCCTTCCATGAAGACAATACTCTAATCCATTTGCATGAAACAGGTGTCAATTTATGTTGAATAGTCAACATCTACTTTAGTGTAATTCACTAGGAATATATTATCTGAATTTGCTGTTATTTGTAAGATCAGCTTCAGACTCAAGAACATTAATTAAGCAATTTAGGGGGAAATAATATCTCTGTATCTACTTCTCTCCTATTCCTATCAATATTTAAGATGAATCATTGTGCTTTGTGGAAAAAAAAAAAAAGGTATTTCTTATAACTTCCATTTTTCCATGACTCTGTTTGGAGACTTTGTGGAAACAGAATTAAAAGGTGCCCCAATGTGCATGTGCATATTATCAAAGGATATCATTGTGGTTGACGGGAACCACAAATTAAAGGTAGTTACGAGAATGAAGGCAGAGGAATCAACAAAATACCATAGGTAAAAAGCATATGGATGGGATATAGAATCAAGATTCTGTGGGCCTGACCACTTTCTAAGTCACTTTAAAGTTAAAAGAGAAATGGAATCAAGACTTAATGCTCTTGCCAACTATAAAGTTAATATTAATTGAAAATTAATGACTATAATTTAGTATGCTTTTCACTGCTTTAGTCCTTCATTCTAGAATTCTCCTAAATAAACTCAGTTAATATTTGTTAAATTAAATAATAATTAAATTCAAATTTGACTTTTAAGTTTTAAAGCAATATAAGGTATCATATAAATAGCAACAAGCCACATAAAATCTCTGCCTCTTGCTTTTTTTTTTTTCAGTTAATACATTTTGCAAGTCTTACTAATCAGTATATATCAGTTTTGTTTTTCTCTGTAATGACTGGCTAAGATCCCATCTTTTAAATATGCTGTAATCTATAGGAGTATAAACATGTTCGTTGTTTCTATTCTTATGCTCTTTAAAACCTTTCAGTGAATATCCTTATACATGCATCATTTCATAAGTTAGCAAGTAATATGTATGTACATATTTAAGTTTCACTCTTATTTATAAATATAATACATATATGATGCATATAAAACACATATAAATATATAAATTTATAAGTGATACATATATAAATCATTCAATTATTATTATTGGGTCAAAGCTTTGTGTATTTTAATGTTAAATATATTGTTAAATATCAGTTCCCAGAGACTAGTCAATATATATTCCTAGTATTCTTATATTGAGAACTGTTTTCCACTCGTTTTTAAGAACACCATTTTATCCTTCAACACCTGCATTAATTTCAAAACTAAGTGTTACCAATTCAAACTTAAAATGTTTTTTTGTACCCTTCTAGACTCTTTAACACCCTGGTTCCTCCCCTTGGATATACCACCATTCTATCCTCTCTTGGCACTATCACAGCAAAATAGGTAGAGTGTATTTTCTTATCTACATC
Source organism: Mustela erminea (assembly GCF_009829155.1). Lineage (NCBI taxonomy): Eukaryota > Metazoa > Chordata > Mammalia > Carnivora > Mustelidae > Mustela > Mustela erminea. Next base: position 124,804,379 of record NC_045615.1, on the reverse strand, counting down.
CAGTGCTTATAATTCTACAATGATTTCTTCTTTAACTTAATTTTCTCCCTCTTCTTTAACTTAATTCCAATCCAAAACAGTTACTATGGTCTCTTCCTAATTTTCTAAAATCATCCATCTTTCTCCTCTTCAGTCACTACAATAAAGTCACACTAATCTTCTGTGAGTCCTTGGGACACTTTTTTTTAAAACAGTTCTATAATTTATTTTTTAACAGCTCTGTAATTTATTTTTATTTTATCTAGAATATCTTATTACCTATTCTTCAACTTGCAGATTCCTTGCTGTCCTTCATGTAATTGATAAGTATCTCTCTCTCTATCTCTCTCTTTCTCTCTCTCTGTTTTTTTTTTTTTTTTTCAAACAGATTTTACTGAATGCCTAGCCTAGTTTATGTTTTCCTCCATAGCCAGAACTGAATCAAGAACTCGGATGCAGATAGCAGGTAGTTTATTTGGAAGATGATCACAGAAAACTAAGGGGTGACAATGGGTAAAATAAGACCAACAAAGAGAGATAGAGAGAGAGAGAAGACAATAAAATGTACATCAACAATCAATTAACCAAGACGAATCTATTGGATGCTCCAAAAAACCATGTGAGACATCTCACAGATTATCCCTTCTATTAAGTGGACAGGAGGCTACAACATCATCTAATAATTTCCCTGATTAGTGAAAGGAAGCCCTCCATATTTAAAGATTTGATGTGAATGCAGCTGTAAAAGTTAATACTATATTAAAAAATGCTCTCTGACAGAATATAAGAGAGATACAGGTTCTTCAAAGAGATAAGAGACAAATGTTAAAAACTACCCTCTTACACTGTTGGTGGGAATGCAAGTTGGTGCAGCCTCTTTGGAGAACAGTGTGGAGATTCCTCAAGAAATTAAAAATAGAACTTCCCTATGACCCTGCAATTGTACTCCTGGGTATTTACCCCAAAGATACAGATGTTGTGAAAAGAAGGGCTATCTGTACCCCAATGTTTATAGCAGCAATGGCCATGGTCGCCAAACTATGGAAAGAACCAAGATGCCCTTCAACAGACGAATGGATAAGAAAGATGTGGTCCATATACACTATGAAGTATTATACCTCCATCAGAACGGACGAATACCCAACTTTTGTAGCAACATGGACGGGACTGGAAGAGATTATGCTGAGTGAAATAAGTCAAGCAGAGAGAGTCAATTATCATATGGTCTCACTTATTTGTGGAGCATAACAAATAGCATGGAGGACATGGGGAGTTAGAGAGGAGAAGGGAGTTGGGGTAAATTGGAAGGGGAGGTGAACCATGAGAGGCTATGGACTCCAAAAAACAATCTGAGGGGTTTGAAGTGGCGGGGGGGGGGTGGGAGGTTGGGGTACCAGGTGGTGGGTATTATGGAGGGCACGGATTGCATGGAGCACTGGGTGTGGTGAAAAAATAATGACTACTGTTTTTCTGAAATTAAATTAATTTATTAAAAAAAACAACACATCATTTACAACTACAGGTGAACGCAGATAAGCTTATGAGATACAGGGTGGAAAATAAATGGAGTCTGTTATAGTTCACCACTTGAACTATATAGACTCATGCAATTGTGCTCCGCATGGACTGTAACCTGCTACTGATCCATCAGGATAACTGGCAGTCACAGTCTCAAAAAATGAGTGAATTTGGACAGAGAGTAAAACAAGCTACAAAGAATCTCTCTCCTTCCAATCATACTAAGGCCACATTGCTCCTAATATTTTTGTCTCTTTCAACTATTGTAGATCTTTTTTGTACCCTTGGCAAGGACATTTGTTATGCATTTTTTTTTTTTAGTTAAATGACAGCAATTTATTTATAATGTACTAAGTTTGAGATAACTATTAGATAATCAAGAAAAGACATTGAACAAATAATGGGATGAATTAATCTAATTCTGGGGAAAGGTCTGTCTCTAGAGATTAAAAAAAAATATATTTGTAATTCGGGACCTATAAAGAACTTAAAGCCATTGGAGTTGAACAATATGGGAGTGAAGGAAAATAAGAAAAAGTTCTCAGTGCTATGACATAGAGCACAACAGACTTAGACAAGACTTTGGTCTTCTGAGAACAGTCCTTGGGATTAGAAGAAAATAAGTTAATTTGATGTCTTGAATGCTCAGTGAAGAAAGTTTATAATGAAGTCATATCCACTGGATTCAACATGAATATAATGATTACCTTGAAAAGAGAAGACATAAAAAAGCAGTCAGAGGAAAAAACCTGACTATGTTATGTTCAAACTACAATGGAAGTGAGCAGAATTGGAGGCTTCTGGTGTAGAAGAGTGTGTCTAGGGGTTTTACAGCAGAGAAGTGAAGAGGCAGCAGGGAGAAGGAAAATATTTTGTTTGTTTCTGTTTTTAAGGTTGGGTAAATGAAAAAGTGTTTGAATGTTGAAGGGATTGATCTAGCAGAGAGCAAAAAGTTGATGAAGCAGGGTTTGAAAGGTGGAACAGCTAGTAATCACTTTAGGAGCAAGTAAGATGATATCTGATGAACTGGCTGAGTGTTTCCCCTGTGATAGAAATCCAGACAGTCCATCCATAGTAATAGGCAACTGAGAGTGTATGCACACAGAACCAGATGGATGTGCACAGGTGGTATGGTGGCTTTTGGAATTTGTCTTCTGATTCTACTCTGTCAGTGAATTAGGAAGCAAAGAATCAATTCAGAGTAAAAATGAAGGAAACCATATTGGAGGTTTGAGGGGAGATCAGAAGATACAAATGAATATCTAGAAAAGCAGAAGAATGATGGAATGTGGAATTTGGAGGAAGAAGAAAAACATTCAGGGCCTGTGTGATGTTGTTGGTCATTGATTTAACTAGAAACTGTGTCCATGTTTGTCTTTTTTTTTTTCTCAAGATATTTTTAGCTATGACCAAAAAGAGCAGAACTGTTTTATCTAGGTTCCCCCCACCCCCAACAAATGAGTCCAATGAAATTAAGGAGAACAAAATCCAAAACGAAAAATGATAGACAAGGGGATTTAAGCTGTGTGAAGGCAGAAGTGAAGCAATGAAGAGAAGACAAACTGAACATGATGAATGTAACTAGTGTTGATGTCCTGGTGTGGTGTGATGCTTACATAAGTCAGGAGAGTAGATGAGATAATCCAGAATAATAATCGCTAGAGGTTGGAAACTGTTCTTGAAATTGAGACTTGGGGGCCTTTGCAGGTATTGGTATCCAACACTACCCATTGTATGACCAGAGAAGTAAGTAGTCAAGTTTTATGTATCTTTGCTATCAGAATATTAACCACAATTACATGGGAATAAGTCTGATTTGTTCACCATTTTACACACACACATACACACACAGTTACTTAAAATCCTGGTAGGTGATAAGGGATCAATTTATGAAAAGATGTTCAGTAAATTAATAAATAAAGGAATTCATTCACCATTATAAGCATCAGTGCTGAATACTGTTCCTCACCTAATAGTAAACTTTTAACTACAGAATATGTCACTTCTATTAAAGTGTCAATGTTTTATAGCCAAAGAACATGAGAAATATATGAATTCATCCCCATGAATAAATGGGGAACCGCAGTGTGTCTCCCAAAGAGTATGTTAGCAAGAACCTAGAACAGGATTCGAGCTTTCATGGGTGATTTGGGGAGGGTATAAAGAAGTAGAAGTTTGTTCTAGATAGGAACAACTGTTCAAAAGTAGGAACAACTCTATGATTATCTTAATAAATCTTATCTACAGGGTGCGTGACCTGAAGCAAAATAAAACCATAGTTGGTAAAGAAGTAGTAGTCATTTATTTTGACCAAGAGGAGTTACTTGCTATTTTGCTGATGTCAGGTGAGTGTGTTTTTGTGTGTACCTAGGAAAAATAAGGAAGTGGACTTGCGTTGTCTCATTTTATCACACCTCAGAGAGTAACCTTGTCTGAAGTTGGTATTCTGCAAGAATGCTTATGTTTAATGAGACAATAACATGACTTATCTATGAGTGTCATCCCAGTTTCTCAAGGCCAGGAACTGCTCTCTTTTTCTCTCTCTCTTTTTCTCCCTCTTTCTCAGAAGTAAGTAATACTATTCCATCAATAAAACTTCTGATAATATTTTAATCATAATGGATTAGTTATGAAAGGCAGGTAACTTTTATTAATAGAAGTCTACCAAAGTCTATTTTAATTGATGCTAAAAGACCACCTTATAAAATCACTTACTTAAAAAAAAAAGATAAGATTTCAACGGCTGGATAAGTACAGGCAGCACAGCAAATATATAAAATATATAAAACCTGGACATGGTGAGTTCATAGTCTTTGCTGTTCTTTAAGTCTGGTTTTCAGATGTTTCTTAATGGAACCGTATTTACAGATAAGAATGCTTTCGAGACCTATCTACTGCCTCAAAGTCATCTACTTTTATCTTAATAAGGGGAAATCTACCACATACTTGAAATGGAAAAATGCATATTTTATTACTGATCTGCCCCTCATTGTCCCTTCCTACGTCCCTCTTTCCTAGCTGCAACTTGGCATCTTGGGTCAGGAAATTCGCTATTATGTTTTTAACATACTATTTCAGGGGAAAGAAGAGACATGCATTATAAGAACACTATTGATCTTACCTGTTGAACATTAAAAAATTAACGTTCAAAGATAATTTTAAAAGTATGTGATTCATAATTATATGTCTTATTGAAGTGAGTTTAATAGCCTTCTCTTATTTGCACAAATGGATATTTTTATGTGTGTATATATGTAGGGTATGTGTGAAAGTACCTTTTTATTTTTTATTGTGGCATACTTCACTAGTCCAATTAAAATTAATGTCTGTTGCATCTGATAGATTTTCTACCCATCACTCAATCTTGACTTAAAGTAAAATTAATCCACCAGCAACTCAATCAGTCTAAACAATTTATAGAAGAAGACTTCTTCTGAATATTGATTTATTCTACCAACTCACTTAGTTCTACCAAGTTACATCTTGTTTTATTTAGAAGGCTAAAAATATTTTATCACACTAATGATCTTTTTTGAATATCTCACATTTGGTTAACCCTTAGCTGAAGACATTGTTGAAATGTGAAGTGATATACACTAATTTGCATTTTTGGAGACAGATATTATTTTAATAGAACATCCTTTTAAAAATACCATCCAGATTATCATTGTCTTTTATAGAGCCACTAACACTCTCCCTTGGGTATAAAGGTGTTCACATAATTATCATCCCTTTCCATTCATCACATCTTCTCATTCAAATCTCCGACTATAATTTTATGTTAGCCCCTGTTGTTAGTTTTAGTGGCTTCCATGATCATAGGTATGTAAGATGATACACAAAATTATCCATGTCCTTAGACAAATCAGTGCCTATCTCTAACACAGGAATTTGCAATAATATTTTAAATCTACCTAGGGATGGCAACTTACTCTACAATATTAAATAAGATGTCTCATTTATTTCCCCCAATGGAAGGAAGAAGTATTACGATGAGAAGTGGAGAACACAAACCAGAAGTATAGATAAATAAGTACATTTGTACTTGTGGAATACTTGTATCAGAATTAGTTTGCTTTCCTTATGCTCTCTTTGTCTTTCCTTCTTCTCCCCATCAGCCACTATCGCTACACATGTCATGGTTCTCAGCTTGCTAAACTAAGTACTTAAGCCAATGTATGGAAAAAAAAAATACAGCAAGGAAGTAACCGAAATTAATGTAAAATTGCCTTCTCTCTACTAATTCTAGTATAAAAACTTCTATAATGGGAAGATTCATAATCCATTGGCAGGATGAAAGAACAAAGAAACAGAGGAAGAGGAAAAGAGAGAAAGCATTTTAAAAAGAAAAGAAAGGAAAGAATAAAGAGAAGGGAGGGAGGGAGATATTCTTGTGCATTAACATGAGAACATTCCCATACTTATCCCTCTGCCAAGTCAAAATTATTATCTTTATTAATATTTAATGACAGATGCTATATGTAACGTAGCAGAGAAATCAGCACTTGCCACATGTCTCATTAACAAAATATCAGTGAATATAAGTCAAAACATTCTATTATCCAGAAAAATTATTATAGATTCTCATGTTTTGTAGCTGTTGTAGAACTGTCAACACTACAAAGAGTGTGTTGATATTTAATTTTTACTTGCTGATGTTGCTAAATAATCCATGGGGAAGTAATAAATATATGAGGTACTTATTTATGAAGAGCAAATTAAAAACACATTTTAAAGAAGTGATTAAAAAGGGTAAAAATTACTTTTATATAATTTTATTTTGCATGTGTGCTTACTCTAAGATAAATATATGAAAAATCATGATGAAGAAAAAATCATTAACGTTTTGAATTTTTAAAATTTTTTTGCATAAAGTGAAGATCTAACTTAGTTTAAAAGATTACTAATCAGGGTTGCCTGGATGGCTCAGTGGGTTAAGCCTCTGCCTTTGGCTCAGGTCATGATCCCAGGTCCTGGGATCCAGCCAAGCACTGGGCTCTCTGCTTAGCAGGGAGCCTGCATCCACCATCTCTCTGCCTGCTCTCTGCCTACTTGTGATCTCTTTCTTCTCTGTCAAATAAATAAATAAAATCTTTTAAAAATATATTCAAAAATTACTAATCAGTCCTCTAGTCATCATTTGATTTGTTTTATGCACAGATTTATGTTTTATAATATGAATTTTAGTTATTAGACCACATTCAGTTTATGTACTATTAATTTCATTGTTGTTATTTTTGCAACAGAATCATACCATCATAAAAAATGACACCACATAATACTCATTATCTGGATAGGAAAAGTTCCTTTTGTAATCTTATTTTTTCCTAAATTTTCAGTCATTTTCACATGCCCAACCATTTTTGGGCCTGGCTTGCATAGTCTAAAACTTTAGTGTGAGAATATTTGTTTTGCATTAATATTTGCTGTCTCTCCATTTTTTTTTTTTTGCAAAAATGTAATTTTCAGTCAGTTTATTTTCTTCATACAGATATTACATATTTCTTATAAAATTATTTCTGCATCTTATACTTCTACTATTTTAGGTTGTGATCTAAGTTAGACTCATTTCTACTATATTTTCTAAATGGTAGGGTGCCTGGGTGGCTCAGTGGGTTAAGCCTCTGCCTTTGGCTCAGGTCATGATCTCAGGGTACTGGGATTGAGCCCTGCATTGGGCTCTCTGTTCAGCAGGGAGCCTGCTTCCCCGCCGCCCCCTCCCCCGCCTGCCCTTTGCCTACTTGTGATCTCTGTCAAATTAATAAATAAAATATATTTTTTTTAAATTTAAGAAATGGTAATTACATGAAAGATGATTCCTAATTTTTAATACCCAACACATAACACTTCACTAAGTGCTATTATTGATATAAATAACTTTCATGGGTTATCTGCAAAATATTTTTTCAATAACTGCCTTTTCAATACATCCCAAATTCTCAGAACAAGGAAATCATATATTTTTTACAATTGCTATAAACTCAGATATTTTTCATGCTTACCGTTCAATATTCATAAGTAAATAGATTTTTACCAGGGAATATCATCCCCTTTTTCAGACTTTCAAGTTAGCCTATTTTTCAAATTATATATATTTCATGATTTAAAATGTTTCTCATGTTTCTTCTATCGCTTGTCTCTGGTCCCTTTTTATAATTTCTAGAATATATTATTTTTCCCTTTTTCATTTCATTTCATTTCATTTCATCTATTTATTTATTTTTAAGTAGTTTCCACTCCCAGTGTGGAGCCTGATGCAGGTTCTGAACTCACCAACCTACCAAGACCTGTTCTGAGATTGAGTCAGATGTTTAACTAACTAAGCCACCCAGGTGCCCCTTTCCTTTATCATTTTAAATATGATTATAATTTCATTTTCGTAATTAAAGAACTTGCTTTTTATTTTTTATTTTTTATTATCTTCTCCATGTTTTATTAATTTAAAAACAATATTTTTTATGTTCAGAGATAATGCTAATTAATTAATCTTCTGGGTTTTGAATGAAAATATTTGAGATTGCAGAATGTTTCTTTGAGGAATATCTCCATATTCAGATTATATATATTTCAAATTCTGACTTATTTTAATTTCTTACTTGAACAAGTAATATTTTAAGACTTTTAAAAAATTATTATATTTGAAGATTGCCAATTTTACTTGTGCTATTAATTTCTAAATATATTGTAGTAAATTTAAAATATACTACAGGGGCGCCTGGGTGGCTCAGTGGGTTAAGCCGCTGCCTCCGGCTCAGGTCATGATCTCAGGGTCCTGGGATCGAGTCTGCATCTGGTTCTCTGCTCAGCAGCAGCCTGCTTCCCTCTCTCTCTCTCTCTGCCTGCCTCTCTGCCTCCTTGTGATCTCTGCCTGTCAAATAAATAAATAAAATCTTAAAAAAAAAAATTCTAAAATATGTATTTAAAAAAAATTTTTTTAAAAAAATAAAATATACTACAAGTATGGTTTATGATTTTAGAGACCACTAAAAATTTCTCTGTGATCTCTGATCACTATTTTTATTTATTGTTATTATCATTTGACAGATTTTCCTTGGTGATCTGAAAGATTTGTTCTCCTTTGTAGAATATGAAATTAGTTCTCTCATATTTTAAATTTCTTGCTAACAATGAATGTGTGTGCTGTGTGTGTGTTTAATCCCTAGATTATAAGTGCTTTACCCAATAGCACAGAAAGAGCCAACACTAACAAACCTTTAACATAATGGCTAAAAATCTGAACTCCTGGGCCCCTAGGTGGCTCAGTTCCTTAAGAGAGTGCTTCTGGCTCAGGTCACGTACCCCGAGTCCAGGGATTGAGTCCCATATTAGGCCTCCAGCCCCACTGGGAGTCTGTTTCTTTCTCTGATCTTCTTCCCACTCATGCTTTCTCTCACTCTCTCTCTGAAATAAGTAAAATCTTAAAAAAAAAAAAAAAAAAGATCTGACCTCCTATATCTGTTACAAGACAAAGTTCAGTTTTTATTATTGAGACATTTGTTGTAGAAGCGTTAGTTTTTTTTTACTGGTTATTATTTGTATTTTTTAGATTGAGATGAGCCAAAATCAAGTCAGACATTCAACTGACTAAGCCACCCAGGTGCTCCATGTATACTGATTATTATTTCACCCAATTTTATCTCTGTGGGAATGATGCTTTAAAGTCTTAGAAATTACTTATATTTGAGTGGGAGCACAGTGCACTGGGAACACCAAAAATATGGGTTCCAAATACCTTAGTCTTCAACTTATGGTCCCTCAACTGTAAAGCATATAAGATAGTATATATTAAGTGTTTTGAAAGATGTAAAGACCTCTAAAGGTAAGTATATAGTGTCTTATTGAAATATAAAATTAGTAGAAAGAGAGGAGACGCTATCACTGCTAAAGTAGTGATATATTCAAATAGCAAAAAAAGTGCTCAAATTTAAAATAAAATTTCTTATCTCCTTTTTTACCTGTTTAATTTTATCATGAGTAATTAAAATTGACTTTCACTCAGTGGAAGTAAAAGAACTATAATTAATTGAAATGTTTAAAAGTTCTTACTTAAACCTCTAATTACTGAATATAAGTATCATATCTTAAGAATTTAAATATAATATGTGGCATAAAATCTCACTTATGGCTGTTTTCTCTACCCATATGGTACTATGAACTGTAGTCCAAAGTGAAATAAGTTGTGAGTAGGGAGATTGGCAAGTGACATTTTCCTCCATTAGTTCTGTATTCTTCATTTCACTCATGAGTCTCATCCCCATATGAGGCTTGTCACAATCTGTACCTATCACCTCAAGTGAATAAACAACTTTCTGATATGTTTCTGACATCGGGATTTCAACATGTGGGAGGATTTAGGAACAACCCCTTGACTGGCACTTCAAGTACCCTTCATTAGCTCCATGGTGGTTTCAGTCTTGCTGAAGAGCTAAGGCATTCCATGATGGGGTATCTTAACTCTTTCTGGGCTGGTTTGTTTGTTTTTTTGTTTTAATCTTGAAAAAAAATTGAGAAATATACTATATACTACATATAGGTTTTATACTTTCTGTAAATTTATCGTTCAGGCATTTGATCACTATGAAAGGTCATCAATATAAACCAATCCATCAATTCAATAAAATAAGTGTATATGAATATTACAAATAAAAAATTCTAATTTGTATATATTACTATTCATTCACAGTAAAAATAACATTAAAAGCAGACACATGTCAAGCATTAATGTATATAATACATTTAAAATAAAGTTATTACAGAACAACTAATAATTTCAACAATGGTATACAGGTAGGAGAGGAAATGTGCATCTTTATTGATTAATAATGCAATAACATAATGGAGAACATCTACACTTTATGTATTTCTTAGGATCAACCAAATTGATAGAACTGAAATATATATATATATTTTCAAAGATTTTATTTATTTATTTGTCAGAAAGAGAGAGCGCAAGTAGGCAGAGAGGTAGGTAGAGGCAGAGAGAGAAGCAGGCTCCCCGCTAAGGAAGGAGCCCCATGTGAGACTCAATCTCAGGACCCTGGGATCATGACCTGAGCTGAAGGCAGTGGCTTAACCGACTGAGTCACCCAGGTGTCCCTGAACTGAAATATTTAATTTAAAAACAAATTGCATGTGTTGCAAATGGGACACTTAACATAAAATAAAGAACAATAAAATCTTTATTTTTCTAAAGTGTCATTCAAATGTCACATATCATCATTAAAAAAAAAAGTGTCAAGGTATTGCTAACAAGCAAGGAAGTGAACAACAGGGAGTCAAAAAGAAATTTTCCCCTTCTTTATAACATCAAAGATGACCTAGAAAAGATAGGATAGTATATATAGACTTTGCAATTCCATTGTGAATATAATTTGACATAAGCGCCATTTTGTCCTTCGTTACTCTATAATACGTTTAAATTTTTTGAACCTCAGGAAAATGTCAGCGGGGACCAACAGACCTCTGAAGCTGCCTTCTAGTCAATTGATTCTATTAAAGACCTCTTAAAGGCCAGACCTTGATTACTGTAATGAAATTACTACTGAACACTGATATAAGGAGGTGCTTTCATACCTCCCACGCTTTCTTCTCCTTCTCCCCATATAATGGCAAGAATTGACCTTCATAAGCTATTTCCTTCCTATTATGGTCCAAACTTGTTTTGAAGTACATTTTTCAAGATATTAGTGTGAAAGTTTTTGTCTTATCCTTTGAGATTCATCTCCTTAGATTTATACATAAACATCTATTTTTTAAATCCACTTAGGAAACCATTGTTCCTAATAATACATATATACACATAATTCTAACCTGTTATTGTTTTGATATTTATATAAGGTTATTTAACAGAATAATATTTGTAGGAAAAGAAATATTTTTCAATAGGCTAATTTGCATTAGCATTAGAAATGGAAGGTGGCCACTCTTTTCATAATAAAACTGGGTGGCTTGTGTTAATAGGTCAGGGTGGAAGCATATCTAAACAATTTAAAAACAAAACACATTCTGAGAGGCCTCACATATTTAATAACATAATTATTTAAAGTATTACGGAATAGAAAAATAGATTTAGCAAATGCTTACCACTTCTGTACTATTTCAAACTTGGTAAATCGAAAAAAAAAAAATTGAGAAAGTGTTCAGAAATGAGCCTGTAGTGCAAACATAACACGGAATATTTGTTTTCCTTTTTAAACCACTCAGGGAATTTTTTCTCTCTCGTTTTTTGACATCATTTCCTAAGCCAACCTAACATTCTAGGTTCAAAAAAGTTAAAAGTTGGTGGGTGCTACTTTTTGAATTAAAGAAGTAAGGCTAATATCATACACAGATGAACATTTTAAAGGATTGTGCTGGTTTCATGAAAGTCCTCAAAAAACTGGGGTTGCATCTTCTATTGTGACTCATCCCAGCAGTGCCTTCCTCGCTTAATTAATAGGAATGTTCCTGGAGTCCTTTTAGGGGAATTCAAGTTTGCATGAGAAGGTTCCTGCATACAAGAAGTAAGAGGTAATTGTGCACGTGGTGGACTGTGGCTGCTGAAGAGAAGGAAGAGTGCTGGTGACTTCAAACACAGGAGCTGATTTTAGTGACAAACAAAAGAAAAGGATGTCCTTTTGGGACTTGAAAGATGCCAAAATAGCCTACACAGCCTACACACATCAACAGAAAGTACAGTACAGTATTCTCTTCCTTTAAGATAGTGAAATAAAATAAAAATGAACTGGATATTTCAATCTTCTAGTCTTTCACTGTATTTTCATTTGGAAAGACTTCACATAATATCATAAAAGCAGGAACGAACAATAAAAATGGAGAGTACTTTCTCCATTATTATATTCTCCAAAATTGACCATATTTGCTTCATTATGATCTGGGTTGTAGGCTCCTTCCACTGTATAAACTTGGAATAAGATCTTATTTAAACAGCTCATAATGCTGATAGCTGACCTGATTTACGTTTTTGTCATAGTCTGCCTTTCTTTGTATGAGTAGATGGTAAATAACTTTAAAAAATGAGAAAACTGTTGGCCTACATTTTCAAAATAGAAGACAAAGAGAGGGAGAGAGAGAGGCTGGAAAGGAGGGAGGAAGGAAAATAATTTAGTTTTTGAAGGCAAAAGAAACAAATCTCACATATATTTTTGGCACATTATATTTGAGATCAGAAGTGTGAATGTAAACAGCTAAGGAAAAGTATAAACTGAAACTTTATATAAACAATGAGAACAATTAGCCTTCTTTCTAACGAACTTTCTGTTAGATTTACAAAATGTTTGAATATATATATTTTCCCAATTGCATATATGCATTTACTAATTATAAGGGAGACAACATGGCATATCTATGTATCATGTAATCAAATTTAAGAGTTTTATAGATCATTATAGATCATATATAGTCTTGATATATAAAAGCAATGTTTATATATTTACATATTTACATAATATATATTATAAGAAGTAATTAGAAAATAAATAATCAGCTTTAGGGTTCAAACTTTTTTTTTTAAAGGTTTTATTTATTTCAGAGAGAGAAAGCACACCTGCACAAGTACATGGGCAGGGGAGGGGCAGAGGGAGAGGGAGAATCAGACTCCCTGTTGACCAGGGAGTCCAATGGGAATCAACCTCAGGATGTTGGAATCATGACTGGAGCTAAAGGCAGAGGCTTAACTGACTAAGTCACTCAGGTGGCCTCAAACTTATTTCCTTAGAGATTCATGTCAAATAGCGTAACAAATGTGTCTCCTTTTATTTCAGTGTTATGATCAGGTAGACATTTGGGTCATTTCTTCTGTGCTGAGGTAGAAACACCTGAAGATCAAAGTATGTGTAGATGAAATATTATATAGGTAAGACTTCCAATATTATTAAAACTTTGTAGGGCAATGAAATACAGTGTACAAAAGATGGAATTTGAAATTAATCTCCTTCAGTTGTTAGTACTATAACTTCAGAAACATAATTTAGCATTTCTATGGCTGATTTTTAATCTATAGAATTATAATAATTCTTTTTCTATCAGGTTATAGGGAATACATGTAACAAAATGTTTAATTATTTTAAAATTAGGAGGTGTTCAGTCAAACCTAATGAGTAGCAGTTACCCAAATTAAGAAAACTGTAAACTACTGGCTTCTGGGAAGATGGAACAGAAAGCTGTTTAATATTTCTAGAGTCTTATGCAAGTATTGAATAAATGTTATTCAGCTTTAAAACATTATAATTTTATGAAATGTATATCACTGAAAGTATCATGTATTGTCTCTGTACTATGTATATTTTTCTCTACTCCATTGAACGTAAGTTGGTATTGAAGGAAAAGAATATTGTTATTTGGGTTTGCCATCTAGCTCCAAGCAGTACCTCCTTGTGACTGAGCATAACATTTAGATTTAAAAAAAACAAAGCACAACCACCACCACCACCACAACATGATTCTAAAGAAGTTAGCATCCATCCTTTTACAACTGCAAAAATTTACTCCAAGCTTTACTTCTACTCCAAGAGGCAGGAACATTTATTAGTTTGATGCCATGACACCGATTGGGGTATATTTATTAAGTTGCATCCCAGAGTACAGAAATGCTGATCTGAGCAGTCTTCTCTTCTGTCCATGGATGTGTATGAGCAGAGTGATGGAACAAGTTGACATATATGAGGACTCTCTTCATTTTGTGTTATATGTACTCCTGGTTGTTTCTTTTCTAGGTTTCAGTAGCTCATTGTTGGCAAGACTGGAACTTACATTTTTTTTAAAAAGTGGCCCTGCTTGGGGCACCTGGGTGGCTCAGTCATTAAGCGTCTGCCTTCGGGTCAGGGCATGATCCCAGGGTTCTGGGATTGAGCCCTGCATCAGGCTCCCTGCAGTGAGAAGCCTGCTTCTCCCTCTCCCACTCCCCCTGCTTGTATTCCCTCTCTTCGTTGTGTTTTCTCTCTGTCAAATAAATAAATAAAATCTTAAAAACAAACAAAAAAACAAACAAACAAAAACCCAGACCCTGCTTGGATATGATATTCGGGTTTCATACTCTCAAACCAGTTTTGCCAAACAACCCTACAATGGGATATTGGCAGGGACTAATCTTACCAGATGGCAATAAAACAATACTCAGGATTCCCATTTGTCAATGACACTTATGAATATATCTCACTCAAGAGCCACAAAGAAATGAAGTATGACTGGTTCAGCACAGACTTCAGGCATTTTAGAATACAGTTTCATCAAAACTCTACGGTCTCCCTCACGTATTACATTCAACAGCAAAGCTCATCAATGCCCTTTTCAGGTTTATTTTAATTGAGTTATAGAACATCTTACAATTGTGCAAACTCTTTCAGCCTAAGTTAACCTTATTTTACAGGTGAAGAATTATTTCAGTTGCTAATTGTTAACCCTACAGTTCAACCATCAGAAAAATTATACTTGTTTCTGTTACTAAAGTGTGTAGGTTATTTAATATCATTAAATACCAATTTTCAGAACTTTGAAATGGGAATTAAACTAAATCTCTGAAAGTGTAAGGATTAAATAAGGCAAGACTCATAAAGGTCTTAGCACAGTATCCTTGATAAAATAAGTACTCAATTGCAAGTTGAGTATTACTACTATTTATGGAGTATAATTATCTAGGGTTGTTCTGTAAATCAATTATAATCACTGATATGAGGAGACTTTGAAAAACAAAAAACTACAATCCTATCATTATTATTATTAAAATTTGTAGAGTTTAGTATATAAATTATAACTCTAGTCAGTGCGCAGACCATATTAAACACATAAAGAACAAGTGAACGCATAAATGGGAGAAATAACAATGTTGGTAATTATTCCTTCAACATAGCTCTATCTAGCATACACACTTTTTCTTTGGACCCCTCTAAACATTTGCAACCTGGCTAGTCTGAAAAGTCTACCATCAATTATCAGGAAAATGAATGACCAGTTTACTGACTTGCTGTTACCAACGCAGTTTAAGAACAGGGATTTAAGTCAGGCTGTCTGGCTCGGGACACCAGGTTGTATTGCATCTGTAAGTATCCTCATTAATTTGCATTTACTTAGCACAAAGAAACAAAGAGAATAACTTTAAATTATAAATAAATACAAACAAGATTAGTGGTTAGTAGGCCTAAAAACAAAATAGATCATAAGTGTACAATTAAAGGATTGTAAGTGTACAATTAAAGGATTGTAAGTCCTTTATAAAGAATGAATTACTTCATTCAGAGTGGTATGGTCCTTAAGCTTCTTCTAGTATACCATATTAAGTGGTTACCCAGCATGTAGAAGTTAAGACTAGGTACTTTAAAATGAGATTCTTTAATAAATCCATTAATTTGTCATCAAACGTTTTCCAGCTTTCTTTTATCTGCTAACTGGTTTGGAATGGTTAATGACACTAAGTGACTTGGATCCATCCCACGGTCAATGCCTCACCTTACCAGAGCAAAGACAGAATCTTAGATTGAAAGACATATGTCTAGAATTTAATCAGGAACTTAATTTGTTCAATAAATATTGATGAAGTGTCCTAGGCGCTGTGCTGTGTCCTAGCTTTTCAACAATTCACCTCCTGAGGCAGAGGGACACATATAAAACAACAATGATAATGTCAATTAAAAAAATACTATTAAAATATTTGTAAATTTGCATCATAAGTGGCAACCTTAGTGGCATGGGAAAGTAGTGAAAACTTCACAGAGAGAAGTACGTTTGAGCTGTGTTTTAGTGAATGCAAATAACTTTGATATCCAAAAAAAAAAAAAAAAAAAAAGTTGATGGAAAGCATTTCAGGCAGGAAGAATAACACGGGTACAGGCACAGAGCAACTTGAGGCAGGAGGAACATTTCAGAGACTACTGCAATTAATTGAGGAAAAATGAGGTGAAAAAAAATGTATAAACATAATGGTCAATAATATGACTTTACACATATAATCCAGGAAAGAAAATATCATGTTTTAATAATATATCACAGATGAAGTTTTGAGATAATACAAAGGAAAATAAGAGATGATAGATGACTCTTTTCCTTAGCATTATAAACCGAATCCACATTGATTTTCATTAAAAGAGATCTAATGAGCTAATAGTAAAACTTGGTTATATTTTGAAATAACCAGCCTTGATTCTTTATTGTATATTCCTTAATAAATGTTGATAAATGATAAATGTTGACTTTTAAAGAAGACTTCGCTAATAAATGGGAATATATGCCAGGATAGGATGAATTTTTACTTTTTCCTAGCTCCTATGAAAGACACTGCTTACTTGCTAACAGGGTTCAATAACTCACGTTGAAATCAATTAGTAACTTGAGACTGAGTCTCTGAGTTTGCATGGTAACCAGTCATGAAAACACAAAATATAATTAAAATAATATGTTTCATATCAGTTAAACTCAATAATAGTAATCAGAGCAAATAATTATTTCAACCCGAGATCGTTTGGATATTTTTACTTTATAGTCCTGGTTGGTTACCTCAAAAACCAAAATGTTATTTGACTTGACAATGTATAAGGTCCACCATAATCATACAGAATGTATTAGAGTCTTACAGTTTTTGTAACAAATTGCTACAAAAATTTGCAAGGACATAAAACAACACAATTTATTATCCTGCAGTTGTGGAGGTTAGAAGTCTAGAACGGGTCTCACTGGCTAAAATCAAGGTATTGGCGAGGCTGTATCCATTTGGAGGCTCCAAGGGAGACTCTATATCCTTGTCTTTTCCACCTTTTAGAGGCTGCCTGTATTCCTTGACTTGTGACCCCCTTCAACTTCAAAGCCAGTACTTAGTCAGTTCTTTCTCATTTCCTTTTCTGCTGCTCTCCTCCACGATTAAGAACCCTTTGATTACACTGGACACACCTGGATAATCTGCTTATTTTCAGGTCTGCTGATTAACAACCTAATTTCATCTGAAACTTTAATTCTACTTTGCCATGTAAGGTCACATTCACAATTACCAGGGATGAGGGCAAAGAATTTGGTGAGATGCAGGTGGGTATTCTGCATACTACATAGAATAAGAATATAATTTAAAATATTTAGAATATAGTTTCACAACCATAAATTATGAAGATCAAGAAAAAAAATATCTTCTTTGTAGTAAAGTGCTTATGTTTTGGGTACTCCAATATTTTGATGGCTACATTAGGCTGCTTCAACTTCCTTTACCCTTGGGATCAGTAGTTACATTTAATTTAATTTTCCAATTAAGAAAAATTAAATTAATTACTTGCAGTTTGCCCTTGAGAATACATTCTTCAGTTTTAATGGCACATAGTTATTATGCCTCAGGAAAGGAAGGTTTACAAAATGTTTATTAACAGTCACAATTGCCAACACGCTTCCACATTCATCTCTAAAACATTTAATTTAAAAATCTATGGAATACCTTTTAATAAGACATCCAGTTAGGGGAGGTGAAAATGAGAAGAGGAAAGAAACTGGAAAAAAGGAAAGGCTGCTTTTGTCTAAAGTAAGTCAGAAATTGTAAACTTCATCCTCTCCATCACTGGTTAAAAAAGGAAGAAAGAAAAAAAAAATAAAGATTTGAAGAAGAAATAAATCAAAGGAAGGAAGGAAGAAAGGGTGTTAATATAATGTCTCAGTAATCCACTATTTTCAACCCAATTTTCAGGTACAGGGAATGTGATCTTTAAATGGTCAAAATCCACTATTTTCAACCCAATTTTCAGATACAGGGAATGTGATCTTTACATGGTCAAAATTCTTGCACTCATAAGCTACAAATGCCTGCATGGGTCTTTATTCTTTAGCAATTATCCACTCCCCCCTTTTAATTACCTTATCAATTTGTTTTGCCATGTTTTTCATCTGTACTAGGAGGGCCTTGAGGCCTTGGTTATTAAGATGTATTGAATGCATTTGTACTTGTATTAATTTTCCTTGGGTGAGAGTAACACCTAAGGTCTTACTCTTTCTTGTCACTTAAAAACAAAAAACAAAACAAAACAAAATAAAACAAAACAAACAGACAAAAACACACACAGTGTAGTTTTTCCTCTCTGCTACTGCCTGCCACTTTTGCCTGTCATGAATCTTTCCTATGTGTGTTACTTCCTCCTCCTCCTTCTCCCCCTCCTCTTCTTCTTCTTTTTCTTCAAGACTTATTTATTTATATGAGAGAAAGAGAACATGAGCAGGGAGAGGGGCAGAGGGAGAGAATCTCAAGCAGACTCCCCACTGAATGGGGCTCCATCCCAGGATCCTGAGGTCATGACCTGAGCCTAAACAAAGAGCTCGATATGCTCAACCAACTATACCACCCAGGCACTCCCACTATTACCATTTCTGACCCTTACCACTGCTAGTGCTGTTCCCTGCAGCCTATAGCAGCCCTCCTGCCTAATTGCTGTAATCACACCCTTCCTTCTTGTTCTTTTTTTTTTTTTTTCCTTAATACTGTATCTAATCCATTTTGATCCACTTTATACCAGGTCAGGACTGACTAACGTGATCAACTTACATTTGTTGAGTAAATATTCTATTTATAGGCCTGGGGTAACTGGGCAATGGGCGTTAAGGAGGGCACATGATTTAATGAGCACAGGGTGTTATAAGCAACTGATGAGCATCCAACTTCTACATCTGAAAGTAAAGATACACTCACTACATGTTAACTAATTGAATTTAAATAAGTGTAAAAAATTGTATTTATAATATTTAAATCTGTTCGTAAGTGCTGTTCACTCATCTAGTCACTAAACACTAATGGAATGCTTACACTTTGATATGAACAGCAGTGTTATTAATTTAGGGGCAATAAAACTGTATATAACTGCTATCTCCAAAGAGTATAGTTTAGTTGTAGAGATGATAAACACATAAAACAATTTCAAAATCAGAGGTAATGAATATGAGAATAACAAAGTATTATCAAACACCAAAGCAAATCATCATTTTATGTTAAAATATTAAAAGCTAGTTCACTGAGATAATTCTCATCTGCCCTGGCATTACAAATATTGTCACTGTTTAAAATTAAAAGTTGTAGCTCTTTAACAGGTAAAGTAAGTGATAGGAGTTTTAAATTCTTAAATGACAATTTGGTACAAGAAATAAAATCTAGACTCAAAAGATTTCAATTTGATTTTTTGTTCCATGTTCATTTTATGTATTGTCAGCTTTATCTGTGCTCAGTCCAAATATCCTGGAAAGTGTCTCCATCTACATAACAAGGAACATTTCAATGTGCCAGACAAGTTGGTTTATCCATTTCTTATAGAAGGCATTGGAAGTCTCACTTGAACAAAGTGAAATGACTTTCTTTCCAATTGCCATTTTAGGAAAGCATCATGAGATGTCACATGGATGTTTGCCTGAATACATGGAACCTTTATGCCTACATATTGCTCTTTTGAATTCATAACATGTGCTTTTTGCTTGTAAAATTCAGATGCTTTGATAGAACCTGTCAATAAAATACCCAAAATGTATGCAAAAATGTAGTATGACATCTGCATGCAAGTTAGGTACATATTCTTTCCGAAACAAACTAACAAAATGTGGTCTGACTCAATGAACTAAAAGTGCATTGATATTTCCACCATTTCAAATAATTGGATCTTATCTCTCTATGGCAAGGTACATATTAAAGGAATTTTGTTGACCTTCTTCTGCCCCCATATACTTTTTTTTTTTTCATAATACATTTCAGAGGTATTGAAAGTAACAAAATCACACATGAAAGAAGTAGAGGTTTAAATAAAAAATGCAGGCAACAAACCTATTTGGGTAAGTAATGGTTAGGGAAACACTGCTCTATCAGATTTACTTTGTTAAGTAAATTATTGCATGAAGGACTATAACCATTACAACAAAAATCTAAACTTCTAAAGTATTCTAGGATGGATAAGGATGAAATTTGGAAGAAACTACTGTAGTTCCATAAACCACCTGTTAACTAGGGTTGCTACCATTTTAACTATACCATATATATTCTGTTTCTTAAAAGTCTCATGGAAAATCATGTTTATTAAAACTAAGGAAACTGTTAAATATTGAAAAAAAATAAGCAGGTATTTATCTATGCCTTTCCAAAATATCTGTCTTTTAAATTATATATAATTCATTGTTTTCATTTTTACTTAGATAGTAATATTCAGTAGAACTTTCCAGTATTAGAAAAACTATCTGTATATTGAGAAGCAATCCATAAAACAAAGGAAGAGTTTTTGGATTTTCTATAAGGTCACAAAATCTCAAGTTAGGAAGACATTCTTCACAAGGAAAAACACCATTTTGGATTCATAACGAAAATAGCATCTATTTAGAGTTCATCCTATTTTTAAATTAAATTAAGTAATATAAATGAGGAACAATTTATTTCTTTTATCACATCTGAATATTTACATTTTTCATGAAGTATTAAGTCAGAAAATTTATTTGAATAGCTGCTGTGCTTCCATTCTAAAAGTGAATTTCTCTTAGTTACTCTTTGAAGTTGTGATAAGGAGCTTAATTGATTGACTGGTGTGCTGGACCCATTGGGGGCCTACATGCTCCTAAAGACTAGATTTTGAAACTTCTGGCTAAAGTGCTTTATGTGTGACTTCCTATACAGAATGACTAGTTCAGACTGAAATACCTGTATAGAATTTCTGAGGACAGTTGAATTGAGTCCCAAAAGAAGAATCTGGACAGAATCACCTCCTTTCTCTGGAGGCAGGCACTTTTCCATTAAGGGCAACAATTATGCTGCAAACACGAACTCATAGAAACAAAAGACAAATGAAAAACACTTGTTCACACAAGGTTCTCCAAGAAGGGTGTTCTGTGATCCCATGGTTAAATATGAGATAGGGCCTGAGTGATCCTGAACATCACTTTATGAATAAGAAAAATCTTTCAGCATGCTCATCTATGCTTCTCTCTGTTCATGTTTGTTCAGATGGAAGGGAAACCACTTTCACACAGAAATGATTTTGTTAGGGCAGCACTCTGCCTTTGCACCTCCGAGGGATGGCGAGTGGGAGGCAGAAGGCACCCTTGCTCTCCACATATTATGTAAAGCGCCACATTAAGAAATGATCCACTCCTACAGAAAGGAGTGAGGACAAAGAAGTATTGGTTCATTACCTTTCTTCAACTTGACCCTCATTACACTCAAATAAATATTCATGAATCCCCCTCAAACTGGGTCATAGGCAGGATAAAGAAGGTATCTGGGATAATAAATGGCAATGCTTGAACTTAAGGAAAAAAAAAAGAAAAGTCCTGCTAATTTGTCATTTGTATTTATAGCTCAATATTAATACACATTTCTTACAAGAAAAACAGAAAATGCAAGCATTTATTGAAAACCTGAATTCATTATTTTTAATGCCATTTCTCTCTCTCTCTCTCTCTCTCTCTCTCTCTTTTTTAATAAGATACAAAGGTCAGTAATTGCCATTAGGTTCCATTTTAACATACTGAGTATTTAGCAGATAAACAACATATTGGAATAGCATTTATTTGTTAACACAGAAAAATAACTGAAAATAGGTATCTTTGATCCCTTTAATGAATTCAGCCTCACAACCCCTAAGTACATAAAGCTATCACATTATTTTTCTGTATCATCAACAGCTTCTTATCAGTTGGCCACACATCAGAATGGAAATAACGTGGGTTTTTTATTTCCACGTACATCTGATGCATTAACAGTATTTTTTAACAAAAAGTAGAATAACTAAGCATTTTGATTATAAATATAATTATGATGTGAGAGAATAAAACTTCCTATGCCAATATGGGTAAGAGTATAATTCATATATATATATACACATAATATACACATTTGAAATTTTGATGGTGGAAAAATTTCTCTGAAATGTTGAAATTATCTCATCCATAATTTTTGAGATCTAAAACAGGAACATAATGTAGATAAATAATTTACACTTATTTGTTGTTTTCATTTAAGATGAAATGATTTTATTCTATATTTTAACAATGTATTTAGTAATCCAATGAAATTTATAACTTATCTATTTAGAAAACCAACACCAAGAGATGCAATCCAAGTTTTACTATAACTTTGATTCCACAAATGGATGTTGCTAGATCTAACAGAAGAAAACGACAAGGGGGAAAATGCTAACTGTTCAAGAAAACAAGGGAAAAAAATGCCTTTTATTCTTCTAAGTAACAGTATTTGCATACCTGATATCTTTCCTTTCTTTGTTCCTTTTGATTATAATGTTGGAACTTTTTGATTTGTAAAGGCAAGAGAATCCAAAATAGAACTGGACTTTTTTTCTCACCATAAACCTCAATTCCACTATTATTTTCCTAATGCAAGACTGACAGAATAAACTAATGGATAAATCAATAAAGCGCTGAAGGAACTGAATAGTCCAGGTGATTCTGTTCTGTTCAACTATGAGTTATAAATTAATATTCCATTAAAATGCTTAATTTAATACTTCCTGTGATAATTTTATAGTGAGGACATTACACTTATCAGAAGGGTTTAAAAAGGTCAATTAAATAAGTGAAAATAAATATCTTATCTGCCAAATGTTCATTCTGACAGAAAAAAGTAAGTTCTGTACTTTGAGGAGTAAGTCAAAATTAGGCCATAGATAGGATGTACCTGTACTTGTGAATAAAAGAAATTTGAACACAATTTAGTAATTTTGCATAAATACTGATGAATTTGGCTAAATAGAAAATATTCAGTTACTTAGTCACTCAGTAATTATTGGTACAAAATATTTATTGAAAGATTACCTACTTACTAAAAGCGTGGGCTTCAAAATCTTGGAATCCAGACTCTGTTTTGACAGAATGTGTGCTTTGAACAAGCACTGTAACCTCTTTATTTGTAGTTCTCCCTATGCATATTTTTAAATTATTTTTTTATTTGAGAGAGTGCACATGAGCAGGGGTGGGAGGGTGGGGGGAAGGGCAGAGTGAGAGAAGAGGAAGGGAATCTCAAACAGACTCCCCACTGAGAGGGGATTGATCTTATGACCCTGAGATCATGACCTGACTCAAAACCAAGAATTCGATGTTCAACTGATTAAGCCACCCAGGTGCCCCTTCCTAAGTATATTTTAAGAAGGTTAGGATACTAGAAATTATCTCATGAGTTGTGTGATTTTAATGAAATATTTTTGTAAAAAGTTTACATGTATGTTTTCCTATAAATGCTTAATAGATAATACCAATGATTTCAATGAAAAGTGTCTAACCATAATGTATCCTTACCTTATTTTAACTTTCTTGCTATCAGTTCTTACTAACTAACCTGTTATAGATATATTTGTTTATGTACTGACACAGATTTATTTATTTAAGTGTTTCTTGTCCATCTCAACCAGGATAATATAAATTCTCAAAGGGAAAGAGTTTTCAGTTTAATCATTTCATATACTCATTCAACATTTATTATTCCAAATATATGATATCTGTTGTACATTTTAAAATTTGGAATCTTGGTGTTTTATATAATAAAAATTAAATTTTCACATTTATAAATTTTAACTCTTTGTAGCATAATGTTGAAAATCCTCTTTCCATTTTTTTCTTTTTCTGTAATTATAAAAATTTAGTTTAATTAATAAACTTTACTTTTAAATTCTTTTAGTCTTACAGAAGAATTGAGTGGAAAGTAGAGTTGGAATGGCACTGTTTTAATATACAGAAGCTTAGCATCTTTGTTTAATCTGGCATTAATTTTTACCCCAGTTATTTTACTATGTATTAAAAAATTCTGTGCTACAAATTGATTAACTCATTGTTGATAGATCACTGTTCAGAAAGGGAAAAGGCAACTGATCTTATAGAGGCTGCATTCTAATGTGGGAACACAATAAATAAGTTAACAAATAGAAAAAGGAAATGTCTGAAAGTTATGAAAGCTATAAGGAATAAACAGATGTTGTAATAGCTCCTGAACTGTGTGTGTGTTGAAGGTGGGCAATATTTAGGAGTTAATATTTTACAGACAATGGGAAGAGCCAGACAGAAGCGAAAGATTTAGGTCAGAATCAGCCTGACAAGTGCAAGGAATTCAGTGCAAGGAGTATAACTCAATCCTTGTGAAATAGTGATGGGAGTCATGTCAATGAATTGGAATGGAGATTTTATTTGCTGTGGGAAGAGGCTGAAAGTTATTCTCTTCACTTCTAGATAAATTCCAAGGCTGTTTTATAAGATGGCAGTGTAGAGATTGCAGTGTAGACTCTGCCTGTTAACTGGTTGGGTGTTAAGTATTGTTTTGCCACTCTCTAACCATGTGATCTTATTAAGTTAATGCATGTTTAAAAAATTAATAAATTTTAGTTTCTTAATCTAAAATCAAGGGCCATAATAGTACCTATACATACTGGTACAATACTTTTCAGGACTAGTATGAAGATTATTATAGCCAAAGAGAAAGAATAGTGCATATCCCATAATAAATGTTCAATAATTATTAGAAAATATTAATGTTTTAGAGTATAACCTTGCAGCTAAGAGACCAATGGGGGTAAGCTTTTGAACAAACAGGATAATTTAGGAGACTCCTGTAGTAGTCTAGCTATGAACTTTTGGGTGGTGGCAGGGAAGATGGAGAGAAATTGATGATAAATAATATGTTTTGGTGAGCAAATCAATATGACTCATTAAAGAATGGAAAGGTGGGGATAAAGAAATGAGACCACCTTTATTTTCCTATATTATCTCTCCCTTTGT
Organism: Mustela erminea; assembly: GCF_009829155.1. NCBI lineage: Eukaryota > Metazoa > Chordata > Mammalia > Carnivora > Mustelidae > Mustela > Mustela erminea. Next base: position 124,779,182 of record NC_045615.1, on the reverse strand, counting down.
ATTTTGGCTATGAAAATCTTTTTCTATACAGAATATAATGAATAGTTTTTTTACACTTGTTGCCTTTATGCTTCAAAATGGAATTTATTTTTAGTATACAGCATGAGATATGACTCTTTATTTAATTTCATTTTTAATTTTAATTGAACACTTAGTAAATATTTCATTCCCTTAGATTATTTGTTTTGTTTTCTTCATGATATATTAAATTATTCATATTCTAGATTTCCATTTTGGGATATAAATCATGGTCTCTATCCTGGATATAAGACCATAATTGGTTATTCATTGGAAGCTTACTAGGAGCTTTAACTTCTGTTAAGGCAAGTCCTCTGAATGGCTTTTTTCCTCTAAAGTATCTTAGTTTTAGGGGCACCTGAGTGGCTCAGTGGGTTAAAGCCTCTGCCTTTGGCTTGGGTCATGGTCCCGGGATTCTGGGATAGAGCCCCGCATCAGGCTCTCTGTTCAATGGGGAGCCTGCTTCTACCTTTCTCTCTGCCTGCTTCTCTTCCTACTGGTGATCTCTGTCTGTCAAATAAATAAGCAAAATTCTTTAAAAAAAAAAAAAAAAGCATCTCAGTTTTTCTTACATACTAACTTTTCATTAGAACTTTTAAAGACAATCACATACAGGTAATAAGTTAGGAATATCCTATGTATTGAAAAAATTTATTTTATATTTTTATTGTCTATAAGAATAATATTTCATTTATTCATTTAAAATATATATATAACATATACCTTCTTTGCTTTCCCCAGGAGTCTAAATTAAAACAAAACCAAAGCAAAAACAAAAACAAAAGAGGTATTCTCTTCAAATAAGGGAATTACCAGCATTTTTTACATTGGTGTAGCTTCATTGTTTTTGTTATTGTTTATGCATTGATCAGCTATTTTAAATGATTTCAAAGAATAATAGCAATATTGGTCATGAGGACTTCTATTAAACTGCCATTTTAAATTGTACTGGCAAACAGCTTGAGATTGATTATCTGTAATAACACTAAGGAAGTATGTTTCTCTACCTGTTTTGTAAGAGGTTATCTAAAAATATATGCCTGATACTAACACTTCACTTTTTCCAGACATCGAAATAGCCATACTCCTTCTCCAAAGCAGTACACACATTGCTAACAAAATGGGGATTTACAGAGACAAGTTTACAGATGTGAGGGGGAATTGACCACGTGTCAAATAACTAAAAGACAAATGGGGACATGTCCTGGTAGGACCTAGAGTATTGGCCTTACTAATTTGTTTCTCATTTAATGTTGAAAATTCATTTCAATATAATATTATGTTGCTATGAATGATTTATACATATTTGTAGTTAAATAATGGTTTTTTGAGCATCATAAATGAAAACAGAAAATTGTCAGTTTTCAGCAATCTTTCAGAAAATTATATTTGCAGTTATGTTAAAGTCTAGTTTGACTTTCCCAGTTGTCAAGTTGTATTAATTGGTTAAATGTAGTTCTGGTTACTACTTATATTAATGTAATTTTTAAGATGATGTTTCTGCTTCTTTTTATCCTGAAGAAACTAAGGCTGTATGGACTGACTTGTTTCCCCATCAAAATTTATTTGTTTAAATCTTAATTCCCAGTACCTCACAATGAAACTGTATTTGGAGATGGAACCATTAGAAACGTAATTATGTTAAAATGAGACCCCTAGGTTGGATCTTAATCCAATCTGACTGGTGTCCTTATAAGAAGAGTGTAAAAATGAGACTAGGCACATGTACACACAGAGGAAAGCCTATGTAAGGACACAAGATGACCATCTTCAAGCCAAGGAGAGAAGCCTCAGAAGATACCAACCCTACTGACACTTTGATCTTGGCCATCCAGCCTTCAGAATTGTGAGAAAATACATTTCTGTTCTGTGAAACAGTATTCTGTGGTGTTTGGCTATGGCAGCACAAGCTAGGGCCTAGAAAAGTGAAATAGTTTGCTAAAATCATACAGTTAGGTGAGGTGGAGGTGTTGGATGGAAGATATATCATTATCCAATAGCTTCAACACATTATTTCACATGAGATGCTAAAATTGACTTGTATCATAACATTAGTTTCTCTTGTCTATATTTTTAAAATGTCCATTTTTTATTCAAAGTATTGATTCAAAATGGAATATCTACAAATGCAATTTTATTGCAACTATTAGAATATGGGTTTAACTTTGGAAGAACTTAGAAATTCTTATTTTTAAGTGAAAATATAACATTTATCTCAAATGCTTTGACCTTTTTAAACCTAAACAAGTTTTTCTCAGTAACAAAACAGATTTTTCCTTGAAAAATACATGCATCTTTTGATCTCATGAAATATTCAAAGTGATAATGAAGCATGTTTTGCTTTCTTGTAAATCTGTTAAAATATTATTTCTCTCTGAGGTTGACAGTGGTGAAAATTTTATCACACAGCATGAAATGTGTTATTTTGATACATTGACACCATATCAAACTTATCTTTCCACATTCAACTCTGTGACAAGGAATAATTTCCTATGAATTTCATAGGCAATGTCCATGGGACTTTAAAAAAAAGTATTAATTTCAGATATTGAATGTCTTTTACACTGTTAACTGGTAAGGACAGGTCTATTAATATATTGATGATGGATTAACACCACATTTCAAGCTAAAGGCAAACCTGTAGTATAATTTCTGGCATGTGGCTATTCACATAAACTGGTGAAAAAACATCTTTGGAAGTAAAGTAATTATCAATCTTACTTTACACCATCATTTACAGATCTCTCACTAATGTTAATATGGCACATGATTTTAATAGGGTAGGAACAGAGTTTTAGAAATCTATTCCCAGGGTTAAAGTACCAGGAATCCATTCTTACTGTGTATTCTTTTGTTCTTTAATTCTTAGTTTATTTTATTTATATATATGTTATAAATATATTATATATATAATATATATACACACATATACATATGTGTATATAAATATGATGTATTATGTGTATGTGTGTGTATATATAATGTTTATATGTGTACATTTATATTATATATATATAAAATAATATTTCTAATTTAGAAATACGGGAACTGTAATGTGATGGAGGAAAAGGGAGAGGAAACTGTTGGGCTCCCCGCCGAGGGGAGGTGGCGCCCGGGCCAGCCGGAGGCCTCTCCTTGGGGCTGAGCGGGATGGCGAGTGTCGCGAACCCGGAACGCACCCACAGAGGACACCGGGCTCGGGAGGTCTGTCGAAGCAGGATCTCGCTTTATTGAGCAGGGCAGCGGCTTATATGGGGTGAGGGAAGGGAAGTGAGGTCAGCAAAGTGGGGGCCAATGGGGATGTGCCATGTCGGCGGGAGTTGGGAGAGACTCGTGGGAAACGAAACTGATGGGAAACCGAAACCGCCACTTTGGCGCCTTTGTGGTTGGCCATGTGGGTTCCCGATCCAGAAGAGAAGGCCACCCAGCGCCATCTTAGCCTCTTGGGGCCCAACAGGAAACTCCATGCAAGAAATAAAATAATAATAAATTAAATTAAATGTGGCAATTTGGAATGATACCTTTCCTATATTTTGATAGCATATTTAATCAATTTCTAAGTCCTATCTTTCTAATTTTCTAATTACCAACAGTCTGTATTTGTCAATTTCCATTACCATACCTTAGGTCAAGCTACTTTTTTTTTTTTTTTCCCAACTGAATTCAGCAACAAAATGCAAAGGGGATTTCCAGTCTTACCCTCACCTCCCTCCCATACACTCCTTTTTTTTTTTTTTTAAGATTTTATTTATTTATTCGACAGAAATCACAAGTAGGCAGAGAGGCAGTCAGAGAGAGGAGGAAGCAGGCTCCCCGCTGAACAGAGAGCCCAATGCGGGGCTCGATCCTAGGACCCTGAGATCATGACCTGCGCTGAAGGCAGAGGCTTTAACCCACTGAGCCACCCAGGCGCCCCTCCCATACACTCTTAACTGCAGCCTCAGTCATTATTTGGAAACTAAAATGAGGTAAAAAAATAATAATAATAAACTAAAATAAAATGGGATCATGTCACTCCTCAGCTTGAAATATTTCATTCTCCTAATAATCCTCATGATAAAAAACTTACACTTGCATTATTATATTCCTGTTCTCTTGTGGCTATCGAAATGCCATCTCCATTCTGTCTTACTCTTAGTTGTACTTTTCCCTATTACCGTATATTGAGAATCACCAAGGCCCTGGTGGTTTGGAATGAATGTTCACATACGTCTAATTACATACGCCTACTTTCAAATATCTTTCCATACACATATGGTTCTTTTAATGAAGAAAGAACTGTTACTGCCAAATGCCATTAGTGAGATATTTTTATGCATTTTTAAAGATTTGACTCAAATATTATCCCTTTAAAGAAAAATTATTTAAAAGTTTATGATTCCCCAGCAAAAATTAACTACTCATTTATCCACAGCTCCATAAAATTTCATATCACCAAAATAATGTATCATATTTTGCCTACTTTTATAAAATATGTATATGTATGTTCAAAAAGTAATCAACTTAAGAGAACTGTGTCTTAATATATTTTTATAGCCTCTTAGGATTTAGCATAGTGGTGTTTATAGTACAACAATGAAGAGATTTTTTTTTTAGCTTGAATTGAGTGAATATTATTTTATACAGTGATTTCACCAAGTGCATACACACTCATATATATACATTTTTAAACCAGAATCTTCTTTGATAAATGTCAAATGTGTGTGTGTGTGTGTGTGTCTCTGTGTCTGTGTGTATCAGATATGAGGTACTTGAAACTTTAGTGCTTTCTTTTTGTTTCATATTTTTAAAGTGGCTTAACAGTGTTAAGTCAAGATAGATTAGGTAGTTAATATGTGTAGTTGCAAATTAAAAATGCAAAGCCTGTTTTATAATATAGTTAGTCTGCTATATCTCACAAATATGTTTTTGAGGGACTAATATCACAAATGTGTCATCAACGTAAGTCTGAATAGCATTAGACATTTCAAATATTGGGTCAAAATTTCAAAACTGTATTTGAAGAAAGGGAATATCCTGCTGTAATTGTCTTGCAGCAGGTTGTGCTTTCATTTATCTTCAATAATTGAAACCATCAAACTCTTATGTTTACAAATCAAATCTAAGAGCAAGTCTGAACTTTCTCTAAACAAAGATCTGTCAGTGCAACCTAGGTTTTAAGAGTCAGAAAGATAGATAACATTGGGGAACGTTCTCCCTCAGGCATACGTCTTGCCTCCCTGTTCTCATCCTGGTAACCTACCTGAGTAATTTTGGCAAAACCCGATTAAGCAGATCTTTCCATCAGTATAATATGGTGTCTGTTAATGAAGGTTGAGAATAATTATGGAGCTGTAATTAACACCCTTTGACCTTTAGCTGAGAAATATAGTGCTTAAATCCATGCAGCATACTGGTCTTTGTAAATGAAAATGGCCCTGAGGATTGCATTTTGGTGACAAGACAGAAAAATCTGAGCAGAATGAAATTTCCTTGCACTCATTTTTTTGAGGAATAGGTGAAGTGAATAATATAAAGCTGTTCTTAAAATGACTGTCAGGGGAAATCCTTGAGTTAAGAACATTTAAGTACCTAAATGATTAACTTGAATCTTATTCAAGCCTAACCCCCAAACCCAAACAAAATCCTTTTGCTAATGTAACCAAATCATAGGAAATTAAATAGACTCAAGTGGAATTTTAGTGGACTGAATTTATCCATATCATTTCAAAAATGTAAGGCGTTGGAGAGATTATAACAATCATACACTTGATATGAATCTTGGAAATTACTTTTGGGAGCCCGAGTGGTAAATTCTTATCAGTCTTGGATCTTTGGCAGATAGTTTAAGTACCTATCAATATCATCCAGACTCATTGTATGTTTATGTGGAAAGTTAGTAACACAGCTGTTGTGGAATGCTGGACAGTAATTTGAACAAGAAAAGACACCTAAAATCTAAATACTTCACTTCTTAATGGTAATATTAAATAATTCTTGATATTAAAATAAGCTAACTTTTATATAAAAATTCCCAAAGGAAACATGGCCTATTATACTTGTTTTATATAGCATAACATATGCATACAGATTTTTGAGAAATGGGACATGCTGGTAAATTCATTATTTAAATTAATTTAAAAACTTCATTGCTATTTAAAAAAATGATTTCTAACTTTATGGTTAAGTCCTAGGAAAGCTACAGAATTTTGCTATATGTTGGCATTATAGTTTTGAGTATCCTTTAAGTTAGTCTAATTCCACAGACCATTTTAATATTTGGTCAATGGTGGCATGCAGTTACTTGGAGTTTGTTTAAAAGTAAATTTCTTGTTATCAAGCAAACTGATTATATTTATCCATTTCAGTCCTGGTGATGGCTATCAATAAGTTCCAAGAAAGAATAACCACCCTAAAGTTTTGGTAGCATAGAAAGGAAAAAAACAAAAAAGCACAATTATTGGACTAAGATCTGAGACACCTCAGATAAGATGCTAAAATATCGAGGCACTTGGGTGGCTCAGTTGGTTGAGCATCTGACTCTTGGTCTTGGCCCAGGTCTTGACTCAGCTTCATCAGATCTAACCCAGGACCAGCTCCCTGCTCAGTGTGGAGTCCACTTGAGATTCTCTCTATCCTACACCCTCCCCCTCCGCACCTTCCCACAATCCTGTGCACATACTCTCTCAAATAAACAAAATCTTTTTAAAACATGGGGCACCTGGATAGTATAGTCAGCTAAGCCTCCCACTTATGGTTTTGGCTCAGGTCATGATCTCAGGGTCATGAGATTGAGCCCGGCATTGGACTGCATGCTCAGCATGCGGTCTCTCTCCCTTTCCCAGCCCCCTACACTTGTGGTATCTCTTTCTCAAATAAAAAAAAATCTTCAATAAAATAAAATAAAATGCTAAACAATACACATGACATGATTTTTTTAAAGAATTTATTTATTTATTTGAGAGAGGGAGAGAGTGGGTGAAAGAGAGCACAAGCAAGGGAGCTGCAGGCACAGGAAGAGGGAGAAGCAGACTCACCACTGCACAGGGAACCTAGGAACATGACCTGAGCCAAAAGCAGATGCTTAAACCACTGAGCCACCCACACCCACATGATGTGATTCTTTTGCAAACTAAGAATGAACTGGCAGAGGTCTTTGTGTATATGTATGTATTTTTAGTATTGAGTTTTCTTGTGAAATTTAATCAGAAAAAATACTCATTTGAAAATTAGAAGATATATATAAATTGGTTCTGTAAATTCCACTAACATCTGTGATGATATCAGATATTCAAAGTTCATATATTAGTTTAGAAGAAAGATGTACAACTAGGCCACATAATTAGATGTTCAATTTAAAGATAATTATTCATTGATTCTGTGTATCTAATTGACATAAACAAACAGAAAGTATATCTTAACCAAGATATTTTTATTTCACAACTTAGGGAACAGTTAACTCAAAGTGATTAATGAAAAACTTCCCTCTACTCCCCAATATTTTCAGGTCTGGATTTTACCATTTTTCAGATATCAACTCAAATGTTACCTCCTCAGAATGGCCTTCCATGACATGTCTATGTAAAATATAAAGCAGAGTCTCGTCCTCCAAATTACTTCTGTTCCCTTCCCTGTTTCATTGTCTACACAGCACTCTACAAGGCAATAAAACTTAATGATTAACATTTTGGCCACAAAAAACAAATTGGAAAATAAACAACCCAGTTAAAAAGTGGGCAAAAGAGCAGAACACATCCCTCAATAGGAGGATAAGAAAGGTTTTCATCGGCATATGTCATTAGAGGATTGCAAACCACTCTATAGCTCTTAGAAAAACAAGAACTTAAAAAAAAAGGGGGGGTTAAAAAACAAAAAACAAAAAACAATGACTGACAATACCAAATCCTGGCTAGGAGATAGAGTAACAGAAACCCTTGCTTACTGTTAGTGGGAGTACAAAATGGTACAGCCACTTTGAAAATAATGTGGCAGTTTCTTAGATAACTAAAGAGCCTTTGTATACAATCTAGCACTTGTACTCCTTGGGAGTTGGAAAAAAACCTGCACACAAATGTTTATAGCAGTGTATTCATAATTGACAAAAACTGGAGGCAACCAAGATGTTTTTAGAAGGTAAGTAAACAGGGGCACCTGTGTAGCTCAGCAGGTTAAGCATCTGACTCTTTTTTTCAACTCAGGTCATGAACTCATCATGTTGGGATCAAGCCTCAGTTGGGCTCTGTGCTAAGTGGGGAGTTTGCTTGAGGAGTCTCTCTCCCTCTCCCACTGCTCCTCTCCTGCTCACACAAGCACCTGAATGTGTTCTTTCTCTGAATTAAATAAATAAATCTTTAAAAAAGGGTAAATAAACAAACTGTGGTGCATCCATACAATTGTTATTCAGCAATAAAAAGAAAGGCACTATCAAGTCATTCAAAGATGTGCATTGAACCTTGAATGCATATTGTTCAGTAAAAGAAGCAGTCTACTAAGGCTACCTGTTGTATGCTATAGAATGAATCTGTCCTCACAAATGTCATATATAAAAACCTAATCCTCATTGTTATGTTCTTTGCAGGTGGGGCCTTTGGGGGGTGATTATGTCATGGGTGTGGAGCCCTCATGAATCGGATTAGTTTCCTTATGAAAGGAAGCTCCTCTATCCCCTTCTGCCCTGTGGGGACATAGGGAAAAGATACTCACCTACAAACTAAGAAGGAGGCTCTCATCAGACACTGAATATTCTAGTGCCTTGCTCTTAGACTTCTCAGCCACCAGAAATGTGAAAAATAAATGCTTGTTTTTTTTGTTTTGTTTTGTTTTTTAATGTGGCTGTACTCATTCTTTTTCTCTCTTTTTCTTTCTTTCTTTCTTCCTTCCTTTCTTTCTTTCTTTCTTTCTTTCTTTCTTTCTTATTTATTTATTTTACAGAGAAAGAGATCACAAGCAGGCAGAGAGGCAGGCAGAGAGAGGGGTAAACAGACTCCTCACTGAGCAGGGAGCCTGATGCAGGGCTCCATCCCAGGACCCTGAGATCATGACCTGAGCCGAAGGCAGAGGCTTAACCCACTGAGCCATTCAGGTGCTCTAAATGCTTGTTTTTGAAGGCACCCAGTTTATGGTATTTTTGTTATAAAAGCCTGAACAAAACACTATAAAATTCCAATTATATAACATTCTGGAAAAGGCAAAATATAGAAACAGTAAAAAGATCAACAATTGCCAAAAAGAGGGGGAAAGGAATAAATTATAGAGTTGGATGGTGAAATTATTCTGTGATACTGTAATAGGATATATATAATATTATACACTCATTTATCAAAACTCATGCAGTACAACACAAACATTGAGTCCTAAGTCAACTATGGACTTTAGTAATAATATATTAATTGGTTAATAATAATAGATCAATACTGTTTCATCTATTGTAACAAATATACCATACTAATGCAAGAATTAAAAATATGGAAAACTTGTGGGGCGCCTGGGTGGCTCAGTGGGTTAAGCCGCTGCCTTCGGCTCAGGTCATGATCTCAGAGTCCTCGGATGGAGCCCCGCATCGGGCTCTCTGCTCAGCAGGGAGCCTGCTTCCCTCTCTCTCTCTCTCTTTCTCTCTGCCTGCCTCTCTGCCTACTTGTGATCTCTGTCTGTCAAATAAATAAATAAAATCTTTAAAAAAAAATATGGAAAACTTGAGAGTGAATGAGAGAGGGGGTATAGAGTAACTCTCTGTATTATTTCCTCCGTTTTCTACAAATCTAAAACTAAAACAATTAAGTCCATCGGTTAAGAAAAATAAAAAAGAAACAAATTGTCTGGATAAATCTCACCAACTATTTAATGTATATGTGCCCGAGTTTCCTAACCTGAAAAATATGAATGATTACATTTACTACCTGATAGTGTGGCTATGAAAATCAAAAAGGCATGTCAATAAAAAGAAAAATGTCTACCATTTAATAAGAATTCAATAAAAGTGACTGTTACTATAACATCCCTGCTGAAAATTCCTTCCCTCTTTTTTTTTTTTTTTTTGACTGTCCATTCTCTGCATGCTCCCAAGATAAAATGAAAGTTCATTGGTACAAGATGACTTTCTATCCCACTCCAATTAAAACAATAATATTTTGAATAGTGACTAATATAACAGTAGGAATTCAATAAATATTTGTTGAGAGAATAAAAGAGTCAAGTAGTATTATCACTAGTTTAATAATGAAATAAGGAGCTGCCATTTTGCTAGTGAAATTAACCTTGATAGTCATTTCTCCATCTGCATTAAATATAAATTTGAGGTCTTAAAATATTTAATATTTAAATATTACTCCTCATGTAATACCATAAATTCTGCTTTCCTAAATTACATTTTAAATGTGCAGATCTCCCCTTCCTCCCACCCAATTACTAAGTGTTCAACCAATCTATTATTCTGTTGCTATAGTTTTATAAACTGTCTTGTGATTAGTTAACCAGCGAGTTTCTGCTTTCATTCTTCTTAAAACCTACTCTGAAGAAAAGCCATCAACTTTTTAGTCATGTTGTATATAAAGAATCATTAAAATGCTTTATAGATAGAAGTTCTTTAATATATAAAAACTTTTTGTGCTGCATATTGGTTTGTAGCATAACATGGGAGTGCTGACACATGGATTTGAAACTTATTTTCAGTACTTTCTCACTGTGAGATCTCACACTGCTCTCAGAATCCTAATTCATAGAGTACAGATAATAATAGCATCAAATACATGAGATGGATTAAAGACAATATAAGCTAACACACACACACACTCACACACACACACACATATTTATATAAGAACAGAACCTAGTGCATACTACAGAGTCAATGAATGAGAAATGCTATTAAAAATTAGTTGAGATAAAAAATATATGTCTTATGATGACAACGTTTCTGATTCGAATAGTGGAGAAGAAAGCACATTTGAAGTTGTCAAGTAATACCTAGGTTAACTAATGGTTAATGAAGACTTTATTTTCATTCATAAGGTTTTTAATGGCAATTCTTTGTTCAGTTATCTGGCCTTCAATTGTCACAATTTTTATTGAGCAAGAAAATACATAGATGAACGACAATTTATCACAACTGCCAATAGAGCCAAAATGATCCTGATAAAGAGCAAACCCCAGGTAAGCCAGGATTGTTTATAACAGAGTGAAGGCATGCTTGATGAATTCTCTTATAGAAAGAAAAGATTCAAAGTAGTCGTCTGACAACATTCAGAGACACCATGTTCCAGAAAACTTTTCCTGATACTAATGTAAGGATTATATCCAACAGCTTTCCACTTAAGAATCACACTTCAGAAAATGTTACTACTGCACATATTTGTGTAATTAAGAAAAACTAGAGTTTATACAAAAGTACTTTTGAGTTCCATCAAAAGAGTTTGTATGGATTAGTCTTTAAGTCATTAAAAACAGAATCACTGAGAAAGACTTACAATTTATCCTAAAAATTTCAAACTTAGAAGTGTTTAGCCTGAAATTACCCACTACTAAAACTAAACAAAACCTGGAAATATAGAAAACTAATCAGAGTAACTGAATGAGAATGAAAAACAAAAACAAAAACAAAACAAAAAACATAATTTGTATTAAAAACAACAATATGATTTGTATCAAGAACTAGAATGAACAGAACAATAGAACATGATTTATATTAAGAAAAAAGATTATGAAGTAATTAACTAATAATCTAATTTTTAGCAACTGTTAATCACATATAGTACTTTTCTTTATACTTACTCACTTTGAGGTCATTTTAATTCTTCTCTTGTCTTTACATAGATCCAACTTCAAGTATTTCTAAGAGGACATCCTGGAAAAAAGATATACAAAACAGTATTTTAAGAAGTAAGTTACAAGTCCAATTTGTAAACTTTCATGTCTTTATTTCCACTTGAATAGCCACATGTTCAAAAGGTGATACCCATATTATGATATCTGAACTTTAAAAAATCATTAGCTTATAAAATTCTACAAGAAATAAAGTCGAACAACCAAAACTGAAAGAAAAGTTTCTTCTCTAGCTTGGTTTTCTCACTGGGACAATTGAAATTGACATCAGAAATATAAATTCTGCGGCTCACAACAAATTTTTTTTTAAATCAATCCCCTTAATATCTTTATCTTGTTTCTTTTCTCCTTCTTTACTTTGTCTTGACACTATGGCACTATAGGAACTCAATTACTACCTAAAAATATTCATGGAAATGAAGGTATGTAAGTTCTGACTGCATGAGAAATGATTATGTGTCAAAGACTGTTCTCTCTCACCTATTTTCTTCCTCCTCTTTCTCTGCAATAAACATATGGCTCCTGACGCATTTCTGGAGGAAGTGAAAACAGTGGGCCTTATTACCTAAGAAAGTGAGGTAAGGAGATATAGAAGCAGTTCTTACTGGAAGACTCTCTGCTGAAGGCATGAGACTGCAGAAGAACTTCAAGTTAATCTGGGAATCGTGAGAAAAATGAGAAAAATAATGTCCATTATTAGAAGCAACATACCTTCTCAAGTTTTCAAATAAACCTTCCTACTTCTATTATAATAGTGAGGACTGGGCCAGAATTTGATCTTTGAATCAGTCTTATAGTCTTAAATAAAGAAATTGTCTTGTATTAACAAAAACATGACATTCTTGGTTATTGCCTTAAGCTTATATTGAATATAGATACAGAAAAAGAAAGATGATTATAAACAGCTAACTGATGCATATATAAATATTAATTTTTAGGCATTTGAAAAATAAATTTACAATCTGGGTAATGGATTTCTACATAGATAACATATCATGTGCTGATATTCATTAGTATCGTCTTCTACATCATGTATAAAATCTTGTTATTATGCATTTATTTGTTTCTATATTTCTCTGGTATGGATTTACCTAGGGCACAAATGCTTAAAATTACTTACTAGAAGAATAAAAAGATAAGACATTAAAAGATCTCAAAAGAGTCAACCACTGAGCTAATAGCTCCGTTGGCTAAAAGCATGGATTCCACAGGACACATGACAATCTACCTGCATACAATGGTTTATTACTTACCCAATGGACTCCCAGCTGATGAAATTGTACTTTCTAGAACATATTCAACAATAAATATAGAAGACCCTTCATTAATATCACCCAGAATTTATTTGGTTATCATTTATTTAGTGGTTAATATATGTTAATCATAGTTACAAATAATTCATTTAATGTTTGCAGGATTCTAAAGATATAACCATGATATTATCATTCACATTTTACAAATAAAAAAATGGAGTCAGAAGATGTAAGAAACTTTCTTAATACCACCAAAATAAAAAGTGCTGAGACCAGAATCCAAATCCTGGAAGTCTAATTCAAATTTTTACTTTTTCAACCTCTCTGTTCTCTCTATACTTCCATTCACTGACAGATTATCTTTTCAGTAATACTAAATAAATTAAAAGCTCTTATGAAACATTTGGTAACTTGTTATTCTTTTTAATCTCTAAAGCAATCTTTTCTGCATTTGTGTTTACTGTCGTTTACAAAGAGACAGATGATCTTAAAATTCTGAGTCTAGTTAAGGGAACAAAATGCATATACAGAAATAAAACAATACAGGATTAATAGGAATTCATTCATTTATTTATTCATACTTTTAAACATCTGCACATATCCAACAAGTATATTTGTCACTTATGTGCAAAACCTTTACAGGACATTTGGACACATCAGTGAATATGTGAGGTATCATACATGCTTTTGCAAAACTGACATTTTATGAGAAAGAGAGGCAAATCTGTAGAAAAATAGTTATGTGATCATGACTATTGTTTAGTGTAAGTACAACAGGAATGCTATGGATACACTGAAAATGTTCCCAGACCTTCTATATCATAACTTAGAAAACTCTGATTAAGGTGAAATAAGCACTGTGCAAAATTAAGTTTCCTATAAAAGTGATGACTATGTAGTGAATTATAATAAAAACAAAGCTCTACTGTAGACTCTTTTTTTCTTATTCATCAATACAGGACTTGTTAAAGTATTTTTGTTAGAGAACACTAGCATCAGAATCACTGGAGTAGTCATTAATATGTATGTTCATGGTTTACTCCCTAGATACACTGATTAGAAATCCTGCAAGTGTAGCTATGGAATCTTTATTTTATTAGACTCCATAATTATTATTTTACAAGCTTAACTCTGAGAAGAGCTGAATTAAAACTTAGCTAAGATTTATAATGTGTTTAGAACATTAATGTATTTTCATAATTTTGTGCAGTTCATGGATTTTTTTAATTCTACTAAAAACACAATTTTGAATTACAGTATCAATGCATATATCTTAAAAAGCAAACAATTAAAAAGAACAGAAACACCTAAGAAGTTCCCTTTGACCTTCCCCATTACTCTTCACATAATCATTGTCAAATAACTGGAGAAATCCAACTTTGTATCTTCTCACTCTCTCATTCTCTCACTCTCTCATTCTGTCATCTGTGTATGTGTGTGTGTGTGTGTGTGTGTGTGTGTGTGTGTATGACAGGATCAACGTCCAAAAGGGCTATATAATGTTTATGGTCTGACAGAAAGTGATGAAGACTATTCACTAATTCTGGATAACTAATATGTATATTCTTTATTCAATCTGATCAATAAAGACTAATTCATCAAATAGCTTCAATTTTTCACTTTTAATTAAAAAAAAACTTGAACATATTTTCATGTATTGACTATAATTCTTCCTCCTTTTAGCATTCTTAAGTTCTTCTTCTACTTCCCTAAGTAATCTGTTTTATTGATGTGTCATGTGTAGTGATCAAGGTTTTATAATTTTAGGGAATAAGATCATGATTATCATTCTCAGACTGTGTTGCATTTCCTAAAAATTGACCATTAATGCATCTAGACAAGAAGAGATTAATTTGAGACCATGAATAATAATGATAATGATGGAAATATATATCAACCAATATCAGTTTTAAATGTGTATATGCTATTTCCCTTGGTTATACATTCAATATGTTAACTGATATTAACATATCTACAAGTAAAATACTACTTTGAATATTATTTGACACATACACCCATTGTCCAGTGAACAAAGAATATTTCTTAAAAGTTATTTCCTATGAACAGAAGAAGACAACTTAGAGGTTTGAGAAAACTTAATCTCACAAGATAAAAAGTAAGAGTATCATGTATCTTCAACCCTGAGTTCATAACCTTAGAAAAGACAGCTGTTTGGATATTTTTGATTGGGACTCCTGCCCCCAGCAAACACATCTGATGTTCATTCATGGTGTCTTGGCTTCAAACACTGAGAACCATCTGTTAGGATGGCATGTTGCCTGGTTACAAGTTGGTGAGTCTGTTCCATTAGGAAATGGGTGCCAAGTAAATAAGTGTTCGCTTTGGTAGCCATGTAAGTCTTGCACTATAATTGCTATGAATAGACC
Organism: Mustela erminea; assembly: GCF_009829155.1. Classification (NCBI taxonomy): domain Eukaryota; kingdom Metazoa; phylum Chordata; class Mammalia; order Carnivora; family Mustelidae; genus Mustela; species Mustela erminea. The sequence continues at coordinate 124,763,728 of NC_045615.1, read as the reverse complement.
ATTCTCTGTGACAGCTATATCTTATTTGTGAGGAGGTTTTGTTTTATTGCTTTATTTTTTTTCTCAGAAATCTATTTTGTATGTTACCTTTTTTTTTTTTTTTTTAAGTAAACAAGATATATTTAGCTTAGCATAGCATGGAAAGATGCTTCTTTATACAGAAGCTATTTGTATTTCTTAACATTATATGTAGGCTAGCACTGTTTTTTAAAAATAATTGTTGCCTGTACATTGGGTAATTCATCCCAATACAATTTTCCTTTTATGTGTTATTGCAGTTTTATATTAGTTTATAGAATCTTGTTAAATATCTTAGAACTATGTTTATATTCTAGCTACATTTCAGAACTATCTCTCAATGTGTACATGTACTTAAGTGTTGATTCAAAGAAAAAAATTAAAACTGTGTATTGATATAGAATGTACTAAAAACTAAGGGAACTCAGTCCTCTCTATGCTATTCTTGTGACACAGTAACTATATGGATAAGAAAAATCTAATAATTTTCTTTCACTTAATACATCTTTTCATCATGGCCTTTCCATTGACTTCAGAAATAGTTTTCTATAAAAAACATAATTCTGAAGTGTTTAATAAATTATAATAACTATGGCAAATCTATGAAAAACTATTTCGTAAAGTGTAGTTGTACTTCTTTTTATTTCCTTTCAATATAAATTCAACAAAAGGACATTATTTAAAAACACCCCATCTTACTATTCTATGTTCCTTTTATAATCATAAATGCACTTCCTTATTTGCAATCCTGATAAAAATGGAAGGAAATCAATACCAACACTGATTGGTGTACAGTTCATGAGCTAGAGTTTATAAAATAAACTAAGCAGGATCTATCAGAAGGAATAAAAGAATACAGTGAACCCATACTAAAGTTTTAAAGCAAATGTTCTTTTTATGGAAAATAAATGAAAATTACCATAATCCCCACAGCCTATACACTCTATCACATAGTTTCCTATATTTGCTAAGGACTACAGGTGCATATCTGCTGGATTTCCAGGAAAATATACTTTTTATGATCAGCCAGAGATCTGACTTCAAATACCTACATAGTGTCTTACAGAGTGAAACAGGATTTGTAAGGCCTGAGCATACCATTGCCCTACTCTTAAGATAGTTTCAAGCAATCAGCTTGTTTGATGATTTATCTTAGTGCAACCTAATTCTTTTTTCCACTACTCCCTGATGATTTTGATGCTTCCCCTGCAAATAATTTTGTACACATTTCTACGAAGAGCAGCAGCAGCCTAAAAAGTTACCCAATATGGCCCAAGAAAAAAATAGCACATAGCAGTTCCATTAATGTCTTTACTTCTCCTTAGAAGTTCTTCAGAGCAGTATGTGGTATAATTTTATTTCTGAATATTTTTCTTGATTGCTCTTAAAAATTCTTCTACTTCCTTCTTGAAGGTAGAGTGAAACAAGAGAAAATCTTTAGTTCTTCCTAAAATTGGAAGTATAAAGAAAAGTATCCAGAAGGCACTACTCTGTGGTTGAAGTCTCCTAGCAAACGAACATTCATATATACTGTAGAGGGACAATAAAGAGATTCGATCAATGTGAACAGACAGAGGTGTCAGGGCATTTGTCACCATTTACACAGGAAATGGACATAGGGAAATTGGATTGGAGGTAATGACTCAGGAAGAAATTATTCTAGAGAAGATTTTTATGCAAAAAATATTTTTATGCAAAAAGGTTATGCTGAAGCAACTATGAAAAAGAGAATGGATTCATGTACATACAATCAAGAGAGATGAGAATATGTAAGATTAAAAAAATCCACAGAAATGTGTCTGTCTACATATTCAGTAGAAGAATTACCACCTCATTTTGCCTTTTTTTTTTTTTTTTTTAAGAGAAAGAGGGAGAGAGAATCATAAGCAGGTTCCAAGTCCAGTACAGAACCTGGCACAGGGCTCCATCTCACCATCTGAGATCATGATCAGAGCTGAGATTAAGAGTCAGACACTTAACTGAGTGAGCCAACCAGGCACCTCTTATTTTGCCCTTTTTAAGACATTTTTTTGGAAGCAATATCTCCAACACTTCTCACACATACCTTACAAACTCATCACAATAATTAGGTGGAAATTTTTTTCTACCTTTATCATTTGTTTACTCATTCTTTTATGTATTTATTCATTCCATTGACACTGCATTAGATCTGATGACTGAGTGTAGTTAGAAAAAGGAATTATACAAAGATCAATGAGACACAAAAGCAGAATCTTGAATTTGTAAGGCCAAACAAACTTTTTAGTTTGCCCCAGCAAACTATTGTTGGTGAAACAATATATACCACAAACTTGACAGCTTAAACAACATAAATATAAGATTTCAGATTCTGGAGGTTAGAAGTCCATGATTATAGTGGTTTCAGGATTTATCTATCTTATCTCAACTTATCAATTGCATCTTCAATAACTCTACTTCCAAATAAGCTCTAACATAATGGGGGTTCTAACATAATGGGGATAGGAGTTCAGCCTATGAATTGGGAGTGGGAGGAGGACACACTTTAACCCATAATAAAATCAATCACCATATCACAAAATCATCATAATAACAATGTGTTAATTCTATAGTAGCACGAGGAGAGGGATTACTAACTAACAACAACAACAAAAACAAATAGCAAACAAACAAACAAAAACAAGGAAAGGCCATCCAGAGAAAGGATAATTGAGAAAGTACTGAAGCATGAATATGCAATCACACAGAGTTGAGAAGAATCCTATGAATTCCAGGAGTAAAATAGCATGTAAAACCACACAGAATTGTTAAAAGAATGACTCCTGATGGTGAATGAATGATACATTTAGAGTTTCTAAGGCAGAAGTGGGTGAAGATAGAACATTAAAAAGAAACTAATAAATCATGATGAGCATGATGAAAACATCAGCAGGTGCTTTTAAAGCATAGAAATTGACACCTGATGGAGATGGAAATTGCTAGAGAAGCCTTGGCTTTTATTCATTCATTTATTCACTTATTTAATAAATAATTATTTAGCATCTACGAAGTTACAAGGACAATTCTAGTTGCTAGTCTCACATCAGTGAGTAAGAAGATACCTCATAAAAGAGCTAAAAATTCATTTTTGCTTTTGTTCCCTTTGCCTTTGGAGACATATCTTAAAAGAAGTTGCTGTGGCTGATGTCAAAGAGGTTACTGCATATATTCTCTAGGATTCTGATGGATTCCTGCCTCACATTGAGGTCTTTTATCTATTTCAAGTTTATCTTTGTGTATAGTGTAAGAGAATGGTCGAGTTTCATTCTTCTACACATAGCTGTCCAATTTTCCCAGCATCATTTATTGAAGAGACTGTCTTTTTTCCACTGTATATTTTTTACTGCTTTGTCAAAGATTATTTGACCATAGAGTTGAGTGTCCATATCTGGGGCTCTCTACTCTGTTCCACTGGTCTATGTGTCCATTTTTATGTCAGTACTATGCTGTCTTGGTGGTCACAGCTTTGTAGTAAAGTTTGAAATCAGGCAACACGATGTCCAAGATCAAAAGCTTCTGCACAGCAAAGGAAACAGTCAACAAAATGAAGAGGCAACCAATGGGATGGGAGAAGATATTCACAAATGACAATGCAGACAAAGGGCTGATATCCAGGATCTATAAAGAACTCCTCAAACTCAACACACACAAAACAGATAATCATGTCAAAAAATGGGCAGAAGACATGAACAGACACTTCTCCAAAGAAGACATACAAATGGCTAACAGACATGAAAAAATTGTTCTAGACACTTCTCCAAAGAAGACATACAAATGGCTAACAGACATGAAAAAATTGTTCTAGCCATTAGGGAGATTCAAATCAAAACCACATTTAGATACCACCTTACACCAGTTAGAATGGCCAAAATCAATAAGACAGTAAACAAGTGTTGGAGAGGATGTGGAAAAAGGGAAACCCTCTTACATTGTTGGTGGGAACAAAAGCTGGTGCAGCCACTTTGAAAAACAGTATGGAAATTCCTTAAGAAATTAAAAATAGAGGTACCCTATGACTCTGCAATTGTATCACTGGGTATTTATTACAAAGATACAGATTCAGTGAAAAGAAGGGTCATCAGTACCCCAATGTTCATAGCAGCAATGGCTAAAGTCACCAAACTGTGAAAAGAACCAAGATGCCCTTCAATGCACAAATGGATAAAAAAGACATGGTCCATATATACAAATGAGTATTATGCCTCCATCAGAAAGGATGGATAACCAACTTTTGTATCAACATGGATGAGACTGGAAGAGATTATGCTGAGTGAAATAAGTCAAGCAGAGAAAGCCAATTATCATATTTGTGAAGAATAAGAAATAGCAAGGAAGACATGGGGAGATGGAGAGGAGAAAGGAGTTGAGGGAAATTGGAGGGGGAGATGAAACATGAGAGACTGTGGACTCTGAAAAAAACAATCAGGGTTTTGGAGGAGTGGTGGGGTGGGATGTTGGGTGAGCCTGGTGGTGGGTATTATGGAGGGCACATATTTCATGGAATACTGGGTGTGGTGCATAAACAATGAATTCTGGAACACTGAAAAGAAATTTAAAAATATTATTTATTTATTTATTTGTTTGTTTGATATTTTTTAAATGAAAAAAATAAAACATGGGCTTTTTAAAAATTTTTTTAAAAGATTTTATTTATTTATTTGACACACAGAGAAAGATCACAAGTAGGCAGAGAGGCAAGCAGAGAGAGAGAGGGAAGTAGGCTCCCCGCTGAGCAGAGAACCTGATGCAGGACTCAATCCCAGGACACTGAGATCATGACCTGAGCCAAAGGCAGAGACTTAACCTCCTGAGCCACCCAGGTGCCCAAACATGGTTTTTTTTAAAGACAAAAAAACAAAAGAGCTAAAAATAAACAAGTAACCAAGGGAATACAGGAACTGACACAGTCATTAAGTTCTACTGAAATGTGTAATGTGAGGTAAGAGGGACAGAAAAGTTAATTAGGTATAGTGGATGTTGATATTTTATCAGGTGATCAGAAAGGTAAATTTTGAAAAAGTAACTATAAGTAAGCTAAATTTTGAAAATAAGGTAAATTTTGAAAGTCAATACAAAGAAAAAATGAACTAGTCATGTCAATGTTAGAGGAGGCAGTAAGTTAGACTTTAATAGGATATCCAGACACCAGCGAAGGGGGAATCAAGGTCCACTATCAAGAAATGTTAGCAACTGCTCTGGCAGCATTCCACACAGAATGCCATAAGAAGCCAGATCAGATCAGACAAACCCAAGACAAAGAAGGTTGGAGATTCCGATCAAGTAAGGAAGAAAAGGTACAAAACCCTGCTCCCAAAGAAATCGGCCACCCAACTAATAAATATTCCACCCCTTAGTTAATAACTATTAATGAAAGATAGAGACCAAAACTCTGGGCACAACTTTCCTTTGACCTTGCCTGCTTTCACATCCCGAGAGTGTATTCTTTCTCACTTTAGTATTACTTAATTGCTTCAACACTGTCTGTCTGTTCTTGAGTATTTTTCTTTCCAGGAGACTGAAACCTTCTGACAATGTCCCTGGAGGATGGGCTGGGTAAAGGTCTCAGGACCCACAGGTTTCCCCAGTCCATCCAGAAACCTAACTGCTTCTCAAGCAAACACAAAGCCAATGTGAGAGCACTATGAGGAAAGCCTGTTTGGTATTTTGGAGAAACAGCAAAACAAAACAAAACAAAACAAAGCAATCTTATAGCTGAAGTAAATTGATTGACAGCAGTTAAATTCAGAGAGGGCAGGGAGCAGGAGGTAGACTATATACAGTCTTAGGGTTGGGAAAGTCTACATTTGAGGGAAAAGGGGATGCATTAAGCAGAGAAGTCATCTTATCTGAATATCTATATATCTACCTAGCTATCATCTGTCAATCTAAAATATTTTAACTAGGATAATTCTTGCAGTTTTGTGAGAATACGTTTTATGTTGGATTCAGGTGGAAGTTGAATGACTAAACTGAAGGCTCTTGAAATCATCCAAGTAATGGAGGCATGATCAAGGGCATTAACAGGAGCAATAGTAACAAGGGGCCATATTCTATATTTTGCTGGGAATATTTTGAGGTTAGATTTAAGGTTGAATTGAATATCTGATATGAAAAAAAAAGCTGAAGAAAACAAATATGATTTCTTGACATGGGAAAGATTGAGTGTGATCACGTTGTTATTTTTGGGGTGGGGGCAGAGGTCATGTGGCAGAAACTTGGGGACAATGAAGAGTTAGAGCTTATATGCAACAAAATAAGAAAGGCAACATATATGGAGAAAAACAATTAGATAGACAGAAATGCAAATTCTCTTTTGATTGTTTCCATCTACTCAATAAAATGGGAGGCAAATCCAGGAGCTAAATGTAAGAATGAGGAAACAGGTACTACAAAGGTGAGGTAGGAAAAGAAGTACTTAAATAATCATCCAGGAAAATAGCGAAGATAATGGACTAAGGGCTGCAGAGCACTGACAGAACTCTTGACACCAATTTTAGTGGATTTAAAGTGAGACTGGTCAGCAGATCCATGTATATCTTGACAACTGTTCCCAGCTATGCTGGAACGTGTAAAGAATTATGGAAAATTAGATATAACTAAGATTATCAGCAAGTATGTTGAAGATAAGGGCAAAAGATTCTAGGATACATTGAATGGAGTTAACTTAATATTAGACCATCAAGTCTAAGCTGAGACAGAAGAGAAAAGAACATAAGATAGATAAAAGGCGGCAAAAATCTTTTGATCAACACGTTGGTTTTGTGAAGTGTTAACGTTGTGACAAAGAATAAACTGAAAAGAATGAAGCTGTTGTCAGAGAATGGAATATATGAAATTGTTATGGAGGAGGTACAATTATTAAAAATGATATAAATTGCAAATAGTACATTCTACATCAGGCTGTGTTGTTTAATATGTAGCCACTAACCACAAGTAGTTATGGAAATGAAAATTAACTAAAACTAAATAAAATTAAAATTTGAGTTTCTCAAACACATCCAATTTGAAATTCCCAATGTCCGTATGTTACTAATGTCCATAGAGTGGACAGTGAAGACAAATCTATTATCACAGAAATTTTTATCACAGTGTCCGTATGGAAAGATCATGAGAACAATTGGTTAGGATAAAGGGAAGAGAAGTTGTCATGCTATAGAAATGCTAGAGTGTTTTAAAAAAGAAGAAATGATACAAATTTTGGAATGTCTATGAAGAGAAAGTACTTTTATCATCCTTTTGACCCATAGGAAAAATGTGATGCAACGCAGAGGGCTGCAAGAAAGACATTTGTTTTCTCACAAAGTTTTGGTTAGAGCAAAAGGTGAAATGATCATCCATACATGAGTTTGAGGATAGAGAAATTTTGCTAATAATGACTGTATTTTTAGAAGACCGAGTAAAGAAGTTTAGGGAGCTGAAACAAGGTTAGGAGCAGGGGTCAGGAATTAGAATATTAAAGACCTGGGAGACACAGAGATTAGGAAAGATTAATGGAAATCAGAATCTGGGGATGAGAAACGGCTAAAATGTCTCATACTGTTTATAGTAACTAACATAAATATAAATAAAGAGCATGGTTGGCTTTGTCTTTGTGGTGTGTTAGATCCATCTTATACTGGCTTGTGAAAGCTGACTGTGCACATCTTACCAACTCTGTATTCAACGCTGTCATGTTAGTAGCCTGAAATCAATTATATTGGGAGTATTTACACTATGGAAATGAGCAAAAGTTACAAATTACAGGTTTTTTGCCCCCTCCTGGCAAGCTGGTTTACCAGCACACCTATGGTAGTTCTGCAGTTTGTCAAATTGCTGAGACTATAGTGCTTGGTGGAGGAGGAAGAAGGCACTGGTTTTTTTTTTTTAAATAGAAGCACCTGTATATTCATTCTGATGGAAGTGTGGGGGCCATGGGATGTGCTGTTAAAGGGGTCTACAACTACTTTAGTTCATTTTTGTGAAAGAACGTAGAAATTGTAAATGTTTATGACCGTAGAGCATAGCAAGACAAGACAGGCAGGTAGTTCTCTCTAGATCATGAAAGACTGTTTATCATTACCAATTTTTTTTTTTTTTAAGGAGACAAGTGACCAATAAAATATTTTAAAGGAGGATGTAAAATAATTAGATTTGTAAATTTAGATATTCTTGCACTAGAGGGAAAAGGCAGAAAAAGTATGGTTCTTTTTAGATTCCAAATAGATAAACATCAGAATGTCATCAGAATTAATAGCTGTGCCCAGATTCATGGAGATTCTTATCATTTGCATTGCATGCCAATGCCTTGCATTATATGTAATGCACTTAGGAAGGCAATTTGTGTTCATCCCCAAGATATGCATGTTTCCTTATTGTCCTGGTGTAACTTTGTAAAAGGAAACTGATGGGGCTCAATCTAGTACTGGAATTTATTAGCCACATGATATTCACTGCTCTTTAGAAATTAGAATTCCAACCCAAATTTTACTCAAGGAGACATATTTTCCCAAAGATTAAATAAACTCTAATATCATCCTCTACTCTCTCCCCATTCTTGACCCCCCATACCCATAACCAAAGAACAAAATGAAATGTAACAGTGATGAGATCTATTGTTTTTTATGTTTATTACATCTAAGGGCTATACTTACCTCTATATTCATGGACGGACTGATTGCTGGCATCAGGGCGTACACTGTTCTTCACAGAGTAATTTTGACTGGGTTCTTACCTGAGCAAGGGGAGAAACAGTATTTTGTAAAATAAACACTTACAACAAAAGAAAGAGGAAAAAGGAAATCCTTAGAGTTAACTGGCTATAAACAGTGGCAGAACTCGCACAATCAAAAGTATTCTCGTGTCAGAATTTCCTCCAATTCTAATTATTAGATCTTTTGATTTGCGTTATGATCCAATAACATTAACCTTCTGCAAGCATATCACATTTAATATTCTCCAAAACACACCCATTTGGAATTCATTTCCAGTTAATGAATCTCTTCATTTTTAATTATTCCTTTTCTATTCTTGCCATTTGAGTTATAGGGTTTTCTCTGATACCTGGTTATCCTCTAGTAAATACTTGCTATTACAGATTTTTAATCTTTTGTTTTTTTTATTTTCTTTGCAGTCACAATTTTAATTATCATATCTTTTCAAAATCTCTCATACAAAATCTCCTTCATTACCAAAAGCAAAATAACATAAATAAAAGTAAAATAAATCATTATAGGTGGAACAAAAATATATAATAGAGAAAGGGGAATAATAAATAAAACAAGATCCATAAGAATGCTGACCATTAGTAAAGGTGGTACAAAGACAGTGATTTTATTTTATTTTTTGAATATTTTATTTATTTATTTGAGAGAGAGAGAGATATCACAAGTAGGCAGAGAGGCAAGCAGAGAGAGAGGGGGAAGCAGGCTTCCCGCCAAGCAGAGACCCCAATGTGGGGCTCAATCCCAGGACCCTGGGATCATGACCTAGGCTGAAGGCAGAGGCTTTAACCCACTGAGCCACCCAGGCACCCTAAGAAAGTGATTTTTTTTTTAATTAATTTTTTATTTTTTATAAACATATATTTTTATCCCCAGGGGTACAGGTCTGTGAATAACCAGGTTTACACACTTCACAGCACTCACCAAAGCACATACCCTCCCCAATGTCCATAATCCCACCCCCTTCTCGCAAACCCCCTCCCCCCAGCAACCCTCAGTTTGTTTTGTGAGATTAAGAGTCACTTATGGTTTGTCTCCCTCCCAATCCCATCTTGTTTCATTTATTCTTCTCCTACCCACTTAAGCCGCCATGTTGCATCACCACTTCCTCATATCAGGGAGATCATATGATAGTTGTCTTTCTCTGCTTGACTTATTTCGCTAAGCATGATATGCTCTAGTTCCATCCATGTTGTCGCAAACGGCAAGATGTCATTTCTTTTGATGGCTGCATAGTATTCCATTGTGTATATATACCACTTCCTCTTGATCCATTCATCTGTTGATGGACATCTAGCTTCTTTCCATAGTTTGGCTATTGTGGACATTGCTGCTATAAACATTCGGGTGCATGTGCCCCTTTGGATCACTACGTTTGTATCTTTAGGGTAAATACCCAATAGTGCAATTGCTGGGTCATAGGGCAGTTCTATTTTCAACATTTTGAGGAACCTCCATGCTGTTTTCCAGAGTGGCTGCACCAGCTTGCATTCCCACCAACAGTGTAGGAGGGTTCCCCTTTCTCCGCATCCTCGCCAGCATCTGTCATTTCCTGCCTTGTTGATTTTAGCCATTCTGACTGGTGTGAGGTGATATCTCATTGTGGTTTTGATTTGTATTTCCCTGATGCCGAGTGATATGGAGCACTTTTTCATATGTCTGTTGGCCATCTGGATGTCTTCTTTGCAGAAATGTCTGTTCATGTCCTCTGCCCATTTCTTGATTGGATTATTTGTTCTTTGGGTGTTGAGTTTGCTAAGTTCTTTATAGATTCTGGACACTAGTCTTTTATCTGATATGTCGTTTGCAAATATCTTCTCCCATTCTGTCAGTTGTCTTTTGATTTTGTTAACTGTTTCCTTTGCTGTGCAAAAGCTTTTGATCTTGATGAAATCCCAATAGTTCATTTTTGCCCTTGCTTCCCTTGCCTTTGGCGTTGTTCCTAGGAAGATGTTGCTGCGGCTGAGGTCGAAGAGGTTGCTGCCTGTGTTCTCCTCAAGGATTTTGATGGATTCCTTTCGCACATTTAGGTCCTTCATCCATTTTAAGTACAAACTCAAAAAACTACTACCAGGAGTTAGAAAAAAATGGAGTTGGTGTAGACTAGCAAGTATGTACAATGATATGGGAGCAAGAAATAGCCCTGAAAGGTTTACAAATAGAGAAAAATACAAGAAGTGATTAAAGCTTAAAAGGGTAAACGGAACACACATCATGAAGAAGATATGTGTAGCAGAATGCACCATTTGCTCAGAGGGGTGTGTGTGTGTGTGTGTGTGTGTGTTTGTTTTTGTTTTTGTTTTTTCTCTCTGCCATCATACACTATGAGTAGAGTGAAATTATTCTATCCTATAGCTAAGCTTTCTTGCATGGCTTGATTTAATCAATATGATGTATACAGGAGTAAGAAAGAGAGCAAGTTCTAAGTCAAGGTCTTAAGAGACCCTCTGAGCTTCTGATGTGAAACTATACCTTAAGTAGCTATGGCTTTTTCATCCCAGGACTAGAATTAAGATAACCTGGATGTGATCCTTGGCTAACTGTTAAGGCCAGCCGAGGGCAACCAAACTATAACCAATCAATACATCCATGAATATAAAATAAATGATTATTATTGGAAGCTACTAAGATTTGGTGGATGTTTGCAATGCAACAGAAGAGTTTCTGATCATTTGTGTTTTTTCTAAATCTTATTAACTTAAAAATCTCAGGATTTTGAATCATGTTATATTTATATTTAAATTTAAATAAATTTGCCGTATTTATTATATTGAGTCCTTCCAGCCAAGCATATGGTTGTTCTTTCCATTTGCTCATGTTTCCTTTTGAGTGCATTGGCAGTAATGAATTCTTTTCATATTGTTATTATAAATGTTTAAGAGTGTAGTCCTAGGTATTCAACCTGCAAAAATGCTTGTTGTTATTGCATTCAATATTTATATAAAACTCTAGTGAAACTTGGTTCAAAAAGAGAAGAAAGTTGACTCAAACAGATCTGAGTGTACATGAGTGTTTTCCCCCTTTGCTTTTAATTTTATATATTTTTGATTGATTAAAAAAGCATGTTTAAATAATTTGGGGAAATATTTATATAGATATCAATCAGTTGAAAGTCAAGATGAATAAACATGAATAATTTTAAACTACTCTAGTAATAAAAATGCAAATTTAATTAAACAATGCTCTTTAGGAGAGTTTTTTATTGTTTGATTTAGAAAAAATGGATTAATAAAAATACTGAATACATATATTTATTGCTTCTATATGTGCAGAAGAGTACACATTTAAAAAACATAGGAGGTCAGTTTGTATTAAGAGATACGTAAATTTTTATACCTTTTATCAGATATATTGGTGTATCAAGACCAATGTACGTCACTCCTTACATTTGTTAAACATCACTTCGCACAGAAGCTGTTAGTCATCCTGGCTCCCACTTCATTTCATAGCACATTGGGTTACACTAGTTTAAAGTGAGTGCTGAGTCCTTTGCTTGGCTTCTATGCTGCTCACCAGAGTGCAAGCTAAGCACTGTCAAAGCTTAGTTCCTATTCAAATATCAGAAATGAGTTGGCCTGCACCATTTCTAGATTCAAATGAAACATGGATGGGACTGGAAAAGATTATGCTGAGTGAAATAAATCAAGCAAATTCAATAATCGCATGGTTTTACTAATTGTGGAGCATAAGGAATAACAGAGGACATTGGGAGGAGAGAAGAAGTGAGTTGGGGGGAAATGGAGGGGGAGTCAAACCATGAGAGACTGTAAGCTCTGAGAAACAAACAGGATTTGGAGGGCAGAGGGGTGGAGGGTTGGGTGGGCCTGGCGGTACGTATTAAGGAGGGAATGTATTGCATGGAGCACTGTGTGTGGTGCATAAGCAATGAATTTTGGAACACACACACACAAATATTAAATTAAATTAAATTTTAAAAAATGTAACAGTAAACTAGAGGGCATGAGACCTAGATTCCCAAAATTCTCTCTGAAAATATTTGATGTATCCTAGAAGTATGTAGGAAAGTATGTAGGAAAACACTTCTTGTGACAAACATTAGCCAAAGGGAGATAGAAGAAAGAAAGAATTGGCAGAAAAATTTCTCTTTCTTTCTCATTCTGATGGACTATTTCAAGGCCCACCTGTTCCATGTGTTTTATTCAGAATATTCTACACACTCAAGACACTAGCTATATTTTCATGTGAAGTAACATTTCACCCTGAATTCACCGATATTTTTCCTCAGCATCATTTCCAATTTCCCTCATTTGCTGCCCAGGAATTACTTTTCAATTAGAGCATTAGCACATAAATTCTGCAACAGATTTTTTTTTTTTTCCCCTCAGAGAACCAAGATTAAGAGTACTGCAAATTCTGAAAATACTTTCCATTAGTATAAAAAGGGTTTATTTATAGAATATGTTTTTTTGTTTTGCCTTAAGTACAGGGCTGGGTATGGAGCCCAATGCTGTGCTCAAAATCAAGATCTTGAGATTAAGACCTGAGCCAGGATGAAGATTCAGACACTTAGCCAACTGAACCATCCAGATGACCCCATAGAATGTGTTTTTTAACATAATTTGAAAAACAATTTAAAAATAAAAGGCATAGGGGCACCTGGGTGGCTCAGTGGTTTGAAGCCTCTGCCTTCGGCTCAGGTCATGATCCCAGGGTCCTGAGATGGAGCCCCGCATCAGGCTCTCTGCTCAGCAGGGAGCCTGCTTCTTCCTCTCTCTCTCTCTGCCTGCCTCTCTGCCTACTTGTGGTCTTTCTGTCAAATAATAAATAAATAATAATAAATAAAATCTTAAAAAAAATCAAAGGCATATTAAATGCTTAATGACAGGTGATATTTTCACCATTTTTCTGCATGTATTGAGATTTTTATCATCATAATGTAATGAGGATATTCAATAATGTTAAGTGAAGCAAGCAGAAAATAATTATTTACACATTATTTCAAAATTAAATAAATTAAAAATTTAAATAAAGCGGGCTTTTGGGTTGTTCAGTCAGTTAAGTGTCTGCCTTTGACTCAGGTCATGATCTTAGGGTCCATTGATCTGGCTGCTCAGAAGGGAATTTGGCCTATTCCCTCACACCCTACCCCTGCATATGTTCTCTCTCTAATAAATAAGTAAATATAATCTTTTAAAAAAATTCAGTAAAGAGGAAGGGAAAGATGGTGGAGACATAGGAGACCCTGTTTAAACCAGTCTCCTATAGTGAACTAATTATCTACCAGAACACTCTGAATACCCATGAAATCAGCCTGAGGTGTAGGATTATACACTTCTGGATCTCTACGGGGGCAGAAGACACCAGTGGAGAGGTAAAGCAGAGTGGGAAATATTGGACTGATACCAGAGGATAAACAGAAGTGGGAGAAAGTCACCAGAACCAACACATTGGAAAGTTCTACCCCAAAATGAGAGTGCCCTGTGATTGGGGACCGGCATTAACTTGGAGTCTGGTTAAAAGCACTCAATAAGAGCAAAAGATCTTCAGAACCAACTGGTGGAATTGGGCAGTCATGGACATGGGCCTAAGTCCACAGACCAATTATGGCCACCACTGGTGACCATCAGTACCAGAGAAAGTGTTGGCGGAGCCTCCAGTTGCTGGTCCGTGAGCCCACAGGATTGTGCAGCTTGCACCACCACTTAGCTGGGCACACTCCCAGCCCCTCATGAAGGAGTCTGGTGTGGATGTCATCCAGTCAAGAAAACAAAGAGGCAACCCACAGAGATATTTGCAAATGACACCACAGAAAAAGTGCTGATATCCAACATCTATAAAGAACTCCTCAAACTCAACACACACAAAACAGAAAATCACATCAAAAGATGGGCAGAAGGGACACCTAGGTGGCTCAGTGGGTTGAGCCTCTGCCTTTGGCTCAGGTCATGGTCTCAGGGTCCTGGGATCGAGCCCCACATTTGGCTCCCTGTTCAGCAGCAAGCCTACTTCCCTTCCTCTCTCTCTCTGCCTGCTTTTCTGCCTACTTGTGATCTCTGTCTATCAAATAAATAAATAAAATCTTTAAAAAAAAAAAAAAAAAGATGGGCAGAAGACATGAACAGACACTTCTCCAAAGAAGACATACAAATGGCTAACAGACACATGAAAAAATTTTCATCAGCATTAGCCATCAGGGAGATTCAAATCAAAACCACATTGAGATACCACCTTACACCTGTTAGAATGGCCAAAATTAACAAGACAGTAAATAAGTGTTGGAGAGCATGTGGAAAAAGGGGAACCCTCTTACACTGTTGGTGGGAACACAAGTTGGTGCAGCCACTTTGGAAAACAGTGTGGAGATTCCTTAAGAAATTAAAAATAGATCTACCCTATGATCCTGCAATTATATCACTGGATATTTACCCCAAAGATACAGATGTAGTGAAAAGAAGGGCCACCTGTACCCCAAAGTTCATAGCAGCAATGGCTAAAGTCACCAAACTGTGAAAAGAACCAAGATGCCCTTCAATGCATAAAGGGATAAAGAAGATATGGTCCATATATACAAATGTGTATTATATCTCCATTAGAAAGGATGAATACTCAACTTTTGTATCAATTTGGATGGGATAGGAAGATTATGCTGAGTGAAATAAGTCAAGCAGAGAGAGTCAATTATCATATGGTTTCACTTACTTGTGGAACATAGAAATAACATGGAGGACATTGGAGATGGGGAGAAGTGAGCTGGGGGAAATCAGAGGAGGAGACAACCATGAGAGACTGTGGACTCTGAGAAACAAATGTGGGTTTTGGAGGGGAGGTAGGTCAACGTTGTGTGAGCATGGTAGTAGGTATTGTGGAGGGCAAGTATTGCATGGAGCACTGGGTGAGGTGCATAAACTATGAATTTTGGAACACACACATACAAACACACACACACACACACACACACACACACACACACACACAAATTAAATTAAATTAAATTAAATTAAATTTTAAAAAATGAAAGAAAAAGAAAAAGAAAACCAAAGCTGGTGGCATCACAATTCTGGACTTCAAATTATATTACAACATTGAAATCATAAAGTAGATATTTTCTAGTGTATCATTTTAGTTCCTTTTTTTTTTTTTACTCTATCTTTTATTTTGTGTGTGTGTGTGTGTGTGTGTTTTTTCAGAGATTTCAATATTCATCTTTCAGAATATATTCAGGGTTAATACTGACTGAATTACAATAAAATGTAGCAAATTTGCTTTAATGTAAAAAAATCAATAAAGTTGGTGGAAATACACAAAATATTAATTTATTAACTTATTTTCTCATGTGAAAAAACTTTTTTCATCTTTTTATATTTTCTTTGCTCTTCTAAACAACACAAGGTATTATTTTTGATATGTTTAGTAGCAGTTCTCTAATTTTGGAAGCCCAAATCCAAACTTGTATTTGGCTAGTTATGTTATATGAGGAATAATAACCATGTGATGAAACACTTTGAATCATCCTCTGAAAGTTTTGGGTAAAATTCTAAACATTGCATAAAAATGCAAAGTAATACAGTGCTCTAGAGGCATGAAAACAGCTTTGTTCCATAAACTGGAACAAGCCTTCAAGGCTCAGAAACCAGGCATCTTTACTATGATTTAGAATACGAACCAATTCATAAAATGCAACAAACTATAAACTCATAAACATTAATCTTCAGAATGAAAGCCCAGAGTACACCAATGTACGAATAAATATGTAATAGAATACAGAATAAAAGTTTAAAAATACAAAGTATAAAGATAGTTGCTTATATATATTACCTTACATAATTTTTTCATGGAAATAGTAGTATTCTCTTAATTTTAACTTTATATAATAAATGTAATATATTCCTTACAACATAAATTATAAAACTCACTAAATACAAAAATATAAATCTCCTCAAACAGTATTCTGTAGTAACGGTCTCTGAGCTACTTTTTTCCTTAATTATTCTCTCTCTATATATGTTATTGCAGATATTCTACAGACTGTGTGATATGAATTATATAAAGGGAATTTTGACAAGATGATTGCTTTCAAGTCTAAAATATGAAGATTACTAGGCCGCAATTTGCTCTTCCTAGACATGCTAAATTCTTTTTTATCTGCCCATGCCTATATTTTTACTGCTCTATTTCTCAGTAGAAGATAAATATGGTCATGATTGGTATATTCAGTTGTTACTGAAAAGATTATGTGTGATCAAAAATCTTCACACTGTGAGATTTACTGGAAATAATATTTTGTTTCATAATGGCAGCTGTTACTTTCAAGATTTGTTAGGTTTTACCCTGTGGAAGAGTTTTACTGTTTGCCTTTGTAACAATCAGATTCATTTTTCTTTCCTTAACTTGTACAATGACCACTTAGTATAAGAATTGCTATTCAAAACACTGATGGTCATATCAAAAACTGCAGTGATCACTCAACAATAAAATATAAGATTTTCCGGGTACGAAGTATCACCTGTACCTCCTCTCTCTCCCTCTTTCATAGGCATAATGATTAAAACGCCCCACTTACTCACTTCTTTGTGTTGAGGCACTTGTTAAAGAACAAGTATTGAGGAAAAAAAACAATAATACTTCTTTTTTCCTTCCAAGAATTCCACTTCAATCTTAGGGCTGGGCCTAAAGCAGAAATAAAAGAATTTGTATGTGTTGCATCTCTGAAGAGTGATGATATTGGTAGGAGGATTTTCTTTTAAGTGAAGAAGGAAATAAGAAAAATGAGTCATCTTAATTGTACTTATGTGTTTTATATCACAGTTTTGACAGCCTGACCTAATAGGCTTGTGTACTAAAACTTTGTAAATGATTAATTATTTCTTTACCACTTTACACTGCAAAGGCCTTGATATTTCAAAATGCAACCTCTTTCATATTCCTCTGAATCATATTATGGTCATCAATAAACAATGAATCTCAACAGATTGCTTTGTGATCTACTACATTTGACCTTAAGTAACAAAATATTTCAAACATAACTATATTAAAATTTCTTACTGACTTTGCTTGCCTCCTTAAACTATACTTTCCTTGAGGGGGAAAAAAAACATTATTTATATTAGAATCATTGTTCCATTCTTTGTAAATAACCAAAACATTTCTGGAGAATTAAATGAATTTACCACTTGAAAGACCATGAAGATATGGGCCTAAAATCACATAAGTCCGTTAAAGTGGCTAGAATCATATATCTAGATCATGGGAGATTCCCTCTGGAAGTAAGAAAACCCAATAATGGTTAACAGAAAGATTAAGAAAAATAAAGTAACCCTTGAATATTTCATGTTTCTTAAAGATTTTACTTATTCATTTAAGAGAGAGCACAAGTCAGGGGGAGGGGCAGAGAGAGAAAGAGACTCCCACACTCCCCCCCACTCTCCCACCCCACCCCACCCCACCCCAACGCCGGCTGAGCAGAGACTCTCACACTGGGCTGGATCCCAGGACCCCACATCATGACTGAGCAGAAGGCAGACATTTAACCTTTTGAGCCATCCAAGTGCCCAACCACTGAATATTTTAGAATTTTTTAAAAGATTATGGACATTGGGGAGGGTATGTGCTTTGGTGAGTGCTGTGAAGTGTGTAAACCTGGTGATTCACAGACCTGTACCCCTGGGGATAAAAATATATGTTTATAAAAAAAATAAAAAAATTAATTAAAAAAAAAAGATAAGGAATATATATCAGAGAATGGGCAACAAACAAGCAAATACAATCCTTGCAAATTACTCTAAAAATCAATCCTGCTTAAGATGGATTGAGGATAGAAGTGTTTGGGTGCAGTAATGGTAAATACCTTACATATTTATTAACTTTATAATTCAAAACATACTCTCTATATCAAGTCTCTAATTGAGTATGTTCATATTCTTATCCAAAAATGTATCTGTGGCTATTGGCTGAGATGAAAAGAGAGGCCAAGTTGGTGGTGCTCTTCCCCACATTCCCAAGGCAAATAAAACAACTCCTTTTTTATTTTAATTCTATTTTAGAAAGGACACTGTGCAACAACAACAACAAAAAAAATGTTACAAAACCATCGAGTCTGAAATTTCTTTTTTTTTTTAAATCTATTCTAACATTCAAATCAAAGCTGATTTTTTAAATATTTTTTGTAGGAAACTTGCGCCTTTTACATCATTTTAATAGGACAGAACTAAAAATGTTTTGAGAAGAAAATAAAGAGTTTCAATTTCCATAGGCTAGAGTAATATTTCAAAATCACAGAATTTTTTTCACCTGTAAAGAAACAGACTCTTCTTGTTTCTATTCAAAACCACAATTATTATTTCACACCCTGACTCTGAAAGATAGAAAACCAGTACCTTTCCCTGTTGACTTCACCACTTCAGACAGTGACTCCTAGTGAGGTTAGATGACTTACTAAGGATCATACCAAAAGTCAAAATTTCAGCAGGAATTTCTGGTTACCTATCTTGTTTCCTCTGTCAGCCTGACCCTCACCCACAAATAAAGCACAAGGGCTAACATCTCCATCTGCCTCAGAAATTCACTTTTTAGCTGTGGGAGCTATGTGATAAGTTCATTGTTGGGTCCGTAAGGAGATTAAAAAGCCTGTAGGAGGAAACAAAATTCAGTAACTGAAAAGCAAACTAACTAAATTAAACATTTTAAACAAAATGCCAACACATGTACTTATGTTGAATGTGTATAGAAGTTTCCAGGATGCCTTACAAGAAGTAATTAACTATAAAAATATTTGATCAGTGTGTACCAAGAGAGATTAATTCCTTTAGTTATAATTTAAAGCAGGATTAGATAGGCACCCTGTCTTTTCAGATTAGAAATACCTGCACTTGTTTAATGGGGTTTATTCTGCATCAGATGGTATAGAATGACATTCAGAATGGGCTCATTTTAGTCTACTCTCCTACATTTATGTTACCTTACCCTATTAAGAAAGTATGTTTATTCTTTTGTACTTTACAGTTAACATCAGATATGATAACAGAACACGAATATAGAAAAAAGTCAAAGGCTTCACAACCACACTGTCTCCCTTCTTTATTTTTTTCTCTCTCTTCTTTATATTGTAAGCTGAATTCAGAGCAACCAATTGCCATCTCGAATTTCAGTTTTCAAAATCTTACTCATACGTACTAGATTGAATATGATGTCTGCTGCTGATGAAGAGGCTCCTCAATTAGTTGTACTTGTGAGAGGGCTGGTTTTGCCCATTACGATAAGGTCCACTGAGAGGAAATAAACTGTGGTGTGTGATTGTGGACGGAGGAAGGCAGAAACAACCATGTTTTGGGGCCATCCTGTTTATGCTACTTCAAGGAGAATTTTATCGCTGTTGCTCGGTAATTCTATAATTCTATAGATACATTACTTTTACTGCATTACTAATAACACTGAAAGGTTTAAAGTGAAACTTCTCAGTCCAAAATAGGGTGGACTGTGGACTGTGGGGTTGAGTTATTAAGGTCACTGAGTCACCAAAAACTGTATCTTGCCAAACCAAAGGACAAATTTTCCCTTTTTTTTTTTTTAAGATTTTATTTATTTATTTGACAGAGAGAGAGAGAGAGCACAAGTAGGCAGAGAGGGAAGCAGAGAGAGAGGGGGAAGCAGGATCCCTGCTGAGCAGAGGGCCTCATGCGGTATACCATCCCATGACCCTGAGATCATGACCTGAGCCAAATGCAGAGGCTTAACCCACTGAGCCACCAAGACATCCCTAAATTTTCTCTTCTTACTCAAATTATTCAGCTACATATCAGTAACTGACCACTCCATCTTTCTTTCAACACTATGTTCTCTAGTTCTCTGCGAAAGCACAATAGCACAGGTTCTTACTCATTCTGTATTTCATTTGTTTCTTTACTGTCCCTTATTCCACTGGCACAAATCTAAATATTGGTGTGTCTTTTGCTCTTTGATGATTTTCAGATGACCAAGTTTGGACTGTATCCCAAGTTCCAGAGTAGTATAGATAATAATCAATTTATACTTACAGAGGTGTCTAACAAGCATCTTAACTTTTCCTTTGTTCATTCTTCCCCTTCCCCACCAACTATGTTATATCTTCAGATTGGTACTGCCTAGTTATTTCGGTCAAGGATCTAGGAATCACTCTGCTTTATTCTTTACATTCCTTTTCCAATGTTTACGTCCTGTAGCTCAATATATAAAATCTATCCTGAATCAGATTTCTTACTCTCATTTAAATCTTATAGCCATATCCAAGCTATCATCAATTCTCCCCTGAACTACTTATTGCAAAAGCCTCTGTATTTCACTCTTGCCTTCACACAACTTAACTTCCACTAAACCATATAAATCATATTTCACTGTTTAAAAATTAAAAAAAAAAACACTCAGTTGTTCTCTTAGAACATTAATAAAGCTGAAATCATCCATCAGGTTTTGGAAGGCCTTCCACTAAATACACTTCAACTCTCTAAACTATGGCTCAGGTGGCCTTCTTTCTGTCTCTAAAAGAGACTGAACACATTTTTGTCTTGGGCTTTTACACTTTATCTCTCTAGTTCCTAGAAACCTCCCATACTTCTCTTCCACATCTTTGCATAGCTGCTTTCTTCTCATCATTCTGTTCTCAACTCAAATATCAATAAATCTTTCATTTCATTCACTTCACGCAGACTTCAGATATTCTCTGTCACCATCACCCTATTTTACACCTTTCAGATCATTTACTACTAAATTTTTGTTTTTCTGTTTCTTTAATATTTACCCCTACGATGATGGCATGCTTCACAATGTAATCCTAGGTCATGGAAGAGTTCATATAAATATATGTTGAGTGAATGAATAGAAAAAAGATACTATAAACACATTTTGGAAAATTATATTCCAAGACCACTCCCACAATTATCGACTGACATAGCGTGTTCCATTTCTGCCCTACTCATTACACTAGAGTAAGTAAAACATTCTAAACATCTGTTCTACAATTTATTCTGCTCTCAGGCTAGCAGGTGACCAATAAAAAAGAACAGCTGGAGGTGACACTTTAAGCAGTCCCAAGGCAGATCCGTCTCTATTACATTAACCTCAGGAGGTTTAAGTCTGCCCAAGGACAACTCTGAACAGGTCAGTTTCAACAAATCTCTGCTTCAAGGCGTCAAGTTCTAAAAGAAGAACTACAGTCATTCAACGTACTGGCATAAGAATATGATCTATATTTGGATTGATCTTTCTTTTTTTCTTTTTTCCTTTTTTTTTCCCCTGAAGTGCTTTGACTCCTAGACACAAAGCAGGTTCTGGCATAAAAACAAATGTAATGCTAAAGCCAATGATTGTGCCTTATCTCAAACTCCATATAATTCCTAGATATGAAAGATTATTAGTTTTTTTCAGGGGGCCAGTATACACATCTGCTTGCTAAGCATTGCTTAATGAAAACTTGCCACATAATTTTGATGAATATAAAAGGTTTAAGAGGTAAAAGACAAAATTCAGAGAGTTAAAAGACCTGGGTCCAAATCACTTCAGTAATGTTGAACATGTAATTTCACATAAAGCTCTATACTGTTAAATGTCACCGTGTTTTTTTAAAGTTTTGTTTTTGTTTTTGTTTTTTTTTAATTTGACATATAGATACAGTGGGAGAGAAAACACAGCAAGGGGAGTGAAAGAAGGAAAAGCAGCCTTCCCAAAGAGCAGGGAGCCAGTCAGCAGGCTAGATTCCAGGACCCTGAGATCATGACCAGAAGAGAACAGAATTACTGCTAAGGAAAATAATAAATTTCAAAATATATGTTTTAACCAAGAATATCTAGGAACAATATCTCTTGGATCCTGAGATCATAGAATATCCTGAAGTACTGAATTTAAAGGAGATAAATTTATAATCTAAAGCACAGTAATATAATTTATGCAGAACTGGCTATGGCATTTTCTCTGACTTACAAAAATTAAGACAAAACATAATAAAAAAATGAGATACAGTTAATTTATCTTATCATCAAGTCTAGTTAGGCATTTCACTTAATTTTATTCTAGTCCTTTTGATAGTGGAGCTAATGAAATACTGCAAAAATACTTAATTCTAAACATACAGAAACTTCTTCCATTTGTTCCCTGCCTGCTGACTTCCACATTTAAATCTCCAGGCCTAATCCCTCTTCCATAATCCTTCCTACTTCAAGTGTAGGTTGAAGGTTTTTGCTTAGACAGACGTTTTGAAATTTTTACCTCAATGTTCACATTTGTTAGGGAGTAGTCATTATGTGTTGTCAATACTTCCTTGGAAAAGCTTTATTTTCCATTTCCTCAACAACTGTCCTAGAGAAAGACATTATCCTCTCACATCTAAGATACAAGACTTTGACCTTACAGTTCCTTCACCTGTAATGCCCTCACTTAATCTCTTGGCACTTTAAATACCTGATCCCTTTTCTCCAGGAGTTCTTTGAATTCCCCCACCCCTGCCTCTGTTACTTTTTTACTATTTTTTGAAGATTGATTAATCATGAATTTCTAGGGGATAAGGTTTTTGTTTTTGTTTTTTGTTTTTTAAAGATTTTATTTACTTACTCGACAGACAGAGATTACAAGTAGGTGGAAAGGGAGGCAGAGAGAGGAGGAAGCAGGCTCCCCGCTGATCAGAGCACCTGAGAAAGGGGCCTGATCCCAGGACCTGGGGCAATGACACTAGCCAAGGGCAGAGGCTTTAACCCACTGAGCCACGCAGGTACCCTGGGGATAAGGTTCTTGTTCTTTCCCTCCCAGAGGTACAGTGGATCATGTCTTCTCTCTGCCTCGTCCACTGCTGCTGCTGCTGCTGCTGCTTTTTTTTTTTTTTTTCTTCCTTTTTCCAAGTAATCTCCATGCTCAATGTCAGGTTTGAACTCATGACCCTGAGATCAAGAGTCACATGCTCTACCAACTGATCCAATCAGATGCCTCCTCTTTTACTTCTGTACATATGCCTGCCCTTTTCTTTAGAACATTCCATGGACACTATGAATTTCATGCCTCTGGTAAGAAGCATCATGTCTTATTAATCATGGCTCCTTATCATGAACTATATCTGTGGCACATCATAAGCACTCAAAAAGGATTTTGTTAGTAAATTCATAAATGAATCAGTGAATGAAATAAATGAATAAATAGATAACTGACTAGGTTCTTTATTTTCTTTGTTTCACCTCCTGCCCAAACTGCAGGAACTCCTTGGGACTAGTCAGGTCAAGTTCTTCTGGAACAACTTTTTCAGGGGTCTCCCAATAATGCTAAGCAGCCAAAGATCTTTACCTAAGCCTTGCACTGCTATGAATTACATCTGGTTCATGTGACTCGAGTAATCTCTACAAGCTTTTAATCCTTCTCTTTGGTTTTGCTAGATTTTTCTTCCTAAAGAGAAACTTCATAGGTGTCCTTCTGTTACTGGAACTTTTCAGTGGTTTCCCACTATCTACTACACAAAATCCAAACTGCAGTGCACAGTAATCAACACATTGCAAAGTCTAGCCACTACCAACATTTGCGGTTGAATTTCCCACCACTTTCCATGAAAGACTCTTAATCTCAGAAAAGAAACTGAGAATTGCTGGAAGGGAGAGCGGTGGGGGGATGGCATGGCTGGGTGAGGGACACTGGGGGCGGCATGTTGTGTGGTGAGCGCTGTGAATTGTGTAAGACTGATGAACCACAGACCTGTAGCCCTGAAACACATAATACATTATATGCTAATTTAAAAAAAATAACTTAAAAATAAAAAAAAACCTCCTTTGCATTAGTACTCATCACCAGTCTCCTAAACTTTCAGATTCTTTTGTAACTAAGTATTTTGCTGTGACATTTTTCTATGATAAATACTCCCCAAATACACTAATCTGATCTATTTTGTATTTGGTTTATTTATTTATTGTATTTATCCTTTCTTAAACTCAGACTATAAAGGTTCATGAGGACCAGACTTTCCTTTTATTTTATTTGCTTCTGTAGCCTTACTGCATAACAAATTTTCTAGTATACAGGTCTTGGTTACATAAATGGACAAATATATCAAGGTGTATCTTAAGGCTAGTCTCCAAAAATGCCTTATGAGGTAACTTAAAATGTTAATAAATTATCCCTGTATCAAAATATAAATACCTCTTTTTGTGTTTCATATTAAATAACTGTATTTTAATTAATGTCTTTTGAATTTTCTTGTTTATTGTGTTTATTGATGTTTAAATTTGCATGTTATTTTTGTCACGATATTTTGCTTTTTCCTAAATAATCTGTAAACTGATAAAAGTAAAAGTTATGCCCAACATTTCATGTCATCCTTAACAAATTTGAAAAATGTCTTAAAGAAATTTAAAATTGAACAAACATTTAGAGATCATCTAATCTGACAAGAGTACACAGGCTCTTGTAAATACCTAAATTATACTGGAGAGACCTACAGCCTAGATTCAGATAAACAGTGCCCCATTTCTTGCTAATAAACCATGTGTGAATTTTAAAAAGGCAGTTTCTGCCTCCTCTTTCCTATTCTTTTCCTTCTTAATTGGAGGAAAGTGGCAGAGATTTATATCGTGATCTGTGACTTAGCCAATATCGATTCCCTTCATGCACCTTCCATCTTAGCCGCAGAAGACATGACTCATGCCTCAGACAGAGCCCAGCCATGCTCTCTGGATGATTTTGCTCCAGGTTAGTCTCTACTGACTCAAAGCTAGGAGTATCTTCTAAGCACTCCATGCACTCAAGTTGGGCACTTTATCCCCTCCTTTGCAAGGTCATATTCTCTGACAAAACGGGCCCCATAAAAGGTAACTGCCTGGCAAGTCAGCATCCATGACTCATGAAAACTGAGGGTAATGTGAGGAAATTAACCTCAGGTCCAGAGAATTTTACCAGTCATTTTTGCTACATTTCAGCTTCTTTCAGGGATGACCCAAGAGTTAATTGTTCTAGTGCCTTAAAAAAGGAGAGAGATTATGACCCTCTGTCCTTCCTATACCTCCAATATGTAATATATGTATATCTGCTGCTTATAAAACCAGATCCTTGAGAGAAAAGATGGATAATTATTTCTGATTGCTTCACTCTTCTTGCTTTTATCTTTCTACCATTTCTCAAGGGAAGGAAAAGATATGGGTTGGTGTTTTTTGTTTTGTTTTGTTTTGTTTTTTATTTCTCATTCTAAAATATTCCACTCTATACAGTAGCACAAACATAAGGCCTGAATATCATGGATGTAGAGTATCATCTCTGGGCAAGAGGCTTCTAGTTTGGAGAATATAAGAGTGCTAAATTAATATGGAAATTTTTAATTCCTTCAGCATTGCATAATTATCGTGTGTGCATGTGTGTGTGTGTGTGTGTGTGTGTGTGTGTGTATAGTCTTATTGCATGAATTATATATGCCAAAACTGACTGTTACACTTTTATTTTAATTCATTCTGTAATAAATCCTATTCTGCTATACTTTCCAGGAAGATGAATGTCTCTTGCGAAACGGGTTGGAGGACTTATTCTCAAAAAGATAAAAGTGTATTAAAATATTAATCATTTAACATTACTAATCTGCTTACTATGTAACAGTCAGTTGACCAAGACTGTATCTTACATCTAGATGAGACTCAAGTCTTGATTTGGTACATGACTTTTCCAAAGAGATTCATTTGATTATGGGTAAAGGCAGTATTTATACCTAAGACTCAATATTCTTATTCCCATTTGGCTTTTGCCTACTTGTTATCAGGCAGAGAAATGGGAAAAAGAAAGTCATTTAGGATGCTCACAATAAAAACCAGAACCTCACAGAAGCAGACAATACAGAATAATTCCGAGTATGACATTTCCATTTTCACAAATCTTTTGTAGGTTCCTTTTTCCCTAATAACAAATGTCCTACTCATTAGGAATCAGAAGAGAAATGTTAAGATAGACTCAGTTGAAAATACATAGAATCAAGTAGCTTTCCTCAGAGCATTAAAATGTATCATATATTAGCATTTGATCAATTGAAACTTTAGTAACTGATGCAATTCTCTAGGCAATGGAGTACTATTTTTATGACAGCAAAATCTCAATGTGTGATACGATTTTAAAAACATGAGAATGTTATATTTTTCAAGTTAAATGAAAGTCCTTGAAAAGACTCAAATGAAAATATTTTTTAAATTATTTAATTTTTGCTTCTTTGAAACAAAATTTGTAAAATGCCTTCTAGATTAATCTGTTGCTCCCTTAGGGATTTATATTCACTTAGAATTTAATATTATACATTTTTTTCTGTAAGTTAGTATATTATATTCCATGTGACATACAATAAGGGTATTTAGGCTCAAATCAGAAGAATAAGCTTTAAAGACCAGTTTCTTTCTGGGTTGCAAAGGTCAGTATAATTTACTTTTAATATCTTTTCTCATGATCTTAAAAAAGGCAACACTGGCAGATATTGAAGTTTCTTTTCTCATCTTACTATTGTTATTTTTGTTCTGCTGCTTTGTTAGCTGTTCACAAGCTTGTTGAAGGATAGCTTTTAGACCTGTGGGGAAGTTAACCCCCATCTAAAAACACATACACATGATACAGCTAATGATAGTAGGCATACTCACATACTTATCTTTGAAGAATTCTGAGTTAGGTCATTTTTGTTGTTTTGGTGTTGCTGTGGGTACTCCATTTCTTCGTGTATTCATTTTAAAACTATAAAGTTAGAGTTAAAAGCTAGATTCCAAATATAGTAAAGGATAAACAGTTATATAAATTAGATAGTCTTTCACAAGTGTAAAATGCTTAAAATCATATTCTAAATAATAGGTAAATCACATTTCCTAGTCCAATTATCAGGGAGTTTTGCAACTCTGTCAGACCTAATTTTATTAATCTCTAGTGCAATCAGTTTCAAGTGAAATATTTAATAGAATGGAGGAGATTTCTTTCATATATGAGT
The DNA here is from genome assembly GCF_009829155.1 of Mustela erminea. Lineage (NCBI taxonomy): Eukaryota > Metazoa > Chordata > Mammalia > Carnivora > Mustelidae > Mustela > Mustela erminea. Next base: position 124,736,095 of record NC_045615.1, on the reverse strand, counting down.
GTGTGTGTGCATGTATGCACACCTTTGCAGTGACAGAGGAGGATTGATAACAAGAAAAGAAGGTTGAGAAAAAGGTAGAAACACTTTACTTAACCAGATTTCTTTCCTGACCAGTTTCACATAAAACTAGCTTAAGGTTAGCATTTAACCTGAAACATGATAGCTTAACATTTTTTTTTAATTATGATAACGTGTTATAACAAATAAAAACCACAGAATTCTTATGTGAGATACTATTTAGGAAGAAATACGTATTGCCATGCGCTGTTGATGGAGCTGTAATTGTACAGAATGTTAAAGGAGCTAAAACTTGAGTTCAGTGAGTGTTTAATCCAGTCATCCTCTTTTAGTAACTTAACGAGTAAAAATTATGAGGATTTACATAAAGCTTTACGTGTAATAATAACTCATAATAATAACCAATAGTGAAAAAAATCATGAAGTTTTGTTCAATATTCAAAATCACACTGAAATAATATATAGTAAATTGTTCGTTATCTTATTAAAATTGTTCATTATTTATGTGAGAAACACAAAATTATCTAATGTAATGACTATGTATCTATGATTATGGAAAAACATATTTTATGGAAAAATAATATCAATAAATTCACTAACATTTTTATTTAATCCCTTAGTAATGGAAATTTGAGATTTTTTTTTTCCACATTTCTTACAAATGTAAACTTTCCGTCATTGGTACACACACACACACGCACATAGATTATATATATAGAACTAGAGGTGATTACTCCAATATAATTACAAATTATGAGTCAAATAATATTAAGGCCTATAAAAATAAGGGAATAAATATTTGGAGAAGATACAATTTGGAAATCTTAGTAGTAACATGATGAACATAAGTATACACAGGTACATCTTCAGATTCATGAAACTTTAACTAATATCAGACCTAAACACCCCCTCCCGCCCATTTTTTTTCAGCCTTGCAAGAGTATTTTCTTATCTCTGGGGACAGATCACTTTATATTTATTTATTTATTTATTTATTTATTTATTTGAGAAAATTCTAAGTAAGATCATTACTTTCACAAAAGTAAACATTCCCTTCTTGTTTTAAAATGATCAGTGGAGATTTAGAGGAAGCAGCTGAATTACAGTTTGAGCACATTGTTAAGTTTTTACTTGAATAGTAGCTGCACCTCTGAGTCTGTGGAACAAAATAGTGGAAAAGGGAAGGTGTCTTTTTCTCCCTGTGCATTTGGTCTTTCCTATGGCGGTAAACAATTCTCTGTATGTTTGCGGATACATGTGTTTTCTTTTCTTTCTTTTTTTTTTTTATTTTGCCTCCTCCTTTTTTTATTAATGTATAATACATTGTTTGCCCCAGGGGTACAAGTCTGTGAATCATCAGTCTTACACAATGCACAACACTCACCATAGCACATACCCTCCCCAATGTCCATAACCCTGCCCCCCTATCCCTCCCCCAACTCCAGCAACACTCAGTTTGTTTCCTGAGATTAAGAGTTCCTTAAGGTTTGTCTCCCTCCCCGGTCCAGGTCCCATCTTGTTTCATTTTACCCTTGCTTCCTCCCCAACCCCTCACCCTGCCTCTCAAATTCCTCATATCAGTGAGATCATATGATAATTGTCTTTCTTTGATTGACTTATTTCTCTTAGCATAATACCCTCTAGTTCCATCTGCAGAGCTGCAAATGGCAAGATTTAGGTTTTTTGATGGCTTGCATGAATTTTCTTATGTGAATAGCTGTTCACTGAGGTGAGCTGAAATAGAAGACCATAGATGAACCTGCAGATACCATAATAATCTCAGATTGAAAGGATCTCCACTCTACATGGAGAGATTAGATGTACATTCAACTTGGACTGGCTTCTTATTGACCAATATGTGGTATAATTTAGAGTACTATTGAACTACATATTGGGATATATTTGCTTGTTTAAAACCAGGAGAAAATATTCTAAACTGCCATTAGAAGACTCAATTTTTCATGAATTACCTTCAAAGAAATCGATTTTAAGAAAGGAAATAGGAATGGAATTAAAGATTTAATGTAGGTTAAATAATACTCTCTTTAAAACTTTGGAACCTAAACATCCAGGATAAAGATGTGCTTGGGGCACTTTGTCAGAGGTAAATAGGTTGGCTCCAACCATGAAAGTCAGTTTGAGGAAGTCAAAAAGGATCCTGAAAAGCAACGCATGAAAATAGAGAAATATAGATACTTTTATTGTATTTAACATCTGCTTTAACTGAACTTTTTATAACTTCTTGTTAAGAATTGGAATTTTGCTATTCAGTGGTTGGGGTCAGGACATTTTGGTAGTCTGATAAAAAGCTAAGAAGATTGTATTAAAAAAACAAAAACAAACAAACAAAAAACCGAAACTATGGAGGTTCTGGGTGGCTCAGTGAGTTAAGTGGCTACTTTTGGCTCAGGTCATGACCCCAGAGTCCTGGGATGGAGTCCCACATCAGGCTCACTGCTCATTAGGGTGTCTGCTTTCACCCCTCCCTCCTGTTAATGTACATGCTTTCTTTCTCTCTCTCTTTCTCTTAAATAAATAATTAAATCTTAAAAAAAAGAAAAAACAATATCTTAAAAAAAACCAATCTAAATATGCAAGGCATTCAAAGAAATATCTCAGGAAGATGGTGTGTGTGATTAAACATTGTTGTAAGTAAAATGAAAACACCAACATTTTTATTCAAAACTAAATAACTTATATATTGATTTTAGGGTCACAAAATGGAGCACGTCTATGTAAATTTTCATACTAAATAAAGTAGGGATCACTCACAATATAAACATGAATTTGAATAACTAAATAAATTTAAAATATTCTGAACAGTACTTTTTCTTTAGTCATTTAGCAAATTATAATGTTCCCTGAGCTACTTAAATATTTTTAGCCTCCACTTTTATTTATGGGTTCAACTTCAGGTATACACAATTCAAAACACAGATCTTTTACAAAATCTTTGTCCTACCTCACTGTTGAGACCTCTTCCTCCAACTCAAATTGCTACACACACACATACACACACACACACACACACACACACACTCCCCCAAATGCTCTGTTTAATTGACATTTATAGACCTTTTATTCACAAATATTGGAGATACTAAGAAATGAATAAAGTTGCATTTCTTTTTATGAGTTCTAAACTATATTTAAAGGCTATGCAGTTTTTCCCAGCATTTCTAAGTTTGACCATTAAGTTTAGTTTAATTTTTTAATACTTTACCTCCTCCACTAGACTGAGTAGTACCTGTGGTTTTATAAATTTATCATACTTCTTTTTTTCCACCAAAAAAAATCAGAAAGTAGACTTTTACTTGCCAAAACTTAATAATTTTGTGTAGATCTTTGTTTCTAGCACACTATACATATTTTAGGGAAAAATAACCCATGTGTCCAACTTAGGTTAGACCATGCTTCTCATTTTAATTTTAACATTTTAAATAATAATGTCTACCATTATACCACTTCTTTTATTTATTTATTTCCTACCATCTCCAAGAGCCAATCTGCAATAACAAAAAATTCATTTTCTGATATCCTAGTTTCATTTTTATAGCTGTCATTTAAATAATTTATCTGTAAACTCATTTATACCCTAAATAAGTTTGCCAAGGGAATTATTACAACCTTCATATATGAATAACTATTTTAAATTAAGGAGAAGAGCTTACCCAAATGCTGAGTGAGATTTTCTATTTAAAGACATCACATCTGGGACGCCTGGGTGGCTCAGTCAGTTAAGCATCTGCCTTCAGCTCAGGTCATGATCCCAGAGTCCTGAGATCAAGCCCTCCATTGGGCTCACTGCTCAGCAGGGATCCTGCTTCTGAATCTACTCCTCTCAGCTCCTGCTCTCTCTCTCTCTCAAATAAATAAATAAGATCTTTAAAAAAATAAAAATAAATTCCTAATATTTAAAAAACTAAATATAAAAACATCACATCCAATTTATGGAGAAAGATTTTTGCTCCATGTCAATCTAAGTAGCATTTTACTGATATGCATATGCATTTTGTAAACACATTACATATACCCAACTAACTTTCTAATGCTAAACCCTATTTAAATTGAATTTATTGATAATGTATTTTTACATAGTTTAATATACCCTGTATGTACTTTTTCTATGCCATACTCAATTGCCATTGTACCTTTTTTATCATTTGATATTCCTTTCTCAAATTCATTCAATGTTCAAATAGCTAACTTGCCAACTTTCTTCACTGTGTGTGTATGATGCATTAAAAATAAGATGGTAGAAATAATCATTACACTAATTAACTACTTAAGTCATCACCTTCATCTTACTTTACTCCAGGTTGTATATTATGGGCATAACACGTGAACTGAGGAAAAAAAGAGAACAGATAGCCGGAACTGTAAGTTTAAAGAAGGACGCTTGTCTAAGTAGACTTCAGAGAAAATATAGTACTTAACGAAAAGTTTAGGAGAAGTATAGAAACACAGTGTAAAAACAGAGATGTCATTAGCTAGATGGAGAATAGTGGATGGAAATGAGGTTTTTATTTTAATTAATTTAATTTTATTTATTTTATCTTATTTTATTTTATTTAAGTAGTTAAGTAGGCTCCACATCTAGTGTAGAGGTCAACACTGGGACTGAACTCACAACCTTGGGATCAGCTTAGATGCTGAGGGGCACCTGGATGGCTCAGTTGGTTAAGCATCTGCCTTAGGCTCAGGTCATGATCTCAGGGTCCTGGGATTAAACCCCACATCAGGCTCCTTGCTTGAAGGGAATTGCTTCTCCCTCTTCCTCTGCTCCTCCCCCAAACTTCTGGTTTTTTTCTCTCTCTCTCTGTCTATTTCTCTGTCTCAAATAAATAAATAAAATCTGTTAAAACAAATAAATAAGAAGTTGGATGCTTAACTGACAGAGATACCCAAGTACCCCAATGAAGATGAGTTCTGACAAGTAAATAGGGATAGATCACAAAGGGTCCTGAAAGCTATTTTAAGAGCATTTAATTTTATTCTGAGTGAAATGGGGAAACTTTGAAGTGCCATGAACAAAACAGTCATTTGACATAACTTCGAGTTTTCCAAATTATCCTAGTCTCTTCCTAACATAACCAAGGCTTGGAAAATTTAAATGATTAATAGGTCCCAGTCACAAGAAGGACCTGTGTCATAGAACACAACATAATCTGTTCGTTCCAACAGTCACTAATATGGCATAAATCAGTTGGTGACAAAACCACAATGGTCATGTCTTTTATGTACAATATTTCAGAGGAATCTAGGACTTACAAAGAATTTGTAGAGTCAGTTCTAATTCCTCCTCTATCAGTTATTTAAGAGGAAAAATAAGTCATTTAAGGCAATGGTCTGTGTTCTTCAAAAGATCATCAAAGTTCTTTAATATTATCTAAAGCATGTTCAAGGTAGATTGGCCCATGTTTGACAGAACTAAATCTTCAAATATGTTCATTTGAGGAACGTCAATGTATAACCTATTTGATTCAATTTAAAATATTGGAAATATAATTAATTCAATGAGATAACCTACATAAACACAGAAAAAGTATTTAACAAAAAAGAAAACCTCTTTGAATCTTCCACTGTGTCGCTAACTTCTGATTTCTATATAACTACCATTTCCACTGGTTCTTAATAAGATTAGCTACAGGACTTACTAGTAAAGGGCAAATCCTGTTCAATAATATCCAACTGTTCACAGTGAATGTGAAATGGGCCCAGATTGAAATGTCTATTGTCACTTCTAACAGACACTTCTTCAATACAACAATGTTTATTCTTATAGCTTTTAAAAAGATGGTACTGAGTTAAAATAGCGTAAGTTCTTTGGACAGTCTCTGTTATATCTTTCCTCTACATTGATTTCTTTTAGAAAGTTCCATGGTATTGAAAAGAAAAATCTAAAAAAGTGATATTTTTTTCATATTGTATGTTTTATCTGGCAGGTTTTCTTTTTTTTTTTTTTTTCATTCTCTTTAAGGCCCTACAGGTAAACATAGATTCATGAAGAAGGTAATTCAAGGAGAAAATTAAAGACTGGAAAATTTTCTAATCTGTTCTTCAGAACTATGTAAATGTTCAGCATGGAGGGTCCTGTTTGTTGAAATCATATTTTAATATCAATGTGCTGTACCAGTAGTAATGACTTTTTAAAAGCCTAAATTCAAAATATTCTTACTCTTATAGAATAAATAAAGACATATGTAAATTCTGCCCTCAGGGCACACATTAATTTGGTAATTTTTCTACTACAGAATCTATAATAGTTCAAAAGTTTTAAATAAGTCATATTTTTAAAAAGTAAAAGTAAGCTTTAAGTCACCACTCTTTCAAAAACAAAGTAAAATGATTATTATGCTAAATAATAATAATTATAATAAGTATAGATTGCCAATTTAAAAGCATCTATAGGGGCGCATGGATGGCTCAGTGGATTAAGCCGCTGCCTTCGGCTCAGTTCATGATCTCGGGGTCCTGGGATCGAGTCTTGCATCAAGCCCCGCATTGGGCTCTCTGCTCAGTGGGGAGCCAGCTTCCCCCTCTCTCTGCCTGACTCTCTGCCTACTTGTGATCTCTCTCTCTCTGTCAAATAAATAAATAAAATATTTAAAAAATAAAATAAAATAAAAGCATCTATGGATCATGGATTAAACAAAAAGGGAGGATTATAGGAACTGGGGGAAATCTGAATGTGGATCTAGGAAAGACTATAGTATTTTATCAGTTTTAAACTCCTTGTGAAGATCATTGCGCTGTGATTTCGTAGAATGATTTTCTTGTTCCCTGGTGATATATGCTTAAATTACATGTGAAAAGAAAAAAATAGGGAGAGATAAAACAAATGTGGCAAAATGTTAATAATTGATGAATATAGGAAAAGGATACTTTAAACTTTAAAATTCTAAATTCTCAAATAGTTCACAAAAAGAGTATTAGCTATGTGTCTTAACCAATTCTCCATTTAGTCAATCAATTATCATTGAGTCAGACATTCACTGGACACTGGGGATCGGGAGGTAAATGAAAATGGCTCCTTTCTTCTGATAGCATAGACTCTAGAAGGCAAGACAAATATTAAACAAACACAGAGAAGTAATTATGGAGATCGCAGTGAGTAGAGAGTGCTTTGAAAATGTATACCATGAGACATTAACCCAGTCACCAGCAAACAGAAAGGCTTCCTTTAGAAAATGGCATGAAAGGAGCACCTGGGTGACTCAGTGAGTTAAAGCCTCTGCCTTCAGCTCAGGTAGTGATGGAGCCCCACATAGGGCTCTCTGCTCTGTGGGGAGCCGGCTTCCTTTCCTCTCTCTCTGCCTGCCTTTCTGCCTACCTGTGATCTCTGTCAAATAAATAAATAAAATCTTTTTAAAAAATGGCATGAAAGATGTAATACATAGAAATGGCAGGATTTGAGGTCAGCAAAGTGGGCTTGGGTAAAAGTGTTTCAGAATGAAAGGAGGAATCGTTCAAAAAAGTCAGTGTTTGCTTTTATTTATATACAATGGCTGTCTGTCAGTGTAGGAACCTGGCAAGAAACCTTTGACCAAAATAATTTTCCTGAACATAGTAAATTCCTTCAGGACAAAAGGCATAAATCTGTCTTGCTGAGTTAAACATCCCCAGTAATGCCTAGTACAGTACCAAACAGAGTAAATAGTCAATAAATAATGTTGAATTGAATAAAATTGCCAAACTTTTTTTATTTTATTCATGAAGAATATTATAATAAAATTTTTCAACACCTGAATACCTACTGAACGTACTATATCAGATACCATTTCAGTGCATAATCTTATGTTGAGCACCAGCAATGTAAAATGCATCTACACTTTACCAGATACCAGGAAATTGATCATTTTGACTTAAATTAAACTCATGTAGGTATACATATAACTGAGAGATAGAATAGAAATAAAAAATTCATTTTATAATTATTTTAATTCTGTTACATATTACCTGTGAAACAGTAGTCAACTGAGTCTTAGTTGAACCAGAGTAAGAAAAAAGGATACATTCTGACAATTAATTTTTTTGAAGTTGTTTTAATTCATTTATTTGAGAGAGAGAGAGGGAGAAGCAGACTCTCCACTGAGCAGGGAGCCCAACACGGGGCTTGATCCCAGGACTGTGAGATCATGACCTGAGGTTGAAGGCAGAAGCTTAACCAACTGAGCCACCAAGGCTCTCCTGACAATTAAAGTTTTAAAAATACATCTGGAGTAAAAAAATAAACAACATCAAACAAAAGTTTTCATAATTGCCCAATACATATTAATTACACCTCTACTTCAAATAAAAACAAATACAACATTTTTTTAAAGATTTTATTTATTTATTTGACAGACAGAGATCACAAGTAGGTGGAGAGGCAGGCAGAGACAGAGAGGAGGAAGCAGGCTCCCCGCTGAGCAGAGAGCCTGATGCAGGGCTCGATCCCAGGACCCTGGGATCACGACCTGAGCTGAAGGCAGAGACCTTAACCCACTGAGCCACACAGGTGCCCCCAAATACAACATTTTTAAAATTTTTTTAAAATACCCACTTCAGTTGATCCTGTTAAATATACTGAGAAGTATGAGTCAATATCCTTGTCACTCCAGATCTTCAAATCTAGTGTTAAATTATCAAGAATAAAAGTAACATAAATTATAAGCACAGAAAAGTATCAATTTTCATAAAACAAATATTCTAAGGCCAGAAAATATTAAAATTAATTTTTTGCTGCATATTTTTTTCTAAATTTTTAAAATTCCTTTCATGTACTTTTTGCTTGGGAATTTTCTTCCTTTAGTTCTGTTCTTCTGGCAAATGAGTTTCCATTTTTACTCTTCTTTGAGGGACAACCAAATCTCTATCCCCAAACCTTTTGTGTCTTCTTTTCTTTTCTTTTCTTTTCTTTTCTCTTCTCTTTTCCTTTCTTTTCTTTTCTTTTCCTTCCTTCCTTCCCTCCCTCCCTCCCTCCCTCCCTCCCTCCCTCCCTCTCTCTCTCTCTTTCTTTCTTTCTTTCTTTCTTTCTTTCTTTCTTTCTTTCTTTCTTTCTTTCCTAATAAGAAGAGAAAGGTGTTGTCAACAAAATTAGAGTTTCATCTCTACCAAATAAAATATTTCTATCTTCCCTCCAATAACACCAGAAAAATGAGTAACTCTTATTAGACAAAACAGCAGTCTTTGAACTGAAACTAAAAAGCAGAAACTGGAGGTAAGTGGCTGGCTCAGTCCCAGTAGCAAGCAACACAATCTCAGGGTTGTGAGTTCAAGCCCCATGTTGGGCATAGAGCTTGAAAGAAAGAAAGAAAGAAAGAAAGAAAGAAAGAAAGAAAAGGAGAGAGAGGAAGAAAAGAAGAAAGGAAGAATGGAAAGAAGGAAGGAAGAGTGTGGAAGGAAGGAAGGAAGAAGAAAGAAAGAAAGAAGGAAAGAAAGAGAGAAAGAAAGAAAAAGAGAGAGAAAGGGAGGAAGGAAGGGAGAGAAATGGAGACAGAGAGGGAGGAAGGAAGGGAAAGTGAACTGGAAAAATAGAGAAAAAATAATTTAAAAAAAAGACAGATAATCATCTTAGTTTGTCCACCAATCATTGAAAAAATTTTACAATGTAATTACAGAAATATTATCAAAGTTTTTGAAATATAGAAGAGAAATAATAATGTATGGAAAATATTATTAGAATCCAATTTATGTTTTCTAAGAATAAGTCTAAACTAACTATTTTAATTTGTGGTAGTGTTACTAATCCTCTTAAGTGTATTAAGACTTCTTTTGTGGCCTAAAATATGATCTATTTTGTATATGTTCTACGTGCACTTGAGAAGAATATATATTTTGTTGCTTTTGGATGGAATGATCTGTAATTATCTGTTAAGTCTACTGGCCTAATGCGTTAAGGCTGATGTTTCCTTATTGATTTTCTGTTTGGATAACCTATCCATTCATCAAAGTGGAGTATTAACATCCCCTACTATTATTATATTGCTCTCTATTTCTCTCTTTAAGTCTATTAGTATTTACTTTGTATTTTTAGGTGCTCCTATGTTAGATAATAAATATTTATAAATGTTAGGTCTTTTTGGAGAAATCCCTTTATCAATATATGATGCACGTGTCTCTTATTATAGCCTTTATTTTAAAGTCCATTTTGTCTAGGTATAGTAACTCCAGCTTTCTCCTGGTGTCCATTTGCATAGGCTATCTTTATGCATCCCTTCATTTTCAGTCTGTGTGTATTCCTTCATTTAAAGTGAGTCTCTTGTATGCAGCATATAGATGGCTCTTGCTTTCTTACCATTCAGCCACTCATGGGTCTACAAAAATTTAATCCATTTGCATTTAAATAATTATTGATAGGTATGTGCTATTATCATTTTAAAAACTGTTTTCTGGCTAATTTTATAGTTCCCCTCTATTTCTTTCTTCTTTTGCTCTCTTCCTTTCTGGTTTGATGACATTCTTTAGTGGCATGATTTCATGGCTTTCTCTTTCCCTTTTGTGCATTTAGTATAAGTTTTGGCTTTGTGGTTACCATGAGGCTTACACAAAACATTTTTTATCTATAATAGTATATTTTAAGTTGTCAACTTTAATCTCATTTTAAAGCTTAACTTTATTACTACGCCCACTGTACCTTTTATGTTTTGGATGTCACATTTTACATCTTTTTATCTTCTATATCCTTTAGCTAATTGTTATAGTTATTTTTACTACCTTTTTCAATCTTCATAACAGATTTATAAGTGATTAATTCATTATCTTTACCAGATATTTACCTGTCCAGTGAGATTCAGTCTTTCATATGTGTTCTGTTACAATTTTGAACTTTTTTTTTTTTTTTAGTTTAAAGATGTCCCTTTAACATATCTTGAAAAACCAGTTTGGTGATGATGAACTCCTTCAGCTCTTGCTTGTCTGGGAAAATTCTTTACCTGTCCGGAAAGATAACTTTATGGACTAGAGTTTTCTTGTTTGGAGTCTTGTTTGTTGTTTTGTTTTTGTTTTTGTTTTCCTATTAGCACTTCTGACCACAAAGTTTCTGTTTAATATCTGCTGATAGTCTTGTGGGCGTTTCCTTGTACAGAACAAGTTGTTTCTTTTTTTCCTCTTGCTTCTTGTAATGTTCTTTCTTTGTCTTTAACTTTTGAAATTTTTGTTTTAATGCGTCTTAGTGTGAGTCTTTTGGGGTTCCTTATCTGGAATTTTCTGGGCTTTCTGTATCTGGAGTTCTGTTTTCTTCTCTAGTTTAGAAAAGTTTTCAGACATTGTTTCTTCAAATGAGATTTCTGCCCCTCTCTCTTCTCCTTCAGGGAGTACTATAGTCCATTTGAGAATGCTAGTCCATTTGATGATGTCCCATAAATTCCTCAAGCTATCTCCATTTTTCTTCTTTCTCTTTGCTGCCATGAGTTCCTCTGCCTCAGCTTTGAGTTGACTAGTACTTTTTTCTGCTTCATATAAACTGATGTTGATTGAACATAAGTGTATTCTAATGTATTTTTCAGTTAAGTTATGGTATTCTTCAGCTCTGTGACTTCTATGTGATACTTTCTTATATTTCCATCTGTGTTTTTGTTTTCTGTTTTAAGTTCTTGCTGTGTTTATCCATTTTCTCCCCAATTTGATAAGCATCTTTATGGCCCTTAAACACTTTATCAGATAACATACGCATCTTCATTTCATTAAGTTCTTTTTTTTTAATTTTTTTCTTTCTGAGGTTTTATCTTATTCTTTCATTTGAAACATAATCTTCTGTTTTTTCATTTTGCTTGAATCTCTATTGACTTCTATAGAGTACATCAGACATCCACCACTTCTAGTTTTGAAGAAGTGGCCTCCTGTAGGAGATGAATATTGTCATTCAACCCTGCTTCAGCACCTGGTTGTCTCTCAAACCTTTGTGATTGTCCAAGCAACCTATTAAAGTTTTAATAGTTCCCAGTAATTGAGAATGCACCAAGACCTGCCAGTGTTTCAGAGGGGATTATCTTGGTACCTATATTCAGACTGACTGAAAACTAGATCCTCAGGTGTCAGCTTTTAGAAGTATAAAAATAGGGATGCCTGGGTGGCTTAGATGGTTAAATTGCTGCCTTTGGCTCAGGTCATGATCCCAGGATCCTAGGATCGAGTACCGCATTGGGTTCCTTGCTCAGCTGGGAGTCTGCTTCTCTTCCTGCCTCTGCCTGACACTCTGCCAGCTTATGCTCTCTTCCTCTTTCTCTTTGACAAATAAATAAATAAAATCTTTTTAAGAAAAACATAAAAATGTATACAGTCTTGTGGGACTACAACAAAATGCCCATCTTGCTATCATAGCTAGGTAACCTGGGTGGTATCCCCAGGCAGCAATTGGAGAAACTGGGGCTTCAAAGGTGCATATGAATTCTTTTCTTGGTGATGTTGAATTCTTTTCTTGGTGATGTTGCCAAGCTGGAACAAGGCACTATGATAGCAATCATAGCCTATGTTCCTAGAGAGCAGCTCCACAGACTACTAAATGTTTGCCAAATCTGAAGCCTGCCCCTCAGGCCAAAACTCTAAGACATGCAAAGAGACCTCCTTCACAAAACAACAGTGGTGTACCTCAGTACACTGTTGCCTGAAGGGAGGGTGGTTCATGGCATGGTATGAGCTGTCTCTTCAATTGCCACAGTCTTGTGGGACCAAGGAATGCTAGCCACAACACCAGTCACCAAAACCATGTGATCAAGGGGTGTCCCCATGGCAGCAACCACAAAAACTAGGACAGAAGACAAAACCCAGGGCACCAGATACATATAACACTCCCCTCCAGAAGATGTTAGTGCTCTACAACATGGCAGAGGGTGAATGTGAAGACAGAGCCTATCCTGTGAGGTTTCTGTAAAGGATTATAGTCTGCCCCAAGTTCCTGCCCCAGGAACATAAGCCCCTGTACTTCAGAGCCAGGTGACCAAGAGGTATCCCCTGCAAAAATTGGGACACCAGAATATGGGAGATAATGGGTTCTGCAGAGTATAGCAAAAAGAGAGCATGTCATACACCGGTCTCTGTCCCTGGAGGGTGTTCCAATACTCTCTTGATGTGTGTGTTAAGTTAGATGTCTGTCCAGTGACCAATGCTTCAATATATGTAGGTGAGCCTTCTTCACTTCCAATCTGAGCACAGTTTGGGGAAGTCCAAACAAGAGCCCTCTTAGGAGTAATTTCACAGATTGTTATAGTCATGAGTCTTAGGATTGTAGTTCCTTTGGTTTTCAAAGTTAGATATTTTAGGGGCCCATCCCTCACATGTGTGTCTCAAGAACTGGGATGCCTAATGTAAGGCTCAAATCCTTCTTTCTTCAGGGTGAAGTTCTGGATTTTGAGTTCCTTTCTAGTTGTGGGATACCATACCAGGAGTTGGGTTTATGGCAAGAATGTGTCCTAGCCTCTCCAACCTACTTCTTTGTGGGTTTCTTGTTTGTCCCATGTATAGTCATCACTTAGTCACCCATAAGGTTTTTGTTTTTGTTTTTGTTTTTTTCTTTAAAGAAATTATTCCATAAGTATTTGTAGACTTGGTGTCTCCATGGTAGGAGGTGAGTTCAGAATCTTCATACATTATCATCTTGGACTAGAACTCCATTGTTATGCTTAATAATTTTAATGTTTTTAGTTAAAAACAAGGATTGGACAATAACATTTTATAGTTAAGAAAACATACTAATAGGAAAACACTGACTTACTGATAGCATTTATAATAAAACTCATACTATATCAAAAACTAAATATCAATGTGATTTCTCAAGATATACAGTAAAAGAGAAATATTATTAAACAATAAGTCGGTGGAGAATTAATCCATCTATTAATACCAACTTCAAATCCTTACAAAATCTTAGCATTTTCATCTAATTTCCTTGTTGACACAGTCACCCTCAATTTGTAAGGGAAATGGCCCTGGTTTCCAGTCCAAAGAGATCCTGGGAAAATGTCTTGAAAAATACATTACAGTACAGGTATGTGTTTCTCTGCTAAATACTCTGGGTCTTGGCTGTGTGAAACCATGCTCTTTATCAAGTTAGTAGATCAGTCAGTGATGTAAATGATCTGTCTGAAGTTCAGCCAAAAGCTGAACTCACTAACCTCTTTTTGCTTGCTAGAACCTCAAAGAGTACTTATAGCATGCTTACGTAGCCCACAAAGGCTGATCCTTTTTGAGATGAGGGCCTTGCAGTTCAACTGAAACCATAAAATCCACCCAAATGGAAACCAAAACAAAACAAACAACAACAACAACAAAACATGTTAATGTTGCCAAGAGTCAGTTACTGTAAGTTTTTGTCACCTTACCATCAGAATACCAACTTCTGGACTCCTTTATATTCTCATATGATTGACACATACTAGACCTTCAATAGATGTGGAGTTCTTGGCAAAGAGATGATGATGAAGTCACAGGAGGGTGAAACAGTCTGCTAATACATTTCTGTTGTTTTAGTATCTCTTTTTTGAAGAGTATATCTAATTTTAAGTGACAATTCATGGCAATTGTTATTTTTGTTTTAAACTCCTATAAAAAAGAGTATTAACTTTTACTAAGAAAGATGGTAGAGAATCAAATATTTAATAGCTTTAAAAGGATACAGAGAAAAATGGTGTCCTATTTCACTATAGCAGTAGACTTAGCAAACTTTCTGTCATACAGAACTACTGTATATATTTTGTTGAATTAATTTCACTGGGTGATGAATTTAAAAATTTTATCCAAAAGGCTTATGTTAAAAATATTTATTTAATAAGTCTAAAGAGATATTACTGATCTCTCTACCTCTAAAAAAGTCATCCCCAAATCATTTCCTGACTCAATAGCTAGAGTCATTCTATTAAAATCTAAACCAGATCTTGTTACCACTGTCCTACTCCACAATTTCCACAAGACTAAGAGCCAGACCGCCCCTATGAAGCATGTGGCTACATGTGATGTGGCTTCTTATTATCTCTTTGAACTCTCCCAGCACTGCCACCCCACTGATACACTCATCTTCTCACCATTTCTCTCTATCTTTTTTAAAATTAACATATAATGTATTTTTTCCCAGGGGTACAAGTCTGTGATTCATCAGTCTTACACAATTCACAGTGCTCACCATAATACACACCCTCCCCAATACCCATCTCCCAGACAGTCAACCCTCCCAACCCCCCCCACTCCAGCAACCCTCAGTTTGTCTCCTGAGACTAAGAGTCTCGTATGGTTTGTCTCCCTCTCTGGTTTCATCTTGTTTAATTTTTCCTTCCGTTCCCCTATGACCCTCTGTTTTGTTTCTCAGATTCCTCATATCAGTGATACATTATACTTGTTTTTCTCTGATTGACTTATTTTGCTTAGCATAATCCCCTGTAGTTCCATCCATGTTGTTGTAAATGCATTTTTGCTGCTGCATTTTTGCTGGCTACATAATATTCCATTGCATATACATAGCACGTCTTCTATATCCATTCATCTGTAGATGGATATCTAGGTTCTTTCCATAGTTTGGCTATTGTGGACACTGTTGCTATATACACTGGGGTGCAAGTGCCCCTTCAGATCAATACATTTGTATCTTTATGGTAAATACCCAGTAGCCCAATTGCTGAGTCATAGGATGGCTCTATTTTTGACTTTTTGAAGAATCTCCACTCTATTTTCCAGAGTGGCTATACCAGCTCGCATTCCCACCTACAGTGTAGGAGGGTTCCCCTTTCTCTGCATCCTCACCAAACACCTGTGATTTCCTGACTGGTTAACTTTAGCCATTCTGACTGGTGTGAGGTGGTATCTCACTGTTTGTTTGTTTTTAATCATAATTTGTATTTTATGCTATCTACACATTTAATGCCATCCCTATCAAAATGCCATCAATTTTTTTCAAAGAAATGGAACAAATAATCTTAAAATTTGTATGGAACCAGAAAAGAAAAGACCCTGAATAGCTAGAGAAATGGTAAAAAAGAAAACCAAATCTGGTGGCCTCACAATTGAGGTCTTCTCACTATTTATGACAGATACTCACCTTCTCCCTATTCCTGTTAGACCCCACCATGATCCTATCTCGGGCACTTTGCAAGAGCTCTTCTTTCTACTTATCCCAGTTATACATATAACTAGTATCCCCTTTTTTTTCAGGTCTTCACTCAATTGCCACTTCCATAGAGAGGTTTTACACAATCTCCTAACTTCCTATCTCCTTTCTCTGTTTTTGTTTGTGTTTGTTTGTTTGTCCGTGTTTTTTGGTTTGTTTGTTTTCCCCATAACATGCTCTAGCACAATGTAGAGGTTACTAGCATTTATTTGTCCAGTTTATTGTCTATTCATATTAGGAGTGAAAAAAACTATGGCTCACAGATGCAATCTGGCTCTCCATGTATTTTCATAAATATAATTTTATTGGAACAAGACATACACTCATGCATGTATGATCTCTGGATGCCTTTGGATTCTAATGGCAGAAATGAATAATTGTGACAGAGGCCATATAGCCTGCAAAATCAAAATTATTTTTACAGAAACAATGCATTTTTTACAGAAAACCTTGCCAACCCCTGGTCTGAATAAAGAAAAAAATTCCATAAGAGAAGGAATTCTGTCTGTAGTTTTGACTACTATATTCCCATTGCCTATTAAACTCTAGCACATAGTAATTGATCAATATGCATCTGTTAACTAAATCAACAACTAGTTCTTCTGCCTTCACCTTCAAGAGAAGTAGCTTTAGAATGTCAGCTGCTCCACTTACTAGCCTTTTGACATTGAACAAATTACTTCCATGTTTTTACCTTCATCTGTGAAATGCAACGACAAAATAACCTGCCATATTTAACCAATAAGTTAAATAAGTCTATACACACAAAGTGCTTAGATTAAGTGTATCTGCATTGGTAGGGAACTTTATTGCACATATTAAGGCAGTAGAGAAGAAGCGATACTATGCACTTGTATTACTGATTCAAAAAAGTGCTATTTTGAAAATTAACACCTCCATTTATCCTTTTTTTTCCTCCTTGCAGCTGACAACCAAATAAGTCCTTCTTTGTTTTTAATATATTTACCATGGTGTAAATAAAACAGTAACATAGAACAGGAGGAAAAAGAATAATGAAAAAAGCCAGAGAGTACATGGAATTAGAATCTAAATAAGTGGTTAAAGGAGCTTTTTAGAAATAATTATAATTTACATTGATTGGGCTAGTCAGAATACTCAGATACTAGTATTAGAAATACACACACACACATATACACATGTATATACATATATACATACAAATATATATGTATGTGTATATACATATATATCTCTTTATATATAAGTTTTCCTGTAGCTGCTATAACAAATTAACACAAAGTGGATGTTTTAAGAGGACAGAAATTATTATTTTAGAGTTCTGGAGTTTAGAAGTCCCAACTCAGCACACTGAAATGAAATCAAATTTTTGGCAGGGTCACATGCCTTCTGGAGGTCCTGGAGAAGCTAGAGAATCTATTTCTGGCCCCTTTCAACTTCTGGTAGCTGTCAGCATTCCTTGGCTTTTGGCTACATCACTCTGATCTCTGCCTTTCCTTTTTTGTATATTAACCTCCCTCTGCCTCTGTCTTATAAGGACACTTGCAAATGCATTTAGAACATACCTGACTCATCCAAAATTATTTCATCTCAAGATGAAATTTATCTTAACTTTATCATGTCTTAAAAGAAACTTTATAAAATAACATTTACAGTTTCTAAGTATTAGAACTTTATATCTTTGTATCACCATTATTCAACCCATTAGGCTGAATAATGGCCATCCAAAGATACAAAGATATCAAGTATAATATATATATTATACTTGATTATACTTGTTTTATATATATATATGTGTGTATATATATAAATAACAATCTTCCCAAGTTGTTAATGTTCTCTCTTATCCATTTGTCATGTGTGTAACCTAAGAGTTAAAAAAAGAAATAACTTGCCTAAGATAATACAGGTGATTAATAGTACATACAGGATTGAAATACATGTTTGTTTTATCTATTCCCAAAAATCTTATGCTCAAACATTGTAGTATCATCTCTTCTAGAACAAAATTTTGTTTTAGTTACATGACTATAAAGCCAGAAGAGGACTCAAGCAACATGAGTTGCTTGTACTCTTTCAAACAAGTAGAGTTAAGTGCCCACAGGTTAGCTGAGTTTGAAATATTACATTTTTAATTCAATTTAATTAAATTTTTATGCACAATGTGCACCAAATATGATTGAAAAGAATGTGATCTTATTTCTCACTTTCCTAAAAATTAAAAAAAAGATTTCTCATACCTATGGACATTTTAAAACAAATATAATGAGGAACAGCAATATCAAACCACACATGCATTCATGCATGCGCCCGCACACACACACACACACACACACACACACTTCAGAGATTTTGTATCTTACATATTATAATAGATACACCTAACCTTGCCCTCTAGATATTTGTAACTCAATGGCATGTAACTGTTCTTTCAATTCTTTAGGAGTCAAGTGATTCCTGTGGAAAGGCCATCTTCACCTGCTTTGGTAATTCAAGTTGCAATGTCATACAAATTTAACTTCCCTTAAGGGAGATGGCTAACTGTTGATAAATCCTATAATAAGATATGTAAATCCCACAGGAATATAAAATGGTTTGAAGGGCATCTGCCTGGCTCAGTGGGTTAAAGCCTCTGCCTTCTGCTCAGGCCATGATCTCAGAGTCCTGGGATCAAGCCCCATATCAGGCTCTCTGCTCAGCAGGGAGCCTAATTTCCTTCCTCTCTCTCTGCCTGCCTCTCTGCCTACTTGTGATCTATGTCTGTTAAATAAATAAATAAAATCTTAAAATTAATAAATAAAATAAAATGGTTTGAAAATATGAAAAATTTCACCTATTATTCTTATGCCAATTCAAGAAGAAAATGTATTTTAAAAGTTGTTTGCATCACAATTACAGTTTCTCAACAGTAATCTCATATTCTCTTACTGCTCTCTAATTACCTCTCAGAAAGCAGATTATGTTCCATTGTGTTCTAAAGTAGCTTTAACTTGCTGGATTGCTTATCAATATAACCAGCTGTTCAATGGTAGATCCAGTGATGACGGTGTTTTTAATTGCTTTTTTCATTTGGCTAAGTAAGTTCAGATGGTCACTAATTAGTTCTGTCATGCAGAGATAGTTTTCTCATGAACAATGCAATCAGTGTTTCATTGAAAAGACAACTGTCCTAAGATCAACACTGCTTAATTATCCCTATGAATTCATCCTCAGTTTCTTTATTTGTTATAGCTGTCATGAGTAAGGTGACAGGAATTAGACAAAACTGCAGCTTAAAAGTATGCTTCCACCAGTGCATATAATGATTCCTCATTTTCGCCTGCTTAGAAGCATTCAAATGAAACGAGTCATAAAGACTTATTCTTTATTAAGGTTTATGCAGTGCTTTGGGGCACCAAAAATTATACTCAATTATATGATATTGAAGTTAAAATGTTTTGGGTTTACATCAAGCTGTAAGTTTTATACACACCTGTATGCAAACTCTTTGAAGTTAATCCACTTTGCAAAGTAGAAATTGTCCCTAAATTAATAAAGTAAGATTTTTTTTAAGTAAGATTTTTCTAAAACCTAGCCAGATAACAGAAAATGGTGAGATAATGGCAGAAAAATAAACGAAAATAAATATATTTATATTTTTATGTAATGCTTTTCAGTTCCTGACAGTTTCCTTTTAATAGAATGCACTTTCTTGCTGCATAAGGAATAGAAGAAAATTTAAAAATACAAAAGACAAATTTCAATATACTGTTTGCTTTGGGATACATTTCTATACCTTATTCTCTTTTCACTCTTCTTAGTGAGCATTCCCTCTCCCACAGGAGGAAGATAACTTTGTGCAGGCAAATTTCACTTTGTATATTATAAACTAGAGGAGGAATTGATATATGTCTTTCTGAGAGTGAGATGTAAGCCTAAGCTTCCTATCTGATGTTTTATGATATTCACCAATTTTTCCTCTTGTCTTGTCACAATAGCAACTTTAAAAGTTCTTCAAAACCAATGACCCAGTTTTTATTATAGGTATTTTCCTAAGAAAAGCCTTAGCTTAGAGTTAGTAATTAGTAGGAAGAGATATAAATTTTAGATCAAATTGATGTAATGTTATAATAAATGTGTTGAAGACAAAAATCAAAGATTATATTTATTCCAATGTTAAAACTACAGTTTTGGATTAAAATGCATTCTTGAAATAAAATCATAATGATGCTCCCCATTAGTAATTTTTCACTTTGAACATCAGTGAATACATACTCCATTATTTTTCTTCAATTTCAGGCACCTTTCTACCTCTAGGATGTTCTCAAAAACTTCCTCTTTCTTCCTCTTTTAGTGCCTGAAATTCAAATTATTTTTATTATTGCAAACATTATGTTACTCCTCTTTTGATATCTTTTATAAGTGGAATTAAATTTTATGTGAAATGCACATAGCATTTACTATAAGCTTAAGTTTATCCCCCCAGCATAATAGCAATATGTATATATATGTGTGTACACACACAAATATGTATATATATATGTATGTATACATACACACACACCATATATGTATAAGATATATATATATAACCAGTAAGATAAGATTGCATATATATACCATATGTACCATACATATACCATACCATACCATATACATATACTTAGAAAGAAATATATATAGACATATATATTTCTTTCTTCAAGTTCTTGGAAAACTTGAGTTTTTATGTTACACAAGGTCTTCCTCAGAGATTGGCAAATTCCTAAGCTTGGAACAAGCAGGGCAAAAATCCAGGAAATATAGCAGAGAACAGCTGCTTGAGGCCTGTCAGATGAACAGAAATTTCAGAGTTCACACAATGCTGAGATACGGAATCCTAGCCAGAAAAAAAGGAGGCTCTCAGGAAAGTGTTGTTTTTTTGCTTTAATTTGACAATTCAAAAAAGTCTTGTACTTGCAGTATGAACTATGTGTAGAATTGAGGTCTATGTAGGAATAATGGCAAAACTGAAATTGATCCAGCTCAATGAAGCCAAATTCAAGACTTGATAAGAACAAAATACTTTAATTTCATTCCAGAACAAGACAACACTTTATAGAGAAAAACAATATAATCTGGTTAATATAATGTAGTGCTACCCAAAGCATCTTTCATGATGCTCGTCAGACATCATAATTTATTACACATATGAAGAAGCGGGCAAATGTCATCTGTAATCAAGAGAATAGGGGCGCCTGGGTGGCTCAGTGAGTTAAGCCTCTGCCTTCGGCTCAGGTCATGATCCCAGGGTCCTGGGATGGAGCCCCGCATCAGGCTCTCTGCTCAGCAGGGAGCCTGCTTCCTCCTCTCTCTCTGCCTGCTTCTCTGCCTACTTGTGATCTTTCTCTGTCAAATAAATAAATAAATAAATTCTTTAAAAAAAAAAAAAGAGAGAGAGAGAATAAAAGTAGGGGCACCTGGGTGGCTCAGTCATTAAGTGTTTGCCTTTGGCTCAGGTCTTGATCCTGGGGTCCTGGGATGGAGCTCCATATTGGGCTTCCTGCTCAGTGGAAAGCCTGCTTCCCTCTCTCCAACACTCTCTGCTTCTGTTCCTCTCCCACTGTCCCTCTCTCTCTGTCAAATAAATAAGTAAGATCTTAAAAAAAAAAAAAAAGAAAGAAAGAAAAGAAAGAAAGAATAAAAGTATCCACTAGAAGCAAATGCATAAGTAATACAGATGTTAAAGTTACCAGTCCTAGGTTTTAATAAATATAATTATTATGTAAATGTTAAAGAGTTTAGAGGAAAATCTGTGAAAGAGATGGAGGATTTTAGCATAGTAATAGCTATAAAGTCAAAGTGCTAAAATTTTAGTTTCTAGAATTCTAGAATTGTCTTTCTTAAGAGAAAAAGAAAAAAATTTTTCTTTTTGAGTTTAACAACAAAGTGAAACTACAGAAATATTAGTAAATGTGATTACAGACCAATCCAAATAATACAAATCAAAGCACAGAAACAAAGAAACAAATGAGTAAAGCATTATAGACATGTAAGACACATTAAACTATGGAATTTGCATAATTAGAATGAAAGAAGGAGAGGAGGGGCAAAAAAAGAACATTTATACATAAGCAGATAATGGATAAAAATTGTACACAACTGATGTAAGTTTTCTAGGCACAGACTCAAAAATCACAATAAATCCTAAGAATGCTTAATATAAAAAGAAATGCACATACACACACAGACACACAAACACACACCCCCCTTCTAGGCATATTAGAGTCAGACTCAGAAAACTGAAGATGAAGAGATACATTTATAATCAGATACAGAAAAATGGTATTCAGGGAAATAATAGACTTTCCTTCAGAAAAATAAAAACAAAACAAAACAAAACAAAAAAACAAAAAACCAGGAGGTAATGGATTGGCATCAATAAATTTGGAGGTGGGAGATTAAAAATGGACAACCAAGAATAAATGAAACAAGATTGGATTGGGAGGGAGACAAACCATAAGTGACTCTTAATCTCACAAAACAAACTGAGGGTTGCTGGGGGGAGGGGGTTTGGGAGAGGGGGGTGGGGTTATGGACAATGGGGAGGGTATGTGCTTTGGTGAGTGCTGTGAAGTGTGTAAACCTGGTGATTCACAGACCTGTACCCCTGGGGAAAAAAATATATGTTTATAAAAAATAAAAAATTTTAAAAAAAAAAGGACAACTAAAGGTCAACCTTAAATTCTGTACTCAATCACAATACCTTCAAATACAAGGTAACATGAAAGTATTTTTTTTTCATATTACATCCTACATTATATTCATTTCCATATAACAAAAATAGTAACATGGTGTAAGACATCCATTTCAATCAGGAGATGTGTCAAGCCACAGATTTATCATTAAAAAAAAAAAATTGGATCTCAGTAAGAATGCCACCTGGCTCCAGGGCCTCACCCCTACATGGTGGTGCAGTAGAAAAATAAGGTGTCTTCACCATGCACTCAGCCTAGTCCTGAGTACAGAAGGGGGTGCACCTTGTAGTTCCTTCATGAGCCATCTTATTTACAACACTTAACATTTCTTTTTAAGGTTTTACAGCACTTAACATACACTTCCTTTTGGGAGAAGAGAGAACATTACATGGTACCAAATACTAACAAAAAAAAGCATTTTCTAACAAGAGTTGAAATGACTCACTATCAAGAAACTCATACCAGAAGAAATAAAAGAAAGTTCTTACTAAACTAAAATATTGCATGTGCATTCAGGAAAGTTACCACCACAAAATAAAAAAAAATAAAAATAAATAAAATAAAAAGAAATAAAAAACTTGTGAGAAAACTATGAACAAATGTATGAGATCACATTTATTTAAAGACAATTGACTACTTAAAACAAATAAAATTAAAATGTACTACAGGACTTAAAAAAATATAAAAATAAAATATATAACCACAATAGCACAAAGAGTATAAGGTATATAAGTACAATTATACTATTGCAAGATTCTCAAATTGTTCATAAGCAGCTCATATATTAAGGTGAGATGTGATATGTTAAAGTGCATATTTTAATCTAAAATATCCACTAAAAAAACAGTTTGATAAGTATGGCTAAAAACTCAATAGCAGTGATAAAATAAAACACAGTTATATTTAATAATGCAATAGAATGGATAAAAGAAAAAACAAATTAAGAATTTAATGGAAGAACTAAAAAAATTGCCTAAGCTATAAAAGAATATTAATTTCATCTCATCTAAATAAATTAAATGCAAAAATTAAAAAAATAGAGATGATCAGATTACCTAAATAAAGCAGAGATCCTACTATACATTGTTAAAAGAGACTTAATTTAGGTGTAAGAAAACAAAGGAAGTTAAAATAAATATTTGAGAAAAAAGGATATACTATGCAAGCAATACTACTAATAAAAAATGTACTTATTATCAGGGTTGATTTTAAAGTGAAGAAATAAAGAAGAATAAAGATATAGATAATAAAGAGAAACATATTTCAAATAATAGAAGAATCATTTAGTTAAAGAGATATACTTCTAAATCTCTGTGCAGTTAATATAGTTACAGAATACATAAAATGGTAAAGTATACAAATCCCAATTATAGTTGAAGATGAAAACACACTTCTCTCAATAATCAATAGAAACTACAGACTAAGAACAGTAAGAATATAGAAGTCTGAAAGGACTATTAACTTTTTCAAACTGGGATAAATATATAACAATAAAATCAAAATGATAGAATGCATATTTTTTAGATGTTAATAGAATATTTACCATAACAGGTTTTATGGAGTCATAAAGCAAGTCTTAATAAATTTTAATGAATTGAAATCACAAAGTATGTTTTTACCACTTCAATTAAATTAGAAGTAAGTAACAAATATAAAACCAGAAAAATATATTTGGAAGTATGTCAAAACAGTAAGAAATCTATGGGTCAAATAAGAAACCAAAAAAAAAAAAAAAAAAAGATGAAACTTTTTTTTTTTTTTTTAATTTCAATGATTGATAATGGAAAAAAAGAAAAAGCACTATACAAACTTGTTTGCTAAAGCAGTCCTTGGAGCAAGGAATATATTAGAAACAGGGTAGAAAATTTAAGATGCAAGTTTCAAGTTCAAGAAGATTATAAAAGGAGAACCAATTAATTCAAAAAAAGTAGGTGAAAGGATATGATTCACATATAAGCAAAAATCAATGAAATAGAAAACAAAAATATGTAAAAAGCTGGGTCTTTGCAAGCATTAATAAAACTTAGAAGCTGATAGTTAAACAAGAAGAGAGAAAAAATGCCAATCAGGATTTTTTTTTTAAGATTATTTATTTAATTGTTTATTTGAGGGAGAGAGAGAAAATGAGAGGCGCATGAGAGGGGAGAGGTCAGAGGGAGGAGCAAACTTCCTGCCATGCTGGAAGCCTGATACACGACTAGATCCCAGGGCTCCAGGATCAGGACCTGAGCCAAAGGCAGTTGCTTAACCAACTGAGACACCCAGGTGCCTCAATCAATATCAGGATTTTTAAATGGATATCACTACAGATCCTAAAAATATTAGAGGAATATTGGGAAGGTACAATGATTGATTACATAATACACCTTGGTAATTTAGAAGATATTGACAAATTATTGGATGAATATAATTTTCCAAAACAAACACTTAGGAAGAAATAGAATATATGGAAAATATTATACCCATTGCAATAAATTTATAATTAAAAATTTATCTACCAAATTGATTCAGAACCAGATTACTTCAGTGGGGAATTATATCACACATTTAAGAGAAAAATAATACAAACTTCTATACATACTTGTGAAAATTCTTTCTGAGTAGAAAGGAAGAGAGCTTTTTCTCAACTTGTTTAATGAGGCTCACATAATTCTGACAACAGAAGTTGATAAGGTGAAAACATGAAAAGAGTATTAGTAGCACCACACCTCATAAAAACATATGTGCATTTATAGCAAATTATATCTAGAAATATAT
The DNA here is from genome assembly GCF_009829155.1 of Mustela erminea. NCBI lineage: Eukaryota > Metazoa > Chordata > Mammalia > Carnivora > Mustelidae > Mustela > Mustela erminea. Next base: position 124,710,550 of record NC_045615.1, on the reverse strand, counting down.
AAACAGAATATTTCATCATGACCAAGGGGGTTTATCCCAGTAATTCAAGGTTTACCTAACATGAGAAAATCAATCACTATAATTCTCCAAGACAAAGGGAGGAAAAAAATCTCATTAGAAATGGAAAAGATGTGGGGCGCCTGGGTGGCTCAGTGAGTTAAGGCTCTGCCTTCGGCTCAGGTCATGATCCCGGGGTCCTGGGATCAAGCCCTGCGTCAGGCTCTCTGCTCAGCAGGGAGCCTGTTTCCCTTCCTCTCTCTCTGCCTGCCTCTCTGCCTACTTGTGATTTCTGTCAAATAAATAAATAAAATCTTAAAAAAAAAAAAAAAGACTCTTATTTAAAAAAAAAAAAAAAGAAATAGAAAAGATGTTATGAAATCAATATTTGTGAGTAATATAAACTCAAAATAGGAACAGAAAGGAACTTCTTTAAGAAATAAAGGATATCTGCAAAAATCTAAGGCAAATATTATTGTTTTAAATAAATAAATAAGTGTTACCCATAAGATTAGGAAAAAACCTAAAATGTCCCTTCTATCCGTTTTATTAAACACTGTGCTGGAGTTTCTAGCCAGTACAATAAGATAACAAAATAAAAGAACAATTGTATAACAGAAATAAGTAAAATCATCATTTTTTAAAGATTTTGTTTATTGATTTTTTAAAATATTTTATTTACTTATTTGACAGAGAAAGAGATCACAAATAGGCAGAGAGGAAAGCCGGGGGCGGGGGGAGCAGGCTCCCTGCTGAGCAGAGAGCCCAATGTGGGACTCGATCCCAGGATGCTGAGATCATGAGCTGAGCTGAAGGCAGAGGCTTTAACCCACTGAGCCAAGATTTTATTTATTGATTTGATGCAGAGGAAAGAGCAAAAGCAGGAGGGGTGGCAGGCAGAGGGAGAGAGAGAAGGAGGCTCCCTAAGGAGCAGGGAGCCCAATGCATGGCTAGATCCCAGGACTCTGGGATCATGACCTGAGCTGAAGTCAGTTCCTTAACCAACTGAACCATACAGGTGCCCCCAAAATTAATGCAAATAAAAGAAAAGGTAAAATATTAGAAAAACCTGTAAACTTTAACGATAACCAGGAAATAGTATCTATGCATAAAAATGTCTTAATTTTTGTGAAGCTTAAGTTAAATTCTTTCGAAATTGTATAGAAAAATCCTAACAATATGTAAAACAATAGTTTAAAACAATGGCATGGAGTCGGAGGAGTAGAAATGTGTTAAAAAAAAATCTTATTTCTAGAGGAATGATGAGTTTAGACTTTGATAAATTCCATAAGCTAATATAAAAAATACATTTAAAAAATTTTTTAAAATATATTTATGGAGAACCTGGGTGGCTCAGCTGGTTAAGCAACTGACTCTTGATTTTGGCTCAAGTCATGATTTCAGGGCTGTGAGATCAAGCCCTGAACTGGACTCCATGTTTAGCATGGAGCCTGCTTAAGGTTCTCTCTCTGCCTCTCCCTGCCACAAGTAAATAAGTAAATAAATAAATAAATAAAGATACATCATTAGCAAATTAAGAGAAACTATGGAAAGAAACAGAATATGTAACTTCTGATCATCTGGGGGAGCAAGGAGGATGTCTGATAAAAAAAACCAAAATTAATCCTCCTTAAGACAAATGAAAAATGGGAAAACCTTAACAAATATTAAGGACAAAACAAAAATACTGATATAAGGAATATTTAAGTTGTCACTCTAAGATGAGTTGGCTAAATGTCCTAATGTAAAGATATATATGCCTAGGTATTTTGAGGGAGAGTAGGTCCAGGGTTTCAAACTACATAGTGTTTATAAGAAACCCACCTAAAAGATGATTATCTCAAAGTAAGGGCTGGACAAAATATAAAAGGTGACTGGCCAAAAAGATATTAAATATATGTGTAACCTAATCAAACAAAATGTAACATGATATTCAATTAAATAGGTATCTTATATTTTTATTAGTTTATATAATTATTGCCAATAATTTATAGTTAGCAAGACTCTTCATCCTTAATATGTTATCTTAGTACAAAAGAAAATCATAGGAATATAAAATAAATTTAAAAATTCAAAGTAGTAGAAAATATTTACACATTTTTATAAACTCTTATAAAAAATTACAAAATATAATTAAGGATAGAAACTGCATGGTCAGTGATTAACAAAGTTGTCCATATATTTTTAAATATAATAACCCAGGGGCGCCTGGGTGGCTCAGTGGGTTGGGCCTCTGCCTTTGGCTTAGGTCATGATCTTGGGGTCCTTGGATTGAACCCCATGTTGGGCTCTCTGCTCAGTGCGGAGCCTGCTTTCCCCCCACCTCTCTGCCTACTTGTGATCTCTCTCTGTCAAATAAATAAAATCATATATATATATATATATATATATAAAATTATTTATATTTATTTGTGTTATTATTGTGTTTATATTGGGTTCTCTGCTCAGTGGGGAGCCTGCTTCTCTCTCTCTGCCTGCCCCTCTGCCTACTTGTGATCTCTGTCAAATAAATAAATAAAATCTTAAAAAAAAAAACAATTTGAATAGTTTAACACATATGACCAACTTTCTCAATGCTCACTGAAACATTAATGCAATTATATACTATACAACCTATATTTACATGTGTGTATAAACACATATACATGTATATGTATGTTGTATGTTGTATGTTTATGTGTGTATCTGACTTAGAAGATAGGTTTTAAATGTCCACGTACTCTGGCTCTGGAACAGGACTGTCTAAATTTGAAATCAGAATGTTGGGAGTGGTTATCCAATGGAAGATAGAAGATAGAAGACAGGAGTTGAACTGTGTCCCCCCAAACTCTGTATGTACCTCAGAATGTGACTAATATACCAATGATTATGATTTCTTACTCAATATAATTCACTTTTTTTGTAAGTTTTACAAAGAATCATCATTATTCATTCGCTGTGTAACTGTTAAAAACAATGAAAAGAAACTAGATTCGGTACCAATTTCTCAAGACCTTCAAGTTCTCTGCACACATTTCAGACAAGTGTCTCTTGTGCTCCACTGGCCAATGAACACCTTGGTTTAGGAAGTTGATAATTCTTACAGAGGTGGGTGTGTCTATAAAAACAAATTAAATTATTACCCCCTAAATTTATAATTTGTATATAATTTGTGGCAGCTGAACCCACTGAGGTCTAATTTTAGTTAACCTCAGTTTTCAATGGAATGGCCCTCAATTTAAGTTGACAAAATACATAGACATGTAAGCAAGACAGTTTAGCACAACATGGAGTTAGTTAGACCTGGTTTGAATTTCTGTTCTATAACTTACATGTATTTGGTAAGTTGGTTGCTTCAACCTCTTGTGACCAGATCTCCTTATCTGTGAAATCATAGCAATGATACATTCTCAATACAATTTGAGAAGGCAGAAAACTCACTTATGGAGACTGAGGACTCTGAAACCTGACTACTTGGATTCTAAATCATAGAATAAACTAAATAAAAATGTATAGTAGATGTTTGATAGATAACTACCTTTTAGGAAGATATGATGAGGTGAACTGATGCTAAAACTGCAACCACAACCACAATGACAACAGCAAAATTTTAGTTCATTCTCAAGAGGGCAATATTTCTTTCAATATCCGAGCCAAAAGCACACATCAATTTAAATATACATATCAGATACATTTAATTCATTTAAAAAGTGCTGATTGGTGTCCATCAGAAAAAGAAAAAAAAAGTAATACAGGAAAAGTAATCTATTTGAATAGCATATTAAGCACCAAAAAAATGGGTATGTAATTATGTGGTTGTGTCACTTTGGGTGATACAACAAGAAACAAAAGCATTCAGAGAAAGCTGTTACAATGAAGATGGAAGTAAATCTGAAAGATTCGTAAAAATTCTCTGAAGTTTACATGAAATTGAAGGGTAGGTGGGTATTAGTACAACCTAGAGCCTACTAAATGATTACTAATTAGAGAAAAAAATGAATGCAAATGAATGAGAAAGTGTTCAATTTAACCGATAACTAAAGGCAATGACAATTTAAAATATGCAATTTTTTGCCTAGCAAATAGAAATATCTCAGAGAAATGTTAATGATGAATGAGGGTATCAGGTATGTTCAAGGGCCATTAAAGAAAGCAAAAATAGTTATAAACTTTATGCAGAGAAATTTGGGACTATTTAGCAATTTTTTTTTTTTTTTTTTTTTTTTTTACTTTTTGTTTTAACCGCCATCCTGTTTCTGAAATTCTACATTAGCAAAATACTCTTGGAAGTATATAGATATTTTGCTATGTTGTCTTATCTCAACACTGATGTTTTTAATTGCAATAATAACATAGAGAAACAATCTAATTATTTTTCTATACAGGCATACATCAGAGACCTTGCAAGTTTGGTTCCAGACCACTACAATAAAGCGAATATACAATAAAGCAAGTCAAATGAAATTTTTAGTTTCCCAGTGAGTATAAAAGTTATGTTTATACTATACTGTAGTCTGTTAAATGTACAATAGAATTATGTCTAAAAAATATACATGCCTTTGTTGCTAAAGAATGCTAACCATCATCTGAACTCTTAGCAAGTCATAATCACTGATCACAGATTACCATAACAAATATAATAATGAAAAAGCTTGAAATATTGTGACAATTTACCAAAATATGCCATGGAGACACAAAGTGAACAGCTGCTATTAAAAAAATGTTCCTGACAGACATGCTTGACACAGGGTTGCCACCAACCATCAATTTATAAAAAATTGCAATGTCTGTGAAATGCAATAAAACAAGGTATGCCTGTAACATAGCAGAATGAAAATTAATTATCCTTCAACAGAGTAAATGCCTGTTGGTCTGTTACAACTCTGAGGGGGTTACCTGGAACTTATTTTGACATCAGAGAGGTAAAATACAGAGGGACTCCAATACTGGTATGGACTCATTGAAGAAAAATCAAAGGAAACACTTAAGATTTTTAGGTTTTGGAAATCACTTAAACTATTTCTGTGCATTCTTTGCATGGGCCATTGAGTATGACTACCTGAATTAGACACTTGCATTTATTACCTATTAGCAAAATGATATTGGCCAAGTCAACAATTGTCTCTATGCTCAGTATCTGTATATGTAGAATGGTGAAAGTACCACTTCATGAAGTTGCCATAAAGATTAAATGAGATGCAAAAGGCCTAAGCACAGTGTCTAGAATACAACCCTCAATAAATATCATTCTCCTTACAATTAATTGAATTAATTTTCCACCTTCTTCACATTCTGTTACAAGAGGATTACAATGGAGTTTGGAGTTCAAGTACATCCTAACAATAACAGTCTCATTTCATTAAGTGGGTTATTTACATATTAATTTATCCCACTATTTAAAGAGATGTTAGGAGACTGAATGAGAATAAGAGTTGTGTTTGTGAGTCCTGGGAAGGATCTAAACGTCAACAACTCCACCAATGCTTTTTAGTGGTATGATATACATTACTCAACCATCTACACAGAATGAAATACAGCCTCATTTTTCTTAACCCACATATACAGGCTTTGTGACAGATCTGCAAGTTGAGTTACTGGAGTCTAAGTTTTTCTTCCAAATATAATTAGAAGCCTGGATTGCGTGATACCACTATGTAAGTATTAAAAGACTTTTAGCTTAATACTAGAACACTGGGAGGGTATACATGTATTACTTATGATATATATGTTAAAATTTTATTATGTTTATTAGAATATATATTTATATTATCTAAAATAAAAAATAGGGGCACCTGGGTGGCTCAGTGGGTTGGGCCGCTGCCTTCGGCTCAGGTCATGATCCAGGGTCCTGGGATCGAGTCCTGCATCGGGCTCTCTGCTCCGCAAGGAGCCTGCTTCCCTCTCTCTCTCTGCCTGCCTCTCTGTCTACTTGTGATCTCTCTCTGTCAAATAAAGAAATAAAATCTTAAAAAATAAAATAAAATAAAATAAAATAAAAAATAAATTTTGAAATGTGAATATGCTTTCTAGGAATACTATTATATTGCCCTTAAGTAATAAAATAAAATAATCAGTGCCAATGCCCCATCTCAAGAGCCACTGCATGGATGAGATAATGCAACCATGTTAAAGTGTGGAAGAAAGCAATGGAGATTTTCAGCAGGCAAAGGTTTATTATGGTGAAACTATCAGGAATTTGCAATAATGTAAAAACTTCCCTTCAGCTTTCTGCTGATCTGTTGGAATGGAAAAATAAATGTCTCTATGATTTATAACACTAGACATAGAAATTGAATAACATCTCAAGACAATGGAGCCAAATAAAACCTCTAGGTTTCACTTGGTGACATTTTTTTCTCCTTTGAGAGAAGAAAAACTTTTTTTTCTTTTCTTTCTTTTCTTTCTTTCTTTCTTTCTTTCTTTTTTAACTTCAAGCTATGAATTTCTTGATCAAAATAGCAGAAATTAAGAACTTTCAGAGAGATTAGCTGTGAGTTTATTTTTCAGAGGGTAAGGATGACATAGAGACAAGCCCATATTTTTCTTAGTGAAAGAAATACCAACCTACCAATAAATATAGTGAAAGAACAATGTCAAAACATGAAAACAAAGAGCCAAAATCCAAACAATTTGGACTGTGATACTAGGTCTTTAATGTACCCTGTAGCGAGAGAAAAAAAAACAAAAAACAAAAACAAACACATAGTGATTGTAGACAACAATATGGTATTATAAAATACAAAGCTGCTGAGAGACTACATCTTAAGTGTTCCTACCATAGAAAAAGAAATAATAGTTATGCGAGGTTGATAGATGTATTAGGTAATGCTATGGTAATAATCCTATTGCAGCATATAAACATATCAAATCAATACTTTTTATACTTTATAATTACATAATGCTGTATGTCAATATAATCTCAGTAAAAATAAATTTTATGAAAAAGTATGCAGCATTGAATATGGAAGAATATAGGGCTTACCACAATGCAGGCACTCCCCTAAAGTCCTATCCAGAAATCTAGAATACTTGAAAGATAACCCCAAAATGGTTTGGGATTGTTGATCATAACTACATGGGGTCAGTTTTCTGTAACTTAAATTCATTCAGATATATCAACCAAATACTTTCATAGACATCACTAAAAAGCACCTACTTTTAAGGGAATACATCATTAACACATGCACAAAAAAATGAGTACTCACTACACGTGAGTCCTCTGACCAAAGTGAAATAGTATTTTTACGGTATTTATAAGTTTCTTAAGAAAGTAATTATTGTTATAAGAAGGTAAAAAAGAAAACTGGTTCAGGACATACATTGACAGCTATACTCGTAGTAAAAACCAAAATAGAAAAATTTTAATCTTTGCCTTAAGCTGGACTTATTTTTGTAAGTCAGTAAGGCAGTTGACAGTTGTCCTGCCTGACCACCAGCTGGTAATAGTTTCATAAGTACTTTGACACCAATGGAGAACATTTCAGTATAACCCTGATTCAGAATTCCAGTATTACAGAGTGAACTTTCTGCTCTCACCAAGACAACTATATAATCATGGGATTTTTAATGTTTCTTACCCCCTCGTGAAATTATTGAGTGATTGGAAAATGTTCTGACAAGATCATGTCCTTCATTTCTCAGCATACATTATCTGCTTTTTTTGCTGAAGCCATTTATTTCTTTAACTTTTACACTCTTGTTATTTCTACTTCAAAATATTTCTCTCTCAAAGAGTATAGAATTCAAAATGTAATCAAAGGAAGAATTCTCTGATTCAGTACTGTTTGTCTCAAATTTCAAGAATGCCTGCTATGTGAGTATTTCAGAAGGAAAATTTACAATGTATGAACTCCTTGGTATAACTTACTTCTGGAGTAATGAATATTGTACATGGTGATGAAGAGTGTGGATTGGGCTGGATGGGTTTGAAACCTCGTACAACAGTTTTATAGCTTGTGCACAGACTTGACTTAAGCTAAATGTTTTCTGAAACCAGGAATTCTATTATCACTCTTTAGTGATGCTGTTCAAAATATGAATAATTTGTTATCCTTTTACTTTCAATAAATATATTGGCCTAGAAACATTTGTTCAAGAATGATACTACCAAACCAATTTTTTTTATAGTATTAAAGCTAGTGTTCTTATTAGGTTCTGAAAAAAAATAATCTCTATATCCTGCACTAAGAAATTTAACCTACTCGTGGATTAAAAATCTTTCATCACGACTAATCATAATATAAAAACTAGAATACTAGCATCTTGATGGGCTCATAATTTGATTTGCTCACATGATGTTATAGTCGGTTTGTGAAAGGAGCTGAAACTTCTCTTAATTGCCTGATTAATTTTATCAGTGCCACACTGCTAAGTTTTTCTTTCAGAACAATTTCTTAGAGATTGAAAAACAAAGCTTTTATGCAGGATGTATGATATTCATGGTGGAATTTCTGTTCACTAGGTTGTCATGTTCTCATTTTAGAAGTTATAATAGAATTGCAGTGTCTTTGAACCTACTGCCAAGTGGGGGGGTTATTCGTCCTAAAATTATACCTCAGAAGTGGTACTATTTTCATACTGTTTATTTACATGTTTGCTTTAAGTAGATTTTTTTGATTTTAGAGGCAAAAACCAGAAAAAAGTATTGATGAGATCTAATCATGGTGAAGAAGATCAAGAACCTTCTGCAAAGACTTCTATACATGGAATGAAATATCAATATGTAATATGAATATTAAAGTCATATATTTATGGAATGAGTATATTTAAATATTTGAAATATTTTATTTGTATTTAATTTTAAATTATTAAAATGAGCATTTTATCACTCAGCATAAGCTAAGAATAGACATGATTACTTTTAAGCTACAACAATGAAGTTGAATCGTTGTGACAAGGAAAATATGGCTCACAAATGTTATTTTTTATCTCGCTTTAAAAAAAAAAGTTTACCAACTCCTGGTCTATAATATTAGCAACCAGTTATTTGTGTCTCCATCTACTAGTAGAGTTTATGCCTTCCTATTTTTATATTCAAACGCACAGTATATAAAACATTGTCAGGGACACACTAGTCCTAACAGAATATGCACCAAATTAAAGAAAATCAAGGCAATCTGGAAAGGTGAATTTTAAAGCTGACCTACAGAAATTATTCTAGTGTTAGCAAATCCCTGTTTCAAAACTGGAGAAAAGCATGCATATTAAATGTGACTGTACACATTTTCATCTTTAAGATTACTAAGGTCTGAGGATCTAATATACAACATGGTGACCATAGTTGATAACAATGCATTGTATAATTAAAACTTGCTCATTTGGAACACTGAAAAAAAATAAATTTTTTTAAAAAAATTTACTCAGAGAATAAAACTTAAATGTTCTTACCAAAAAAATAAGAGGAAAATATGTGAGGTGATGGGTATGTTGATTAATTACATGGAACGATGGAAGGAATCCCTTTACAAGGTATACATGTACCAAATCATCACCATGTATACCTTAAAAATCCTATAATTTTGTGAATTGCCTTAATAAAACTGAAAAAAAAATCCTTTCTCTGTATTGGATTATTTTAGAAAAAATACATGTTTTATCTTGGCTTGTTAACAAAAGCAACATTATAGGTTGAACTGAATATAAACTTACTTTTAAAATCTCACATTTTCCCTTAAATTAACATTGTTATCTCTCTGGATAATTTCCTTTAGAAAGCAATTCAGGTGCTCCTTTTAATTTCTCCAAGATTTTTGCTCCAGTGAACTCAAGGAACATTTTTGCTGTTATTATTCATAAGGGAACAATTTATAAAGTAGGAGAAGCCCAAATGACTTTTTTTCTTAACTTAGACAAGAATGCATTGTTTTGGAATAAATTGTTGCTGATCTGTCTCCAAAATGATTGCCTCTTTGTCATAGACACCTAAGATACTGTCTTCTCTCATATGTTTCTGTTAGAGTTATAAAGAATGTGTCAGTAAGTAGGAACTGTATGTTCTTGAAACACAGATGTCAATATCTGTCAGATTTGAATGATGATGATCATAATCAGATGACACTCTGGAGACTGTCAAAAACTCCACACTTTCATCAAACAAGATGAATAATGTTTTACCATAAATAGTGTTAATATGATTAATAGCATTTCTCTAGTAGTTAGGCTTTAAGTAGTAAAAATATTTGTTAAACATTAGCAACTTTTTTACAACAAGGGTTCTGACTAGGTAAATAGATTATTCTCTTTGCATATATAATTGCATTTATGAATTTATATAACTACATCTAGAGTTTTCTCCACTATCTAAAATTCTAACTTGAATGTCAACATATTTTTTTTTAATTAATTTTTTATTTTTTATAAACATATATTTTTATCCCCAGGGGTACAGGTCTGTGAATCACCAGGTTTACACACTTCACAGCACTCACCAAAGCACATACCCTCCCCAATGTCCATAATCCCACCCCCTTCTCCCAAACCCCCTCCCCCCAGCAGCCCTCAGTTTGTTTTGTGAGATTAAGAGTCACTTATGGCGGAATGTCAACATATTTTTAAAGTAAAATGTATGTACTTTAATTTTAACAAACTCCTAACAAAATAACAAAATTTTCATGGAGTCCTACAATGTATGAAATAGTATGAGATCCAGACAGAATAGCATATAATGCTGTGTGATAATCATACTCAAGGATTTCAGGGTTTAGTCTATTAAGAAAGGTTCTTATTTAAGTTCACAACAAGGGTAGAAATTGAAAGGAATTTTTATCACTTACCAGAAAACAATAATAGACATTTTTATTCTGGCAATTAAGGTCAATAAAATGTTGGATTAAAATTTACTTATGGTTTCATGAAATTGTAATATTAACATCACCTACCCCAAAAAATCATCTGAGGTAGCTAATTGCAAAAGTAAAATATGGTGAAGAGCTAGTTTATAGTTCATGGAAAAAGATCTGGGAAATTCAATAATATACAAATTAATGACTTAAAATTGTTGGTATCTTTGTAAGATGTCTTTCTCTAGTAACAGAGAATGGAATCTTTGAAACCAATTGAATGGTGAAATCTGTAAATATTAAAAGAGGAAGGCCGAACCCCTCAATAGAATATCAAATTGTACAATGTTAAAAAGAAAGCCTAGGGGTGTCTGGGTGGCTCAGTGGGTTAAAGCCTCTGCCTTCAGCTCAGGTCATGATCCCAGTGTCCTAGGATTGAGCCCCGCATCGGGTTCTCTGCTCAGCAGGGAGCCTGCTTCTTCCTCTCTATCTGCCTGCCTCTCTGTCTACTTGTGATCTCTGTCAAATAAACAAATAAAATCTTTAAATAAATAAATAAATAAATAAATAAATAAAAATAAAAAGAAAGCCTAATAGTTGTGAGGTGTGTATGGTATGATATTTGTATATTGACTGTTCATAGCTTTGACTGGAGGATGGTTGAGGTCAATAGTAATTATTTCAAATCTAGATTTGCCTTAGCAAATATCCCTGAGATGGCAGAAAGTGATTATGAAACATGAAGCATATAATATATGCCATATTATATATACAGATTTATATATGATATTATATAAAATAAAATAAAATAAAATATATCACTACATATAATTCATAGTACATGGTATGTATACCTATAATACATAGAATGTTATATCTTACATATTATGTTACCTATTATACAAATTCTATATAATATATATAACAGATATATTAATTTATATATAAATAACAATATATCATAACTATCTAAAATTATAACCAATATAATATATATTATAATTATAACTAACATAACATATATTATAATTAATAAATAATAATATATAACAAATATATAAAAATAATAATCAGAAGATGGCAGAAAAGTAGCAGACTGAGATGACATCAGGTAGCAGGAGATCAACTAGACAGTTTATGAAACCATTCCAAACACCTACAAATCCAACAGGAGATCAAAGAGAAGAAGAGCAGTAATTCTAGAAACAGAAAATCGACCACTTTCTGAAAGGTAGGACCTGTAGAGAAGTGAGTCCAAAGTGATGAAAAGATAGACCATGGGGGGAGGGGCCAGCTCCCAGCAAGTGGAGGAGCAATGGAGCACACAATCGGAACTTTTAAAAGTCTGCTCCAATGGGGGACATCACTCTAGAGGCTAAGCTGGAGTAAAGCCCACATGGGGACAGCATGGTCTCAGGTCCTGCAGGGTCACAGAAGTATCAGGGGTATCTGAGTGTTGCAGCGCTCACAGGTATTAGAGCAGGGAAGCTGGCTACAGAGCTGAGGAGTGAGCTCTCAACTTGGGGTTAACTTAAACTGTAATCTGTGGAACCATCAGACCACTGCTCTCTGAGCAGGGACCCCACAAGATCTGGAAGAGCCCCCCCACCCCCACCCCAGAAGAGCACACGGATCTGCTGGCTTTGGAGACTCCAGGCAGGGCCATGTGCCAGAGATGTTGGTCACAGGCTGGGTTAGCTAAAAGCGTAGCCGGAGACCAGGGAAACGGGAGTGATTGAACACTTTTCTCCAAGTGTGCACTGAGGATTGGGGTCCTCAGCTCTCAGTTCCTCTCAGCCAGAGATTGGGAGGCCTCCATTTTCATTCCATCCTCCAGAACTCTACAGAAAGCATTCAGGGAACAAAACCTCCGGAAAACAAACCCAAGCAGATTACTTAGCCTGCCCCTGGTAAGGGAGGTGCAATTCCACTTCGGGCAAAATACTTGAGAATCACTACAATAGGTCTCTACCCCAGAAGGTCAGCAAGAAATCAAACCAAGACCAAGTTCACTTATCAAGGAGAACAATGGAATTCCAGAGGAGAAGAAAGCAAATCATGGAATTCATGATTTCTCCCCATGACTCTTTAGTCTTGCAAAGTTAATTATTTTTTTTAATTTTATTTTTTTTCTTAAGCTAAGTTTTTTTTTAACTTTTACTCTTTTTTCTTTTAACCTTCTTTAACTAGTTTATGTTAACAGTACCTTTCATCAAAAAAATCTTTTTTAAGCATTCATTATTATAGTCATATTTTATCCTTCATTGTATCTAACTTTATTTTTTGTATACACATACGGTTATTTCCTCTAGAAAAATTTGGGATACCATGTCTTCTAATAGATCAAAATATACTCTAAATCTAGCACAGGTCTTTGTTCTAGTCTCCAGCCTGAGCAAATTCTCTCCTCCAGGGACCTAATCGATATGTACATTGGTAATATGCAGATCTAGAAATCAGAATGACAATTCTCAAGGTGCTAGTTGGGTTTGAAAAAGGTATGGACAATATTAGAGAAACCCTACCTAGAGAAATAAAAGCCCTTTCTGGAGAAATAAAAGAACTAAAATCTAACAATGTTGAAAAAAATAAAAAGATATGAATGAGTTGCAATAAAAAATGGAGGCTCTTACTGCTAGGATAAATGAGGCAGAAGAGAGGATTAGTTATATAGAAGACCAAATGACAGAGAATAAAGAAGGTGAGTAAAAGAGAAACAAACAACTACTGGACCATGAGGGGAGAATCTGAGAGATAAGTGATAGCATAAGACAAAACAACATTAGAATAATCATGATTCCAGAAGGGAAGAAAGAGAAAGGGCAACAGAAGTTATATTGGAGTGAATTATTGTAGAGAATTTCCCTAATATGGCAAAGAGAATGAGCATCAAAATCCAGGAGGCACAGAGAAACCCCCTCAAAGTCATTAAGAATAGTCCACACCCCATCATCTAATAGTAAAATTTACAAGTCTTAGTGACAAAGAGAAAATCCTGAAAGCAGCCTGGGACAAGAAGTTGGGTGCAGACTTATCCACAGAGACCTGGCAGGACAGAAAGAACTGGCATGATATATTCAGAGCACCAAATGAGAAAAAACATGCAGCAAAGAATACTATATCCAGCTAGGCTATCATTGAAAATAGAAGGAGAGACAAAAAGCTTCCAGGAAAAACAAAAACTAAAAGAATTTGTAAACAACAAATCAGCTCTCCAGGAGATATTGAAAGAGGTCCTCTAAGCAAAGAGAGAGACTAAAAGTAGTAGATCAGAAAGGAACAGAGACAATATGCAGTAGTAGTCACCTTACAGGCAATACAATGGCACTAATTTCATATCTCTCAATAGTTACCCTGAATATAAATGGGCTAAATGCCCCAATCAAAAGACACTATGAAGAAGGACACTATATCATACTCAAAGGGTCTGTCCAACAAGGAGATCTAATCATTTTAAATATCTGTGCCCCTAACATGGGAGCAGCCAACTATATAAACCAATTAATAACAAAATCAAAGAAGCAAATTGACAATAACACAGTAATAGTAGGGGATTTTAACACTCCCCTCACTGAAATGGACAGATCATTCTAGCAAATGATCAACAAGGAAATAAAGGTCTTAAATGACACACTGGACCAGATGGACATCACAGATATATTCAGAACATTCCATCCCAAGGCAAGAGAATACACATTCTTCTCAAGTGCACATGAAACATTCTCCAGAATAGATTACATCCTAGGTAGTAAATCAGGTCTCAACCAGTATCAAAAGATTGGGATTATTCCCTGTATATTTTCAGACCACAATGCTCTGAAGTTAGAACTCCATCACAAGAGGAAATTTGGAAAGAACCCAAATGCATGGAGACTAAAGGGAATCCTTCTAAAGAATGAATGGGTCAACCAGGAAATTAAAGAATTGGAAAAAAAATGGAAACAAATGATAATGAAAACCCAGTATTTCAAAATCTGTGGCACACAGCAAAGGCAATCCTGAGAGGAAACTATATAGCAATACAAGCCTTTCTCAAGAAGAAAGGTCTCAAGTACACAACCTAACCCTACACCTAAAGGAGATGGAGAAACAAGAAAGAAAGGCTAAACACAGCAGGAGAAGAGAAATAATAAAGGTCAGAGCAGAAATCAATGAAATAGAAACAAAAAGAGAGAGAGAGAGAGAGAGAGAGAGAGAAATCAACAAAACCAGCAGCTTGTTCTTTGAAAGAATTAATAAGATTGATAAACCCCTGGTCAGACTTATCAAAAAGAAAAGAGAAAGGACCCAAATAAATAAAACCATGAGTGAAAGAGGAGAGATCACAACCAACACCAAAGAAATACAAACGATTATAAGAACACATTATGAGTATTTATATGCCACCAAATTTGGCAATATGGAAGAAATGGAAGCATCCCTAGAGATATAAAAACTACCACAACTGAACCAGGATGAAATAGAAAACCTGAACAGACCCATAACCAGAAAGGAGATTGAAGCAGTCATCAAAAATCTCTCAACAAACAAGAGCCCAGGGCCAGGCAGCTTCCCATGGAATTCTACCAATATTTAAAGAAAAATTAATTCCTATTCTCCTGAAACTGTTCCAGAAAATAGAAATGGAAGGAAAACTTCAAAACTCATTTTATGAAGCCAGCATCACCTTGATCCCAAAACCAGACAAAGATCCCATCAAAAAAGAGAATTACAGACCAATATCCTTGATGAACACAGATGCAAAAATTCTCACCAAAATCCTAGCCACTAGGATCCAACCATACATTAAAAGGATTATTTACCATGGCCAAGCTGGATTTATTCCAAGGCTGCAAGTTTGTTTCAACATCCACAAATCAATCAATGTGATACAATACATTAATAAAAGAACAAGAACCATATGATACTCTCAATAGATGCTGAAAAAGCATTTGACAAAGTACAGCATCCTTTCTTGATCAAAAGTCTTCAAAGTGTAAGGATAGAGGGTATATACCTCCATATCATCGAAGCCATCTATAAAAAACCCACAGCAAATATCATTCTCAATGGGGAAAAACTGAGAACATTTCTGCTAATGTCTTGAACATGGCAGTGATGTCCTCTATCACCACTGCTATTCAACATAGTACTAGAAGTCCTAGCCTCAACAATCAGACAACAAAAAGAATTAAATAGAATCTGAATTGGCAAAGAAGAAGTCAAACTCTCACTCTTTGCAGATTATATGATACTATATGTGGAAAACCCAAAAGACTCCACTCCAAATCTGCTAGAACTTGTATAGGAATTCAGTATAGTGTCAGGATATAATATCAATGCACAGAAGTCAGTTGCATTTCTCTACACCAACAAGACAGAAGAATGAGAAGTTAAGGAGTAAATCACATTTACAACTACATCCAAAACAATAAGATACCTAGGAATAAACCTAACTAAAGAGGCAAAGAATCTGTACTCAGAAAACTATGGAATACTCATGAAAGAAATTGAGGAAGACACAAAGAAATGGAAAAATGTTCCATGCTTATGGACTGGAAGAACAAATATTGTGAAAATGTCTACGCTACCTAAAGCAATCTATACATTTAATGCAATCCCTATCAAAATCCCATCCATTTTTTTTTTCAAAGAAATTGAACAAATAATCCTAAAATTCATATGGAACCAGAAGAGGCCTCAAATAGCCAGAGAAATATTGAAAAAGAAAGTTAAAGTTGGTGGCATCACAATTCCAGACTTCAACCTCTATTACAAAGCTGTCATCATCAAGACAGTATGGTACTGGTGCAAAAACAGACACAAAGATCAATGTAACAGAATAGAGAACCCAGAAACAGACCCTCAACTCTATGGTCAACTAATCTTTGACAAAGTAGGAAAGAATGTCCAATGGAAAAAAGACAGCCTCTTCAACAAATGGTGTTGAGAAAATTGGACAGCCACATGCAGAAAAATGATATTGGACCATTTCCTTACACCACACATGAAAATAGACTCAAAATGGATGAAGGACCTCAATGGGAGAAAGGAATCCATCAAAATCCTTGAGAAGAACACAGGCAACAACCTCTTCGACTTCAGTCACAGTAATTTCTTCCCGGAAAATTGCCGAAGGCAAGGGAAGCAAGGGTGAAAATGAACTATTGGGACTTCATCAAAATCAAAATCTTTTACACAGCAAAGTAAACAGTTAAAAAAAAAAAAGACAACTGACAGAATGGGAAAAGATATTTGCAAGTGACATATCAGATATAGGGCTAATATCCAAAATCTATGAAGAACTTTTCAAACTCAGCACCCAAAGAACAAATAATCCAATAAAAAAATGGTCAGAGGACATGAACATACATTTCTGCAAAGAAGACAACCAGATGACCAGCAGACACATAAAAAAGTGCTCCCCGTCATTCAGCATCAGAGAAATACAAATCAAAACCACAATAAGATACCACCTCACACCAGACAGAATGGCTGAAATTAACAAGTCAGCAAATGACAGATGCTGGCGAGGATGAGAAGAAAAGGGAACCCTCCTACATTGTTGGTCGGAATGCAAGCTGGTGCAACCACTTGGAAAACAGCATGGAGGTTTCTCAAAAAGTTGAAAATAGAGCTACCCTATGAACCAGCAATTGCACTACTGTGCAATTGTAAAGATACAACTGTAGTGATCTGAAGGGGCATGTGCACCTGAATGTTTAGAGCAGCAATGTCCACAATAACCAAACTATGGAAAGAACCTAGATGTCCATCAACAGCTGAATGGATAAAGAACTGGTATATATATATATATATATATATATATATATATATATATACACATATACACACATACACACACACACAATGGAATACTATGCAGCCATCAAAGGAAATTAAAACTTGACATTTGCGATGACATGGATGGAACTAGAGGGTATTATGTTTAGCGAAATAAGTCAATCAGAGATAAACAATTATCATATGATCTCCCTGATTTGAGGAAGTTGAGAGGCAATGTGGGGGGTTTGAGGGTAGGAAAAGAATAACTGAAACAAGTTGGGATCAGAAGGGAGACAAATCATAAGAGACTCAATCTCACACACACACACACACACACACACAAACTTAGGGTTGCTGGGGAAGGGGGATAGGGAGAGGGAGATGGGGTTATGGACATTGGGGAGGGTATGTGCTATGGTGAGTGCTGTGAAGTGTGTAGGCGATTAACAGACCTGTACCCCTGTACCCCTGGGGCTATGGTGAGTGCTGTGAAGTGTGTAGGCGATTAACAGATCTGTACCTGTACCCCTAGGGCTAATAATACATTATATGTTAATCTTAAAATAATAATAATAATAATAATAATAATAATAATAATAATCAGTTCTTACCATGTAGGCCCAGATAACCATACTCAATATCTATAAAACAAAGTGAGAGATCCATTCTTATGTCCTATGGGATGCAGCAAACAATACAGGAAACTATGCTTTCCACAGTTCTTATATACCAGTGAAATCTTGAGTTTACCCAGAACTTGTTCTTCCTCCTTTTCTTTAAAATAGTTTTCAATTCATCAGTTTTAGTACTTATACAACAAACCAATGAAATCAACATAGATCTGTGTGTGCTTGTGTGTGTGTATGTGTGTGTTAATAATACTAATTCTCTGCAATAATTATAACACTAATTTCTAAAGGGCAGAAAGTGACTTCATTTCACTTTTTTAATTATGTGAGACTTCCCACATATACAGTTACCTCTACTGTTAGCATCTTACAGTAGTGTAAGAAAAGTATTACAATTAAAGAGGCAATGTTAGTACATTATTATTAACTAAACTCCATAGTTAACTTTAGACCTCAGTGTTTGTGTTATACAATCATTAGATTTTTTATAAATGTACAATGGCTTGTATCTACCATTACAATGCCATACAGAATAGTTTTACCACCATAAAAATCTCCTGAGCTCTACCTATCCTTCCTCCCCCCACTCCCCACCTGTCACTGAGCCCCTAGAAAGCACGGGTCCTTTTCCCCTATCTTCACAGATTTTCCTTTTTTAAAATATTTCAGAGTTGGAATTATACAGTATGTGATCTTTTCAGATTGACTTCTTTCAGTTAGCAACATTAATGTAAATTTCTTTCTCCTTGCTTGACAGTTTCTTTTTTTCTTCCTTTTTCTTTCTTTCCTTCCTTCCTTCCTTCCTTCCTTTCTTTCTTTCTTTCTTTCTTTCTTTCTTTCTTTCTTTCTTTCTTTCTTTCTTTTTTCTTTTTCTCTCTCTCTCTCTTTCCCTTTCTCTCCTTCCTTCCTTACTTCTTTTTCTCTTTCTTTTTCTTTTTCTTTTCTTCTCTCTTTCTTTTTCTTCTCCCTTCCTTCATTCCCCCCTCTTTCTCCATTCTGCCCTCCCTCTCCCGCTTCTTACTTTCCTCTCCCTCTCCTTCTCTCTCTCTCTCTCTTTTTTTTTTTTTTCTGATTAACCCTCCAGTATATGTACACACCACAATTTAAGCATTCACTTATTAAGGACATCTTTTGCTTCCAACTTTTAGCAATTATAAATAATGCTTCAATAAACATTTGTGCACAGATTTTCCTGTTCACACCAGCAATGAAGAAGAGTTTCTATTGTTCCACATTCTTGCTAAAATTTAGTGTTGCCAATGTTTGGAATTTTAGCTACTCTAATAGGTACATAGGTATCTCCTTTTTTTTTTTTTTAAGATTTTATTTATTTATTTGACAGAGAGAGAGAGAGAAGCAGAGAAGCTTCAGAGAAGCAGAGAAGCAGGCAGAGAGAGGGGGAAGCAGGCTCCCTGCTGAGCAAAGAGCCAGATGTGGGGCTTGATCTCAGGACTCTGGGATCATGACCTGAGCCTAAGTCAGAGGCCTTAACCCACTGAGCCACCCAGGCACCCCGGTATCTCCTTTTTTTTTTTAATGTGCAGTTCCTTAATGACCTATGATGTGGAACATCTTTTCATATACTTATTTGCCATCTTTATATCTTTTTTGGTGAAGTTGTTTTTTGCTCATTATTTAAGTACGCTGTTTTCTTTTTGTTGCGTTTTAAGAAATATTTCATTAACTTTGGATAGTCATAAATCCTATTACTTTAGTGAAAGC
The DNA here is from genome assembly GCF_009829155.1 of Mustela erminea. Taxonomy (NCBI): domain Eukaryota; kingdom Metazoa; phylum Chordata; class Mammalia; order Carnivora; family Mustelidae; genus Mustela; species Mustela erminea. The sequence goes on along the minus strand of NC_045615.1, from coordinate 124,690,680 downwards.
TTCAATGATCCATTTAACAATTAAAATTAAAAAAAATAATTAAAATAATACGAGGAGAACTTCAGAAGCAATATATTCATGTAATTTCTTAAAAAAAAAAATTGGCTAACCTGCTGGGCATAAATCTTCCTACCTATTAATTGCTTTCAAGTTAGAGTACCAAGTTACCGGTTGTAACAAAATTAAAATGTTTCTTTTTTATGCACCCAGAAATCTACTTATTTATTATTTTGTGAATTCAGTTATGAATTAATTGCTTGGGAAATCTTATTCTGACTCAGCATGTATCTATAACTCAGTAATAGAGCCATATTCTGGATTAGAGTCTGAGTATGAGAATCAAGACAGTTATAATCTTTGAACCCATTCAACAAATGATAATTAATGACCTTGTAGGTGTTTGCTATTGTGTTATATACAAAGGACCCAACATTGAATAAACAATGGAGACTCTCCAAGTAGAAAGATAAAACACATAAGCAACTCAAGAGAGATTTTAAAATGATAAATTGATGAATTTTTAAGTACTATACTTAAATTTGAACTGTGCCATGTAATCAGCATAGCAGTTAGTTACATCTCTTTAATCACTTGTTTTCAATTGGTCATAGGGATTTAAAAAAAGACTTTGTTACTATTTTCTTGTTCTAAAAACCATTTTGAATTAACCGTGAAACCCAGATTCATGTTTAAACCAAATGTATGGAGGCAAGGAAAGTCTGTCATCTAGAGGAGAGCTATTTCCCAGCAGGGAGGAATTCTCTTCCATAGGCTATGCATCTGTTCTGCTCTTACACAGTGTTAGGGGTCCACAGCAGCCATGCCAAATCCATTTCTGTGTATTGCCACCCTAAGAAGTCTGACACACTCAGGCTCCAAAGTTATTAGACCAGTAGACCCTATCATATATCACACTGTAAAATGATGTCTGGGTCCTAAGGGAATTCCACAGGTTAGCAGTAAACTCTGATGGTATCAGCCCTTACCAAGAACCTTCATGCCTTACTTATTTGAAGCTGTGTCATCACCACAGAACTCTCTTCCTCTTAGAGTCATTTTATTTTCTCTTCCTGTCGTGATATTTAGGATAGAGCAACATCTAACCATTCCATCTTGTCTCCTTGACTTGAAACTCAGGTAGCACTTAGGGTTATCATGTCCCTTTCTTTCCAGAAGAATCTTAGGCTCCTTACACAAAGGTCCTCATTGCCTACTGGCTCTGTATCCTTAGGACATAGGAGATTTTGACTGAAGAATTCAATGAAATCCTAATTCCAGGTCAATATATGCTTCTTTACCCTTGCATAGAAGAAGGAAAGGGGAGGGAAGGGATAGGAGAAGAGGAAGAAAGAAAAGGAGAGAGAGGGGAGGGAAAGGAAGAGTGGAGAGAAAGGGAAGGGAAGCAATGCACTGACTCTTCTGAAAAAAAAGAAAAAAAAGAAAAAAAAAGCCATACACAGGAGGACAAGAAGGAGATAGTTTAAATTATGCACTAATAGTAACCCCATGACCAATGGCTATCTGTGAGTTCTCCCTGGAGAGCTACATTTTTACACTTAGGAGAAATAACATGAAATCTTCACAAATGAAAAAAAAAAAAAAAAAACAAAACAAAACCAGTTCTGACTGCCATACTTCATGAAATATTTAATTTCAAAGAGCCTAAGCCTTAGTCAAGATGTGAGTTTGGGCTCTGGGATTAAAGGTCATACCTCCCCCTTAGGCATTCTTCCCTCATCATCAGTGATGAAGTGGGGGACTTGCAGTATAACACACTAGCCCCTATTACCAGCATGTCTTATATTACATAAGACACACCTGTAGCCACTTTTAATGTTAAATTCATCTATCCTATTTCCTAATCACTCCTCCTAACTCTACCTCCCTCCTTTTGCTTCTCCAAACCCAACAATTTCTTAGGGTCTTCAATATATTTGGGGCACCATTATTTCACTGCTTTCTACCTCATAACATATATCTATTTAATGTGTCAATTATTGGTCTTTATGTCATTTACCTAGTCAGCATTTGACATTGTCATTTGATTATTCCCACTCTTGCTTTATGAACTCCCTTCTATGGGCTTCCAAGATAATACAGTCTTATGGTATTTCTTTTTCCTTTCTATTATTCTGGTTCTTCTTCTCCTTAGCTAACTTTATGTGTCTATCCTCTTCTGAATTTTGGAATGCCACAGGGATTAGTCTTTGGTTCTCTATGGTTTCACTTCCTTGTTGATATCAACTATTTTTTAATGATTTAAATATGCTGTATAGATCAAACTTTCATAATTTTCTCTGTATAGACTACTTACTTCTTCCTAAATCTAACCTTTTAGATTAGAGTTCACTGCCTACTCATAATAGTGTGCAAGATATAAAAATATATCTCAAACTTAACATTTCAAAAACTAAATTTCTGACTTCAGCTGAAGACTACTCTACTTCTTGTAGAAGTAGCCTTCTTGTAGAAGTAGACTTCTTGAAGACTACTCTACTTCTACCCTACTTCTTGTGTAGGTCAAACCCTTGCATCCATGACTCCATTCATTTTTATCCCATATCCAATGCATCAGGAAAGCATATCTGTTCTATCTTCAATACATATTTATACTCATTCCTCTTTTCAACACTGACACGGCTTCCTCCCAGGTCTGAGGTACCATCATCACTTACTTGCCTATGGATATATACATCTTTTTATCTTCATGCTTTGTACCATCATCACTACTTGCCTATGGATATATATACATCTTTTTATCTTCATGTTTTGTACAGTGCCTAATATAAATAGTACATGTTCACTGAATGAATAAACAATGAGTAGAAATGTGAGTATATAGTTATTTCTGCCCACTTGACTAAAACATCTCCTAACATTTTATTGTTTGACAGAAAGATTCTCTGACAATTTGTAAACCTAATATATTCAACTTTCTCCAGAAAACTGACAACTATTTTCTTGTCATCATTTTCTTCTTGCTTTTTTTTTTTTTTCCCTTCCCCCTCAAATAAACCAAAGGGCAGCATTTGCATCCTTCTGGTGAAAAGGAAAATAAATTCTGGACTTCCCATAAACTTTTCAAAACCTTAGACCACTTACCTGAGAATTTTTTAAATTCCCAATTCATTTTAAAACTCGAATTACTTTACATGATATGTCTTATTTTTCCTGGTCCTGTCCTCTCCTTATTAAGTTTTTCATTATTTTGTCTCTCTCTCTCTCTCTCTCTCTCTCTTTTCCAGTTAATACCTCTGAATGTTCTCCTCTCTACTGCCCATATAAAATTTCATCATGCAATCCTGCCATGTATTATTTACCTCTCTTTTCTATATTTACTTTGCTCCCTTTTTAAACATCACATTGTCATTTTCCTCATCCCAGAATTGAGATAAACTTTAAAATTTTAATAGTTAATGATACTTTATGGTATTTTGGCAGTTGTTCAGAACATGAAATTATAAAACGTCAAATATCAATGTATTAGAGAAGGACAATGTAGAACCCAAGAAAAGGGCAATGGAGAAAAAGCAGGAATAGAGAGCAGAAACAAAAATTATCTTGACCTGACATGGAAAACAACAAAAGCACTTGTATAAAATCCAGTACCACCATATAATTCTCATTTCTAAGGACTAAGAAGTGACAAGAAGTAATTTAACAACTCTGTTAAGCATAATAAAATAAGTTAAACATTACTTTATATCAGCAAAGATTTATGAAGACCATGAGTTTTCAGCAGGACCAAATGGTTTAAATGACTCTCTCAGGGATCAGATACCTACTGACTGAACATAAGTCATTTTCATAGAATTTTTCCTCTATAATATAACCACATCTTCTTCTCTATTTCCCTCTATACTTTAATGGGTATTTGTCAGAATAAGACAAACTCTTCCACAGAAAATACAAGCCTTACTTATAACAAAAATGCGGAACAGTGCAAATAAAACTCCTTTCCATCCTAGAAAGAAAAATGATTGTCATTCTTCGAATTACTCACCAAGAGCTCAGTTGTCCTATTTTTGCTCTCAGCATTATTCCTCTGTGTCAGTGTTCTAGTGCAAAACACACTACAGAGTATGCACTAGAGAGTCTATTAAATGCTAGTGTAGCACCCAGAGGTGTGTGGAAAATGACTTATTGACAGAGTCCTACTGGAGAGAGACCTTATCTATCATTTTTTTGGGAATATTTTTTGAAGATTGTGTGACAGGTGTCTTTCTTCTTTATTCATTGACATAGAGGAGGAAGAACATTTAGATTAATATTAATTTCCACAATATGAACCATATTTCAGGAGAAGAACAAATATAACCATTTAAAATCCCATAGACACTGTAACATTAGTACAAACACTAACATTCATCAATGTTGTAAGAATGTGTGTAAACTATTTTATAGTGACTTGTGCTTGGTATTTTTTTAAGAGTGCCTTCCAATACAACTTTGGTATTTGTTTCCCTGACCCTCTATTTTTCTCTTGCCATAATGTGTCCTTTGTGTTCTTTGTCTCATTATCTTTAATCCTTTTAAAATTCTGTCTCTTCATTCATATATAGCACCTTAAGTGCTTATTAGCTGACTTATGAAAATCTTTTCAAAATGACACCATCATTGTTCATGTCTCATTTTCCCTAGATTTTCTTTCAAACACATAGTTAGAAACCACCTACTGTCTTATTTTCTCATATCTTTTCACAAAATTATACCTCCATTTTAAAGGTTCCTTTATATATTCTGTTACATTTGACTATAATTTTCCCTATTAGTGATATTATGTACAATTTTATTTTTAATACCTCACTAAAATGCTTATATTAACAATGAAAACTCTGATTGGCATTTGGCAATTATTCAGTAAATCTTTATTGGATGTCTAATATATTGGACAAGCAATTTGTAGATTCTTGTGATACAGAGTGAACAAGATAGACTAAATTCCTGCCTTTAGATTCTAGGGCTGATCATCAATGATGGATATGATAAACAAGCACAAAATCAAATGCATAGGTTAAATATTTCCAGTTACTTTAGGAAGAAAACAGAGGACTGCAAGAGCATAGAGACTGACTGTGGAGGAAATTATGACCTCTTAGAACAGAGTCAGAAGAAGAAGAAGAAGAAGAAGAAGAAGAAGAAGAAGAAGAGGAAGAAGAAGAAGAAGAAGAAGAAGAAGCATGTTATATAAAGTTATTCAAATTTTGAGGTGAATTGGTAAAAAAAAAAAAAAAAAAAATCCCCAGATAAGTGTCATGGGAGTATGGTAAGTTTATAGAAAATACAAACATATTTTAATCCTTCAGCCTGAATGAAGTGAGGTCTTGAACCTGGTGGAAGTTATAACCACTGGAACCAGCAAGCATAAACTTTGAAAAAGCTACAGTGTGCTTGACATTTAAAGGCTAATAAGGAAGGCAACTATTTGGACAACAGTGAACAAGTGGATAGTGGTAACACATGAGGTAGAAGACATTGTTAGAAACCATATCATATAGTTGTTCAGGCCTTAGGAAGAAGTTTAGGTGTTTGTTTAAGTGTGATCAAAAGACACACTTATTTTATTTTATTTTATTTTATTTTATTTTATTTTTATTTTGCTTTTGTTTTTAACTTGTTGATTGCTATGGCAAGTGAGCAATGGGTAATTGAGAGAGAGGATGGGATATGTTAGTTGCCTGGACAGAGTTTTGGTAATAAAGGTGAAAGTCAGATATAGAATGTATGTGAAGAGTACAATGATTAAAATTTACAGGTAGACCTTTTGTTGAATGTGAAGGAAAATATAATCTTTAATGACTCCAACAGTAAGTTTGAACAACTATGCTAACATTGGTGCCATTTACAGATAAAGTAAATATTTAGAATTAATATATTTAAGAGGATATATCAAATATTATGTTTTGTTTATGACAAATTTAGTTATGAAATGCCTATTAAATACAAAAGGTCAAATAGAAAATTGAACATAAGAGTCTTGAGCTCTGAGATATGCTAACAATTAGAACTTTAAATTTAGGAGGACTTATCACATAGTTTTTAAAGTTACAGAACCAGTAAAATCTGATAGGACAGAAATAATATTTAAAAAGTTATCATGGAAATGTCTCGAAATTTATAGGTCTATGAGAAAGGGTCACAAAAAGTCAACTGGATAGGAAGAAACAAGGGTAATGTGGTTAAAACCAGGAACATACAATAGTTCAAGAAGAAAGCTGTGCTTATACACATAGTGTAAAATAAAATTAATTGTATGCCAATGGTGATTTTGATCAAAGCTACTCTGTGCAAGTTTTAAATAAATATCATTTTGAATGTATTATAGGAAAACTAGAAGATTAAAAGAAAAGAAGGAGAATGGATGGATTCTGCCACTGTGTTTAAAACGAAGATGATTATGGCAAGGTAATGATTCAACAGATCAGATTTGGAAAACTGTGGTCCATGGGCCAAATTAAGACCACTACAGGTGGGGCACCTGGGTGGCTCAGTGGATTAAGCCGCTGCCTTCGGCTCAGGTCATGATCTCAGTGTCCTGGGATCGAGCCCTGCATTGGGCTCTTTGCTCAGCGGGGAGCCTGCTTCTCTCTCTCTCTCTCTCTCTCTGTCTGACTCTCTGCCTACTTGTGATCTCTCTCTCTCTGTCAAATAAATAAATAAAATCTTTAAAAAAAAAAAAAAAAGACCACTACAGGTATTTTGCAAATAAAATGTATTAGAGCATAGTCATGTCCTTTAATTTATGTATTATATATAGCTGCTTTTCTGCTGCAGTAGCAAAATTGAATAGTCACAACAGAGACCATAGGGACTGCAAAGTCCAAAATATTTATTATTAATTCCTTTAGAGGAAAACAACAACAACAACAACAACAAAATTTTACTCATCTTTTCAATACAGGGCAAAATTAACAATATAAAAGAGAGAGAAGATAGTTACAAGAGGTGTGTTAAAAAGAATTGGATTAAATGAAAGGGTTGATTTCATATGTTTTCTATTCATACATATTTGACTCCACTGCATGTAAAGAAACAAGGTGTGTAGGTATAGATTAAGAAAGTGTGGTGTACTTGGTGGTAGAAAGATGAAAGAGGATGATTTGGAGACTTTTATTTCTGGCCAAGATGGAGTGGCAAGAATTAGATTGACTCCTCAGCCTGAAACAACCAAAAACCATGCAAACAGAAGAAAAATATTTTCAAGGTAGTGAGCTAGAGGGCACCTGGGAGGCTCAGTTGGTTAAACAACTGCCTTCCACTCAGGTCATGATCTTGGAGTACTCTGATGGAGTCCAGCATCAGGCTTCCACCTCCAAGGGGGAGTCTGCTTCTCCCTCTGACCTTCTCTCCTCTTATGCTCTCTTTCACTCTCTCAAATAAATAAATAAATAAATAACCTTTAAAACAGTGAGCTAGAAGATATCAGACCACAAAGGACTGTGAACCTTGTGAGATGAAAAACAAATCAAGTGAGCTTTGAGATTGCTACAACTCTCTTCTTTGAGAAAGTTTCCAGGGCATGACTTAAGAAGGGGAAATCCTTGGGGCGCCTGGGTGGCTCAGTGGGTTAAAGGCTCTGCCTTTGGCTCAGGTCATGATCCCAGGGTCTTGGGATCGAGCCTCACATCAGGCTATCTGTGCAGCAGGGAGCCTGCTTCCCCTTCTCTCTCTCTGCCTGCCTCTCTGCCTGCTTGTGATCTCTGTCTGTCAAATAAATAAATAAAAATCTTAAAAAAAAAAGAAGAAAGAAGAAGGAGGAGGAGGAGAAGAAGGAGAAAAAGAAGGGAAAATCCTGGTAGAGCAAAGAGGATATGAATCCAAGAGTCTGGGAAGACCAGGGGTTCACAGGACAGAGTACTGCAAAGAAAAGAGATACACAAAGAGTAAACTCAGGAGACCTTTATTTTTAATTTTTTTAAAGATTTCATTTATTTATTTGACAGAGATCACAAGTAGACAGAGAGGCAGGCAGAGAGAGAGGGGGAAGCAGGCTCCCTGCTGAGCAGAGAGCCCAATGCGGGGTTTGATCCCAGGACCCTGAGATCATGACCTGAGCTGAAGTCAGAGGCTTAACCCACTGAGCCACACAGGTGCCCTTGGGAGACTTTTAATAACTATCTTTCAAGTATTCAGGTGAACAATGACCAATCTGTGCATGTTAACAAACCACTCAAGACAGACAAAGGTCATCAAAAAGGATAGTGGTACCAGTGCTCAGTACTCACACAGAAGTGGTAATTGTAGCTGTTCCTACCAGCCAGATTGGAAAACCTCCTGATTCATAAAGCAGTGTGTAGAAAGTTCATGAAGATCCTGCATCAGTAGTGGGGCAAGACTAGACCAAAAAAACTAGACTAAAATTTGTTATATATAACATATCTTAAAATCAAGACCTGAAAGGGTGAAACTGTTGCTAAGTAACTTAACTATATTCTAAAACAAAGTTCAAAACTATTTATAAGAATATAAAAGTATTCATCACTCAACAAAGTAAAATTTACAATGTCTAGCATTCAATAACAAATTATCAAACCAGAAAAGCAGCAAGATAATAGCATACAAATGAATAGATAAATCAATCAAAATCAACTGAGAATGGATATAGATGTTAGAATTAGCACACAGGGACACAGAAACAAGCAAAAACACTTATAACTGTATTCCATAGAGAAAGACAAAAATTTATTCAAATTAGTCTTTTAGAGATGAAAATTGCAATGTCTGAGATTAAAGAAAGAGAACAAAAAAATCACTAGATAGGATTAACTGATTAGATACGTCAGAACACGAAGTTACCATCCAAAACAAAATCACTGGAGAAGACACAGACAAAAGACAACTTAAAAATTACAGAACATTTGTGTACCATGGGGCAACTTCAAGGAGCCTAACCTGTATAATTAGAGTACTCAAAGGATAGAAGAAAAAGAAGAAAAACAAACAAACAAACAAACAAAACAAAACAAAAAAAACAGTGAAGAAATAGTGATGAAATACTTTCACAGCTGTTTTAACATTTGAAAATAATTCAATATTATTATACTAACAAAATAATTAGGGAAAAAATGTGAGATAATCCCAGTAGATAGAGAAAAAAAATTGTTAAAATCAATATCCATTACTGATTAAAAAATAAAAATTTTCAGCTAGGATTCAAAGAAAACATCCTAGACATAATACAGTGCTTCTGCGAAAAATCTAGTTATCATCATAGTCCATTTTGAAAGAATAAATGTTTAACTTATATTAGAAAGAAACAAATCTGTTTATTCCCTCTATTTCTATTTAACATCATCCTAGATGTCTAAGTCTACAAACACTACAGTGTTTGGCAAAATGATGAAATAATGTTTTATAAAATTGGAGGGAAAAAAGGAAATATGTCATTATTTAAAGACAACACGATTTTCTACTTAGACAATTTGATCCAATCTATCTTAAAAGTTACTAGAACTATACTCTGAAAACTATAAAACATTGGTGAAATAAATTGAAGATGACACACACACACAAAATGGAAAGACATTCCATGCTCATGAAATGGAAAAAGAAATATTATTAAAATGTCTATACTACCCAAAACAATATACAGGTTCAAAGCAATCCCTATCAAAATACCACTAGAAATTTTCAGAGGTAAAACAATTCTATAACTTGTATGAAACTGCAAAAGACCCCAAATAGCCTTAGCAATCTTGAAAGAGTAAAGCAAAGCTGGAGGTACCATAATTCCAAGTTATATCATATCAAGTTATATTACAGTACACAAGTTATATTACAAAGCTATAGTGATCAAGACAGTATGGTACTAGCACAGAAACAGACACATAGATCAATGGAACAGAATAGAAACCTGAGAAATAAACTCACAACAATATGGTCAACTAATCTTCAACAAAGCAGGCTAGAATATTCAATGGAAAAAAAAAAAAAAAAAAGACAGTCTCTTCAATGACTGGTACTGGAAGGGGAACCTGGATAGCTCAGTCAGTTAAGGCTCTGCCTTTGGCTCAGGTCATGATCCCAGTCTCCTGGGATCAAGCCCTGCCTTGGGCTCCTTGCTCAGTGGGGAACCTGCTTCTTTTTCTCCCCACTCATGCTCTCTCTTGTTATCTCTCTGTGTGTCTCTTTCGCCCAAGAAAATAAATAAAATCTTTAAAATAGATAAATAAGTGGTGTTTGGAAAACTGGATAGCAAAATGCAGAATGAAACATGACCACTTTCTCACATCATGCACAAAAATAAATTCAAAATGGATGAAAAACCTAAGTGTGAGATAGGAAATCATTAAAATCCTAGAGAAGAACACAGACAATAACCTCTTTGATATCGGCCATAGCAACTTTTTACTAGATATGTCTCCTGAGGCAAGGGAAACAAAAGCAAAAAGATACTACTGGGGTTAGATCAAAATAAAAAACTTCTGCACAGTAAAGGAAACTATCAATGAAACTAAAAGGGAACCTCGGAATGGGAGAAGACAACTGCAAATGGCATGTAATAAAGAGTTAGTATCCAAAATATACACAGAACTTATAAAACTCAACACTTAAAATAAATCCAATTAAAAAATGGACAGAAGAAATGAGCAGACTTTTCTCCAAAGAAGCTATACAAATGGCTAACAGACACATGAAAAGATACTCAACATCACTCATCATCAGGAAAATACAAATCAAAACTACAATGAGATATCACCTCACACCTGTCACAATGACTAAAATTAGCAATACAGTAAACAACAGGCATTGTCTAAGATGCAGAGACAGGGGAACCCTCTTGCATTGTTGGAATGCGAAGTGGTGCAGCCACTGTGGAAAAACTTTATGGAAGTGCTTCAAAAAGTTAAAAATAGTACTACCCTATGATCCAACAATGGCACTACAAGGTTTTTTAGCAATGGATACAAAAATACTAATTCTAAGGGACACATGCACCCTTTTTTATAACAGCATTATCAACAGTAGCCAAATTATGGAAAGAGCCCAAATGTTCATTGACTGAGAAATGGATAAAGAAATGATATGTGTGTGTGTCTGTGTGTGTGTGTGTGTGTGTATGGATATTACTTAGTCATCAAAAAGAATGAAATTTTGACATTTGCAATAATATGGATGGAACTAAAGAGTATTATGTTAAGCAAAATAAGTAAGTCAGAGAAAGACAATTACCATATGATTTCATTCATATGTGGAATTTAAGAAACAAAGCCAATAATCATGGGTTGGGGGAGAAAGAAAGTGAAATCAAGAAATAAACTCTTGGGGCGCCTGGGTGGCTCAGTGGGTTAAGCCGCTGCCTTCGGCTCAGGTCATGATCTCAGGGTCCTGGGATCGAGTCCCACATCGGGCTCTCTGCTCAGCAGGGAGCCTGCTTCCTCCTCTCTCTCTGCCTGCCTCTCTGCCTACTTGTGATCTCTGTCTGTCAAATAAATAAATAAATAAATAAATAAATAAATAAATAAAAAATAAAAAAAAAGAAATAAACTCTTAACTACACAGAACAAACTGATGGTTACCAGGAGGGATGTGGGTAGGGTGATGGGTTAAATAGGTGATGGAGATTAAGGAGTACACTTGTGATAAGCACTGGGTGCTGTATGGTTGTGTTGAATCAGTAAATTCTACACCTGAAACTAATATTATGCTGTATGTTAACTAACTAGAATTAAAAAAAAAAAACTTGGAAAATAATAAAAATAAAAAATAAAAATTTACTAGAACTAAAAATAAGATAACAAAGCAGTAGAATGTAAAGAATGCAAAATCAATATACTAAAATCAATTGCATTTCTATATATTAACAATAAACAATAAAAAATAATAAATGCCATCTAAAATATCATCAAACATATTAAATGCTTAGAGATAAAACTGATAAAATATGTAAAAGAACTATACACTGAAAATAGTGCTAAGAAAAATTAAAGACCAAAATCAGGAGAGACATATGGATATGGATATGTGCTGCTGAATAAGGTAAGAACTCAATTTATAGATGATCAAAATCAGAGAGTGGTAGCATTACCTATAAACTGGGAGCTAGAGCATGTATTGGTGATAACAGAATATCAATTATAAGTCTATGTAAGTGGATAGAGTGAATAGGAAGACATCGTCTCCAAATGTGGCATGGTCAAGTATGTAAGAAGACAGCATCGAAGGGAACATCTACTATAACCTGACTTTGTCAAGAATGAAAATAAGAAGAGTGAAGATAACACTGATCCAATTCTTTAAATGATCAAAGAATGAAGGAGCACAATTGGAACTTTAAACGACATTAAGAGGAAGGTAAAAGAGTATGAAACTGACTATATATAGTTCAAAATGCTGGAGATTTTAACAGGGAGGAAAGAAGATATTTGATGGAAAGGGCAGTAAGGAACCAAAAAGATCACTTAATTCATTTACACATGCTAGAGATATATGAGGTGTGGAAAAGAGAATGGCCTCCATTTGCTAAAGCTGCCTAAGACCCTGGTTGTATTTAGAGCAAGAAGATGGGAAGATCGATAGAAAAGTAAATAATACCCAGTGAAGTTTTTGATTTGGCTTCTCTTTATATTTTATGTCTATAAATTTCAATCTAACATTGTTCACTGAATGAAATGAAAAGATATAAAAAGGCAAGTACTGTCTAAGACAAAGTAAGTGCTTACTAAATTTCCTTCTCTACTCCCAACTTTGTGTTTTATTATGTACTTAGTAATTTTAATAATTATTTATCAATTATCAATTATTTATTTAATAATTATTTGTCTAATAATTATTTAATAATTTCTTCTCTTCCAAGTTAATTTTGTCTGAGAAAAATGATATTAATGTCTTGTGAGATATTATCTCTCTTCCCAAAATTATAGCCATGGTTATTTAGTCAAATAGTTACTATCCTATAACAATCTTGATACTATGTTCATTATAAATGGCATAGCAAAGTGGTCTCTTTTATTTTCATTTATTATTTTATAAAATAGTGAATTATAATAAAACAAAACCACCTTTAAGTTTAAAGTCTAATTCAAATTCCAGCCAAACTACACTGAATAAGTTGCTTTTTAAAATATTAATATGGAGGTACCTGGGTGGGTCAATTAGTCAAGCATCTGCTTTCAATTCAGCTCATGATCCCAGGATCCTGGGATTGAGCCCCATACTGCATTGTGTTCCTTGCTCAGCAGAGAGCCTTCTTCTCCCTCTCCCTCTACCTGTGGCCCTGCCCCCCATTTGTGGGCTCTCTGCTCTCTGTCAAAGAAAGAAATAAATCTTTAAAAATAAATAAATATGAAAAAATAATTTCTACTTTGTAGAATTGTTGAGAAATTTAAATAACATGAAATATATCAGTCTAATGTATGATTAGACATTCAATACTTTTAATATATGTGTTTTTTAACTTTTAAAACAAAGAATTTCTACAAATCTGGGTCTGTGATCTATGTAAGATGTAGTGGTAATACTGAAATATCTTATACCCTAATCTTGCTGAAAGAAGTAAGATATACATATACAAAAACTGTTCACAAATGATGTTAATGTCTCTTTTTGTATGGACTAAAGTTTCTGAAACAATGCTTTATAAAATACATTGAATGTAAGCAGAATAGAGAAAATCCTTCAATAGGGAATGAGGTAGTATGACACTATTAACTCTAATATTATCGGTGGAATTACCATGGAAAACATTTTAGCATCTTTACGAATTTCTGTGGACAGTTTTAAATCTACTAAGTAGTGTACAGCTGGCAGGGAGAGTCATAAGCATCTATAAGGATAATCAGTAAAGATTACTTCTGCTGTCAATCAACAAAACTGATCATCTCATCCTTTGAATTGTATTATATGTGCAGAATTTTCACTGTTAGCTAAACAGAGAATAATTTTTAACAGTAAACTACATCTAATAGAAAAACTACCGGTCGATCATAAAAAAAAAAATAAAAATTCTGGGTTGGGTAACTTGAATGATTATGGTAATAATACTTGTCATAGAGAATATCAGAGAAAAACCTACTTTATGAAGAGAGATGATGAATTCTAACATGTTGATTTTGAAATCCCATATAGGCATCAGAATAGGTGTCTAGAAGAAGGTTATTGAGAACTTTACTGTGTATATGTACAGGTTTAAATATTAGCTCTTCCCCCAAAAGAAGTAATGGAATCTTTAGGAATTAATCAATTTATTTTTTTTCAGGAAATACAATTTTTATTTAATACAAGCCTCACTTTTTCTTTTCCTTTTTCATTTTTTAGCCTAATTTTTCCTTAAATAAAATATATTTCTGGTTTTGCAATCCCAGTCTATTGAACCATTTATCTTTTTCTAATTATCACATTGCTTATATTCTTTTAACTCTAAAATATTATTTAAAATTTGTAATATGAGTTAGGGCTCTTTTCCTCTAAATACATTCCTGAACTTCCTTTTATACTCTGTTTCTTTCTTGAAAGATATTTTTTAAAATTTTTGACAAGTTAAAGAACAGATCCTTTCGAATACTGATTTTGTATGTATTAGAACTCTAAATGTAATTACGGTGGACATTTAGTTTTCTTTTCCAGAACATATCTTTCCTATTTATCCAAACTTAAAGTTTCCTCTCATTGGAAATACATTTTTTATGCAGCAGATATCATTAATTTTATTGCTGCGCGCACACACACACACACACACACACACACAATTTTTTTTTCCTATGGGAGGACTTGAAAAATTATATATCTTATTAAGATGTGATAGAGAATTATTAATAATTTTAAATATATATATATTTTTCTTTTTAGGTGCTTTGTAGCTTCAAGAATACTCACAGCCTTTACTTATGCCATACTCTAAAAGCATATTTCACAAGTAAAAATAAAAAAAGAACCTTGATACTTGCTGTGATATTAGAAATGAAGTGTGGGAAAAAGCATGGAAGAAATAATAGAATGAGCAAAATTTAAAAGAAAAAAAAAACCCAGAGTGATGAAAAAAATATTTTTGAAGAGGTGGTATTGGAAAGAATAATTTAAAAAGTTTAATATTTTATGAAAAGGTGCCATTGTATGGGGAAGAAGAGCATGATATGATAATTAATTCAACAATAGATAATGAGGCAAGGTGCAAGGGGAAGCAGATAGGATCAGGCAGAGGGAGAAGTTATAGCTTTTCAGGAAGAATGAGAAAAGAAACAGAAGGGAAAAAAAGAAACCAATGTTTAAACAGATAAATTCATGAGTGTTGTTGAATAAATATAAAAAAGGTTTTTGACTGGTAGCTGCTTTTTTCTCTTCATGCAAGAGGAGATGTAGCAGTGATTTTTCTTACTAAATCCACATTTCTGTGCTCTCTTAGAATAGTGATTTTTGTAAGGCTGGATTTATATTAGACTCCAACATCATATAACAATACAATACAATATTGTGTTTTCAGACTTTTTTTTAAAACAGGATTTAAAAGTCTTACAGAAGTACTAGCATTAAAATGATTCGAGCAGTTTGATTTTTTAAGTACTTAAACGTCAATGAAATTGGAATGTTTGTCAGTCCCATTTATATTTCATCGACTCCTGGACAATTTGTCAATGTCAGAATTTGTGCACTGTATTCACAGTTGTCTCTGTGCCATTATGCTTTTAAAGATTACATTATGTCACAGTGTATTCAATTCCCTCAAGCAAGAAATAGAATGGCTTCCTATAGGTAAAAATATTTATTTTTACATTCAAACTGATCATTTCTGTCTTCTATCCTTGCCTTTTACTGGTTTTCAATTGTGTATGTGCTATTAAGGAATGAATCACAATTTTAAGCATCTATATAAAATAGAATGTGGGTGCAAATAGAGTTTGCTGAAACTTCATTGTTAATTGAGTGCTGACATTTGATAGAATTTTACTACTTTTACACTGATTGCCAATGGCCATGAGAGTGAGTGGCTTATCCTCAAGAAGATAGTAGAGCATTTCTCGGGGCAGGGCGAGGGGGACCGAGAATAAGAAAATAATCATTCTTTTGGGTACCTCTGGATAATATAGGTACCATAAAGCAGGGAATAGACAAATACAGGGATCTTTATAATAGGAAACAGAATCTGAGACAGAAAAAAATGATTCATGGAGCCAGTCTCATGTAATCTCTTTATTCTCTAGCCTTTCCCACTGCTATGCTGTCTGGTAAGTGTTTAGCTTGGAAGAGGTAATTCAGGAATGGAATTGTTCTGTGTGATTAATATTCTGGACTTTAGAAACCTTGATTTGGAGAGAAAAAAAAAAAAAGTAATGGTTTCCTATCCATTTATTCATTCATCTATTTCCCTCTCGATGAGTTACCAGAATGGGATCTGTAAAAGTCTTTCAGACTTCTTAGACAATGGGCTCTTTAGACAATGATGAGTACATTAGATGTGTACATTTAAAAAGTATGTTTAAAATTATAATCAATATTCCTGACATAACTACTACTGGAGTCTTATCCCAAAAGCATTGGGCTATAAAATAAAAACTGTGAAAAATGCATCAAGTTAAGTTCTGTGAATAAATGTTATATAAGGGCCTATTTAGCCAGAGAGATTCCATCTCGTTTAAACAGTGATTTTGTTGTTTATGCAGTAAAACTTAAACTGACCTTGACCCCCTCCCCCCCCCGCCCCACTCCAGGGGAACTTACTTAAAAGCAATCTGGGAAACCAGTAAAATATGGCCGACCAGTCCCTGATAACAGAACCCAAATACAAGGACAGGTCAGGTCGGGTGGAGATAACAGAGCCCAGAATACAAGGACAAGTCAGGCCAGGTGGAGACATACAATCAGTAAAGTGCACATACTATCTCCCTAACTACAAAAGAATGTGGGCCCTGCCTTTTGGGTGCCTTTTGGGCACCAATGCTGACCAAGGTGATAGACTAGTTCAAATAGCTACTATAGTAGCTATAGTAGGGTGAATTATAATTCAATTGGCTACCCGTGTGTGACCTAGCATGACTATGCAACTTTCTCTGTGTGTTACAATCTCATTGGCCATCTCTGTGTGGCCAGGCTCAACCACATGGCCTTTGCTCTATAAAAGTTAGCCTGTGACGCTGGGTGGGGTTGCTCTCTCTGTAAGAGGCGGCTCCAACCGGTCAGTTTGATTCTCCATGCTTGGCGCAAAATAAAGCTTTGTTTGACCTTCGCTTTTTATCAGTCTCACTCTTTTGATCACGGACCCTAACAGTTAAAATAGACTTACCAAAGCAGAAGTTAAATAAATACATTAACATAAAAATTGTTCAGAAATGACCGAAAGGATTCCAAGGATTTGATGGAAAAGTCTGGTGAGACAAATTGGTAATCATAGTTTCTTTATCTCTCCTTTAGGCACAGGAAAGTACTAAAGGTTATAAAAAAAAAAGAAAAGTAAAGAAAAAAAAGAAAGTTTCATATTGCCTTCATGGACATTCTCTGTAGCAGACCTATCCACCTGGGTTATCAAGTAGAGGTAAGCAATATTCTTTCTATTTTACATTCTTTCTTATTTTGTTATCCAGAAAAATAGCTATAGATTAGAACTTCCCAGTACCAGAGCTCTATAGGGAGGTCCATTCCTAGCTCTTTTGTTCTCTCACCATCTATGGTTCCCCTGTGTTCTTCACATGCTCCTTTACTAATTCCCCAGATATGGTGTGGAGGTTTTCATCTCCATATCCTGGGGTGCCTTCTTGTCTTTTCTCCTCTCCTCATGCTCCAGTGGTTTGTAGCATTCATACCCTACATGGTCTATTTTATCTCCATACTCTCTTCTTCCCTTCCCTTTACTCAGGAAACTCTTCTCTCCTTTTCTTTTTCTGTTCTGTCTTCTTTATTTTCTCTTTTCTTCATAACCTTCTTTGTCCTTTCTTCTCTATTTCCTTACTTATTAGGCACAAGTCCTAGAAAAGGAAGACCTAAACCCCTCAACTGAATGCCCATATAAGAGACCATGGCCTCTGGGCCCTAAGGGCAGTTTAAAAAAATAATAATAATTTAACTGTTACAACATTTCTGTCTGACCATGTCATAAAATGATTATCAAACCACTGAGTTAAATAACAATATATGGCCCATTATTCAATGGCCTGAGCATGGAGCACCATTATGAATATACAATGATGATATATGCAAGGAGTGCAGGAGCTTGCTTAGATAAAGCTAAAGTTGAGGTCGACAACCACGCAGGTATACATAGGGCTATTGGTACATGTTTGCATTAGCCATGTACAATGTATTTTGGCAATATATATCTTAAATATATTTTCAGAATTTCCCCTTTGCCTTTAATTCTATAAATTTTGAATTAAACTAATTCAAGCATGTCAGTTTGTCAAATCAATTTATTTATTGCTTTGATCCAAAACTGGTATAGTATCACCACTACATATATTTCCCTTGAGAGTTCCACATTTGTTATTATGCATGAGAAATATTTCCCTTTTCTGAAATCAGAAAAAAAATATTTAAATACATTTTCTACTAATTTTGTCAGTTCATCTCTTTCACTTAAATTATTAATCAATCTATAATGTATTTTTTAATATACCATGTAACTAGCTACTTTTTTACATACCAGAAAGTACATAGAAATTCTAATGCCATTATTTCAATAAATGTTCTTTCTGATCTAGCTAATAATGTACATTGCTTATAAATAAAATTTGGATATATAAAATTTTGCATGTTTCTGAGATATCTAATAATAGCCATCAATCCATCAATTGAGTCTTGTGCAATAGAAAAATTATTGAACATTTATGGTATGTTTAATACCCATTTGGGCAAGTTCCTTCTTATATTAGTTTTCTATTCCTATGTCCCAGTAACCACAAACATAGCAGCTTAATTTATATCTCAGTATTCTCTGGGACATATGTCTGGGCATGGCTAACCTTGGTCCTCTGCTGAGGGTTCCACAATGCTGAAACCAAGTTTTTGCCTAGGCTTCATTCCCATCTGGAAGCTGGACTAGGGAAAAATTAACTTCCAACCATGTTTATATTACTGGAAAGAATTCAGTTCCATGTGCTTATGGGACCATTATCCCTATTTTTTGAGTGGCTGTAGGTCAGGTGGCTCTCAGGTCTTACAGGGTACTCTCAGGCAGGTCCTAACCACATAGCCAACATGGTCCACTTTACAATGTAACAGTTTATATATTTTTTTACAAGTTAGCAGGAGAATCTCTGGCTTCAGAATTCCTTCAAGAAAGGGCCCAGAAGTCCGTTTTTTAAGGACACACCTAATTAGTTCGGGCCCATACAAGATAATCTCCCTTGAATAACTTAGAGTTAGTTTTCAGTTGACTTTATCATAAGAGTGAAATCATATCATATTCATCATCCACATACACTCAAGAAGGAATTTTATAGAATATGTATAGCAGGGGCTAGAAGTCCTGGGTGTCATCTTGGAATTCTGCCTATCCCATTTCTCATTTTTTTACTCACTCAAAAATGTGTAAGATATCTTATATGTAAGATATTGTGGTATGACACAATCCCTAACCTTACAGCAATTTTATAGTATAATCTTTTTTTTTTTAAGATTTTATTTATTTAACAGAGAGAGATGACAAGTAAGCACAGAGAGAGAAGAGAGAGAGAGAGAGAGAGAGGAGAGAGAGAGAGAGAGGAGGAAGCAGGCTCCCTGCCGAGCAGGGAGCCCGATGAGGGACTTGATCCCAGAACTCTGAGATCATGACCTGAGCTGAAGGCAGAGGCTTAACCCACTGAGCCACCCAGGCGCCCTTATAGTATAATCTTATCCAAGATATTTTGAATTTCTTTTTCCATTTTGACTCCTATATTAATCTTAATGTCCTTTTGAAGTTCTTGATGAAATTTTGATTTTCATTTCAATCATACCTAGTCATTTAGATAAAGTTTATGGTTTGCAGTCTTGTCACACAGAAATACAGTTGTTTTATTATTGTAAAGCTGTTCCCATTTTTTTTTCTATACCTATTTAATCATAACTTTGAAGAGGGACAGATCCTAAGTCTAAATATATGGAGTATTTTCTTCCGTACTGTTTTTACAAATAACCACAAATTTATAAAAAATAGAAATTTATTCTCTCCACAGTTTCTGAGACCAGAAGTCCAAAATCAGTTTCACCAGGCTAAAATCAAGGGTGGCTTGGTCAATTAAGCATCAGCATTTGGTTCAGTTCATGGTTCTAGGGTCCTGGGGTTGAGCCACACATTGGCCTCCCTGCTCAGCAGGGATTCTGTTTCTCTCTTTCCCTCTGCTCATCTCCATGCTCAGTGCTCACTCTCTCTATCTCACTTTTTCTCTCTCTTTCAGATAAATGATCTTTAAAAATAGAAAATAAATAAATAAATAAATAAAATCAAGGTGTTGGGAGATTCCATTCTTTGCCTTTTGTGGCCTAGTAGCTGCTTGCATTCCTTAGTCACATCACTCCAATTCCTGCTCTGTGTGTATATCTTCTCCATGTGTATATCTTCTCCTTTTTTGTCTATATAAAACCTCCCTTTTCCTCTCTTACGTTACTATGTTACATTTAGGAAATACCCAATTATCCGGGATAATCTTCCTCACTTCAAGATACTTAATTACATCTGGAAAAATAATTTTTTCTTATAAGGTAATACATGCTAGTTCCATGGATAAAGACCTAGTATCTTGGAGTGGCCATTATTTAGCTTATTACACGAAATCTACCCATGCTAACACAAAAGGAAAGACTCAGTATAATTTGATTGATGGAAATATACAATTTTTCTAAGTACTGCCTCAGTGCCAATTAATTATGGTTAATCAAACATATCAATTTACCTTGATGTCCACCAGAAAGCCAACCACAATTGTACTAAAGTCATCCTTCATGAACACAGAAAATAGGAAAGGACACATAACTATTTAAAAAGATGGAAAACAAGTAAATTTAAACTGGCTTAGTAGACCACAGAAAACTAAGACAAAAAATAAAAACTTCAAGCAGGCGATAAGAGGAAACTCTTCGCAACTGATGCTGAAAAATAGAGTAAAGCTAAAAAGCTGATGACAATAAGGGTGGATACATGTGTGACTAAAAACAAGAATTAAGATTAAAAACCTAAGTGAGGAAATTTCACACTCCCTCATCCACCCAGATCTATGACTAAGGTTTTATTCCCTAGAAAGTTTCAATTATAATTTCAACTAAAATCTGGACTGGGGTTTTCAAA
The DNA here is from genome assembly GCF_009829155.1 of Mustela erminea. Lineage (NCBI taxonomy): Eukaryota > Metazoa > Chordata > Mammalia > Carnivora > Mustelidae > Mustela > Mustela erminea. The sequence goes on along the minus strand of NC_045615.1, from coordinate 124,669,490 downwards.
CATAGCTGAGGTCAGAGACCATAGAGAAAACACAAAATTAAGTACAAGTTGAAAACAATAACTTCCGTAAAGACAGCAGGAAGGCTTATGACCTTAGACATCAGATTAGAAGATTTATTTATGGAGAAAGTATCTACAGGAGTAAAAACAAAATTTAATACAAAGATTCAAAAGTATACACAGGTCACCAGAAAAAGTCACTAACATACAAGATGAAGATCAATACAAAGAGAAAAGAAGGGCTTAAATGAAAGTGTAAAGAGAGAGTGACAAAAGACCCCAAACAACAGCCCTAATTAATGTACGTAAGACCTAGAAAAAGATACTACAATCATGACATAAGAGAAAAATACCATAAAAACATTCAAACAACTTACAACTCTTAATAAACTAATAACTCAAAAGAAGAAATGGAAGTTAAAGTTGAGGTAGCCATCTAAAAGGCAAACATTAAAAATGACAGAGTGGGACGCCTGGGTGGCTCCATCAGTTAACCATCTGCCTTAGGCTCAGGTCATGATCCTAGGGTCCTGGAATCTAGCTCCATGTCAGGTTTCTTGCTCAGGAGGGAGCCTGTTTCTCCCTCTCCTGGCTGCCGCTCCCCCTGATTGTGTGCTCATTCTGTCTGTCTCTCTGGCAAATAGAATCTTAAAAAATTTAAAACTTAAACACAAAACAAAAATGTCAGGAAATAACAGAAGAATGTATTGTCTTAGTCCAGACACTGCAATATCTAAGAGGAATTCTAAAAGTTGGTGACAACACAAATGCCAGCACGTATGTTAAAGACACACCCAGACACAAATTTTCAAGAATTGATGGGCAGTGTATGTACCACAATGTAAGGGAAAAAATCCATTAAGTCATGTTATTTAAGGAAATCATAAGATTCAAGACTAATATGAGCTAAAAGTATCCATGGATTTTTTTTTTTTAAGTCACATTCTGTACAGAATGGCACTAAAATGTCAAATGGTAAAACTGAAACCCAGAGGAAAATTTAACAAGGTTTTCAAAATTCTGAGAAAAATAAAGTCCAATCAGGAATACTATAGAAAAACAAAATGAAGATAAATGGATTACTTTCACACATGCAAAACAATTTATTTTCTACATAGCGTAGAAAACAAAAATGGATTGTTTTTTTTTTTTTGTTTTGAAACTATTGGATTAGTTTTTCCATCAAAATGAGTCTGCAAAGCCATAAAGTTTTAATTATTAGAATCTAAGAAAAAGAAAGAAGCAAAGGGAATTACCAGGACAAAACAGGAGAGATTCAAGATGATATTTCATAAAGTCTGAAGCTACCTTTTCAGAGATAAGCAGGAAACAGAAGAGAGATTTCTGATGTCTTTAAGCACAGAATATTAATGTTCTATTTGGTCTGATAGACTATACTGAGATTTTAACTCTTAGCAAAAAGTTTGAATGTAAGATGTTAATAGACTTATAGAAATTAAATAGATGGCACTACAAGCAAGTATTTATATTTAAAAAAGGGTAATTATAGTACTCTACATGATTCAACTCTGAATAATAATTTATATAATTCTGATAACATAAAGAGTAAATATTGAAACATCTAACATTTAAAATATAATTACATGTTGATAGTTGGGAGAAGAGCATATACCTGAGTGTATATATGAGTGTATGTGAGAGAAGGAAAAAGAAAATAAGAGCTATAGCTATAAGAGATCAAAATATTAATCATTTATTTTGACAAGTCATGTGATAATACCTAAAATTTTAAAAAATAACAGGATTAGCTATTTATAAACATGGAGGTGATTACCAAAATAAATTATTTCATAATTTGAAAGTAGTTAACAATGAGAAATAAAAAGCAGGTTTTTAGGGAGAAAAGGTAGATGTGCAATATCACTAGTTTTTAAGATATTTTAATGGAAATATTGACTTCTTAAAGTCAATATTTCTATTGAAATAGAAATATTTCGTAATTTTAAAATGATGTTTTATTGCACCCATTCATTTTATCTTTCAGTGGCTCCATCATGGGTGTTTTTCCCTTAACCCTACAGTACACTGGAACTGTGGTTTCTGTGGTTTTGCTCATCAGTTCCCCTCTACATATAATTACTTTCTGTTTTCTCTGCATTAACCTAAACTACGTATTTGTCAAAATTAAACTAATGTCCCATCATGAATGTTTTACCAAGTGTGTGTATGCGAGTGTATGTATATGTGCAGCCACTCATTCCCACATTCGTTCACTCATTTATTCATTAAAACAGACATTTACGGGGCACCTGGGTGGCTCAGTGGGTTAAGCCTCTGCCTTCGGCTCAGGTCATGATCCCAGGGTCCTGGGATCGAGCCCCACATCGGGCTCTCTGCTCTGCAGGGAGCCTGCTTCCTCTTCTCTCTCTGCCTGCCTCTCTGCCTACTTGTGATCTCTGTCAGATAAATAAAGAAAAAATCTTAAAAAAAAAAACAACAACAACAAAAAACCAGATATTTACTAATTGCCTATTGTGAATTGTGTATTGTGCCAAATAGTCTAGCCTTGAAATCCAGTAATGCCATTACATTAACTTACATTTGTTTTTTTCCCCTCTTTGAATTTCTGAAATGCTTTTAGTATGCTCACCTTAACATAGTACTGGATGTTCTAATGTTTTCCTTTATTTTTTTTTAAAGGTATGCATTTCAATTACTCAACATTCTCAATTTCTCCAGAGATTTAAACATTATTTCTCAAGTAATCTCAAAGTAATTTATATAGCATATGATAGGTTAATTGAAAATGCTTGGACACTAGTCCTTTATCTGATATGTCATTTGCAAATATCTTCTCCCATTCTGTCAGTTGTCTTTTGATTTTGTTAACTGTTTCCTTTGCTGTGCAAAAGCTTCTGATCTTGATGAAATCCCAATAGTTCATTTTTGCCCTTGCTTCCCTTGCCTTTGGTGATGTTCCTAGGAAGATGTTGCTGCGGTTGAGGTCGAAGAGGTTGCTGCCTGTGTTCTCCTCAAGGATTTTGATGGATTCCTTTCTCACATTGAGGTCCTTCATCCATTTTGAGTCTATTTTTGTGTGTGGTGTAAGGAAATAGTCCAAAATCTGTAAAGAACTTAGCAAACTCAACACCCAAAGAACAAATAATCCAATCAAGAAATGGGCAGAGGACATGGACAGACATTTCTGCAAAGAAGACATCCAGATGGCCAACAGACACATGAAAAAGTGCTCCATATCACTCGGCATCAGGGAAATACAAATCAAAACCGCAATGAGATATCACCACACACCAGTCAGAATGGCTAAAATAAACAAGTCAGGAAATGACAGATGCTGGCGAGGATGCGGAGAAAAGGGAACCCTCCTACACTGTTGGTGGGAATGCAAACTGGTGCAGCCACTCTGGAAAACAGCATGGAGGTTCCTCAAAATGTTGAAAATAGAACTGCTCTATGACCCAGCAATTGCTTACTGGGTATTTACCCTAAAGATACAAACATAGTGATCCAAAGGGGCACGTGCACCCGAATGTTTATAGCAGCAATGTCCACAATAGCCAAACTATGGAAAGAAGCTAGGTGTCCATCAACAGATGAATGGATCAAGAAGATGTGGTATATATACACAATGGAATACTATGCAGCCATCAAAAGAAATGAAATCTTGCCATTTGCGACAACATGGATGGAACTAGAGCTTATCATGCTTAGCGAAATAAGTCAGGCAGAGAAAGACAACTATCATATGATCTCCCTGATATGAGGAAGTGGTGATGCAACATGGGGGCTTAAGTGGGTAGGAGAAGAATAAATGAAACAAGATGGGATTGGGAGGGAGACAAACCATAAGTGACTCTTAATCTTACAAAACAAACTGAGGGTTGCTGGAGGAAGGGGGGTTGGGAGAAGGGGTGGTGGGGTTATGGACATTGGGGAGCGTATGTGCTTGGGTGAGTGCTGATTCACAGACCTGTACTACTGGGGATAAAAATACATGTTTATTAAAAAAAAAAAAAGAAAATGCTTGTTAATTTATTATGAAAACAAAGCATGTTAGGCATACATTAAAAAAAAGAAAAAAACACTGCAGTTATGACAATGATTATCAAAAGCCTGTGTTCTGGGTGCCTAGGTGGTTCAGCTGGTTGAGCAAATGCCTTCAGCTCAAGTCATGATCCTGGAGTTCTGTTATTCAGTCCAGTATCAGGCTATCTGCTCAGCAGGCAGTGTGCTTCTCCTTCTGATACACCCCCTCTCAAGCTTACTCTCACTCATTATCTCTCTCTCTCAAATAAATAAATAAAATCTTTGAAATTAAAAAAAAAATAAGCCTGTGTTGTTTAATAATAATCCCAGAGAGAGCAAGTAGTAAAGTCTGAGGATGAGATATGGATATTTGGATATAGGTCTTCCAAAGACTTAATACCTATTTGCTATTTTTTCCATATATGTGTTCACATATGTGATGCTTACATATTATCATTTCTAAACAAACACAAGTCATATATTTGACCGACTGAATCCAAAACCCAAATTAACACAGTTAGAATAAAAACAGAAATATACAAGTTTGGATAACTATATCTACATATTCAAATTGCATTCTAGGTCGATCCTGTACAAAGGCACAGAAAATGCCTGCCTGAGGGTTTGATTTCAGGAACAAATTTAAGAATTTTAACTTATAATTTTGAGAATCTCCATTGAGAAGTATATTATCTGTGTCTGATAATCCCTATGTGTGTTTTCCATAGATTATAGTTCTCATAATGTCTACTATCAAATAACTATAACAGAGACAAAACTTTAGGCTGTAGCATTTATTTATATCTTATTATAAATGAAATTATTAGGTACATTTCTTCATAAATTGATAGGGTAAAACATAGTTTATAATGAAAAGAGAAGAATTCTAATACCTACTTTCTACTAGGAACTTTATACAATTAAAAAATATCTCTGTGAACTCTGTTTTATTCCCATTTTTACAGTTGAGTAAGAAAATGAGCACAAAGTCTATATAGAATAGAATCTTCATTTTCTTCTTACTGTGTCTTTTCATATTGATTCACAGAGTATTTGTGAATAATGGAGTGACAACACAAAGACCAAAGCAGGCACTGTGGATATCAGAGAGAAAAGTCCAGTATGGTGCAACTATTTATAACTACAAATATATTTATGGATACACATATACAACACCAGACAATTACAGACCCTATTTTTTTCAATAATTTTTATAGCAATATAGAGAGCATTTATTAATGAAGCATGTCACAAAGAAAAAGAAGAGGGCCTTGGATTCTTCTTTACAGGCAGGTAAACAAGGAAATCATTGGCAATTCTTAAGGGAGTTAAGAGGAGTAATGGAGAGGAGTAATGATGAGAGCAGGGTTGTCCTTTCCTGTTAGCGTTTTCCTTGAAAAACAAGGGGGATATATTGAGGAACAAAAAATCTTCCTAGAACATAGGATGCTTAGCTAAATTCAACACCTCATACAGAAACACAGACACACAGAGGTCTAATACATAATCTAACATTTAACATATTTAACAAAGAAAGATAATCTGGTTTTTCCCTATTCTTCAGAATCTTACTCTTGTAGTTTTAACATGATAACTTTTATGAAATACTTCTTTTATGAGAGCTCTAGAGAAAACTGAAGAGGTAGAAATGTGGCAGAGTGGCAGCTGTGTTGATAATATGGTACAAGTTGTGTCAACGACAGTACATTTTCAAGAGATCTATTTGCATAAAATACAAGTGTTTTCAGGAGGCCCTTGGTGCTGAAATTTCTGGGGTTTTTTGTTTTGTTGTCAAGTATTCTGTGCTTCTTATCTCAACTCTTTTTCTAATATTCTGATGAGCTTTTCATTTGACTAAGGAAGTGATTTCTCATCTTTGTTTTCATTGCCTGTTCTATCCCTAACTACTATAATCTATGACAGGTGATATGTACTCTGCTTTATATGGTAATCTTGCACAAAGATTGAATGGCAAGAGTACTTAAAAGTTAAAAAAAATATATATAAAGTTAGAGAATGATTTGATTTTTTTTTCTTTTCTTTTCTTTTCTTTTTTTTCTTTTACATTAGAATGTTAGTTTTCTGAACCAAAAGCAGTTTCTCTCATACTCAGTCTGGACATTGAGAACTGAAACCACACCTTTCTTTCTACATTAACACTGCCATCTCTGCCATCAATATTATGACTTCATTTTTCAGGGTTTTGGTTTCTAGAAAAATTATTCAACTGCTCATTGCAGAAACTACCCAAAAGATCCATCATTTTTTTTTTAAAATAGAAATGTCAATAGTCTGTGTCCTAAGATTCTTTAAATCCCTCAATTCAAAATCTTTGCCTTGTTGTTTCCACAAATCCTAAACTAAGGTATTGTAATTCTTACCCAATTCTACTCAAGTTCTTACACTGAAAAGCTTGCCATAAACCAAACTTCCAATTCCCAATAAATTCTGACCTTAATTTCTTCCCTTTAAGACACTGCCAAAGCTGTGCTCATCAGAAAGATGAGCAAGCAGAGTTGATAAACCACCAAAATAATAAAAATCTAAGAGGATGAAAGAAGATACATTTCAAATTATAGAGGTATGAAATCAGAAGAAATACTTATGGTATGTTAAACATTAAATTTAAAATAAAGCAAGATCATAACATTCATACAGATATAAAATGAACAGAAGTTAAAGATTTTTTTAACTCGTTAGTAAGGAAACCGGTAAGATGTTATATCCAGTTTAAAGGAGAATCTAAATATCACAAGTTTATAGATCAAGAATATTTAAATGAGTGTGCAAATAGAAGCAAAACTGGCTTTTCCCACAGCAGCAAGGGAAATCAACTGAACTTCTATCAGACAGAATTATTTCTATGTCTATAAACTCTAGAAATTTGCATTTCTATATTTTATCTGCCATATAAGTGTTGTAAAACTGCTCAGGATTAATGAAAGACTAGAATCAAAGAAGCATGAATGCAGTGTTCTAGATAATGCATAGCTTTATTGAAGCACAAACTGTTCTTATAGATCCTCCTCCTTAGTTCAAAAATAATTTCAAAGTAAGATTATAGACCACAAAACTGGTCTATAAAATCTCATTAGATTTGCCCCTCTTATTTATGTAAGTGCAACAACAGTCTTAATTTATCACTTAGATCTTCTTAAATCTGCTTTGTTGGATATTTTCAGAGGAATCTCAGATTAGATTTTTAAGAGTATCAATTATTTGCTATCCTGAGTCCAGAAAGCAAATCCTGAAAAAACTTTCTTCATAAGATTTGACCTACAGGACCTATAACTTTGAATGATTTTCTCTCTCTAAGTTTCCCCAAATATTCTAGGGTGCTTGACCTGCCACAGATAACATCCCTTACTATGACCCACGTACCAAGTCAATTTTCCTGGGTAGAATTTTAAAGTATTGACTCCATAAAATCACACTTATTTTCTTTAAAGTAGCTGATCAGAAATGATTAAATGTGCATTATTTTCAAATACCACATTCAGGGTAAGGCCTGGTTACAAAACAAATGTTCCCAGCTATTCCATGGTAAACAATCATATGTTGGTAAATAGAAGGACAGATTCTAAATGGTCTTATGCAAATAACTTAACAGCCATATAAAGGAAGAAAACCCAATACAGTTCTCTGACTTCTTGGAAGAAAATAGGGGATGTCAGGGGATCAGATGTTATTTGCAAATGTTTCATTGGTTTACAAAGTAGAGTCTACTAAACTGTTACGGGTATAGGGAAAGAAAATAATTTTCTCTCTACCTTTCTGAGTTCTTAGCTGAGACTTCTTTAATAAAAAAATAGATCAAAAAAATAAAAACAAACAGAAGTTTGTTAACATGTATCTCTCATGTATACATGGGTGATAACAGGGAAAAATGATGAACTCCCTGAGGCTGCTTAAAATTCAGACTTAAATACCATCTTATTCAGAAAGTGGAGAACGGAAATGTGGGCCACTTGGAGAAGAATAAATGATTTTGGGAAAGATGAATGAGGCTTAAACAAATAGATGAGAGTTATGATAGTAAAGTAATTAAACAAGGAGACAATTAGACCCTGGTGACTTGACTGCCTTGGCAGGCTACATAAGCAAACCAAAACTTTAGATAGAGTATATTACCATAAATGTTTCAAGGTTAAAAAATTGAAATCTAAGAATAACCAATCACAAATGGCCAACCTAGGCTTTTCCAAATAAGGCAACTGCTTATGCTCTAGTTCAACACATATTTTCCTTGCTTTGCTCTAAATCTGATTTATAAATATCTTTCCTCTAGTTCTTCCTGGTGGAGTATTCCTAACCACTTTCAGTTTATGGGTGCCTGATTCAAACTGACATTTGCTCACATAAACTCTTAAAAATTTTAATGTGGGGATACCTGGGTGGCAGAGTCAGTTAAGCTACAAACTCTTCATTTTAGCTCACATCACAATCTCAGGATTATCAGATAGAGCCCCACATCAGGCTCCTTGCTCAACAGAGTCTGCTGAAGACTCTCTTTCTCCTCTTCCTCTGTCCCGTCACCCACACCACTCATGTGCTCTCTCTCTCTCTCTTTCTCTCTATTTCTCTAAATAAATCTTTTAAAAAATATATTGTGGCTTAGTTTATCTTTTAACAGTAATTTGTGACAAGACTTCTCTGCATGTGGTGTCACTTCTAGTCTCTTCTCCAGGGATGAGCATCAGTCTTCCCTGGTGATAAAAGTCCAGGGAATTTATGATAACTGAGCTCCTTTTAAAGGATCTGTCTTTAGGCAGATAAGAGGTATTCAAAGAAAGCCTCTTTATGTATTTGTTTTTCAAGTTCATGATACAGATCAAAAATAATATACCAAAGAAGCATATTTTGGGATGGTGAGGGGAAACAAAACACTTGACTCCAAAATATGCCACCGAGGTATCTGGATGATTTTGAGCTAAGGGTAATTAAGACCTAACAGACTCAAGAAACTCTTACCTCTTCCTGAACTACTTAAAAGAATTCAGATAAGGAGCCTGGCCAAAAAAGAAAAAGGAAAAAAAAAAAGGTATTACCAGAAATAAATTTTTATCTGAAAGACTTATCTGTATGGCAGGGCAAATATCTAATTACCAAACATCTGCTCTTCCTACTCTCCTGTGAATTGTTTTCTTCCTCTGTGAAACCCTAGATCCCATGCCATCCCATGGTCAGGATGGCATATAAACCTCAACTGAAAATTTGTCCTTAGGTCTCATATTTTTTAAAGGGGTTTCTGAGCAGAGGCAATTTTCTCCTCCAGTTATTCATCTTAGATCAGTTTTATTAATATACCAGCCAAAAGAACCTAAAAGACTGGAATAAAATTTTTTCTCCCCTACAGTGGCATATTCTGCTGTCTCTTATGTTACATTAAGAAGAAAGGTTTCCTGGAGCGCCTGGGTGGCTCAGTGGGTCAAAGCCTCTGCCTTCGGGGGAGGTCATGATCCCAGGGTCCTGGGATCTAACCCTGCATCCGGCTCTCTGCTCAGCAGGGAGCCTGCTTCCCCCATCTCTCTGCCTGCCTCTCGGAGTACTTGTGATCTCTTGTTTGTCAAATAAATAAATAAATAAATAAATATTTGGGGTGGGGAGAAGAAAGTTTTCCTAATACACAGAAAGTATAATATTAAAACATCAATGATATTTCAAACAAGTAACATTTCCATTGTCAGTTCATTTAGTCCTATATATTTCATTATTTTCTTAAGTTTTTAATTATTTGTTTTTTAGTTAACATCCATCTACTTATATAGTTATAAAATGTTTTTCCTTGTGATGAGACCTCTTAGCATTTACTCTCTTAGCAACTTAGAAATGTACTATATAGCAGTTTAAATATAGTAATCATTTGTGCATTACATCCCCAGTATATATGATTCATTCTTAAGCTGCTAGATCATGGGTTAATAGTCTAATAAAACTATCTGGAAATGGCTAGGAAAAAACAAACAAACAAACAAACAAACAAACAAGAACAACTCTAGGAATCCTGACGCAGTCTACTGTTCTACTGGCAGCAAAATGTCATCAAAAGCCCAAAACTAAGAGTAAATCCTAGCTTAGTCTACTGGTATTAAAATCCAATCAAAAGCCTAAGACTAAGAGTCTATTCTTTTAAGTATAAATATTTTTAATTACCTGGTACACTCCTTTTCCATGCGGCTCTGGGACAATACTTCTTTGTGCATTGCACAATTTCTGGCAGGTAGCTGATATGAGAACCATCAGGCAGAAATGAGAATAAACTACCTGTAAATGACAAAGGCTTAAAATGACTGGTGAATTTACTAAGAGTAATTTCCAAATTTGAAAAATCTGACAAAAGATTATACAGGGAAAAATTATTTTGCTACTACTCTTCTATAATTCTGACTGATGCCCTCAACTGGTATGATGAAAAACAGAAAAACAAAGAAGAAACAAAAACAAAACAAAACAAGATTAATGACCTAAGTATCATGCTTACATAATAGAGTACCAGAGATTAATAACTCAGACTTGGGTTTATGTAACATTTGAGGCTAAAACAAAGGAAAAGGAATTTGAAGTTTCTGGGCAGGAGAAGGCAAGTTTTAAGATGATGACCAGGAAAAATATTGTAAAGATCATTTAGTTATGTTTGTTAGTTAGGTTTATAAAGCAGATTTAAGTTAGTGACTTCTCCACTGATGTGAGTAGAGTCCTCTTCTCCCTGGTGTGGAATCTGGAAACATCTCTTACAAATGGAAATTTCCTTTACAAACAGACAATTTATGCCTTGTTTTCAGAGCTTTTCCTCTGTCAGCTGGTTCAATGGCCTTTGGCTAAAAATAATCCACATTCCAAAGTGGCTTATTTTGGGGTGGAATATTCTGGTACTCTTCAAAATCATAACAAGAATGATGTAAGATCACTAACAAAAATAGTTGGTAGTTTCTGTGTCATGCTAACAAGATGGTAAGATCAATGTAAAAAAAAACAAGTTTTCGACAAAATGAGTATAAGCATAAGATTAAGACTATTGCCAATTAAAACAGTGAGTACTACATCAGATTTTTAAACTGGATAAACATAATTTTTAGATAAAACAATAATGGAATTAGACATAAAAATGTACTATACCTTGAATATAATAATCAAGCATTTTTAAAATATATCAAGAATATTGTCTAATAAAATTAACCTATCTTTATTGTATAAAACCCTTTAGGCAAGTATGAGTTGAAAACCACTTGAAAAGAAGGTACTGGTTTCAATTTTTAGGTAAAGTTGCAGTCAAGTTAACATTTATTAACATATTGAAGAGATTCAAGACATGCAACCTCAAATTATGGCACTTTGGCCTACTAAATATCTTGAACTGCAGGAGTTTGAGAAAAACTGAAGAAGTAGGATGCTCACTCTGACCTTCCCACAACCTGAACTTCTTTCTTAAAGCAGGAGATAAATCTCCCTTGTGAAATGTACCCACCCTGTACCAGGAGAAAGGAAGACACTATCACAGAAACCAGAAATCTGGAGCTGAAAAACCTATATAAATAAACCTTGTTAATCTGACTTGAATCTTTCTAGTTACTTCTTCACCACTTACCACTGCTAGTCCAAATTCTTCTATCTTGTCAATTCTTGACAAATTTATGGTTTCTTTGCCTAAAAGGTATAAAAGCTTCCTGACCTGGTCACTTCCTTCAGTTTTCATTCTCTTGTGAAGTTTCCCATGTACAGGTAAAACTACAAAATTTGTATGCTTTTCTCCTGTTAATCTGTCTTCATCCTCTTTACTTTCAGACCAGCCAGGGATCCTAAGAGGGTTGAGGAAAACTTTTTCAATTCCTATAATATCCATGATGGATAACACTAGACTGTTGTCCAAAATTATTAGACCAAGCATCACCAGGAATCTGATAAATATAGAAAAACTCTATAAAACACTATTTCAGCATTTTTCTTGAATTGAGTACATACTATAAAAACCAAGAGAATTGACAAATCACTACACACTTCACAAAACCATATAATTTCTGAAATATTTATTTTAATTATATATTATCTGTATAAATTTAACCTTAATTAATTAATTAATTAAACCTAAAAATGGGCTAGCATTTCTTCTGAGTTGTCAACTCTTTTCATGCAACTCATTGGTATAAACATACCCAATAAGCCTAATTTTATTTAGTACCTTTCTTTATTAAGATTAAAGAACAAGGGGCGCCTGGGTGGCTCAATGGGTTAAAGCCTCTGCCTTCAGCTCAGGTCATGATCCCAGGGTCCTGGGATCAAGCCCCACATCAGGCTGTCTGCTCCGTGGGAGCCTGCTTTCTCCTCTCTCTCTCTCTCTGCCTGCCTTTCTGCCTACTTGTGATGTCTGTCTCTCAAATAAATAAATAAAATCTTAAGAAAATAAAAAATCTTAAGAGAATAAATCTTTGCAAATTTGCAGAGGTCATCTGAAATATCTCATAGAGAGTATTAAGTGCAAAAGATATCCTTAAATTTTAATGGATTTATTGTATGTTAAATAATTAGAATTCAAGTTGGAGAAGCAGAAACCAACAAGTTGTCAGAAGAGTGGAATATTTATTAGTACAGCCTGAGAAATAATTCCGGGTTAACATTTCAATGTAATGTCTACAGAACATTTAAAAATAAACACTGAAGTAAACATGATTATAAAGACATTAATTCTTTTGAAAGGAATCTTTGTTTTCTTAAATAATTAAGACCATAATTTTAAAGTCATAAAGATACCAAGTCTTTTCTATTTAGACTGATTACTCAGAAAAAGCTTCTTACTGTTTATATTGTAGGAAAAGTAAATAAACAGTAAAACAAAGAAATCTGTCACTTTTTGCTGTATCAGTTAGTAACTGGCCAGCCTACACATTTAAGAATATCATTTCTGGTCTTAGAACCTGCGAGGCTGGAAATGAGTATGGCCAAGGGAATCATGAAGTATACTCAGTCTTGACATTAAAAAGAAAAGATATGAGCAGTCTATCTTCAACATTCTTTCAAGAGACTTTTAATGACCTAAAATCTAAAGGCGTGGACTTCTGGAAGAGAAAGCCAGCCATTGAATCCCAATAGAAATAAATTTATAAGGTACTGTAAGGAACCATCTCAGCAGTAAAATTCTAAGAGGTGGATCTTAAGATTCATTTTTCTAAATTACAGAGACACAAATCAAATAAAAATGATTAGAAGAGTATCTAAACTAAATACCTCCAGCTGAAGATACTAAATACATACATTTGGAATCAGAATACTGTCAGAAACCAAGACCTTTGTATAAAGCTGAGGAGAGCACAAATTACAGAGCTTCCACTTTAGATCTTTGCAGCAAGACTATCTATATGCCAAGAGCTACAGATCAGCATATTCTCTTTCTTCTGGTACTTTAACCTTTTAACCTATTTCTTTCCATTTAGCTGAAAATGGAATTACAGTATTATATTGCTGATTTAGATTAGAATAGATTTTACGGTATTAGATTTCTGATAACTTAATTCTCATTCCTTAAACTTATTGAGGAGAGATCCTTTAAATATTCTAATATTATTCTTTATTCTTCCCAAAATGTACACCAAGAGATTATCACACATTTTAGCTATAGCTTTATATCTTGTGACTGTTATTTTTAATATCTAGTACCTGGTTTCTCTGGATAAAAATCTAATCTCCATTCCTCTAAACACTTTAGAGAATCATTTACCTTCTACTGGACACTTCTGGTAAATGAAACAGACCCACATTATTAATGCCAACATTCAGTCATTTTTAAAATTGGACAAGAAATAGCAAAATGTATCTACAAGAAATAATTAGAGAGATATTCACAGGTGCTGAAGAGAGAGCAGTGTTGGGAATACATATGGGCTCTCCTTTTTGTATTAGTGTATTTATTTTTCTTAGATAGTCTCCATCTCTACTCAGGGAATTTTTCTTTCCCAAGGAATAAATTGATGGAATGAATACTCCTGTCACATTAAATGACTTCTATATTTAACAGTTTTATCCCATTAGACTATTATGTCTTATGGACACATCAAGACTATACTTATTTACCACACACAAACCTGACTTGTGCCTAGAGAATAAATTATTTAAGTTTCTCAGACAATAAAGAATCCTTGCCAGCAACCTTCTCCCCTCCACCTCCCAACTGGATGTTGTTAGACTGTGCCCTAGAACCACACACACATATACACACTGGCTCTGGCTAATTACTCAGAATACTAAATTATTAACTCTAAATTCTTAAATCACATAACATGGTAATTCTTACAGTCAGAATTATTCAATTTTATAAAAAGGGGTCACAAAATTATCAGTAACTAAGCTGGTATAATAAATTATTACATGTCCTAAAGTTCAAGGCTGATCAACCCTACACACCACAGCCTTGGGGCCAGATTTGGTTATCCCACCTGGCCATGCCCTCTAGGCAAGGAGTTGACTTACTGTAACTCTGAGCAGATGAGGGTGGGGGTACAGGAGGCGTGGACAATGATTCTGACATGTCTGATAGGTGCCAAAAGCCACACTACTTACAGACAAGTGTGAAGCTAGCAGCCTCCAACACCTGGGGCATCCTGGTGTTCTTCATCGCAATGACTTCTGGGGTACACTGGCCAAGGGAGGCAAAACTCGGGAGATCCCCAAGATCAAGCTTTCCTCTGGGAAAAGTGGTTCTAACCTCAGCACCTGAGGTTTAATTCAAGTTGTCCCTTGAGCTGTTTCTGATGTTCTGAGTGAGTGTCCCAATCCATTCTCGCCTTCTTTCTTTTTTTAACTTAGTTATTTCTATTTTAAGTAGGCTTCATGCCCAAAATCGAGTTCCAAGATTAAGAGTCCTATAGCTCCACGGACAGAACCAGCTAGCTTATCCCATTCATTTCCCCTTTTTATGGACTGTGCACCTACTCCTTCACACACCCAGCTCACATAGTGCCTGCTGAGAGCTCTCTCACTTCACGTTCACCTTTCTGGGAAACAGGGGCAGTCGGGGCATTTCCTGTGATCACAAAAAGAAAAAACAAAACAAAACAGGGCACAAATTGGCCATATAGTTTTGACACAATTTGCTAGCCAGAATGTTATCTTTATCATCACTAACATTTTGTATTGTACTCAGTTAACTCACTGAGCAAGTAGAAAAATCCATCTCTAAACTGGCTTTCCAAGGGAGAGCATATGGACTCTGGAAAATGTTTACTTTGTCTGGCTTCACCAATTTAGTATCATAGCTTTGTAGTGTTCAAGCAAATCCAATCATTGTTCTGGTTTGTGTGAATTGCCTCCACTAAATGTGTATTCATTGTCCCAAGAAAATTAGATTTCACACTGAAAATTTTCCAGCAATCCTTAAGATATTAACCAGTCCTGAAGCTCTCTATGCTTCTGATACTCCATGCTAAGAACTTCTGACACTAGATTTCTGACATTAAGCATAGCAATAAGCCCTGTGAACTTACTTTCACTAACATAATCTTTTTTCAGAATTGCTTCTGTTGTCATCTTCCTTCCTTGACAAAGTAAATTAAATTCAGTTCACTTATATAATAACACATTTCTTTATTTGAGATATGGGCTTTCCAGTGATTTCAGTGACCAACGTGAATAAATTGAGCAACTTCACTGTATATCAAAACAGCATCTCCCATAAAAAATTGTTTTTTTCTATTTTTGTGAAAAATTTAGAATTTTCATAAGGATTACACTAACAGTAGATCAACTGGGTAATATGGACATTTTTACAATATTGATTTTTCCCATCCAAAAATATGGGAGATCTTTCCTATTATTTGTGCCTTCAATTTTTTCATCAATGTCTTACACTTTGTTCAATTTTTGGTTAAATTTTTTCCTATGTATTTTATTCTTTTTTAATGCTATTGTCAGTGAGATTGTTGCTATAGTATTTTTTTATGTTAACTTTTGTATCTTGGAGCTTCACTGAATTTGGATTTGGATAAATAAATTCCAAGGATCTAAGGCATAGTGTGGTAACTATAATAATAATGTATTAAAATACTTGTAATCACCTGATAATAGAGTTTAAGAATTCTCATTATACACACAAAAGAAGTTAACTATGTGAGCAAAAAAAAGTATTAATTACCTTGATTATGGTAATCATTTCACAATGTATACATATATCAAACCATCATGTTGTATATTTTAAATATACACTATTTTATTTTCAGTTATTCCCCCAAAGATGCTGGAGGGGTGCCTGGGCAGCTCAGTTGGCTGAGTGTCGGATTCTAGGTTTTGGCTCAGTTCATGACCCCATGAGTTGTGGGATAGAGGCCATGTTAGGTTCCAGGATCAATGTGGAGTCTGCTTGAGATTCTCTCTCTCTCTCTCTCCCTCTGCCTCTTCCCCTCCCCCTCATGTGTTCTCACTCATGTATGCGCCCACTCTTTCAAATAAAATAATATATCTCTTTTTAAGGCTAGAGGAAAATAAAACATCTTCTCCTTAAACTATGAAGTTTCATTCACATTATAAGAAAAGGTAATTTAAAATTTCCAATTTACTGCTCTTTGACAGATGTTTTCCAGTATATATAAATTAGAACATTCCTGTAATAATAGCTTTTGAATCAGATTTGTTAAAGATTTCTAGGAATTGATACTATCTGTTCAATTTCACAAAAATGTGTCTATCACTTTAAATTATCTTGTTTTAGTTATCAAATTTAATAGCACAGAGTAAAATGCACAAATCTCAGATTTTGACTTCCTACTAAAAGAAAAATTTAAAAAAATCATGAAAAATAGTTTCTTTACTAGTTGAAAACCAGATATATATTGCCATTTATTAACTTTGCATGGTAGGTGATTATTCTTCTTTGCTTTAGTGTTTGAGCTGCTTACAGCAGCTCTCTTCTTAAAACTGAAAAGAACACCTTAATGTAAATTAGTATGATTGTTCTTGTATGATTTTACAAGATAATATGGATCTACCACATCTCCCAAATTGTTCCGCCTCCTCAGGCTCACTCTCCTGTGATCCCCTCTCCTTGAGTGTGAGCTGGGACTAGTGACTCACTCCTAATGAACAGATCAGGACAAGATGTGTCACTTGCAAGGTTATATTACAATAAATAATACAGCTTCTGCTTCTCTCACTCATTCTCCTCTTCCTTTTCCTCCTTTCTTCCAGCCAAATGCTGTATGTGAGCTGCCCTGTGGAGAGGTCCACATGGCCAACAAATGAAGGGGGCCCCTCATCTCATCCACAGCCCTTGAAGAACTGAGGCCTTCAGTCCAATAGCCCACAAGAAACCGAATCCTGCCAACAACCACTGGGGTGAAATTGCAAGCTGATTCTCCTCCAGTGGAGCATTCAGGTATGACCACAGCCCCACCTGATACCTTGATTGCAACCTTGGGAGCTTGAGGTTAAACTATGGTTGTATTCCTGAACCACACAAGCAGTGACATAATAAATCCTTTTTGCTTTCAGGTGATGAATAATAGCTGTCACAGCAATTTTATAGTTGATTACCTAATCATAGGTCCTTTGTGACTTGAGGGTCACATTTTCCTACTTTACCTGTTTTACAGTTGTTGATTGCATGCCAGATATTTAGTATTAAAAAATGATAAGACACTGAAGTAAATACTATTTATTATCAGCAAAGACATACCCTTTCCTTTGTCAGCCCTCTCAAGTGGGACCTAAATCAATCTAATGTGTTGTTGAGCTGTGTTTAGGATTGTTGAAGCTTAGGCAAATTAAGATCACCACTGTCTTCCTATGTTGTGAGTGTAGACTCTTTTCAGGAGAGCTTGAAATCTGAGCACAGCTAAGACTCCAAATCAGTCTCATTTTTTCTCTCTGTCTCTTTCTTCCTTCTCTCTCTCTCTCTGCTTTCTAGCCCAATATGCCACTAAAGATGTCTCTGTAGTTTCCAACCCCACCCCCAATTTTCTGTATTGAAGAGATCTCATTCTACTGTCCTGGGTTCACCCTTCTTCATATTCTGGCATAGCCTCACAAAAGACCCATGTGACTTAGGGGAATCTTTCTTATGTCCTGCTCTACCCCCAGTTTCTGGTGCAATACCCTTGACAAATTCCTGTGGGAAAGAACTGGTGGGTAGATATGTTTCTACCTTGCATCTGGGACACTTTAGGATTCTAATCCCTCTCACCAATCCATGTGGGTGTGTGAAAGGATGCTAAAATTTTAACTGGATACGGCTTCTGTCAAGGCAGGCTTATTTCTTTTCCCACTGTGCACTCAGGGAAGAAAAGTAGCTGTGAGCTACTTTTTTCCCTAGTCAGAGATTGTTCCTTTCTAGAATTTAGTTTATTTTATCTATTTGCATTCCACATCTCAGATGTATTTTCTAAAAATGCATTATTTTTTAGCTTGTTTCCAGGCCTAGTTTTCTCTGTGTTACAGTGGTACCATGGTCTCTTATTACTTTCTATAGTTCAACTGGAATCTCAGTTTTCATGGATTTTAAGTTTAAATGCTTATCTCTAGCGTGAACGGAGTCCATCTCTTCTCCAATTGTCCATTGCTTCTCAGACATCTTTGCATGGATGCTTAATAGACATCTCAAAATTAAAATGTCCAACATTAAGTTCATGTTCATAGCCCCAAAACCCACCTCCTATACAGTGTCCCCAAGTTACTTAATGGCAAATCTATTATTTTAGCTGCTCAGAAGAAATCTTTGACCAACATTTTTTCACATCAAATATATTCTCTCATGAAATACCTCCATTTTTTCTTCAGAATGTTTTCTGCCTCAGACATCTTCTTACCAACTACACTGTTGTCACCTTGGCCTATTATCTTTTTAGATTACAACTCTAGTGTTCTTCCTTCTACACGTGACTAACTAACCCTCCTAGAATCTATGACCTAGTGAGCAGATGGAATGATTCTTTTACAGCATAAATCAGATAAAGACACCGTTCTACTCAAAAACCTACAACAGTCCTGCATTCAATCAAACCTAAGTCCTTAAAATGTCCTATAAGGCACTAGGTAATATGCCCACACATGCACCACTGCCTGAATTGCCATGTTCACGTCATCTTTCCCTTCACGTCACTCATTCTATTATAGCCACACTGGCCTTCTTTCCCCCAAAATGCAAATGCACTTCCATCTCTAGACTTCTACACTGTACCTTCTGCCTAGAATATTAGTTTTTTCTCAGACACCTTAATATCATGTGCTTTTAAATCCTTCAATTATTTCTAAATATCACGTTCTCAGTGAAACTCATGTAAAAATGCACCTTATTTCCAACTTCCCTTACTTTGCTATTTATTTTCCCCAAGGAATTTATTACATTCCAGCATTTTATAAATGCATCTATCTACCTACATATGTGTGAACTTGTAGTCCTTGATGTTCGGTGTCGACTTGGTTGGGCCACAGGGTACCCAGATATTTGGTCAAACATCATTCTGGATGTTTCTGTGAGGGTGATCCTTGATGACATTAACATTTGATTTGGTTCCATGAATAAAACATATTGCTCTTTCTAGTGACTGTGGGCCTCATTCAATCTACTGAAAGCTTGAATACATCAGAAAGGCCAACCATTCCCCAAATAAAGGGAAATTCCTCCTGCCTAACTGCCTTTAATCTGAAACATTTGTTTTTTCCTGCCTTTAGACTCAAACTAACATACTGGCTTTTTTCAGGTCTTGAAATTGCCAGCCTTGGAATTGGAACTACACTATATTCATGTTTCTCAGGCTTTCAGACTCAGACTGGAACTATATCGTTGGTTCTCCTATATCTCCAACTTGTTGACTCACTCTGTAGATCTCAGGATTTCTCATCCTCCATAATTGTGAGCCAATTCTTTATAGTCTCTCTAACCCTCTCTCTCTCTTTCTCTCTGTCATATTGGTTATGTTTCACTGGAGATTCCTTATGAATATCTATCATCTATATATTTTTTGTATTTATATTTATATTTATATTTCATGTCTCCCTCTACTGAAATGCAAGATTCTCAAGAGCAAGAATTTTTATGTCTAGTTTATTGCTGCATTCAATTTTTAACAGAATTGAAAAAAACTACTTGAGATATTTTTGGCTTTCAAAATAAAATTCATGTGCATTTCCCTTGAAACTTATTCTAATTTATCTTTTGCTTGTGCTGTGAGTGATCCAATTTATGCCAATTTTTTAAAATTTATTACTCTTAGTATATAAAATGTACAAGTGTTTAAAAGCATATTGAATCACATGGAAAGCTAATAAGACCAACAAGTGCATATTACCAACATGATGCCCAAACACTTTTCTGAATGTTTGACATATACAACCTTATATAATTCTCACAGCATATCCATTTTACAGATGAGGAAACTGAAGTAACTTTTCCCAGATCATACAATGACTAAGAGATAGAGCGAAGACTGGAAACCAGACAATCTGGTTCTGAAATCCATGGTTTTACTCCAGTTTACATCAGGCTATCACCAAATGCCTTCTATCTACCTCCTCCATGAAGTTGAATTCCATTAGCAAATAAAGACCAACTCCAAGTTGTGTTTTTGTCTATTATTACCCAAAAGTTATAGAAATTAAGTTTTGTAATTATTTTATTCATGTCTGAAGAATTGATTGATTTGCCCACAGGTGGCAGAGAAATCTTCTATTTTAGTTTGACACTTACAAGAAAATACTATACTTATGTTTTAAAATGCAAACCAACTTTCCAGGACACAATGGTTAATATAAAATTTGAGAAATTTACCTCAGGTCTTTGGATGTCAGTGCCAATCCAACAGTATAGTTTATCACAGAAAGGGTATGCAAAATTCAACCTATATCTCCTCTGGAAAATTCTTCCTATCTCAGTAAAATAAGCTTAAGATATGTCCATATTACACTTTTTTTTTTTAAGATTTTATTTATTTTTCAGAGAGAGAGCGAGCACAGGCAGACAGAATGGCAGGCAGAGGTAGAGGGAGAAGCAGGCTCCCTGCTGAGCAAGGAGCCCGATGTGGGACTCGATCCCAGGACACTGGGATCATGACCTAAGCCGAAGGCAGCTGCTTAACGAACTGAGCCACCCAGGTGTCCCCACTTTTTTTTTTTTAAATGTATGTTTATTTTGTATTTTCTCTGAAGGACAAAAATATCTCTTTCCTTGAATTCAAAGTCTTTTGGATTTTCTTTGGTTTTAATTTTTTGTTTATCTTTTTTGTTTTGTTTTGTTTTGTTTTTACTTCCTATGTGTTTGATATGCTGTCATATGTAAATTATGCTTTGCTTGTGTACCAAGTCAATGTGCAAACAGTTACAGACACTTAGTTAAAATAATGGTCAGTCATAATCATATTCAACTCTTTAAATTATAGGACCATTTCACAAATAAAAGAAAGCTTGGCCGAACTTTAGAAAATGGAATTGCAGGAACAAATAATTTTAATTAATTAGCTACATCTTTGTTATGGAAGACAAAAGGATGAGTTTATTCCTCCCTTGAAATATTCTAGAAATATACTACACTTTATATATGCCAAAAAAAGGAAAAGAAAAAAAAAAGAATACCAAGAGAAAAAGTATACCTCTTACTGGCTTAGATATATACAAATATAAAAGTACTGGGGTTGAATTAAATAATGAAATTAAATAATGAAATTTCATTCCTGAGTAGAATGGAATTTAAATTGCATCAGTTTTGGCTTACTAAAGTTCCTATTTTCCTAAAATTGATTCTTGTCAATTCTTGGAACTTCATATTTTGTTAGACATATGGATTTATATTTTTTCCTCTCCTGCCAGACTATAGATTTCTTAAAGGCCAAGATCCTGTCTTACTAATATTTGTATACATTGCATTTCTACATACCTGACACTTGGGAGGATTTGAATGAGTTTTAAGAAAAAAATGAATCAATGTAGACTAGATCTAGTTGAAACTTAATAATTGATGAAAGGAATGTCAGTACAAAATGAGATTATTGATTATTTTACATTTTTAGGGATTTTTTTTTCTGCTTTTTATCCCATTAGATACACAGACTAAAGTCATTATCTTGTATTTCCCAAATTATTCATCTTAGAAAATTAGAGTTTATTATGAAAACAGCATATCACTTCTATAGTTTTAGGAAGTATGTCTCTTTTGATAACCTTCATTTGATATCTTTCATGTTAATGCAGGAAGAATGATTTGTATAATTATAAAATTTTGCAATTTGGCCTTCTAATTTAAGATCACACTCTATATCATGATAAGGAAGAGGCGGTGTGCTGTAATTCAATATGGACAGCCTTCAAAATCACAATGTCATAAAACCTAAGTTTCTGACACAAAATGAGCAAAATCACACTTTTATTGTTTTATTTTGTATTTTTAAATTTTTTGCATTTGTTGTAATTCCCTAAAAAAGTATTGAGATAGAGTAGGCAGACAAGAATTTGTTTCAATATTTACTCAAGTGTTGATTTCTTTATGTGTGCAGGACTGGGCTAGCATGCATACTAAAATGCAGTCTTAGAATTTCATTAGATGACTTTGATGACCTATTTTAGGATAGAAGAATATTGGCATACAGTATTGGTTTAAAAATACATTATTGTGGGGCACCTGGATGGCTCAGTGGGTTAAGCCTCTGCCTAAGGCTCAGGTCATGATCTCATGTCTTGGGATCAAACCCCACATCTGGCTCTCTGCTCAGCAAGGAGCTTACTTCTCTACCCTCCAACCCCAACCCCCGCCTGCCTCTCTGCCTACTTGTGATCTCTCTCTTTCTGTGTCAAATAAATAAATAAAATCTTAAAAAAAAAACATTATTACTTAGAAATTAATTTACCGAAGAATAGGGGCAATTGGGTCACACAACCTAATGAGAAGAGAAGGGAAAAAATTGCATTAGTTGTTATTACTGTCAGGGGGACTACCTAGTATCTGAGAATGCAGCCAAATGACTTCACAGCGAAGACAAAAATAGAGGCAAGGAAGTAAAGAAGCTAAGACAACAGAGAAAAAGGGTAGGAAGGCATGGAAAGAGAAAGATAGAGAGGCTGAATATGTGAGGAAAGGGGATTTAAGATGACCACTATGATTTTGGAAATTATTAAGGGCACCAGGTCAGAAATTAACTTCCCTTCTACCTTTATAACCACTACTATCACCACCATGGCTATGAGTAATAAAACTCTTTAAATCTCTGACTATAAATCAGGATAGGTTTTACTGTCATGATGAGATTTCAGGTTTGTTTTGCTTTTGTTTTTGTTTTGTGTGTGTGTGTGTGTGTGTGTGTGTGTTGTTTTCATGAGATATTCTAGAAGCCAGCAAATGTCAACCCCTCTAAAGTCCTAAAGACTATCTCTAAGTGATCATGACTCTTTCCTACTGAGCACATATGGCCTATCTAACCATTGCATAAAACTTAGATAACCACAGCCAACACATAATAGATGACCTTTGGGATTGGGCTTATTTTCCATCCCTGTAGTTAACTATCTCATGGAATTATTTATACTTTTTATTCATGAAATATATTAATCAAGTCAGTCATTGCCTGATTCTGAAAGTACTTACATTCTAGTGAGGGAAAGAGAAAATAAAAAAGAGTCAATAAATATAATGTCAGTTTATATAGAAGAAAATTAAGCTAAAGAAAGACTACAAGGAGTTCTGAAAGTGGAAGAAGAAGCTGTTTAAATTTGTTGAAAGATTTATTGATTGGTGCCAAATTAAGAAATAATGGGGAAAATATATCAGGTAGAGGGATTGGCAAATGAAAATATCTGAGGAGAGAGCACACTTGGCACATGTTAAAGGAACAACAAAAAGGCTAGTATACCAGGGACAAGGTCAGTGAAATAGGAGGGCTAGGCATTGTTCGTTTTATTGAGATTTTACTATCTCTTGACTGAGATGGGAAGTTATTGGAGGTTTTTCATCAGTGAGTGATTATAAAAATCCAAGGAGGGGTGCCTGCATGGCTCAGCTGGTTAAGCAGCCAGCTCTTGATTTTGGCTCAAGTCATGAGTTCAGGGTTCTGGGATCAAGTCCCATTCTGTGGTTAGTGGGCAACCTGCTTGAGGATTGCTCTCTCGCTCTACTTCTGCTCCTCCCTGCCCTGCCTGTCTAAAACAAATAAGTAAATCTTTTTAAAATTTATCTATGGCTATGACGCATGTCCAGAGGAAATTTTCAAAAAAGGTTCTGTTTGTCATAGCCCCTCAGGGGCCCAGGCTGACTAAGGCTCCATGTTGTTATGTAATTTAACAATCACTCTGACACAGGTTAGCAAACATATTGACTCATGCACTAAATCTTAAAATTTGTTTCCAGAAATTAAATTCAATTTACACTTAATATTTTATTTACCAAAAGAGGTCATATATCCACATTTATATTCAAAGAGGAGGTAGAGAAAAATTTTACCATGTGCCTGAAAGGTGTGGGCTGGGTGTGTTTGGACAATAGCACTTAGTATTCTCCAGAAGACATTTAGTCTGAACATGCTAAATTGATCATTCTGATTAGACATCCAAATAGTGATGCCCACAACAGAGTTGTCTATAGGGTTATAAAACTCAGGAGAGTAATCTGGTTTAGAATTAAATGTTTGAAGCCATAATACTAGTTATATATGAATGTCTATGTACAAAAGTATACAAAGAGAAAAATCACGAGGACTACATACACCATGGAACACACAAAATTGGGTGGTCAGGAAAGTGAGGGAAAACAAATAGAGAAAGTGTACCCACTGAGCAAGATAGGAGGAAAACTGAAGGAAAATGGTGTCCCAAAAGCGAAAGGAATAAAATAATTTGGGAATGATTGAGCAATCATATATACTTAATGCTAATAATGATGACATTGAACTCAACCACTGGACTAGTAATGTGGAGATTATTGATAACTGAAATGACAATTTTTCTGTAAAATGATAATAAGAAATCCTGACTACAGCATATTAAAAGAGAAGAAAAGGAGTTGTGACAATGATTTTAAGAGTTTTGATATAAATGAGAAAATACCTGGAGAGAGGATGAGGTCAAATAAGGTTTTTTTTCTCCTTTTTAAGATGAGTTCTATTAAAATATGTTTTTATGCTGATGAAAATGATATAGTGGAGAGGGAAAAATGATGATGGTAGAAAAGTATTTCAAGTTTCTTTAAGAGTAAGTTGGAAACTGTGTGCTTTTGACTGAATAAATTTTGAAGTTTTAATACCTTAGGCATTATCACACTGTTTTCTCTTGATTTCTTTTTGTGTCGTGTAGAAAGAAGAGAATAAGTATTATTAGGTCAAGAGGAATCTGAAATCGGTTGGATACTGTTGCAACAGCAGATTGAAAAGTAGACTCTCAGAAAATTCCTTAAAATAAAATAGCTATTATAAGATATATTTGAACAAGTAAAAGGACTTGGCATACCAATCAACAAGATATCTTTGTCATGTTCCAGAGCCAGAAGTAAGTGGACTGACTATAAAATAGAATTAAGGTGACTTAGAAAAGAAAATTCTAATCAAATCCTAGAAATAGACTAAACTGTAATGTCCATCTAGGTGGAATTTTCTTGGAAAGGGATGATACTCTGCTAATGACATTTATTTTTTCTACCTTCCACGTGGGCACAGCTCATGTGGATGGATCAACTGGATACTCTTGCCAGTGGGGCTAAGAGAAGGTTCCAACAGGATATAACTGGACAGAACAAAGAGATCCCCACCCCCTGTTTTGGATACCTTCTTAACTCCTTTTTTTTTCTCTTATTACTCCACAGTTCCAGTTCTCACTTAGTTCCCATGACACTAGTTCCCTGCCCTCTTTTTTCCCCAATTCATTTCTTCCTACTACTATTAATTTCTGGGAACTCAGTGTCTTTTTCTGGCTTCCTTAGACTTGTCACACTCCCTAAATAGTTTCTTTATTGAATTTTTTACATTTGAATTATCTGGGTGTAAGTCAGTGTTAATTTGAGTACAATATCTTTAAATATTTTATAGAACACATCATGTACTTGACATATATGCAA
Source organism: Mustela erminea (assembly GCF_009829155.1). Classification (NCBI taxonomy): domain Eukaryota; kingdom Metazoa; phylum Chordata; class Mammalia; order Carnivora; family Mustelidae; genus Mustela; species Mustela erminea. The sequence goes on along the minus strand of NC_045615.1, from coordinate 124,643,479 downwards.
TAGTCCATCACTTTCTTTACTGATTTTGATACTTATGTGGGTCTAATTTGACCAATGAGAGCCCATTCAAGTTGGCTCCTGTGTCCTTTTGGTGTCTTCTCTCTGGTTTTTGAGCTTTGCTTTCTCACTGACACTATAATAATTCTTATTATTAACTGGCCATTTCACCAAGTATCCTAGTCCCATATAGTGGGAGATGACATTTTAAAATGAGTCAGAGTGCTAAATGTGCTCCTTGTTTTAGAGGTATCATGGATTTCGGAACCCTTTCTCAGCTCTTAGCTCTTAGAAAACAAATACTTTTATTGAATCATAAATCAACATCAACATTTCTAAATCTAATTCAACACAACATGGTTCTTTTTGCTTATCTTTCATATTTAGATATTCTCTAAAAGAACTTATTTTAATAAAATTGATTATATGTCTGCAGTGTTTACCTGGCCAGCTAGCATAAGCTACTTTTGTTTCAAAATGACTAGAAATCTAGGTGATTTCTCATATTGTAGGTAACCTCTCTTATTTGTAGAAATAGACCTCATGTTAAAGAGCCTTTCATGCTTAGAATATTTCATCCAATGATCACATACTACATTTTATGATAAACTATCTGACCAAATATATATTTTTTGGGAGGGTACTGAATCAGTCTTTATGAAAACCAATTCAAAGTTTAATGTAGTAATCTCAGCAAGGGATAACTAAGACATGGTACTTGGATCAAGGTAAAAAGCAGTAAATGGGGAGGAGTAGATACATGTTGAAGATAGAAACAAAGAAGATTGTTATGGATTCAATGATGAATATTTGATGATGAAAGAAAGCAAAGGGTCTAGGATGATGTTTGTATTTAACACCTAAAAATATGGAATACAGCACCTGTGTGTCTTAGTCATTTAAGCTACTGCCTTTGGCTCAGGTCATGATCCCAGAGTTCAGAATTGAGTTCCACATTAGGCTTTCTGCTCAGTGTGGAGTCTGCTTCTCCTCTAGCCCTCCCCACAGATGATGATCTCTCTCTCTCTTTCTCAAAAAATAAAATCTTTTAAAAAATATTATAAAAATAGAAGAACTAAAGTTATGCTGTGGCAATAAACAACTTCAAAATTTCAAGGACTAAAAGGAACACAGGTTTGTACTTAATGATGGCTCTCCATCTGACTCTAGAACACTTGCTAGACAGCATCTTAAACTTCCCTTTAACAAGCAAGGCATTTGTTCGTCTCGCTATTAAATCTAGCCCACCCACTCTGGCAAGTAAAAGTAAACTCACCCGTTGCTTGACATACTCTCCTTGTTCTTCTTAAAACAAGCATAATTAAGAGTTAGTGAGCTCAGACTGCATTGTTTTGTTAGTCTTTTTTTTTTTTTAATTTATTCATGAGCGAGAGAGCACGAATGAGAAAACAAGTAGAAGGGAGGGTGAGCAGGGTGCTTGATGAAGGGGCTTGATCTGAGGACCTGAGTTCAAGACCTAAGCTAAAGACAGACACTTAACTGACTGAGCCACCCAAGTGTCCCTGTTTTGTCACTCTTTAGACTGTTTTTCAGTTTTGTTTTGTTTTGTTTTGTTTTTCTTCCCTACAAGATTTTTGTTCTTGGGGTGCCTGGGTGGTTCAGTGGGTTAAGGCTACTGCCTCCGGTTCAGGTAATAATCTCAGGGTCCTGGGGATCAAGTCCTGCATCAGGCTCTCTGCTCAGCAAGGAGCCTGCTTCCCCCCAACCCTGCTTGTCTCTCTGCCTACTTGTGATCTCTCTCTGTCAAATAAATAAATAAAATCTTTAAAAAAAAAGATTATTGAGATAATCTTTTAATATGAGATAAACATGTATATTAAACTAGACAATAAATATAGAAGTCTCTTCAGTCTGGATGGATCCTCCTCTTATAAGTCAAATTACTTATGTAATAGCCGTTTGACTTCTACACCTTAATGGATACATTTTTCTTTTAAAATAATTAAATTTCCAGATAACAAGGATGTAGACATCATTAGTTGTAGGAGGAGAATGAGGCAAATGAATATTCAGAATAACACAAGCAAAATCAAGATGTATTAACACAAATTTCTATTACTCTATAATAATTTACCACAAATTTAACAGCTCACAACACTACCTATTTATTATTCATAGTTCTGTAGGTCAGAAATCCTACATAACATTACTGGAAACTCTGCTTATGGTATCAAAGGCTGATCAAGTTGAGTTCTTGTCTGGAGTCTCTGTATCCAAGCTTATTCTTGTCAGCATAATTTAGTTCCTTGAAGTTAGAGGACTATATGGTCCTCATTTCCTTGCCAGTCTTCACACAGGGGCCACTCTCAACTCATGGAGGCCACTTGAATTCCTTGCCATGTGGCACCTTCAATCTTCAAGCCAATGATCAAATCCATCAAATCCTTCTTTTCCTTCAGATCCCTGGACTTCTTCATTTCTGACCTCTATACCTAGATTTAAAGGGCTCAGGTGATTAGGTCAGGTTCATTCAGATAATCTCCCTACTTTAAGGTCAATTATATTGGGACATTAACTACATTTGAAAAATCCCTTTTGCCATAGTGGTAATAATCACAGAAATGATATCATATTCATAGATTCCATCTACACTGGGGGAAATGATTATACAAAGGTGAGTGTCATTGGGATTACCTTGGAATTCTGCCTCCAGCATAGGTGTTCTTCTTCTTCTTCTTTTTTTTTTTTTTTTTAAGTTTTATTTATTTATTTATTTGGCAGAGAGACAGAGAGAGAGAGAGTGAGCACAAATCGCAGAGAACAGGCAGGGGGTGGGGTAGGGAGACAGGCTCCCTGCTAAGCAGAGAGCCTGATGTGGGGCTTGATCCCAGGACTGATCTGAGCCCAAGGCAGAGGCTTAAACCACTGAGCCACCCAGGCGCCCCCAACATAGGTGTTCTTAAAAATATTAACCAATCCTTACATTCTACACAAAATAAAAATAGAATGTAAATAAAATGATTATTTAGATTTGGTTGAGTAACTTTTAGAGAAGACTTTTTTTTAAGATTTTATTTGTTGATTTTTCAGAGAAAGAGAGCACAAGCAGAGAGAGCAACAGGAAGAGCAGGCAGAGGGAGAAGCAGGCTTCCTGCTGAGCTAGAAGCCCAATTCAGACTCTAGATCCCAGGACCAGGGGATCATGACCTGAGCCTAAGGCAGACAGTTAACCAATTGAGCCACCTAGCCCCCGAAGAAATTTTATTCCTGAGAATAAAATACCATGTAAATAGCCCTAAGGTCTAAAGAAAAAACAAGGCATTAAGAAAAGAAGAAGGCAGGGCACTGGGGTGGTCGTAATCTTTGGTAATCTTAGGGTCCTGAGATCAAGCCCCGCACTGGGCTCCACATGGTGGAGAGTCAGCTTGAGATTCTCCTGCTCTCTCTCCCTCTGCCCCTCTTCTTACTCATGCTTTCTCTAAAATAAATAACAAAAGGTTTACAAAAAGAAAAAAGGAAAAAATATGCATAAAATGAAAGACTACTTTGAAATGAAGAGCAACCACTGAGAATGGCATGTTTATGAGAAAAACCACTTAAAGTTGGAAGTCCATACATTGATTGTCAAAATTAATTAAAATATTATTTGAGTCCATTAGCTCATTAATTAATCAAGGTCCATTATGTCTCAGAAGGTTAAAACTGAGCTTGTCCTAATAAGAATTTTAAGAGTCCTGTTCTATGACAAGACATGAAGACAAAGCCTCATAGGAAAGGAAAATGTACGGAATTCTGATTAGATCAAGAAAGGGCCTCCCAAAATAGTCTCAGGGTAAATTGAATGTTCCAACCTGCATTTCTCTCCTTGTGACCATTTGGTACTTGAAAATGATAAGGTTAGCCTAGGAAAAAACAAAAGGAAATTAAAGATATCAGTGTCACAGACTTGTGGTTTCAAGAGGCCAATCTAAAACCTTATAAATCATCAGTGTTAGATTAAGCCGTTGTTCTGGGAAATATCTTAGGTCAAAACTGCATAGCACAGCTCCTATAAATACCCTCAGAATATTTATTTTTCTATTGCTTGTATACTCATTTCTTACCCTCTAAAGGGGAAATAGCATACTCTTACATCGGATGCTTTCCTAAATGGCCGGAAGCTTCAGCTCTGTGCACAGTGCCCACAAAAAGCAAGTGTCCCATTAACCACTCAATCTGATTATTAACCTCTAAAAATAAAACACATGTTGGAAAGCTTGTTTCCCTCAAAGAAAGGGAAAAAGAAATCAATAATGACTTAGATTCTATTTGTGAACTAAAATGCTCAAGGTGCTTAATAAAATGTGTCACGATATGACAGTGTTAAAAAAACAAAACAAAAACAAAAACAAAAAACTTGGGGCACCTGGGTGGCTCAGTGGGTTAAAGCCTCTGCCTTCAGCTCAAGTCATGATCCCAGGGTCCTAGGGATCAAGCCCCGCATAAGGCTCTCTGTTCAATGGGGAGCCTGCTTCCCCCTCTCTCTCTGCCTCCCTCTCTGCCTACTTGTGATCTCTGTCTGTCAAATAAATAAATAAAATATAAAAGAAAAAAACTTATTGAAAAGTCTTACAAAAAAAAAGAATTGTTTTTAATAGCTATTGACTATCTTGAGATGGCAATAAATATCAACAAGAACCTGAAACAAAGAATAACAGAGATATGATGAAACTGTTGGCTGAGCATTTATGGAGTATAGCCATAAAGTCTCTTAAATGGCTTTCACATACTCACTCATATGATAGAAACCCGAATTCTAATTCTTAATGGCTGGAATGTGGTGCTTGCACTGACTTTCTACTCTTCATGTGACAATTTGGGCAAGCGAAATGTTTTCTTTATATATCCCCTATTTTATCTTGAAAATGAAAATAATAATTTTATAGTATTATTGTTCTAGTGAATGAGATGATGCATGTAAAAAAGACTTTACATATCATGCAATTTATAAGTGTAAATTTATTATTTTTATTATCTCAATTTAGCCTCAAAAGCTCGTGGTATCCAGCTTTCTGTCCAGGATGTAGAGCTAAAACATCAATGCCCTGCTTAAAACAATGAACACCAAATTCATGTCTAGTACTAAACCCAAAAGAGAGTTGATGTTGCAGAGGAAATAACTGTCTCAGCCATCATTTCCTACAGGGACAGAGAAAGCATGAGCATGCTCACTCTTTTGACCAACACGACTAGACACCAATAAAAAGAGTGCAACTAGGAGAATGGACAACCTGATGCATGCCAAGTACAGGCAGATGAGAGCGTCTGAAACTCTGGGGACTAAAGAAATTGAGAGGAACTACACATTCTTCCAGAGTCTTTCTCCACAAACTCCACCAAATATTCATAGAAAATAATTGAAAAAAAGACCTGAGAAAATTTTGTTGTTGTGCAGACCTGAGGGAGGGTAATAGAAGTGGCCATGTGAGAAGGGCAAGAAACTCCATCTAGATCCATTTTTTCCCATTGATTAAATAATAATAATAATGTGTGAGGTGGGAGAGCAACCATCACTGATGTCCTCAGTTGAAAATGTACTGCAGCTAGGGAAGGGAATTGGCAGAGAAAAACCCTACTTCTGTGAGAGGGGCAGGATTATGCATTGAGCTCACAACCATAAATGGAGCAGCAGAACTGGAAGGCCACATTCTTTAACACAGATGCATGACATATACACAAGAACAAGGCCTCATAAGAACAAATCTTCAGCCCAGTACCAGGAATCTATAAATTTTTGGGTAAGAAGAGTTACCTCAGAATAGGGGTGCCTGGGTGGCTGAGTGGGGTAAGCTTCTGCCTTCAGCTCAGGTCATGATATCAGGGTCCTGGGATCAAGCCCCACATCAGGATCTCTGCTCAGCAGGGAGCCTGCTTCCCCTTCTCTCTCTGCCTGTCTCTCTGCCTACTTGTCTCTCTGTCAAATAAATAAATAAAATCTTAAAAAAAAAACTCAGAATATTGCTGAGAGAGAGACAGGAGCAGAACACCAGCACACAAAGATGCTTCTGTGAAGCCCATAACAAAGGAAGTATCTGAAAAACTTAAACCTCAAAATAAACCTATACCCACTCCACATACAAGATAAGGTACATTCATCAGAGTAACAAATATCACTCTCTCTGAACTCCTGACTAAAGGAACTTAAACCCATTTGTTAAAAAGTAAAGAAAGAAAGAAAAAGGCAGGCATATAATTTCTGAGTATAGAAATTATTTACTTCCTTCTCTACTCTCATACACAATATGTTTGATTTTCAGTAATAATTGTGGGATATTTTTAAAGGAAAGTAAAGACATGGTCCAAATAGGCAAACAATCTTCAGATCTAGACTTGGATGTGGCGCATATGTTGTGAATATCAGAGAGAAATTTAAAATAACCATAGTTAATATGGTAAAGGCTCTAATGGAAAGGGTAGACGATATGCAAGACCAAATGAATAATTCCAGAATGATGGGGATTATAAGAAAGGAGCAGATGAAAATATTAGGGGAAAAAATCACATTAATAGAAACAAGAATGCTCAACATTACACTTGACACAGAAAAGAATCAATGAGCTTATAGATAGGTCAATAGAAATTATTCATCCTGATATACAAGAAGGAAAAAAAAAAACAAAAAGAACTGAATATCTTATTGATGCGGAACTAGTTCAAATATTCTAACATATGTATAACTGAAATCTCCAAAAGAGGAGAGAAAGAGAAGAATACAGAAGTATTTGGACACATAATGACAAAGACTTCTAAAATTAATGAGAAATAATGGGATGCTCAGAGGTCATCAAGTAGAATTAGTACTCTCCCAAAATTATAGATACAGACAAAACCTAGATATATTTAAACTGCTGTAAACAAAACAAAGAGTACTGAAGGCAGACAGTGAATGGGGAAAATATTACATAATAGAAAAACAAAGATAGAAACTATAGCTTCAAAAATCATGCTGTACAAAATACAATGGAATAAGATCTTCAAAGTGCTGAAAGCAGGGGAAAAGAAACATAAGGGAATGAAAAACAAATAAAAAACAAACATCTTCAAATAATCTGATCAGGAAAAATGTCTTTCAAAAATGAGGCTTTTTGAATAAAAACAAAAATTAAGAAAATTAAAAGTTTTAGAGAACGTTCTTCAGAGAGAAAGAATAGGCTAAAACATGGGATACAAAGAAATAAATAGCACTGGGAAGGATATAAAACTAGATAAAGCTCAATTCTGTGGATTAAAAGAATTGTAAGATACTAAAAGATAACTAACACAGAGAATTTACAATACACTGTGTGTTTTAGCATGTTTAAGAGTAAATTAGCACAAGAATGGTTATGGAATTGAAACACACTATGGCAAGGTTCTTAAGTACATAGAAAGTGATATAATATTACTTGAAGGTAGACTTGGTAAACCTTAGTACAATAATTTTTAAAAAAGATACATAAGTATGTTGATAAGAATGTATAGCAGCTTTATTCTCAGTAGCCAAGTATTAGAAACAAAGCTGATGTCTTTTAACCAGTGAAAGGATAAACTAAATGTAGAAGAACATCCATATAAGGAAATGCTACATGAAATGCTACTTAGCAATGAAAAGGAATGTCTATTTGTTGTAGAAATTAAATTTGAGAAATATTTTAAGCACGAAATTCACTCCATTTGAAAAGGCTTTGAATTTCATATATCTACTAAAAACAAGAAACTACTCCTAATCCATCTTTCTTTTACTATATTTCTCTCTGAAAAAAGCAAATCTTTGGGTTTTCTTCTATGAACATATTTTTATAGAATTTGATATGTAATTTTGTACTGAGTATGATAGTGTTTGTAAATGTTAGCATATCTAAGTTAGCATATACATATGATTCATAACTTTAGTGTAATTTCCTTAAAAAAGAACTTTTTTATGTTATGTATAATTCATATTATTAGCATGGCTAAATATAAAAAGGAGATAGAGACTGTAGAATCACAAATTTAATAGTAGAAAGTAGCTTTAAACAATTAAGATTAAAAATTGTCAAGATTAAAATTTCTCTAAGAATATAAATATCTAAAAGCTTTTTAGAATTTTTAAGGTTATCAAATATAGTCACTTTATTTACAGATGGAGAAACTGAGGTTATTCAGATAGTGTGAGAATAACCTCTGAAACTGTGACCTGAGCTCTAAATTAATACAATATTGTTTTAAGTACATCTTGCTTGCTCTCATAAGGTGAAAAAATTACACCCAAACCGGTCAACATTGATGAAAGGCACTAACGACAAAATTCTGAATTTACTGAAGAGGTGATAGCAAATTCTCTTTGAATGGTGCGTTGTTTTTTCCCTATTTCTTTTTTTAAGGACAATTTTTGAATCACATATATAAATTCCCTGTCTTCATGAGAGTGGAAATGAAATGGCTTTCCAAAGACTATGTAGTTCCCTTCCTCCCACAGTTAAATGCTTGCATTTCATTAAAAAAAAAAAAAAAAAAAAAAGGTCCAGTTTAGTGATTATGTATCAACTTGTGACCTTGATAATAGGTAGGCATTTATGGAGAGCTATAGTCTATAGAGCCAACTCTCCTCTACTTAAAAGCTGCTTGAAGGTAGTTTTCAATAGATACATTTGCTTCTGAAGACACTTGAAAGACTTCACATATGTTAATTATAGCAATCAAGACTCATATAGTCTGGAATTTTACAGCTTTTCAGAGAGCCTCTGGGAATAGAATATCTTCCAATTCACTGGGCAAGTTAAATCTAATTATGCTTCCTTCCTTCTTTTGGCAGACTCCCCTTTGTACTCTTACAGTCTGCAAAATTAGAAAAATGCAAAAGAAAAAAAAGAAAAAAATCTAAGCTGTATTATTATCAGGAGAAACACAGTTCAATATTATTCTCCTATTATGCACTCTATCATTGGCAAAAAGCTCCTTGTGTTTGTGAAAAGATTATTTTCTAGGTTGCAAAGAGTAAAGTGGTCAACATTACTAAGAGACATTATAGATACAGCTACACAATCACATATACACAAAACAAAAAAAACTACTTTTGAGTTTCAAGTATCAGCACTTGACACCACTTATATTTTTTCTTATTTTTAATTGGAGAGAAACTAATCGGAGAAAAAGAAAAACAACTGAGATAAGAGCTGAGACATTAAATATAGAAAAAGATAATGTTAGGACAACATAAAAAGAGAACTCTGACCTTGAACCTATAGCAACCTTCCCAGGAAGCTAACCCTCTATATGCAATAAACAAAACAGGAAATCAACCTGCTGCAAGTTAGACTTGTGGGAAATCAGACTGTTATCTTTCATAACAATCCAGGAAGCTAAAGAATAGCTTCCATGAATTCTGTCAGCAAATGAGGCCCCAAATGACCAGGACTTAGTTAATGACTGACAGCTTCTTTAATATTTGCTCCCACTTCCAACTTAGTACTAATCAGAGAAGATCAAATGTGCACCCCTAACCAATCACATAGAATGCCCCATCTAGTTAGTGTATCTACTGCTTCTCCAGGCCTACCACTTCCAGTCAGGGCTTCTCTGAAGCCCTCCCTCTTCCCCACTAGGAAACTTTCCCACTCTTCCGCCTGCCTTTGAATCTCTGCCAAAACGCAAGTGACAGTGGCTGATTTCCTCACTAAAGCAAGTTCCAAATAAATAGCCTTTCCTTTTCTCATTTGGTTGGTCTTCATTTGTTTTCACAGAGCAAAAAGTCAAAACAACAACCAAAGTTCTGTTTCAGAATCTTTAAAATGTTTTAGTTTCTTCATGGTTTGAACTGTCCACTTCTTTTGCCTCTCAAACTCCTTTTATCAGAGAAATCATATGGTAATTGTCTTTCTCTGATTGACTTATTTTGCTTAGCCTAAGGCCCTCTAATTCAACACACCCAAGTCATTGCAAATGGCAAGATTCCAGGTGTGTTTTTTAATGGCTGCATAGTATTCCATTGTATATATATACAACACATCTGTTTTATCCATTCATCTATTGATGACATCTAGGCTCTTTCCATAGTTTGGTTATTGTGGAAACTGCTGCAATAAACATTCAGATGCATGTGCCCCTTCAGATCACTACATTTGTATCTCTACAGTAAATATCCATTGGTTATATCCAATAGTACAATTTCTGGGTTACAGGGTAGCTCTATTTTCAACTTTTTGATGAACCTCCATACTGTTTGCCAGAACGGCTGCACCAGCTTGCATTCCCACCAACAATGTAGGAGGGTTCCCCTTTCTCTGCATCCTCATCAACACCTGTCATTTCTTGACTGATTAATTTTAGCCATTCTGACTGGCGTGAGGTGGTACCTCAGTGTAGTTTTGATTTGTATTTCCCTGATGCTCAGTGATGTTGAGCACTTTTTCATGTGTCTCTTGGCCATTTGGATGTCTTCTCTGCAGAAATGTCTGTCCATGTCTTCTGCCCATTTTTTGATTGGACTATTTGTTCTTCGGGTGTTGAGTCTGATAAGCTCTTTATAGATTTGGAATACTAGCCCTTTATCTGATATGTCATTCCCAAAAATCTTCTCCCATTCTGTGGGTTGTCTTTTGGTTTTGTTGATTATTTCCTTTGCTGTGCAAGAACTTTTGATCTTGATGAAGTCCCAATAGTTCATTTTTGCCCCTGCTTCCCTTGCCTGTGGCAATGTTTCTAGGAAGAAGTTGCTGTGGCTGATGTTGAAGAGGTTGCTGCCTCTTCATCAAAATCAAGGGTTTTGATGGATTCCTGTCTCACATTGAGATCTTTCATCCATCTTGAGTCTATTTTCATGTGTGGTGTAAGGAAATTTTTCCAACACCATTTGTTGAAGAGACTGTCTTTCTTCCATTGGACATTCTTTCCTGCTTTGTCAAAGATTAGTTGACCATAGAGGTGAGGGTCCATTTCTGGACTCTCTTTTCTGTTACATTGATCTATGTGTCTGTTTTTGTGCCAGTACCATACTGTCTTGATGATTAAAGCTTTGTAATAGAGCTTGAAGTTAGGAATCATGTTTATGTTTTAGTTCAACTATTTGTAACATTCTTTGCATATCAGGAATCTTGTCTTATTGGTTTTTGTATGTACCCACCTATGATTTTGCAAAGTATACTACATAACAGTGCAGATAATAATTTCAAACTGTATAAGATTTCAACCTTATCTCTATAGCTTATAATGATTCATGTGAAACTAGACAAGAAGTCTAGATTTCTGTTTTCTCATCTATAAATGAGGGATCATCATAAGATAGATCAGAGATTTATTTTTTTTAAAGATTTTATTTATTTGGCAGAGAGAAAGAGATAGAGGGAGAAAGTGCATAAGCAGGGCATTGGCAGAAGGAGAGGGAGAAGTAGGCAGTGGGCCAGATATGGGGCTGGATTCCTGAGTCTTAGGATCATGACCTGAACAGAAGGCAGACACTTAACCAACTGAGCCACCCAGGCTTCCCTATATTAGAGATTTAAAGGGAACAGTCTTATAACTTGCTTAAATTAGCATGTGGCATAGAGCAGCTGCATGATAAACAATAACAAATATCTAATAACAATTTGTTAAATGAATGACTTTTCACAATCATTGAATAAAGAGAATGGACTTGGAAAGAGTTAAGAGGCTTACCTTCTGTTTCTCTTACGCTCTTTTTACTAGATGAGTTCCATAGGGACACAGCATGTTTTCTTTCCTAGAGAGAACACTAGGGGCCACTGAACAGTATGTCCCTAGTGGACTCTAGCAACCTTCAGCTAGAATTCTTATCTAAGAGGTAAAATCATTTATCCCTATTATTTATAAACATGTTTAACTGGCATTACTGAGTTCTTCAACATACTAACCCTATGATTCTGTAGACTCAAAGTCTAAAGATCAGATCTTTATACATGTCATTTCTTCTTTCTGAACATTTACTTCTCCCTCTTGATGTGACTTTTTTTTTTTCTACCTTAACATTTCAGATTAAATGACCTTCTCCTCTGTGATTGCTTTGTCTGAAGTATTATTCACTTGCATGCCAATCCTTTTCTGTTACTTCTATGGCACCAAGCAGTTTTCTTTACTGGACCCAGTATCACATGTTGGCTTGATTTTGCTGTTTCATTACTCTTCTTTTCCATTGTTTTGCTGCTGTTGTTTTGTTTTGATTGGCTGATTCCTTCAATAGGCTGTATGATTTATGAAGGATGAGATTTTATCTGTGCTGTTTCCATATCTGAAAATGCTTAGGACATAGTAAGTACTCAAATTGTCAAAAAACCAACCTCTCTTCTGGAGCTGAAATATTTAACACAAAGACAGAGTTTGGGTGTAAGGAGGAACAACAGCTTTACTGCTTTGCAGGAAAAAGGAGGCTGCAGCAGGCTATGGCTTTTAAAACTGCAAGCCCACCTGGAAAGAGTGGCTGGTGAAGTTTTCTAAGAAAATACAGGATCCAGCTGGTTTTGACAGGAATTATGTAGGTGCTCTCAGCCTCAGGTGTCCTGTCTTCTTAGTGGAGCCAGGTTCCTGAAACAAAGGGCTGAGAAGGGATGAGTGGAGGTTTGTGGAAGAGAGAAAAAAGGTTACTCTAAAATCAAGCTTGGTGGCATGCCTGAGTGGCTCAGTCCATTGAACATCTGCCTTTGGCTCAGGTCATGATCCCCGAGTCCTAGGATCAAGTCCATGTTGGGGCTTCTTACTCAACAGGGAGCCTACTTCTCCGTTTGCATGCAGGTCTTCCTGTGCACACTTGTTCTCTCTCTGACAAATAAATAATAAAAAAATAAAATACAGTCTTTAAAATAAAGTTTCGCTGAAACATTATGCAGCCATTTTTATTTTTGTTCTTTATGCTTTTTGGATACTTCAAAATAATATGCTGAATAAACCATACACAGGAAATCTAGAACTTGTTTGTATAATTCTATTCCCAAAATTAGAAAAGTAAAAAGGAATGTAAAGGTTAAGGTTAGGGAGCAGTAAAGGTTCACAAACATAAATTTTCCTTTCTTTTATCTACACAGAAGTGTCAATTTAACTGCTTTCAGCAAGGATATGAATTTTAGGGGTGCCTGGGTGGCTCAGTGGTTCAGCTTCTGCCTTCAGCTCAGAGTCCTGGGATCAAAACCCCACATCAGGCTCTCTGCTCAGCAGGGAGACTGCTTCCACCGCTCTCTCTGCCTGCCTCTCTGCCTACTTGTGATCTGTCTCTCTCTCTCTCTCTGTTAAATAAATAAATAAAATCTTTTTTAAAAAAATGAATTTTCTATACAGATGCAGAGAGTGATACATGATATCCCATGTAAATAAATAGGTTATTTCAGTTTCCTTTAACATTATAATATAATACTAATCTGAAGCAATGATTGAAATGATATAAGTATTTAGACATGGTCTAATAGTTAAAGCTACTTAAGAATCTTTATTGCTCAGGAATTTAAACATTTTGTCTTCAACAATTAAAACCTATATTCTTGAATGGAAAGCCTTGGTCTAACTGAACTAGAATAGTTAGTACATAGATTTGGTATAATTACTATCATACTTTGTTAGTTTTTTCTCTGCTTTTCAGATCCTGCTTTCTTGCTGTGAGAATGTAAAATCTTTCAAGGAATAAAATGTTGTACTTATTTGGTATCCCCTACAATGCTGTGTGTAGTGCTTTTCTTATGGCAAATGCTGACTGAATGAAATCTATGTATAATTGAATCCATGGTGTGTCTTTACACTGTTCCCATACACTTTTACCATATACCAGATACTATTTTATCTCACTTTAAAATCCTAATTAATTTATTGAGTTTCATATTTATAGTTATTATAGTAAGTGCAAAATAAAATTATGTTGAAAGATATGACCTAATTTAAAATTCACTAGGATTCTTTATCCAGAGAAACTGCAGAACAATAAATGAATATTACTCTAGCCTGATAAATTTGGGAGTAATTTGTTATGCATCAATAAATATCTAATATAGGCATATAGAAAAATTATTTATCTAGTCACACAAAAATATGTTAGTTGTATAAGTTTCTGTGTCAGACTATTAAAAAATAGGCAACAGGTAACAAAATGTAAAATGTGATAGCTATTAACCATTCTGACCTCTCATACTCTAATAGGCAGGCTATCCATCTGAACATGTGAACAGATACGGAGTAATAAGGTAGACAGTGATATGTTTTTAAAAATTTTAAGATTCAGGGCTTTGGCAGTATTAAGGAAAGAATTTAGGAGTTGAATTGTCCAAAAAGATGTGCTGCAATCCTAACCCTTATTACTTCAGAATGTGATTTTATTTGAACCTTGGACTATTACAGATGTAAGTAGTTAACTTGAGATAAGGTCATACTGGAGTGAGGCAGGCACCTAATCCAAGATGACTGGCATCCTTATACAGAAGCTAGCCATGTGATAACAGATGTATCCAGAGAAAATACCACATAATGATGAAGGCCTAGATTGGAGCTGTGCAGCTGCAAGCAAAGGAATGTCAACGATTGATGGAAAACTACCAGAAGCTAGGAAAAGACAAGTAAGAATTCCTTGACAGGTTTCAGAGGGACATTGCTCTGTTGACATTTCAATTTGAGACTTCTAGGTTTCAAAACTATGAGATAATAAAGTGCCTATTATTCTAAGCCTCCCAGTTTGTGGCCATTTGTTACTGCAGTGATGGGAAACTAATGCACAAGGATTTGGCATCAGACCACCTAGGTTTTGATCCTGGCTTCACACACAGATGCTCCCCTATTGGGTAAGTTACTGAACCTCACCTAGTTTGTGCGGGGTTTGTTCTGGCAGCCCTTGGAAACTACAGAGAGGGAAATTTTCCCTACCTTTCATTAGGATTTTTGCATCCTCATTTCAGGAGTATTGGACTCAAAGCACTGATATATTTCATTTTGCTGTCATCCCCTAGAGGCAACTCTAGCCCACGTACTCAGACTGTAGAGTCAGCCCTGCCATCATGGGAACCTCAGTTCCAAAATTACATGTTGTATGTTTTGGGGCATGTGATTAAAATTCTCTGTCTCAGTTTTCAAATCTCTAGAATGGACATATTAAAATTTTCATAATACACAGTTTTATCATAGGATTAAGTATGCCATGCAGGTGAAGTTGGAGATGAGAGTTGACGGAGTTCGATTCCTATGAAATGTTGTTTCTTTTTTTTTTTTTTCCCCTAGGTTTCTTTCCTACTCTTTTACAGTAGCAGTTACATCTTCCAAAATGCCTACCATTCGATGAAGAAGGTAGCATCATCTATTCTTATCCTTTCCTAGGACTCCACTCTGTACCCACAGCATATCTCAATGCATCTCACTTGATACACCAGTCCTGCTTCTGAAGGATGAAAATAGCTCAGAATAATGCTAACACTCTTCAGGATGCCAAATGTGACATTCCACCAGCTGTGTGGCTAAGGCAAATAGGAGAGGGCCAAAGAGAGAGGGGCAGACACAAATCCTGTACTTCCCAGGCACGATGAGTTATAGCTTCAAAAGAAGGAGAGAAGTTGAGAGGTGCTAGGAAAAACAACTGGCTGTCAGACCCACCTTGCCTGAGGCATTCTGAAAGCAGGAGGTTTTTTGATCAAAGACAGCAAGGATGAAGTGAACCTGAAGAGAGAACCACAAACCATACTAGTTTGGGCAAAGACTTGCTGCCTCTGAAAACTAAAGAGATTTTGTGTGAATGCCATGTGGAAAGGATTATAGCGAAAAGGACTGCCTTAGAGTCCACAGCTGCACTCTCCAATTATAGTCACCACAGGGAATGTGCCCTGAGGCAAATATTACCTGAATTTTTTTTTGCCTATGACCTGGATAAAGAATTTAGGGTAAACCCATGCCATCTACAAATGAAACAACGTAGGCATGGATTACTTCATGAGATCAAATTTAGTTAAGAGTAAACTTGATATCAGTGTTTTATTTTTCATAAAAAAAGGGCAAAAGAGCAAAACAATACCCTAATGGAAAGTTTAAAGGCAGGAATATAGAATACTGAAATGCTATTTAGGTACACACACCTAGTTTGGCGCCTGCAGGAGATTAAAAAAGTGGCTAAGTCTGCACTGTAATTAGATTTAATTAAGTGAGACATTAAAAATTTTTCTTTAATTGAATCAAACTGATAATATCTTGATTTAATTCTTGTTTTGTATTTTATTGAAAGCTATTTCATTTTTTTCCTGTGGTTATTGTCTTCATTGATTTTGGGTTTTGCTATTCTACCACTATCAGTCCATTTATTTTTTCATATATAGAAATTTGTAGAGACTGAAAGAATTTGAGCTACATACATACTAACTATAGATCAGAGTTTAGAAATAGTTTTTTGAAGTACATCTCTTTATTTTCATATAACATCCATAAATAAATGTGTACATTTGAATAAATTTTCACAATGTGACTGTATGTAACTAACAATCACTGAGACCAAGCAGTAGAACATTGCCACTCCCCATGAGGTCTCCTCATTCTGCCCCTAGATCCTGCTCCTCCCTAGACAGACACTGTCCATACCTCTAAGAACTTAGACAGGTTTCTCTTCTTCCTATTTTATATAAATTGAATCATACTACATGCATCCTTCTGTAACTGTCTTTGTCAGTTCAATAGTATGTTTGTGAAATTAATCTATTCTATTAAAGAGAAAAGTTGTTCACTCTCATTGCTGTGTAGTTTTCAATGATTTGAATATACTACAATTTACTTGTTCTACTACTATGACCATTTAGATTCTTTTTTCTTTTTCTTTGTTTTATTTAAACACAAGTTAGTTAATATATAATGTATTGTTAACTTTAGTGTAGAGTTAAGTGATTCATTGTTGCATATAACACCCAAGGCTCACTTTACCAAGTGCGCTCCTTAAATGCCCATCACTTCATTCCCCCCACCTCCCTTCCAGGAATCCCCATTTTGTTCTCTATAGTTAAAAGTCTCTGATGGTTTGTCTCCCGTTCTGTTTTTGTCCTATTTTATTATTACTTCCCTTCCCCTACATTCATCTGTTTTGTTTCTTAAACTCCATGTATGAGTGAAATCACATGGTATTTGTCTTTCTCTAACTGACTTGTTTCACTTAGCATAATACATTCTAGTTTAAAAATATATATATATTCTTGTTCCATCCACATTGTTGCAAACAGAGAGGTTTCATTCTTTTTGATGGATGAGGAATATTCCATTATATATATATATAATGGAATATACATGAATAAAGAATGGGATATATATATATATCTACACATACATATATATAATAAATGAATAAAGAATGGGAGATAGATAGATAGATATCTCCCATTCTTTATTCATTCATCTGTTGATGGACTTCTAGGCTTTTCCGTATTTTAGCTGTTGTGGACATTGCTCTTATAAACATCGGGGTGGATGTGCCCCTTCAAATCACTACATTTCTATCCTCTGGATATTTATCTAGTAGTGCAATTCTTGGGTCATAGGGTATTTCTGTTTTTTACTTTTTGAGGAAACTCCATACTGTTCTCCAGATGGCTGTACTGTTTTATATTCCCACAATAGTGCAAGAGGATTTCCCTTTCTCTGCATCCTCACAACATCTGTTGTTTCCTGAGTTGTTAATTTTAGCCATGCTGACAGGTATGAGGTGGTAGCTCACTGTGTGTTTGATTTATATTTCCATGATGATGAGTGATGTGGAGCATTTTTTTTCATGTGTCTGTTAGTCATTTGTATGTCTTCTTTGGAGAAATGTCTGTTCATACCTTCTTCCCATTTCTTGACTGTTTTGCTTTGTTTGTATTGCATTTTAGGTATTGAGTTTGCTGAGTTCTTTATAGATTGTGGATACTAGCCCTTTATCTGATAAGTCACTTGCAAATATCTTCTCCCATTCTGAAAATTGCCTTTTAGTCTTGTTGGTTGTTTCCTTTGCCATGCAAAAGCTTTTTATCCTGGTTAAGTTCAGGTTTGCTTTTCTTCGCTTTCATCTGGAGACATGTCTAGCAAGAATTTGCTGCAGCCCAGGTCAAAAAGGCTGCTGCCTGTGTTCTTTAGGATTTTGATGGATTCCTGTCTCACATTTAGATCTTTCATCTAGTTTATTTTTGTGTATGGTGTAAGAAAGTGATCCAGCTTCATTCCTTGGCATGTGGCTGTCCAAATTTCCCGGCACCATTTATTGAAGATACTGTTTTGTCGTTGTTGCTTGTTTGTTTGCTTGCTTCCATTCTCTATTCTTTCCTGCTTTGTCCAAGATTAGTTGACCGTAGAGTTGAAGGTCCATTTCTGGGTTCTCTATTCTGTTCTGTTAATCTATGTGTCTGGTTTTGTGCCAGTACCATATTCTCTTGATGATTACAACTTTGTAATACTGCTCGAAGTCTGGAATTGTGATGCTTCCAGGTTTGCTTTTTTTTTTTCCCAATGTTACTTAAGCTATTTGCAGTCTTTTCTGGTTCCATACAAATTGTAGAATTGTTTGTTCCAGCTCTGTAAAAAATGCTGGTGGTATTTTGATAAGGATTGCTTTGAATGTGTAGATTTTAACATTTGTTCTTCTGATCAATGAGTATGGAATGTTTTCACATTTCTCTGTTTCCCTCAATTTCTTTCATAAGTATTCTATAGCTTTCCAAGTACAGATCTTTTACCTCTTTGGTTAGTTCTATCCCTAGGTATCTTATGGTTTTTGGTGTAATTGTAAACAGGATTGATTTCCTTGATTTCTCTTTCTGCTACTTCATTGTTAGTGTGTAAAAACGGAACAAAATTCAGTGCATTGATTTTATATCTCGTGACTTTGCTGAATTCCTTTATCTGCTCTAGCATTTTTTTGGTAGAGCCATTCAGGACTTCTCTTTTTCTACATAGAGTATCATCTTGTCCACGAAGAGAGAAAGTTTAACTTCTTCTTTGCCAATTCAGATGACTTTTATTGCTTTTTGTTGTCTGATTGTGAGGCTAGGATTTCCAATGCTATGTTAAACAATAATAATGAGACTAGGCATCCCTGTCACATTCCTGAGCTTAGGGGAAAAGCTCTCGGTTTTTCCCCATTGGGGATGGTATTAGCTGTGGGTCTTTTGTATATGGCCATCATGATGTTGATGTATGTTCCCTCTATCCCTACATGGTGGAGGGTTTTTTTCCCAAGAAAAGATACTCTATTTTGTTAAATGATTTTTTCTGAATCTATTGAGAGGATCACATGATTCTTTCTTTTACATATTTTATTTATTTATTTGAGAGAAAGAGAGCATGAGTGGGGTGGGTAGAAGAGGAGGGAGAAACAGAGTCCCTGTTGAGAAGAGACCCTGACAGGGGACTTAATCCCAGGACCCTAGAATCATCACCTGAGCCAAAGGAAGACACTTAACCAGCTGAGCCACCCAGGCAACCTGATCATAGGGTTCTTATCCTTTCTTTTATTAATATGGTATATCACATTGGTTGATTTGTAGAGTTTGAACCACTCCTGCAGCCCAGGAATAAATCCCACTTGGTCTTGGTGAATAATCATTTGAATATACTGCCGGATACTATTAACTATTTTTGATAATTTTTATATATATGTTGATCAGGGATATTGGCTGTAATTCTCCTTTTTAGTAGGGTCTTTGCCTAATTTGGGGATCAAGGTAATACTGGCCTTAGAGAACAAGTTTGGAGGTTTTCCTTCCATTTATATTTTTTGGAAAGGTTTCAGAAGAATAAGTATTAGTTCTTCTTTAAATGATTGGTAGAACCCCCCTGGGAAGCCAACTGGCCCTGGAGTTTTGTTTGTTGGGAGATTTTTTATTATTTCCATTTCTTTGCTGGCTATGGGTCTGATCAGGTTTTCTATTCCTTCCTATTTCAGTTTTAGCCATTTATATGCTTCTAGAAATTTACCCATTTCTTCAAGATTGCCTAATTTGTTGGCATAAATTGCTTATAATATTCTCTTAAAATTGTTTGTTTCTTTGGTGTTGGTTGTGGTCTTTCCTCTTTCATTCATGACTTTATTTATCTAGGTCCTTTCTCTTTTCTTTTTGATAAGTCTGACTAGGGATTTATTAATCGTATTAATTATTTCAAAGAACTAGCTCCTATTTTCATTGATCTGTTCTACTGTTTGAGTTTTTTGTTTGTTTGTTTGTTTTTTGTATTTTTTTCTGTATTATTGATTTCTGCTCTAATTTTTATTATTTCTCTTTCCTGCTATTTAGGCTTTATTTGATGTTCTTTTTCCAGCTCCTTTAGGTGTAAGGTTAGGTTATGTATTTGAGACTTTTCTTGCTCCTTGAAGAAGTCATGTATTACTATGTAATTCCCTCTTAGTACTGCCTTTGCTGCATCCTAAAAATTTTGAACAGTTGTGTTTTCATTTGCTTTCATGTATTTTTTAAATTCTTTAATTTCTTGGTTGAACTATTTTTTCTTTAGTAGGATGTTCTTTATCTTCCATGTATTTGTGGTCCTTCCAATTTTTTTTTCTTGTAGTTAACTTCAAGTTGCATAGGTTTGTAGTCTAAAATATGCATGGCATAATCTCAATCATTTTGTACCAGTTGAATCCTGAATTGTGATCCATTATATGATCTATTCTGGAGAATGTCCTATGTGCACTTGAAATGAATGTGTTTTCTATTTCTTTAAGATGAAATACTCTGAATATATCTGTCAAGTTCATCTGGTCCAGCATGTCATACCAAGCCTTTGTTGCCTTGATGATCTTCTGCTTAGGTGATCTTTCCATTGTTGTGAGTGGGGTGTTAAAGTACCCTACTATTATTGTATCATTATCAATGAGTTTCTTTAGGTTTGTCATCAATTGAGTCATATATTTGGCTGCTCCCAAGTTAAGGACATAAATATTGACAATTGTTTGATCTTCTTATTGGTTAGACCCTTTTATTATGATATAGTGTCCTTCATCATCTCTTAGTATAGTCTACACTTTAAAATATAGTTTTTCTAATATAAGGATGGCGAGTCCAGCCTTCTTTTAATGTCCATTAGCATGATAAATTGTTTTCCACCCCTCACTTTCTATATGGATGTGTCTTTGGGTCTAAATGAACCTTTTGTAGGCAGCGTATCTGCAGGGATTTTTTTTTAATCCATTCTGATACCCTATGTCTTTTGATCAAAGAATCTAATCCATTTACATTCAGAGTAATTATCAAAAGGTATGAATTTTGTGCCATTGTATTGCCTGTAAATTTGTTCTTCCTATAAATTGTCTCTGTTCCTTTCTGATCTTTGTTACTTTTGTTCTCTCTGCTCAAAGAGTCACCTTTAATATTTCTTGCAGGGCTGGTTTATATTAATTTAGTTTTGGCTATCATGCCTAATACTGTTTTTATCAGTTTGCATACAATCTTGGCAAAACTATGTAGATATTTGGTATGACTATGTAGACATTTTATTTGATATATATTAAAAGGTTGGAAATTACTATAACCTAGTTTTATGTATATATTCAGTTTTAGTGGTAAAATTACTTATTTTTACTTAATTATCTAATATAAACAAATATTCTTATGATATATTGTTTGCTTCAGGAGAGGAAGAGGAGAGAATGTTCTGGTTACTTGGGTCTAAGCTAATTAAATTTTGTTTTATTTGGCTTAAAATATTACTATGTTTTAAATTAGAAACCTAGGAACATCTTCTATATTACTTTTTAATTAAATTTTTAATTTTGAGATATAGATTCATATGTATTTTCAGAAATAATACAGAAAGAACCTATGTACCACATAGCCAGTTATCTGAATGTTAACGTTTTGCAGAACCATAGCACAATATCAAAACCAAGATATTGGAACCCCTGGATGGCTCAGTCAGTTAGGCATCTGCCTTCAGCTCAGGTCACCATCCCAGGGTTCTGGGATCAAGTTCTTAATTGGTCTCCTTACTCTGAGGAGAGAGCTTCTCCATCTACCTCTGTTGCTCCCCTTGCTTGTGCTCTCTCATCCTCTCTGTCAAATAAATAAAAATCTAAAAAAAAAAAAAAAAGAAAAAAAGCAAGATACTGACATTGTCATTGAGACATTCAAGGTGGAAAATATTTCCATCATCACAGAGACCATTTGTGTTCCCTGTTTATAGTCATACTTCTCTCTCTCTCTCCTTTTCTCTTCCTTACCCCAGGTAATCACTAATCTGTTCCTCATTTTTCTAATTTTCTTATTTTAAGAGTGTGGTATAAATGGACTTGAGATTGTTTTGTTTTGTTTTGTTTTTTAAATTTAGCATAATCCCTGAAGATTTATTCAAGCTGTTTGAGGTATCAATAATATTTTACTTTATATTGTTGTCTAGTAGTATATGGTATGGAAGTATCACAGATTGTCCATTCATCATTTGAAGTATATCTGAGCTGTTTCCAGTCATTTGGTTATTGCTAAAGGGATATAAATGTTATGAACATTCATATACAGGTTTTTGTGCAGGTAAAAAACTTTATTTCTCTAAGATAAAGTCTCAAGAATGCAGTATGGTCGATGCATATTTGGTTTTATAAGAAACTGCCAAATATTTTTAGAGTGGTTGTACCATTTATGTTCCTGCTAGCAACATATGAGTGATCCAGTTTGTGTTGATCTTGTATCCTAAACGTTGCTGAACTTACTTATTAGTCATAGGAATTTTGTTTTGTTTTTATTTATAGATTTTTTTAGGTGCTTTCTATGTAAAGAATCATGTCATCTGCAAAATAGAGACAGTTTTGTCTCTGCCTTTTCAGTCTGTTTACTTTTTATTTTTCTTCCTTATTGCAGTATCTACAACTTCCTGTACTCTACCAAATATGGTAGACACATTTTCTATGTTAGCCTTATGGTAAGCATAATCAGTCTTCAATCATTAAATATTATATTCACTATATGATTTGTGTAGGTGGGTCTTTATTAAGTTTATGGCATTGTTTTCTATTGCTAGTTTGTTTAGATTTTATGTGAAACACTTTTTCTGCATCAATTATTATGAGCTTAGGGTTTTGCTTTTTTAGCCTATTGATGCGATAGGCCATGTTGATTGATCCTTAAATATTGAACTAGCTTTGTATATCTGAAATAAATCCCCTTAGTCATGTATCATTATCTTTATACATTGCTAGATTCTATTTGCTAATATTTTGTAGTTTTACATGTATGTTCATGAAAGATAATTGGTCTTTTTTGGTTTTTTTTTTTTTGGTTATTGTTCCTCCCACTCTCCAACCCCAGTTTTGGTATCAGAATAATGCCAGCTTCATGAAGGGAGTTAGCAAGTATTCCCTGTACTTTTATTTTCTGAATTATATAGTTTCCTTTTATATTAAGGTTTGCTTACAACAATTGTATTCTGTACTTCAAAGGCTACATTTTTCTCCCATTGTTTTCTGGTATTGTATCAATTAGTTTTCCACATTTTAAAAGAACATAGGAAAATACAAGAAATATTGTCAAGGAGAAAGGAATAAAATAAAGGACTCATAATTAAGGAATAATTTATTTTTCAAGAAGAGTTAATCATTGTTTTCTAAGTGTTGAAAAAATAACCTGCATTGTCAATAAAATGTAGTTTCCTATATTTTCATTGTGAAAAATATATATAACATAAAAGTTACATTTTATCCATTTTTAAGTATATAATTCAGTCATATTAAATACATTTGTATTATTGTGGGACTATTATACTTATTTAGAGAACAGTCAGTCTTTGGAAGCCAAGACTGCACCTAACCCCAAACAAGATTTCCAATAAATTGTGTTCTGTAAATTAGAATTTTAATCCTGCTTGAGGCTGGCAGATGGTCATTGGCTACACAAGGCATTTTGAATAGAATGTATAAAAGCATCATTTCATTTTTTAAAGCATCATTATAAAAAATGATGTCTTTGGTTAGATTGTTTTAACTTAAAAAGAATTCTATAATAATATAAATCCTGTCATTTTTAATTGTATCACAGATATGATCTTTCCTATTATTTTGAAACATCTTAACTATCCATTTTCTATGATTATTTTTATTTATTTTGAAAGAATAATTTGGGATATAACCTTGCTTCACACAATTATTATTGGCAGTAAAATTATCAAGAAAAGATAGGAGTCCGCCATTGCCATCATATTGATTTCAATTGCTCATTTGTCTTGTCAGTATTGTAGGTAAAATTAGTACCATGTCCTTAATCTATTACTGTACCTTACTCTTAATTTTTATTCTAACTACCTCTTCAATTCTATTGTTTCTAGAAACTAGTTTTTATTATTTCCTGAAGGCAGATGAAGTGACATCATTTATAATTTTTCTTCATTTTATCAGGTCTCATTTTGTTTCTCCCAAATACTTAAAACCTTACCTAAACCTGAAATCTGAAAGAAGATTTGAGACAATTACATGAATAATTTAAAAATTATATACACAAAGACAAAATAATGGATGAAATTAATATATCATTTTGGTTTTTGGGGTTGAGGAGAGTGGTAAGGATCTTAAGTATTTCCAACAGCCAAGGTTTATAATCATTCAAAAATCTTCATAATGATCCTTGGAACTGCATGCTATCATCTACATTATGTAGGTTCAGATGCAAAAATACAAAGAAAAAAGTTGCCAAAAGCACTTTTCTTTTGAGGCAGCTGGTATTTTAAATTATTTTTATCATATTTAATCAATTCACTTTGTTAAGAAAAAGCAAATCTATAAAATAGAACAAAGTATGTGAAAAACAAAATATTACTCAGTTGTATAAATTCATTGTGTATGTAAGAAAGTAGGTTAATGGCTATGTGTGCCAACATATATATCTCTTTATATCTAGCAACATGCTTTATTAGCATTTTATTGTAGAGAATTAGTGTGTTCTTCAATCTTATTTGTTTTTTTTTTCCTCTTCATATAAGTACATTCATCAATTGCAAATGGATGAAAAAAAGTTTCTTTTCCCTTCTCAGAGTCATTGTAAATTTTTAAGATATGAACTCTCTTTAATTACAGGGTCAAAGAACAGATGTTATGTTATTCTAACAGTGTGGAATAGGCCCACTCTGAGCAAAAACTCTATATAGGCTTTTTATTTAAAAGTTGTTTTTCTTTTCTTTTCTTTTCTTTTTTTAATTTTATTTATTTATTTGACAGAACCCTGAGATCATGACCTGAGCCGAAGGCAGATGTTTTAACCCACTGAGCCACCCAGGTATCCCTATTTAAAAGTTTATTTCAGGTGCTTAGAAAGATAAAACAAAAGTGGAAGAAATATGGGACATTATTTGAAGACTGGAGGTCAGAGGTTGGAAAAGAAAACAGAATAGGATCACTTGAGGTATGGAAGCATGAACTATGCTTGAGTGTAGTATTCAAGAGACACAAAAATGTCTCATATAATTATCTCTTATAAAATCTTTGACTCTAGAAAAACTTTTCAGTCCCTGTTTCTGAGTTTGGCCTCCAAATTGGAAAGGCCCACATGGAATGCAACTTTGTGGGAAGGTTATTGACTTTCTAAATTGTGGTGGCCAAACTCTGGGCCCTTTCTCTGTGTTCTTCACTATTTTAGGCCCAAGACTCTGGTACAACAGAAATGAGCAACAACTCAAATGAACTCACCAATCTCACTAAGTGGAATTCGCTAATAGAATTTAATTTGCTATATTTATGAAAACATAAATATCACATGTATTGCATTATTTATAAATTTCTTTAAGAAGCTTAAACATAAAACAGTAAACAATTTATTGAAAATTTTCATATAAAAACATGTAGAATGGCAAAATTAACAGAGCAACTACTGTGATAAAAATTGTAATCAAGTCATTATTCAAAATGGAAACTCGAAGTCCAAAAATTTCAATTACTTTAAAAAAAAGCTAACTCTTCTAGTGATGGTAGCTCCATGAGCCAGAGAAATGTGCTATAGGTTTTATATCATCTACTCAGTTCCATTATGTGAAAGACAAAAAGTGATGTTACTTTAATGAAATGTGAGAACCCATTTGCTAAAACCCTTTGTACATGACATTGTTGTCAGTTTCACGTAAGATCATTTTCTAAAATAACTTTGCATCCCCCCAAGGTAAATGCGCCTGTTCCCACTTCACAAAAAGGCAATGACACTATTGAAGGAAGCTCCCACCTTTCCATTGCTGTTATTAATTCAAATGTCTACTGTTATTAGTCCAAATATCCCATCCTACTTTAAACATCATTGTGAATGCTTCTTGTATATGTCCCATTACATTAATCATCTTTCATTTGCCAATGTTATGTTTGAGTTCTTTTTCTATATTTTCACTCGTTAGTGAAAGAATAGCTCCAGTTTTGTCTCTACTCCCCTGGGGAGTAATTTTAGCATTTACTGTAGCAGATTCAATCTGGCTAGCAATAAGTAGAACTTTCTATAAAAGTTAGTTCTTGTCCAAATAGTAATGGCTTATATAAACACCACAAAGTTCTTCATGAGCTGCTCATAGTCTCATCAGATTTTGTTACCATGTTAGTGTGTAATTGAGGAAGAACTATATTTATTTATAGATTTTACTTTTTGATTGATCCTGAGTATTTCATTTATGTTTGGCATTTTGTATTTTTTTTAAATTAAAGTGTAATAGATATACAGGATGTTTGTTTCGGGTATATATGTATATATACTGTGCATATGTGCATATACTATGAAATGATAATAAGATTAGTCATCACCATTCCCCACATATAGTTAAATTTTGGGGGTACATCGGTGACTCAGTTGGTTCAGTATCCACCTGGTGGTTTTGGCTTAGGTTGTGATCTCAGTGTCCTGGGATTAAGCTCCAAATTGAACTCCACACTCTGTGTGGAACTGCTTGAGATTCTCTTCTCTCTCCCTCTTCCCATCTTCTGCCTCTCTCTCTCTCAAATAAACAAATAATTCTTTTAAAAAGTTACATTTAGGGGCACCTGGGTGGCTCAGTGGTTTGGGCTGCTGCCTTCGGCTCGGGTCATGATCTCAGGGTCCTGGGATCGAGCCCCGCATCGGGCTCCCTGCTCCGCAGGAAGCCTGCTTCCCTCTCTCTCTCTCTCTCTCTCTGCCTGCCTCTCTGCCTACTTGTGATCTCTGTCTGTCAAATAAATAAATAAAATCTTTAAAAAAAAAAGTTACATTTAAAAAATTTTTTATTTGATGAAAACTGTCAAAACCCACTCTCCTGGCAACCTGCAAATATTTACTATAGTATGTACTATAAATATGTACTAAATAAATAATATTGTAGTCCATGAAAATGGACTGTTGTCATCATGTAACACCATACATCCCCTTGACCCATTCATTTCACAAACTAGAGGTCTGTACTTCCTGGCCACTTTCAACCATTTCACCCCACTGCCAAACCTCCTTTCTCCAGGCAACCACCACTCTGTCCTCTCTTCATGAGTTTTGTTTATTTACTTTTTGGGTTTTAGGTTTTTTTGGTGTTTTTGTTTTGTTTTGTTTTAAGATTTCATATATAAGTGAGATTATATGGTATTTATCTTTCTCTGCCTTATTTTATTTAACATAATGCTCTCAAAGTCCACTCATATTGTTGCAAATGTCAAGATATCCTTCTTTTTTATGGCTGAATAATATTTCATTGTGTTTATATGTGTGTGTGTGTGTATATCCCATTTTCTTTATTCATTCATTCGTTCACTGACGGACACTTAGGTTGTTTCTATATTTGGGCTAGTGAAACCATGGCTGCAATGAATGGAGGGGTTCATATAGCTTTTCAAATCTGTGTTCTCATTTTCTTTGGATAATTGCCCAGAAATAAAATTACTGGGTCATATGATAACTCTATTTTCTCTCTCTCTTTTTTTTTAATTTTTGAGGAACCTCTATATTGTTTTCCATAGTGCCTGCAACAATTTACATTTCTACAAACAATGCATAGGGTTCCCTTTTGACTGCATTCTTGGCAACAGTTGTTTGTATTTTTGATAATAGAAATTCTGACTAGTGTAAGGTAATATCTCATTGTAATTTTGATTTACATTTCTCTGATTAAATTAGTGATGTTGAGCATCTTTTCATGTGCCTCTTGGACATTTGTATGTCTTCTTTGGAAAAATTGAGACCCTCTGTTTATTTTTTAATTGAATTTTTCTTTCTTTTCTTTATTTTTTTCTGCGTTCTATGAGTTCACTATATACTTTGAATATTAACCCCTTATTGAATATATTATTTGCAAATTATTATTTTTTTTCCATTCAGTAGTTCGCCTTTTAATTTTGTTGACAGCATTTTTTGCTGTGCAAAAGGTTTTTCATCTGAGGGAGTCCTAACTTGTTTCTTTTTACTTTGTTGCCTTTACTTTTGGAGTCAGATCCAAAACTAAAACTAAAAATAAATCACTAAAATTGCTGTCAGGTAAATTACTGTTGATGTTTTCTTGTAGGATTTTTAGGGTTTCAGGTCTTAATCTCAAGCTTTTAACGTATTTTGATTCGTATTTGTATATGATATAAGATAGTAGACTAGTTCCATTCTTTTGCATGTGGCTGTCTAATTTTCCCAACACCAGTTATTAAAGAGACTATCCTTTCCCCATTTCATATTCTTACTTGCTTTGTTGTAAATTAATTCACCACAAGTGTATGGGTTTACTTCTAAGTTCTCTGTTCTGTTCTATTGATCTATGTGTCCATTTTTATGTCAAACCATATTACTTTGATTATTATAGATCTATAATATAGTATGAAATCAGGTAATGGGATGTCTTCAGCTTTCTTCTTATTTCTCAAGATTGTTTTGGCTATTCAGCGTCTCTTGTGGTTCCATACAAATGCTAGGATGGTATGTTCTATTTCTGTGAAAAATATCACTGTTATCCTGATAGGAATTACATTCTTCCAATCCATGAGCATGTATATCTTTCCATTTATTTGTGTCTTCTTCAATTTCTTTCATCACTGTTTCATAGTTTTTAGTGTATAGGTCTTTCACTTTTTTGTTTAAATTTATTTTTAGGTATATTATTTTAAATGGAATTTTAAATGGAATTGTTTTCTTAATTTCTCTTTCTGATAGCTTGTTGTTAGTGTATAGATTGCAACAGACTTTTATATGTTGATTTTTGTACCTGTGACTTTACCAAATTTATTAGTTTCAAGATTTTTTGTGTGTGGAGTTTTTCAAGATTTTCTATATACATTATCATATCATCTGCAAAGAGTGAATTTTATTTCTTCTTACCTAATTTCTCTGGCTAGGACTTCCCAAACTATGTTGAATAAAGGTTATAAGAATGGGTATCCTTGGGGCTCCTGGGTGGCTCAGTGGGTTAAAGCCTCTGCCTTCGGCTCAGGTCATGATCCCAGGGTCCTGGGATCGAGCCCCGCATCGGGCTCTCTGCTCCGCAGGGAGCCTGCTTCCTCCCCTCTCTCTCTGCCTGCCTCTCTGCCTGCTTGTGATCTCTGTCTGTCAAATAAATAAATAAAATCAAAAAGAATGGGTATCCTTGTCTTGTTCTTGATCTTAAAGGAAAAGCTCTCAGTATGATTTTAGCTGATGTTACCACCTAGGGTTGGTATCCTGCCAATAACTGTCTTTTCAATTTTTATAGTTCTGTGGGATGCAGAAACACAAGCATCGTGGCTACCAGAGCTGGGTAATTAATGAACATCTCCTGTGTGGACTATGCATGTAGTCTGGCTTTGGCAAGACAGGTTAAGAGTTCAGGACCACTGCACACCGCTCACTTTCTCTGGGTTGCAGGAGGATTCAGGGAAGTGGCATACCTTCCAACACTATCAAGATAGAGCAAGAGCACAAAAATGGTGCTTGCCAGCACTTCTGTCCCCAGGAGAGCTCCATAAGTTCCCTGTCCCTTCAGCAGATGCTTTAAGGTTAGCAAATAAATCTCCACATATAGGTTAGGCACATTTTAAACTGCTGCTTTTACACTAGTCCCCAGGGTGAATGAGTCAACAAGTAAACCCTTTAAGAGAAGTATCTCAGTACCTTACCGGCACTTTGGGTCTCTTGGATGTGAGACTGTTGGTTTTCAAAGCCAGACATTTTGGAGACTTGTCTCTACTGGAGTTCCCAGATTTTGGGTGCTTAATGTGGGACATGAACCCTTCAATCCTTAGGAAGAAGCTCTGGACTTGTGATCTCTAAGATGCCTTCCCATTGTGGGTTCCAGTGCCTAGCATGGGGGTTTGGGCAGTTTGCACTTCTGCTTCTCTTAAACATCTCAAGGTGATCCTTTTACTATTTATTGTGAAGAATCTGTTCAGCGAGTTTTCTGGTATTTTCTTTCTTTCTTTTTAACTTATTTTATTTAGATTCAATTAAGTAAAATATTATGTATCATTAGTTTCAGATGTAGAGTTCGATTATTCATCTGTTACATATAACCCCCAGTGTACATTGCATCACGTGCCTTCCTTAATGTCCATCAACCAGTTACTCCAAACCCCCACCCACTTCCCCTCTAGCAACCTTCAGTTTTTTCCTATAGTTAAGAGTCTCTTATAGTTTGTCTCCCTCTCTGATTTCATCTTATTTTATTTTTCCCTCCCTTCCCCTATGACCTTCTATTTTGTTTCTTAAATTCCACTTATGAGTGAAATGATTTGATAATTGTTTTTCTTTGAATGACTTGTTTTGCTTAGCATAATACCCTCTAGTTTCATCCATATCATTCATTGTAAATGGTAAGAGTTCATCCTTTTGATGGCTAAGTAATATTTCATTTTATATATGTACCACTCTTCTTTATTCATTCTTTTAATGATGGACATCTGTGTTCTTTTCATAGTTTGGCTCTTGTGGACTTTGCTGCTATAAACGTTGAGGTGCAGGAGCCCCTTTGGATCATAATACTTGTATCCTTTGGTATTAGACCATTGCTGGATCATAGGCTAGCTCTACTTTTAACTTCTTGAGGAACCTCCATACTGTTTTCCAAAATGGCTCTACCAGCTTGCATTCCCACCAAGAGTGTAAGAGGGTTCCTTCAGATTTTTTTCTAAAGGATATTGTTCCATACGTAGATTTGGTATGTCAATGGGAGGAGGTTGCTTCAGGATCTTACTATGCTTCCATCCTAGAATATCTCCTCTGTATGGTTTTACATGATATATTATTTAATGGAACAATTTGTAAAGAAAATGCTTTAGAAGTAACATTTATACATTTATACTTGTAAAGAAAAATATTCTTCCATCTCCTGAATGAGAATTTTAAATACAAAGTTGTACAAAGACAATGATCAATGATACCTGGAGTGCTACTATGTACTACCCATTTGTGTTAATAGACAAATGCATGTCAAGATTACATGGTGAAATAAAGATGTGATACATTCAGTCAAAATGATGGAGGTTGAGGTTTGTAATTGTGATGAATGAGGAGTTTTGTGTAATCTGTATCTTTTCAACATAAAAAAAAACTGGTCTCTTTCTCTAAAAGATAGAAAGAAGAATATTCATCAGTTCTGTACATTGCCCTTCTTACACAACTCAGAGTTCTCAGATGAATAAAGAACAGAAAAACACAGAGGAATGCCATTAGAGGAGAATATGTGCCATATGTTCTGCTTAGAGTGTCAGAAGTTTTTTTTTTTTTAAGTTATGTGAATTTAAGGGCATAAATAAGCATATCATGGAAATATAATGGATTAAAATGAGCCTTTAAAATAACATTGAGTAATTGCAGGCATAGATACTAAGAATACTGTGCAATTAGTGTAAT
Source organism: Mustela erminea (assembly GCF_009829155.1). NCBI lineage: Eukaryota > Metazoa > Chordata > Mammalia > Carnivora > Mustelidae > Mustela > Mustela erminea. Next base: position 124,611,830 of record NC_045615.1, on the reverse strand, counting down.
TGCTCTGATAGAACACAGCAACATGGAATGAAAGTAGCACAAGAAACTGAAGAAACCAGTGAACCAAACAGAGAATAAATGGAGATGGCATATTATATCTGGGATGTACTGAAATGGATCGATAACCTGAGTACCCCAACTCCAGTTTTCCTCCTTTTTAGAGATGAAAGATACTATGAATAGATATAATTCATTACATCTTCTAGGAAATTTTCACCTTTATTCCAACCTCCTTCCTTTATTGAGTGCATCAATGTATATCTTAAAGTTCATTTTCAGACAGAATATGTTAATATAATCATCATTACATCTTTCTAAATAAGAGAACATAAGGAGCACCAGGCATAAATTAATTTAAGTTCATCTTACTAGTGTGTTCACCATTACAGAAAAATGTAAAGCTTGGCTTTGTTGTTCTTTCATGCGTTTGTTCCTTCCTTCCTTTCTTTTCCCTTCTCTTGTCTTCTCTCTCTCTCTCTTTTAATATCCTTCTTAACTAGGATAAAAAGCTAAGAGAGATTTATTGCCCACTTATCCTTGGAAAGAGTCCAAGGATAGTTTTTATTCCCTGTCTTGGAGAAAGGAGCATAACTGTAATTTTCTTAATTATGTGAGGTGCCACAAGTAAAAAGGTAGAAGCACTAGCTCAGTTCCCTGTGGGAACATCAGCATCTGTGAGAGTTTGCACAATTCTTGAATTAGTAAGCTTCTCAACAGGGGGGAACTAAGCTTGTTATTCTATTTTGGATCTGAGAAAATGTTTCAAATTTACCACTGGCATTCTGAAAATGCCTTACCAATCACCTAAGCATTGTTGTGTAATTCTGAAATGTGCTGAAAGAATGTCGACAAGATAGATTTTTGAAAAGTAGGTTTGACAATAGAATTCAAATTAGAGGAATTCAAACCTCCTTTTTTTTTCACTGTACACAATTTTTATAAATGTTCTTAAAAGGAGATGCATAGTTAACACCATATATGGCATCTGAAAATACATAGGAGGTTACAAGTATTTTTATTTAAATAGGTATTTTATTTTTATTAAAAACTTTTTAATAATAAAGAAAAGGAGAAATGTACTTTTTTGTTCTCTTCTTTTCTTATAAAATGATTAGTCTGTTACTCTGCAGAGTTTTAAACTGCAGGTTACAGGCATAGAAATTTGGATATGTCTATATTCAGTTCAAAAGAAGAAAAAAAGAAATGTAAAGAGACAGTTAAGCACTTATCTTTCTATTCATTGTCAAACTGCAGCAAATGCAAAATACTGCTTAAACTTTAAGTAATACTGAGAACAAAAAAAGGAAGCATATATTTTATATCTGTTCAAAAATAAGTTTTGATTTGCTATACATTTTTGGGGGGGTAGAAGGAGGTGGAACATGTTTGCAGGTGTGGGACTAGAAAGAGAATGGTTGAAAACTATGTTGAGTTCAGTGAAAACTGGTGAACCATATCCTCTTCAGAGGTAGAGAGGATAGACACACCCATCTGAATTGTTTTGGCCTGCCCCCCTCCAAAAAGAAAACGTGCTTACTGTGGGTTAAGCAAATAGGGGTTTATTTTTTCAAACAAGATGGGATTGGGAGGGAGATAAACCATAAGTGACTCTTAATCTCACAAAACAAACTGAGGGTTGCTGGGGGGAGGGGGTTTGGGAGAAGGGGGTGGGATTATGGACATTGGGGAGGGTAAGTGCTTTGGTGAGTGCTGTGAAGTGTGTAAACCTGGTGATTCACAGACCTGTACCCCTGGGGATAAAAATATATGTTTATAAAAAATTAAAAATTAAAAAAAAAAAAAAAACGGAATTCCAGAAGTAGAAGTTACAGTCATTATTTAGTGGTGCATGGGTGGAAACACCAAAGTTTTTCCCATAGGGTAGGAAGGTGGGTGCTAAATCCTTAGGCATCCTGTTGACATTGAACAGGAATGAGGAAAATGGCCACATCTGAACCCTGCTCTCTTATTCAGGAATCGAAATAACTTTCCTAGAGACTTCTCCAGCCAAAATCAAAGTAATGTCAATGAGAACTGGACATATATGAACATAATTTATGAGGGTGAAAAAAAAAGTGGGAAAGGACATTGTAGAGATTGGTTTTGAACAAGCAAGATCATTGTCCTGGCCTTGATGCAAAATCAAGGTCATGTTAGCATGAAAGAAGAAAGGAATTGCGGTAGAAAACTGAGTCCCTAATTAGATGAAATAAGTTGGAGTAAATGTGGAAATGGTAGACCTTAACAATTAGTGGAACGTTTTCCACTGAGATTAGACTAAGTAGAAATGTTGATCTATTTTTGGTAAAAGGATAGATCTTGAAATAATCCATATATTCTTATCCTCTATTAAAAATGTAAATGAATTAAAGTAATTCAAAAAATATGAAAAAGAGCAATCAGGAGAAAAGGGAGATGCATTGTGTTTAGGAGAAGTGTATGCAACTTAATTCTTAATGATAACCTGATTTTATTTACTTAGAGACATTGGACTTTCTTCAGTAATTGCACATATATCAGAGTTGACAAATTTTTGCCTCTTCCAGCTCTACAACACCCTCTCCATCCATGTGAGAAAACATAGGATTTCTTAATTCTGCAAAGATTTCCAACATTTCCTTGAAAATAATATATCATTGACTTTCTGTAAATGTTATGATTCTAGTGCAAGGTTTTTCAACCTTCGCAATACTGATCTTTTGGTTGGATAATTCTTTGTTTGTAGGGATTGTCTCGTGCATTACAGCATGTTTTATACCATTTTTGGGCTTCTGGCAGCAACCCTGACTCCATTTACAGGATACCACTAGCAACTACACTTCCCTTTCTCCTCTCCTCCCAACTGCCGAGTTTGTGAAAATGAAAAAAGATTTCCTGATATTGCTTAATATCCTTTAAGGGGCAAAATACCCAAGGTTGAGAACCACTATTATGGGCCATTAGCAAAGGGATCACCTAGATGCTTGATGCAAATGGAGTCTCTAGGATTCTATTCCGATGCACTGTATCAGAATATGAATTTTAACAAGATACCCCACAGAATTCATATGCATGTTAAAGTTTGAGATACAATGATCTATAACATGCTAATAGACTTAGAAGCTCTTTTCCCCATCCAATCTCCAACATTTATAGTCCATTTGACAGACTGAAGCCAGATTAATCCACTAGGAACTGAACATTTCCTAAAGAATAAAATTGAAACTGTTTCCTCCCCCTGGTTTTTAAAGCTTTCCATGATCAAAACTCTAAATAAGTTTAGAATATAATTTCCTAAGTATTTCATTCAAAAATTGTACATTCCAGCCAAACTCTATTCACTGGTTAGTGCCATCCATGTCCTGAATCTTCCTGTTGAAATAGTATTTGCAACCTAAGGCAACCAAACAGAAGTCCAACCTCCTCCACAAAACCTTCCATTTTCTTTGTACTTAAACTCTTCTCTCTCTCTCTCTACTCTACATTTATTATGTGTGTGTGTGTGTGTATGTGTGTGTGTGTGTGTGTGTGTGTGTGTGTGTGAGGTAGAATACAAAACATTGAATATTGAAGTTAAATAGACTGGGTTAAAATGTGATTCTGCCCCTTAATATGATCTTTGGCAAAGTTATCAATTAGCTTCCTTAAGTTTCAGTTGCCTCATTTGTAAGTTTGGTGTACTATAAGTCTGTTCATCAAGAATTGATTTGACAATTAAATGAGATAATGCATGAAAAGACTGACACACAAAGTACTGGACATATAACGGTCTTTGCCATTATTAATGATAATGATAAAAATAACAAAACTCATACACTTTATTAAATATTAAACAAGACAGAAGTGTTTGAATAAAAGTAATGCCTTTTAAATTGTTCCACCATTTCATTCAATAGCAGAAACTATCATCAAATATTAATATTAGCTATCATTTACATATTAATTTAGAAGTATGTAATTCATATTTACATCCCCATATATTATTTACACTGGTATTTCCAGCAGACAGAGTAAGCAATTAATAAATATTTGTTGTTGAGAATGTGTGCCTTAATTTTACTATCAATTAGAGCCTGGACGTCAGAATTTCTGTCTCATTGCTTTCTAAATCCCAAAGGAACACAAAAAGTGCCTGAATGTAGTAGAAGCTCTAGAAATATCTGTGGATCATATACATGGTTGACCAAATGGTTAACTGTGTAGAAACTTTTAAATTAGTGGGTATTCAAAACCCAAAGGGAAACTCTATCCTGGAAAAATTAGTCTATTTATGTTTACATTTCACTTTCTATTCCTTTCAATGATGAGAAAGATGTTTTTTCTACAACTAGGTGGTTTATGTTACAAACTTGACAAAATATTTTTCTTTAGCCATCTGCTTTCCCATTTACCACAAATGGAAACTTAATATTCGAGCATAAACAGTCATCTTGAAGAGAACTATTTGCATCCCCAAATGTTCTTCTCCTGTTATGGATCCCAAGTAAATCACCTTCCTCTCAAAGATACAAACATTATAGATAATATGTCATAATTATTTTCATCACCAAGAATCACTAGCTATTTGCCAGTTGACAGAATACTATTTAACTTTTCCCAGCTGGAAATGTCAGTCAGCACTTGCTCTTGTATTATGTGCAAATGCATAATGACTTTCTATTAAAGATAGATAATTTTGAGGTCTGCTTCAAAGTGCATCATTACTTTCATTTTTTAAAAGCTAACTACATTTTTATTCTCAAGAATCATTGATGGAACCTGCTTTTTAGATGTGGGGAAAAAATGCTCATAATTATTCTACTTATCTTTAAAAATAAGCTGCTTCCTCTAGTTGTGTTTAGCACCTGTATTCAAAGCATTGAATTCTTTCCGGACACTAAATTATATTCATAGAGCTAAAGAGTTTAAACCTCATCAGAACAGACGGTTTTTAAGGGAAATACAGTGCAACTCTTTAGTTTCATCTCCGAAACAATGACTGTTTTCTCTTCAGGGGGCAACATTTTGTACTGCTTGTGTCCAAAAAAAGTAAGATGACCCAGAGCATTTTCTTCTTCTTTTCCCCTTATCAACTCCAAACTAAGTTCTGCCAGTTGTAATCTTTGTTTCCAAATTTTCCTTAAACTTTGCATATTTCTGCCTATTTTTGCTATTCAGCTTCTTTTCTTTGAAATACTTTCCTTGGCTTCTAGGCAACATCTACTTTTCAGGCTCTGTTTTATCACTGACTGTCCCTCCTTTGTCTTTATTCCTCTCAGCTCTTTACCCTCATATTTCCCTGGGGCTTAGGCCTTAGATAGTATCTTTTTTCTATCTGCCCTCAATCCCTTTATAAACAATCATAAACATGCATGGCACTCAAGTTTATGAGCTCAGGTTTCTACCCTGAATTCCAGATACTTAAGTACAAATTGCTACTCTATAAGCCTGCATGAGGTTTTTGTTTTGTTTTTTGTTTTTAAGATTTTATTTATTTATTTGACAGAGAGATCACAAGCAGGCAGAGAGGCAGGCAGAGAGAGAGTGGTAAGCGGGGTCTCCACCGAGTAGAGAGCCGGATGGAGAGTTTGATCCCAGAACCCTGAGACCATGACCTGGGCTGATGGCAGAGGCCCAACCCACTGAGCCACCTGGTGCCCCATGCCTGCATGAGTTTTTAGTAGGTGACTCAAAAGGAGCATGTCGGAAAGTGAGCTTGTGATCTTTCTCCTTAAGCCCTCTCCTCTCATGGATTTTCCAGTCACAGTTTATGGCAAGTCCATCTTTTTAAGACCAAAATTCTAGCAATCATTTTTTACTATTTTTCTTTCTTTCACATCCCACATCTAATTCATTAGTTCATATGAAGGGTCTATCTTCAAAATATATCTTTCCACATCTATTCTGGCCATGTTTTCATTAGTAATGTAACTGCCACTCTGTGTCAAATTTCCATCACTCTTGCTAATGCTATTACTGCAGTAGATTCCTTACTGGTCTCATTTCTCTGCCTCCTTCCATTTCCCTCTATTCTCAATGGGGAAGCTAGAGAGATCATGCCAGATCATGCCACATGTCTGCTTAAAACCCAACAATGAATTCCCATATCACACTAAGCAAATGCTTGGAGTGATCTTTCCCCACATATTCACACAGCTGGGTCCCTCCGCTCTTCAGGCTTCTCAGAGAAACTTTGCCTGAGCGTCAATTTAACATGACAACCCTCTCCAAGACTCCTGACTTTTTTTATCTTTACAACACTTACAGCTATCTAATATACTGTATCAGTGGTTCTCAAAGTGTGATGGACAGACTAACTGTAACATCCTCACCTGAGAGCTTCTTAGAAGTGAAAGTGCTCAGCCCTCAGTCTATGCCTACCGAGTCAGAAATGTGAAGGGAGACCAGCAATCTAGTTTTTTTTTTTTTTTTTTTTAAGATTTTATTTATTTATTTGACAGAGAGAGATCACAGTAGGAGAGAGGAAGGGAAGAGATCACAGAGACAGAGGAAGGGAAGCAGGCCCCCTGCTGAGCAGAGAGCCCGATGTGGGACTCGATCCCAGGACCCTGAGATCATGACCTGAGCCGAAGGCAGCGGCTTAACCCACTGAGCCACCCAGGCGCCCCAGCAATCTAGTTTTGACAAGCCTTTCAGGTGATTCTGATGCAGGCTAATTTGTGAGCAATCTTATATGCTTTCTTCATTTATTGTGTGGTACATATTATATTAAATACTATATATATAAGACATAATATATTTACTATATTTACTATAATATCTATCTATCTATCTATCTATCTATCTATATATGACATAATATATCCTCTTTCCCCAAAGGATAAAGATCATGAAAGTATCATGAGGGAAGAATTTATTTTTCTTAACTGCTGCTTCTAACCTGCTGACCTACAATATGTGTTTCACAAATATTGCCATATGAGTGAGTAAATGGAGGACTTCACATCTCCATTCCCCTCGCCCTGTTCTTCCCTCTGTCTATAATGTTCTTCTTTCTTTCCTTGTCTAATTAAGTCAGGCTCTATTTCTATATTTAATGCAGCTACCATACCCTCCTTGAAATTCCATTACTTTCTCCCTGCAACTTAATATTTTTAAGCTCTTCTCTATTTGCTTATAGGAGATTTTCTGTCATTTATTGTAACACGACACATATAATTAAGTTACCTATTTGAATGTCTACTTTCTCCACTACAAAATAAGTTCTTTGAGGGAAATTTATTTTCTACATATCTACACCATTCCACAATACAGAATACAGAGTAACTCCTCAACCAATATTTAATTATTGAATTAAATTATTGAATTAAATTTGGAAGATTGTCATCAGAGTTGTAAAACAATTGAAGATAACTGAGATGAATTTTTTTTAAAATATTTTATTTATTTATTTGACAGAGAGAGAGATCACAAGTAGGCAGAGAGGCAGGCAGAGAGAGAGGGAGAAGCAGGCTTCCCACTGAGCAGAGAGCCCGACATGGGGCTTGATCCCAGGACCCTGAGATCATGACCTGAGCCGAAAGCAGAGGCTTAACCCACTGAGCCACCCAGGCGCCCCAACTGAGATGAATTTAATGAAAACATTTTGAGTATTGGCAAGATACAGAGTGTCCAAGAAAATCAAGGGGAGGGAGGAAGCCAGGCTTTATGAGGGTCCAGGATCAAGAACCAGAAAACCTTTCTGAAATAAGGAAACTTCTTCTTCTGTGTTGACTGATGTGGGACTCCATGCACTTTACAAACAGAAGTCCTGTCTTCCCTTTGAAGAGAAGAAACAGGAGACAAGGCCTATATGTTTCCCATTTCAACTGCAAACTGAAGACTTACTGACATCACTCTATCTCTTTTCCAATTTTCCAAGTGAGAGAATCTGATTGGTCTGCTTCAGTTAGGGACTCACCCTTCATCAAATAAACTGTATTCCAACAGTTTATTCTCTGAGAATGGATGGGGGGAATGGTAGGCAGTTTAATATACCCTTTGCCTTCACACACACATGCATAGACATGCATAATTTTAAATGTATATAACCATATAAATCATTAAATAAATTTACATATGAGATAAGATTCTATACTAGTGTTATTACTATTAGATTGAAGCACTGAAGAAAAACAGAAGACTTTTTTTGCAATTCTAGCATGGGTGCAAGTACATAATATAAATACAAAAACTGAAGTTTAAAATCTTTACAAAATTGCATATAAAAGGAACTTGTATGGTCTGAAAATTTTCTAGGAACCAACCAAATCTAATTTGATGCATCTTTCTCACTAAAGTAACAGTAAAAGAAAAAAGATTGTTTCCTTTTCTTTTGCATCTGATAAGTGACATTTTAGGAACAGCAAGCCCAACAATTCTCTCATTTATGATAAAATATTTGTTAATTTTAGTTATCTCTGTTGTATCAAACAAGGAGCAGAGATACCCCCTCAACTTGCATTCTGTGTACAGGATATAGAATAAAATGAAAATAACTATAACATGTGCTTGATACAAAAGAGGGTATTGAAAGCTGTAGAGGGTAAGATACTGGTCACACAATTACAATTTTCTTTGGGGTAAAAGAAAAATCTCCTATCACTTGCATACTTTGCAATCATTCTTAAACAGAAAAAGCGGTCCCTAATCCTGCTGAATTTTGTAAGCACAAAGAAAGAACCAGAGGCCACAGAATTTCCCCAGAGCATTTTGTATTAAAATGCTATATTCAGCTCAGCTTCCTGGAACTGGTATTGATACAAGCCAATCTTCATTCAGTTCCTACATCAAGTGCTTATACTAGGTAGACAGTAGGGACCCCTCTTTATAGCACTAGAAGCACAGTGCATTCAGGTATGAAGAAAGCAGGTCAGTAATCCTTTTTTTTTTTTTTTTTTTTTTTTATTCTTTTTCTACTTACAGCCATGCCTTCTCCCTTCTGGGCACAGTAAATTTAGAGCTCTAGAGCAGGTTTTAGGAACTTCTTTTTCTTTTTCTCTGGGTGTCCATGACAGTGTTATTCTAGTAGTTTCCCTAGCATAAAGAATAGTATCAAGCAAAATATTTTAAAATGTAAATAAATTGCTAAATTACTTTCCAGATCTCCTGTCCTGTTAAAATGGTTAAAATAATGAATACATTTGGAAGACTAAATATTTATAAACTTCTAGTTGTATAGTCTAGTCCTCCATGGTATAACCTAAATAAATAATAGAGAAATACATATCTGGAACTGAGCTTGTTGCTTGAATAATTATTTTCTTTTATGAGGGTCCAGGATCAAGAACCAGAAAACCTTTCTGAAATAAGGAAACTTCTTCTTCTGTGTTGACTGATGTGGGACTCCATGCACTTTACAAACAGAAGTCTGTTTATCTAGATTCACTTGTCATTGAGCTTTCAGAGATTGGGGGCCATGCTATAGTTTATCTTTCATGCAAAGCCTAGCCCAGTGCCTATCTACCATGCAGAGCAGAGCCCAGTCTTCAGTGAATGCCATTTGAATGGACTCATCTGCTGGGTTATTGATTTATACTCACAAAACTGATTGCATAAAAGATACTCTCTACACACGATAAACAGTTAGAGGAAAATGCAATTTTATAACTCTTCGGCAATGAGCTTAAAGTCAGCCATTTCTATGCTTTGTTTTCCAAGAGGGGAATAATAAAATAAAATAATGATAGACCATTTATTTACCTGTCAGTCCTTCTGACACTTTTCTGAGATCATTTAGGTCTAATGCAGTTCTTTTATTTCCTTTATAGATGCCGATGTTTTTAATAGGAAAAAAAAAAAAAGATTCTCTTGAAGTCTATTTGGAGTTTTCTGCTTTCTCTCAGACTCTTTGATGTATTTCAAGAAATATAGCACTTAAAAAGTGCATTGTGTCCTCATGCACATTAACCCCCTGCAAACCACCATCAAATGAAAAAAAGAAAGGAAAAAAAAAGGAGAGACAAGTGTAGGGCTGTTATATTTAGTTTATATTTCTCCCTTTTACACTCCTTTTCACAGCCTCTCTGATGTAGACTCCCAGCCATCTCGCACATGCTAGGACTCTGAAATTTGTTTTCACTACCATAAAACACCGAAGAAACATGATTCACAGCCTGATGAACTCTCTTTGTGGTTGTGAATATACCTTATTCACTCAATAATTTTCAGCAAGAAACAGTGAAATATGTGACAGGGGAAGGTCCAGGCCTGACACCACTCCATACAAACTACTTTCCTTCATGTAAAAGTAGCACATTTACCCTTGGCATGACAAGCATTGGAAGAAATCAAGAGGGTCTGTAGGGATAAAAGGTTATACTGTATCCTTTATTCTTCTGAACATTTTAAAACACTATTTTTTTTTAAACACTACTTTAGAAATTTTTTCAGAGCTGTATTCAGAGCTGTATATATATATATATATATATATATATATATATATATATATATTAGTTTTTCTATTTATGAGGGAATAAATGAGCATTTGTCAATGTGACAATATGTGAAGTTGTATTTTTTATTAATTATTTTTATTAACATATCATGTATTATTTGCCCCAGAGGCACAGGTCTGTGAATCGTCAGGCTTACCCATTTCACAGCACTCACCAGATCACATACCCTCCCCAAAGTCTGTAAACCAAATACCCTCTCCATACCCCTCTCCCCCACAGCAACCCTCAGTTTGTTTTGTGAGATTAAGAGTCTCTTATGGTTTGTTTCCCTCCCAATCCCATCTTGTTTCATTTTTTCCCTCCCTACCCTCCAAACCCCCTACCCTGCCTCTCAAATTTCTCATATCTGGGAGATCATATGATAATTATCTTTCTCTGATTGACTTACTTCGCTCAGCATAATACCCTCTAGTTCCATCCATGTTGTTGGAAATGGCAAGATTTCATTTCTTTAGATGGCTGCGTAGTATTCCATTGTGTGTGTGTGTGTGTGTGTGTGTGTGTGTGTGTGTGTGTGTACATATTCTTTATCCATTCATCTATTGATGGACATCTAGCTTCATTATATAGTTTGGCTATTGTGGACACTGCTGCTATAAACATTCCAGTGCACGTGCTCCTTCAGATCACTGCATTTGTATCTTTGGGGTAAATACCCAGTAGTGTGATTGCTGGGTCACAGGGTAGCTCTATTTTCAACTTTTTGAATAACCTCCATACTGTTCTCCAGAGTGGCTGCAACAGCTTGAATTCCCACCAACAATATAGGAGGGTTCCCCTTTATCCACATCCTTACCAGCACCTGTGATTTCCTGACTGGTTAATTTTAGCCATTCTGACTGGTGTGAGCTGGTATCTCACTGTGGTATGATTTGTGTTTTCCTGATCCCCAGTGATGTTGAGCACATTTCATGTGTCTCTTGGCCATCTGGATGTCTTCTTTGGAGAAATGTCTGTCCATGTCTTCTGCCCATTTTTGATTGGATTATTTGTTCTTTGGTGTTGAGTTTGATAAATTCTCTATATATTTTGGATACTGCCCTTTAATCTAATATGTCAGTTGCGAATACCTTCTCCCATTCTATGGGCTGTCTTTTGGTTTTGTTGACTATTTCCTTTGCTGTGCAAAAGCTTTTGATCTTGATGAAGTCCCAATAGTTCATTTTTGCCCTCAGTTCCCTTGTCTTTGGCGATGTTTCTAGGAAGAAGTTGCTGTGACTGATGTTGAAGATGATCTTGCCTGTGTTCCCCTCAGGGATTTTGATGGGTTCCTGTCTCAAATTGAGGCCTTTCATCCATCTTGAGTCTATTTTCATGTGTGGTGGAAGGAAATGATCCAATTTCATTCTTCTGTATGTGGCTGTCCAATTTTCCCAACACCATTTGTTGAATAGACAGTCTTTTTTCCACTGGATATTCTTTCCTGATTTGTGGAAGATTAGCTGGCCATAGAGTTGAGGGTCTATTTCTAGGCTCTATATTCTGTTCCACTGATCTATGTGTCTATTTTTGTGCCAGTAACACACTGTCACGATGATTACTGCTTTGTAATACAACTTGAAGTCTGAAATTGTGATGCCACCAAATTTAGCTTTCTTTTTCAATATTCCTCTGACTATTTGGGGACTATTCTAGTTCCATACAAATTTTAGGACAATTTGTTCAACTTCTTTGGAAAAAAAAAAAAAGGTATTTTGATGGGGATCCTGTTAAATATTTCTTTAGGTAGCATAGACATTTTTACAATAATTGTTCTTCCAAAGTATGGTTTCCCATTTCTTTGTATCTTCTTCAATTTTTTTTATGAGTACTTCATAATTTTCTGAGTACAAATTCTTTGCCTCTTTGGTGAGGATTATTTCTAGGCATCTTCCGGTTATGGGTGCAATTATATATAGGACTAATTCCTTAATTTCTCTTTCTTCTGTCATGCTGCTGGTGTATAGAAATGAAACTGACTTCTGTGCATTGATCATATATCCTGACAGTTCTTAAATCCTGCATGAGTTCTAGCAGATTTGGAGTAAAGTATTTTGGGTTTTCCTCATAAAGTATCATATCATCTGCAAAGAGTGAGAGTTTGTTGTCTTCTTTGCTGATTCAGATGCCTTTTGTTTCTTTTTGTTGTCTGATTGCTGAGGCCAGGATTTCCAGTAGTTTGTTGAATAGCAGTGGTGATAATGGATATCCCTCCCCTGTTCCTGACCTTAGGGGAAAAGTTCTCAGTTTTTCCCCATTGAGAATGATATTTGCTATGGGTTTTTCATAGATGGCTTTGATGATATTGAGGTATGTACACTCTACCTCTACACTTTGAAGAGTTTTGATCAAGAAAGGATGCTGTACTTTGTCAAATGCTTTTTCAGCATCTATTGAGAGTATCATAGGGTTCTTGTTCTTTCTTCTATTAATGTATTGTATCACATTGATTGATTTGTGAATATTGAACCAACCTTGCAGCCCTGGAATAAATCCCACTTGGTCTTGGTGAATAATCCTTTTAATGTACTGTTGGATCCTACTGGCTAGTATTTTGGTGAGATTTTTCACATCTGTGTTCATCAAGGATATTGGTCTGTAATTCTCCTTTTTGATGGGGTCCTTGTTTGGTTTTGGGATCAAGGTAATGCTGGCCTCCTAAAATGAGTTTGGAAGTTTTCCTTCCACTTCTATTTTCTGGAACAGTTTCAGGAGAATAGGTATTAATTCTTCTTTAAATGCTGGTAGAATTCCCGTGGGAAGCCATCCGGCCCTGGGCTCTTGTTTGTTGGGAGATTTTTGATGACTGCTTCAATCTCCTTACTGGTTATGGGTCTGTTCAGGTTTTCTATTCCACTCTGGTTCAATTGTGGTAGTTTTTATGTCTCTAGGAATGCTTCCATTTCTTCCAGATTGGCAAATTTGCTGGTATATAATTACTCATAATGTGTTCTTAAAATTGTTTGTATTTCTTTGGTGTTGGTTGTGATCTCTCTGCTTTCATTCGTGATTTTATTTGTTTCCATCTTTTCTCTTTTCTTTTCAATAAGTCTGGCCAGGGGCTTATCAATCTTTTCAATTCTTTGAAAGAACCAGCTGCTAGTTTTGTTGATTTGGTCTATTATTTATTTATTTATTTATTTATTTATTTATTTTTGGTTTCTATTCCAGTGATTTCTGCTCTGATCCTTATTATTTCTCTTCTTCTTCTGGGTTTAAGCTTTCTTTTCTGTTCTTTATCCAGCTCCTTTAGGTGTAGGGTTAAGTTGCGTACTTGAGACCTTCCTTGTTTCTCAGGAAAGACTTGTATAGCTATACATTTTCCTCTCAGAACTGCCTTTGCTGTGCCTCACAGATTTTGAATGGTTGTGTTTTCATTTTCATTTGTTTCATGATATTTTTCAATTCTTCTTTAATTTCCTGGTTGATCCACTCATTCTTTAGTAGGATGCTCTTTAGCCTCCATGTATTTGAGTTCTTTCCAACCTTCCTCTTGTGATTGAGTTCTAGCTTCAGATAATTGTGGTCTGAAAATAAGCAGGGAATGATTCTTATCTTTTGGTACCAGTTGAGACCTGATTCGTGACCCAGGATGGAATCTATTCTGGCGAATGGTCCATGTGCACTAGAGAGGAATGTGTATTTTGTTGCTTTGGGATGGAATATTCTGAATATATCTGTGATGTCCATCTGGTCCAGTGTGTCATTTAAGACCTTTATTTCCTTCCTGATCTTTTGCTTGGATGATCTGTCCATTTCAGTGAGGGGGTTGCTAAAGTCCACTATTATTATTGTATTCTTGTCGATGTGTTTCTTTGATTTTGTTATTTTTTTCCTTTAAATTAATTATTTATTTATTTCACAGAGAGAGAGAGAGAAAGAGAGAGAGGGATCACAAGCAGGCAGAGAGGCAGGCAGAGAGAGAGAGGAGAAGCAGGCCCCCTGCTGAGCAGAGAGCCCGATGTGGGGCTCAATCCCCAGACCCTGAGATCATGACCTGAGCTGAAGGCAGAGGCTTAACCCACTGAGCCACCCAGGTGCCCCATTTGATTTTGTTATTAATTGGTTTATATAGTTGGCTGCTCCCATGTTAGGTGCATAGATATTTAAAATTGTTAAATCTTCTTGTTGGACAGACCCTTTAAGTATGATGTGGTGTCCTTCCTCATCTCTTATTATAGGCTTTGGCTTAAAATCTAATTGATCTGATATAAGGATTGCCACCCTGCTTTCTTTGGATGTCCATTAGCATGGTACATTGTTTTAGACCCCCTCACTTTCAATCTGGAGGTGTCTTTGCTCTAAAATGAGTTTCTTGCAAGCAGCATGTTGATGGATTTTGTTTTTTTTTATCCACTCTCATAATCTGTGACTTCCGATTGGGGCATTTAGCCCATTTACATTCAGGGTAACTATTGAGAGATATGAATTTAGTGCCATGGTATTGCCTGAAAGATGACTGTTACTGTATATTTTCTCTGTTGCTTTCTGGTCTACTACTTTTAGGCTCTCTCTCCGCTTAGAGGACCCCTTTCAACAGTTCCTGGAGAGCTGGTTTGGTGTTTTCAAATTCTTTTAGTTTTTGTTTGTCTTGGAAGCTTTTTATCTCTCCTTCTATTTTCAATAACAGCCTAGCTGGATATAGTATTCTTGGCTGCATGTTTTTCTTTTTTAGTGTTCTGAATATATCATGGCAGTTCTTTCTGTCCTGCCAGGTCTCTTTGGATAAGTCTGCTGCCAATCTAATATTTTTACCATTGTATGTCACAGACTTCTTGTCCCGAGCTGCTTTCAGGAGTTTCTCTTTGTCACTAAGATTTGTAAGTTTTACTATTAGATGACGGGGTGTGGACCTATTCTTACTGATTTTGAGGGGCATTCTCTGTGCCTCCTGGGTTTTGATGCTTGTTCCCTTTGCCATATTAGGAAAATTCTCTAACATAATTCGCTCCAATATACCTTCTGCCACTCTTTCTCTTTCTTCTTCTTCCAGAATCCCAATTATTCTAATATTGTTTTGTCTTATGGTATCACCTTTCTCTCAAATTCTCCCCTCATGCTCTGGTAGTTGTTTGCTCTCTTTTGCTCCACTTCTTTATTCTCTTGGTCTTCTATATCGCTAACTCTCTCTTCTGCCTCATTTATCCTAGCACTAAGAGCCTCCATTATTTTTTAATTAACATATAATATATTATTAGCCCCAGGGGTACAGGTCTGTGAATCGTCAGGCTTACACACTTCATAGCACTCACCATAGCACATACCCTCCCCCGTGTCCATAAGAGAGCCTCCATTTTTTATTGCACCTCATTAATAACTTTTTTGATTTCAACTTGGTTAGATCTTAGTTCTTTTATTTCTCCAGAAAGGGATTTTTTTTTTTTTCCCGGAAAGGCTTTCCCTAATATCTTCCATGCCTTTTTTCAAGCCCAGCTAGCACTTTGAGAATTGTCATTCTGAACTCTAGTTCTGATATATTACCAGTGTCTTTATTGATTAGGTCCCTAGCTGTCCAGACTACCTCTTGTTCTTTTTTTTTTTTTCTTTTGTGGTGAGTTTTTCCAGACTTGTCATTTTATCCAGATAAGAATATATGAACAAGAAAATAAAATAGTAAAAGGCTGGTAAAGTCCCCAGGAAAATGTATGCTAACCAAATCAGAAGAGACTCATAATCATGGGGAGAAGAAAGGGGGAAAAAAGATTAAAAAAAAAACTATCTATATGTCTATATCTATATCTATCTACATCTTTATATCTATAAATAGATATTAGACTGGTGAATAGAACACAGCCACCCACTTGATTTGGGGTGAATTCTGGCCTGTTAGATAAAACTACCTCCCATAATTTTAAAGAACAACACAAAGTGTGTGTGTTAGTGTGTGTGTTTGTGTGTATATATACACATACATAAATACAACAATAAGGGTAAACATGAGGAAGGGATGGAATATGACTGTAAAGATGAAAAATTAAAATAAAAATATATAAAGGAATTGATAAATGCAAACAGTACTTCAGATTATTAAAATTTAATACATAGTAACACATATTTGGAGGGATGTGGGAATGGTTGGGAAGTAAATATGAGGGAAAGGTTATTACTATAATATTCTCTCTCTTTCTCTCTCTCTTTCTCTTTATCCCAGGATTTTGTGTCCTGGGAAAGGAAGGATTAAATTAGACTTTTAAATAAATAAATATGTATTAATGTGGGATCTAAATTGTAGCAATTTTTCCTTTGCATATACCACTTTCACTTAATGATTCCTCTCCTTTTTCATCTTTGTTAGGCAAAGGTGCATCTTTATATGCGTCTTTCATTGACAACATAATATCACAAACAAAGCTGAATTTTTGTATGGGCAAAGCATGAAAGAAATTGGTGAAATAACCGAAGCATCAACATTACTAGATTTTGCATTAGGGAAAGTTACATGTTCATAAGACTCAAATCTCAGCATTTGGGAAGCCTCTTTTCTCTTCTGTTGTTTACTGGGATATCAGATGCCAGTGTGATTTAAGTCTAGTTATGAAAATTTGTTTCTGCATTTCCTCTTCATTAATATAAGAATGATATCATATGTCAGCTGTAGATACCTACTGGTATTGGTTGTTCAGGATACCTTCACTCTTTCTCTAGTTACAAATTTTTCATTCCTCCGGGAAACACAGAGTTCTATTTGAGGTGCCCCAGCTGGTCTCATGACCCAGCCCTGCTCACCAGCATTACCTAATATTAGCACAGATTTTAGTTAAAGGGTAGGCATGTTACACTAACTGTCCAAACTAAGTGTCATTGGGGTGTTTTCTGCCTATGCCTTAAAAAAAAAAAAAAATTCTCTTTCCACAGAAGCTATTTAATGTCAGAATGTGGGTCATTGCCCACTATCATGCCCATCATTGGAAGACAGCCTATTTAAGAGATTGAAGGAAAAGGATCTCTAAAGATATCACTTGAACCTGAATCCAGCCATATCTTGTGCCAAAACATCCTGGATTTTTCAGTGACTTAAACTAACTAATTTATTTTTGTGTGTAAGATAACTTGAATTTTAATGCTATATTAACACCACTAAGAAACACAAACTTAATAGAGATGCAACATGGTGAAGGAGTAACAGACTTAAATGACATCAGGTAGCAGGACTTCAGCTAGATAGTTATCAAAGCATTCTAAATACCTATAAAATCTACTGGAGACCAAAGGGAAGAAGAGTAGCAATTCTAGGAACAGAAAATTGACCACTTTCTGAAAGGTAGGATATACAGAGAAGTGAATCTGAAATGATAGGAAGAAAGACCATGGGGGAAGGGCCGGCTTCTGGCAAGTGGTGGAACAGCAGAGCACAAAAATCAGAACTTGTAGAAATCTGCTATACTGAGGGACATCACTCCAGAGACTAAGAGGGTTTGGAGCCCTCATGGGGACAGTGTGGTCTCAGGTCCCCTGGGGTCACAGAAATATTGGGGATGTCTGAGTGTGGCAGAGTTCCCAGGTATCAGAGTGGAGAAACTGACTGCAGAGACAGAGCCAAGAAGTGAGCTTTCAGATTGGGGTTACCTTAAACCATGATCCAAGGCACAGTTGGGCCACTGCTCTTTGAGCAGGGACTCCACTAGTGACAGATCCAGAAATACTCCTCCTTCCTCCTCCAGGAGGAGTGGTGCAGGAACACACAGCAGAAATCAGCTGGGTTTGGAGACTCCAAATAGGGGCTGTGTACCAGATATAGAAACATTTGGTCATAGGCTGGTGAGCTCGAAGTGCGGCTGGAGACTAGGGAGACAGGAGTGGTTGACTGCTTTCTTCAGAGGCACACTGAGGAGTGGGGACCAAGCTTTTGGCTCCTCTGGGCTGGAGATTGGGAGGCTGCCATTTTTATTCTCATCTTCCAGAGCTCTACAGAAGGTGATCAGGGAACAAAAGCTTCGGAGAGCAAACCCGAGCTGTTTGCTTAGCTTGGCCCCTGGCAAGAGTGGTGCAATTCCACCTCAGGCAAAATCATTTTATACTTCCTCCAACAGACCCCTATGCCATAAGGTCAGCAAGAACATCCAGCCAAGACAAAGATCACCAATCAAGGAGAACAGTGGAACTGCAGAGCTAGGGGAAAGCAACACAAAGAATTCATGGCTTTTTCCCCATGATCCTCTAGAATTGTAAAGATTTTTTTTTTAATTTTATTTTTTCTTATTCTATTTTTTCAAACTTTAAATCTTTCACTTTTAATGTTTTTTAACTAGTTTATCTTAACAATACCTTTCTAAAAAAAAAATATATATATATATATACATATATATATATATTTTGAAACCATCATTCTTATAGTCATATTTTATCCCTCCATTGTATTTAATCTTATTTTTTGTATAAATTTAGTATTATTTTTAATTTTTGGAATATAATTTCTTCTAATATATCAAAATAAAAGCAAAATCTAACACATGGCTTTGATCTAGTCTCCACCCTAAGCACATTGTCTCTTCTTATATTTTTCGTTTCTTAACCAACTTATCTTATGAAATACATATATGCATTTTTTCCTAAATTTTCATCTTTACAGTCATTCCATCCCTTCCTCATGTTTACCCTTATTGTTGTATTTATGTATGTATACACACACACACACACACACACACACTTTTTGTTGTTCTTTAAAATTATGGGAGATAGTTTTATCTAACAGGCAAGAATTCACCCCAAATCAAGTGGGTGGCTGTGTTCTATTCACCAGTCTAATATCTATATATAGATATAGAGATGTAGATAGATATAGATATAGACATATAGATAGTTTTTTTTTTTAATCTTTTTTCCCCCTTTCTTCTCCCCATGATTATGAGTCTCTTCTGATTTGGTTAGCATACATTTTCCTGGGGACTTTACCAGCCTTTTACTATTTTATTTTCTTGTTCATATATTCTTATCTGGATAAAATGACAAGTCTGGAAAAACTCACCACAAAAGAAAAAAAAAAAAAGAACAAGAGGTAGTCTGGACAGCTAGGGACCTAATCAATAAAGACACTGGTAATATATCAGAACTAGAGTTCAGAATGACAATTCTCAAAGTGCTAGCTGGGCTTGAAAAAAGGCATGGAAGATATTAGGGAAAGCCTTTCCGGGAAAAAAAAAAAAAATCCCTTTCTGGAGAAATAAAAGAACTAAGATCTAACCAAGTTGAAATCAAAAAAGTTATTAATGAGGTGCAATAAAAAATGGAGGCTCTCTTATGGACACGGGGGAGGGTATGTGCTATGGTGAGTGCTATGAAGTGTGTAAGCCTGACGATTCACAGACCTGTACCCCTGGGGCTAATAATATATTATATGTTAATTAAAAAATAATGGAGGCTCTTAGTGCTAGGATAAATGAGGCAGAAGAGAGAGTTAGCGATATAGAAGACCAAGAGAATAAAGAAGTGGAGCAAAAGACAGCAAACAACTACCAGAGCATGAGGGGAGAATTTGAGAGAAAGGTGATACCATAAGACAAAACAATATTAGAATAATTGGGATTCTGGAAGAAGAAGAAAGAGAAAGAGTGGCAGAAGGTATATTGGAGCGAATTATGTTAGAGAATTTTCCTAATATGGCAAAGGGAACAAGCATCAAAACCCAGGAGGCACAGAGAATGCCCCTCAAAATCAGTAAGAATAGGTCCACACCCCGTCATCTAATAGTAAAACTTACAAATCTTAGTGACAAAGAGAAACTCCTGAAAGCAGCTCGGGACAAGAAGTCTGTGACATACAATGGTAAAAATATTAGATTGGCAGCAGACTTATCCAAAGAGACCTGGCAGGACAGAAAGAACTGCCATGATATATTCAGAACACTAAAAAAGAAAAACATGCAGCCAAGAATACTATATCCAGCTAGGCTGTTATTGAAAATAGAAGGAGAGATAAAAAGCTTCCAAGACAAACAAAAACTAAAAGAATTTGAAAACACCAAACCAGCTCTCCAGGAACTGTTGAAAGGGGTCCTCTAAGCGGAGAGAGAGCCTAAAAGTAGTAGACCAGAAAGCAACAGAGAAAATATACAGTAACAGTCATCTTTCAGGCAATACCATGGCACTAAATTCATATCTCTCAATAGTTACCCTGAATGTAAATGGGCTAAATGCCCCAATCGGAAGTCACAGATTATGAGAGTGGATAAAAAAAAACAAAATCCATCAACATGCTGCTTGCAAGAAACTCATTTTAGAGCAAAGACACCTCCAGATTGAAAGTGAGGGGGTCTAAAACAATGTACCATGCTAATGGACATCCAAAGAAAGCAGGGTGGCAATCCTTATATCAGATCAATTAGATTTTAAGCCAAAGCCTATAATAAGAGATGAGGAAGGACACCACATCATACTTGGGTTGAGGCACTGAATGAGTCGTGGGGAGAAGTTAAGAAATATAAAGACTTTGGATGAAGTACTCTATATGGAAGGAAACATCAACATTGGGGAAGATCTCTCACATTTTCCAAGTACTTGGATACTATTTCAATTCCCTGTTTTCCAGCCCACAAAATATAGCAGTCCCTGCTGACCTGCAAGGGATATGTTTTAAGACCCCAGTGGACATCTGAAACCACAGATAGTACCCAATTCATATATACTAGGTTCTTTTTCTTATACATATATACCTATGATAAAATTTAATTTATAAATTAGGCACAGTAGGATATTACCAACAACAACTAAGAATAGAATAATTAATATATTATAATAAAAGTTAAATGAATGTTATCTTTCCTCTCACCCTCTCAAAATATCTTATTATAGTATACTCACTCTTCCTCTTGTGATGTTGTGAAATGATAAAATGCCTGCATGGAGAGATGAAGCAAGATGAATGACATAAGCAATTTACATAGTGTTAAACTATTAATGACACTGGCCTTCTGGCAATATGTTAGAAGGAAGATCATCCACTTTTGGACTGTGGTTGGCCCAAGTAACTAAAACCAAGGAAAGTGAAACCCTACACAAGGATACTATAGACTTCTCTTGGAATTCTGGACTTCCATTCTCAACTCTGCAGTGTCGCAGATTCTTGACTATTCTTGCCTCCACTCTTCCCAAAAATCTTACTTTTTAGTTCTTTAGATGATCAAAGCTTTTAGCTTGAAAATGATATCACTCGTCCATGTAAATAAAAGTATTCTTGCTTCAGAATTAATACATTCGTGTTTCTCCCATATTTGTGCATTTCAGGACCATTTCCTCAAGATCCTGTCTCTTTCCAGGCCACAGACTCTCATAGTAAGGATTTTATGCATGCTGCATAATCAGTGTAAATATCTTTCACTATCCCCCCAATCAAATCCTACCCAAAGGGATTGTTCTGACCAGAAAAATAGATCTTCTAAGCTCTGGGCCATATTCAAAGAGATAAATCAAAAAGCAACTGGTTTCTAAAGTTCTCATGAAATGAATATCACAGCTATTTGTTAGCAGTCTAGCAGAGCAAGAAATAAGATACCAAATAAAGTGTGAAAAATAGTTTTAAAATTTTCATATCCCAGATTTAGGAGTTTCTGTTAAATATGCTCAAGGGGAGTTTACATGAAATCTTAGTATATTATAAATAACATTTTTGAGACTATTAGGCTTGATAAAACTTAAAAATGCCGTTCTATCATGTCACAATCAGAATTTACATATATCTTTTATAGACAAATACATGAAATTTCTTCTAATATTACTTTTTTGTAGTAAAGATTGTGAGTCTGTCTAGGATAAGGCATGATACATACAAGTTTTTGGTTTGGTTTTTTACGACACAAATGTTGATGCTGAACTGAGCTAAAATCAGTCATTTATTTCTTTTGCACAAACAATATATTATGCACCCACTTCATAAACAATGAGCCCTCAAGTGGCTTCTACAACTCTCCTTCAAAACATGTGTGATGCTTTTATATTTTCCTTATTGTTCCTTGGCTGTATACCTCAAAAGAAAGAGAAAAATAATCTCTGCTACGAAACACTTGGAATGCTGTTCCTCAAATTGGTTACTAATTATTATCTTGCTTGAAAAAGTTTATCTAGCAGTTGTGTAATATTTAGAGCTGAGTGAAAATGGCTAGAATTTTGTAAACTACCATTTAATTCACTATTTAGGCTTCCACACTCCCCTGACAGCATTTTGTATCATTAGATTCCAAAATCATGTCTTTTTACCTATAGGAAATAATCTCTCTGCAAGTTTCTTTTCTTCTTTTGCTTGTTCTTAAGATGTTACATATTCCTTGGATTTTCTATTTTAGGAAAGAAGTCCTAGTGTCTTCTGGAAAGTTCATTCTTACCCAAGGTTTCAACCACCACCAACATGTAAGTATACTGTTCATTCTTACCCAAGGTTTCAACCACCACCAACATGTAAGTATACTGTAAGCATTTACCAGGAGCTCAGACTTCTAACTTCACAACCCCATATAGAGAGCTTTTAACATGGAAGTAAAACAGCATAAAACAAGAAACTAGATAGATAAATAGATAGATGATAGATAGATAGATAGATAGATAGATAGATAGAATGATAGATAGATGATCTCAGTTCACTCTGAACTGCATAATTTTTCTATCTAGATTCCCCAGTCTTCCTTTTTTCACATGATCATCCTTTAAGACTCAACCCAAATGTCACCTACTTTGTCTCTTCTCCATGTGAAATTCATCTCTACATCCTCTTTCTTTCAGTTAATATTTGCATTATTGTATATGTCATACTTTACTGAGTTTTACTTACCTAAAAATTCCTACCTAATATCTTGGAGTCTCTTAAGAAAAAGGATGCTGTCAATGAAAGCTTTATATGTTTTTGGTATATTTAAAGTTATTTTTTAAAGTTATGGAAGTTATGGATATGATAATATTTAATAAAATGAAAATTATTTCAAAGTGTTGCTGAAATAACAGGTTTTTATTGATGATATGTATTTTTACAATCAATAGAAAATAAACTTCTACTTCTTCATATGGTCCCTTCATATGTTTTATATTAAAAGCCTGAGAATCAATAATGAGAGTCTGTGTATTTTTATAAAAACAAAACAAAACAAACCAAACAAAAAAATTGAGCAAGCTTGATTAACATGACTTTTAACTATGACAAAAGGATATAAAATTTGTCTGAAAACAATTCCTATTCACAGGGCTGTAGTGGCTTTTATTCTGTGTTATTCCATCCCACTATTGTGTGTTATCTATGAATTGCAATTTTATACCTGTGTATGTTTTGATGTCATTTAGTATTCATATTCTGTTTCTTAGATACTCCATAATAATTGAGCTAGCGTGATTTGGCCTAAAAATCCTTAAATATTTTTCTCAAAGACAGTGCCCTAATCTTTTCTTTTTTGGGACATATACCTAGAATTGACTAAACATATATAAGATATTGTTAATAGAAATTTTAAAAAATATTTAAGCATTTCTGTCTCCTTTAATAGTTTACAACTGTAATTATACTTTGCATTTTCATTCGAACTGTTTCTTCCTCTTCTTGTCTGGAATGGAATGCCTACTCTTAGAAATCTCTTTTTTTTTTTTTTTAAGATTTTATTTATTTATTTGACAGACAGAGATCACAAGCAGGTAGAGAGGCAGGTTAACCCTCTGAGCCACCCAGGCACCCAGAAATCTCCAGCCATCCTTTATCATTCAGTCCCCGTTAATTTTCTTAGAGTATGGCAGGATATTGAAAATAAGATTGCTGGAGTTTGGTGAGAACTAATTTAAATAAGAGTCTTTTTTTTTTTTTTAAAGATTTTATGTATTTATCAGAGGGAGAGAGGGGGAGAGAGCGAGCACAGGCAGACAGAATGGCAGGCAGAGGCAGAAGCAGGCTCCCTGCTGAGCAAGGAGCCCGATGCGGGACTCGATCCCAGGACGCTGGGATCATGACCTGAGCCGAAGGCAGCTGCTCAACCAACTGAGCCACCCAGGTGTCCCATTAAATAAGAGTCTTTTTAAAAAAGGTATATGTGCGATGATCAGGGCTTAAATATAGCAAGGGAAGGAAAAGCTATCTGATATATTCAGAGGCCTTTACATTCTGTTCTTATTTGGGATTGTGTTCTACATGCTTGGAAACTAAGAGAACTTAGATCCAGATAAATGAGGTTATTTGTGTTGAATTTCTGCATGGAATCTGGGTGATTTGGATTAAGTTCTCCTTTGCCTATACAACAGTTTGCAAAAAGAAGTAAACACAAACATATACACACACACATATATAATATAGATATTAATATTAAAGTGGAGAATTATATCCTTGGTATTAAGAAAGAATGTGGCATTTGTAAATTCGTTACTCAATAAATTCATAATATTTACCCCCATTTTTACCCAGTTTACTAGAAGTTTCAGGGTTACTTCTGTTATTATTTCCTTTCTGTTGAGAGAATTTTTTTAAATCATTCTTTAAGGGTAGAACTGCTAACAACAAATTATCTTATTAGTTTGTCTAACAACACCATTATGTCCTCTTCATTCTTAATTTCTTTTTTCTTTTAGGAATTAAGAAATATTTCTACAATATTATTGTTTACAGTTCTTTTCTTTTAGTACATGAAAAACATTTTGCTACTTCCTTCTGGAAGAAGGTGAAAAATCTGCTGTCATTTGATTTGGTGTTCTCTTACAAGTAATGTAAAACTATTCTCTAGTTGCTTTCAAGATACTTTCATTGTCTTCAATTTTTAGAAGTTTAATATGATGGGCTCTAGCTTGAATTTATTTGTATTTATCCTTTTTGGAGTTTACTTGGCTTATTAAATCTGTAGGCTTTGTGCTTCTGCAAGTAGGGTAAGTTTTAAGCCGCTATTTCTTTGAATATTCTTTTAGACCTATTCACTCTCTTCTCTCAATCTAGGAGTTCAATGATAGAGACTTATTTCATTTGTCATTGTCCTTGATATGGTTTTGTGGAGCTTTATTCAGGGGAGGGCTCTATTTTCTCTCTGTTGTTCAGATTGTTCCAATCTGAACAAGTCCTCAAGTTCACTGATTCTATACTCTGTTATGTCTACTCTCAGGCCATTCAGCAATGGATATTATATTATCAGACTTTGGATGCCACTCACTTTTCCCTTTTGGCAGGCATTCTTTGTGTTGAGGTGTAGCAAGCCAAGTTTGGGTGTGTGTTCAGCTTTCTTCTGGACCTTACCAATGCTACCTCAGGAAAAGTGATGAAAGCTGACTCAGACTGCCTTGGGGTAAAAATTCAGGGGGTATTTTCTGGTGAAAGTGGGAAACCAACAACACTGACCTGTTGCTTCTAAGGGGCGTAACTAAGGTAAACTCAGCTTCCCAGTGAGCTGACACCAGGGCAGAGAGAAGCATAGGAGTGACTCACACTCCTTTTAACTGCAGGGTGGGGCAGAAGCTTAGGCTCTAGGGCTTGACTGCTTGTTTCACTCAGGGGCCTGATACTACCCTGGAAAAGAGAGAGAAGCATCATCTACTTCCAATGAATACAGGATGGAAGATAGAAATGCCTCTGCCTGTTTCTGTGCCAGCTGGGTGGGGAGAGTGGAAGATCAGCTCTGCATTCAGCTCAGTTAAAACTACAGAAGCAGAGTGTGGTGATTTTTCCATTATGTTTGGCTGAAATAAGTTAAGTGTTGCTAAAAAGGTTTTCTGTTGTGAAGCACATTTTTTCCAGATATTTTGACTAGGGGAAAAGAGTTAAAAGGTTTTTTTTTTGTTGTTGTTGTTGTTGTTATTGGTAATTTGTTTCATTTGCCAATGCTTATTGGTAATTTCAGGTTAGGGACTTCTAGAGCCCTCTCTCCAGGATATACGAAGGGATAAGAAATTAAGGGAATTCATCACCAACTATGGAAAACCTTAGACAGTGTGCCTTCTTTTAAATAGTATTTTATTTGTTAATTTTGAGAGAGAGAGAGTACATGAGTTGGGGGGTTTGGACAGGGGAGGAGAAAAAGAGAGAGAGAGAATCTCAAACAGGCTCTATGCACAGCTCTGGAGCTTGATGCAGGGCTCAATTTCAGGACCCTGAGATCATGATCCGAGCTAAAATTGAGAGTCAGAAGCTCAACCAACTGAGCCACCCAGGTGCCTTGGCAGTGTGCCTTCTTTCCACTTTTCGGAGTGTTCTTGTTTGTGGTGTCATTTCCAGGATTTTGTTTGTGCTTCAGAAGAAGGTAGATCATCCATCCTTATTGCAATAGCTATTTCTGTCCGTCATCACTTCACCCTGTCCACCTTCCACTGATAGACATGTAGTCTCCTCCTCATACTTCACTTCTTCCCAGAATTCTCTCAACTCTTTCTGTAAGCTTCTAGAGGCTATTTCTTAGATAGGTATTCTTAGCTACGCACAGACATAAGCCATTTTACCTTCCTTTGTCTTCTCTCCAAAAACAACATTATCTGTGAAGCCTTGTAAAAGTGCATCCTCTTGCTTGTGCAATTTTGATGATGAATTTTTAAAATCACACTGTGTTAGTTCCATATTGGTCCAAACATATTGTGTTAAAGTTGGAAAAATATCCACCCTTCAGGCCCATACCTGTTCAGGAAGTACCAAAGTAAGTCATGGTGATTTAAAGAGGGTCACTTTCACTTCTAATAGCTCAAAAGATTTTTGTGTAATTATGGCGGGTTGAATAGTATCCTGCAAACATTCGTATCTACTCAGAATGTGTGACTGTGACATTATGTAGAAATACTGTCTTTATGGAAGTAATCAAATGAAGAGGAGGTTGTAGTGGGTTAGAATGGGCCTGAAATCCAATATGATTCCTGTCACTATACTAGAAAAAATTTGGACAGAGAGATACACAAGGGAGAGCTAAATGAATTGGACTTCCTCATCTGGACTTACAAGTGCTAGCCTGGGAGCAGGTTTGTCCATACGGCAGGATGGGAGCTAACCTTTGAAGAAGCAGAGGAGACTTCTGACTCCCTGGAATATCTGATCCGTGAGGGACTGAGGGGCACAGGGCTCAAAAACCATGCCCAGTACATTTGCTTAGCTTCTACTCTGTGCCCAGAAAAGTGAAGTCCTGAGTTCATAAATTAATTAGAGAAAACAGAAAGCTAAAGCAGAACATAGCAAGTAGATTGTGGTAAATGATTTTCCCCTAACTTTTTCTTAGACAAGGGACATGTATATTGTTATTGAGTTTTTCTATGTCTTTAATTTAGGTCAAATTCCAGTCAAATTCCAGAACTCTTTTTTTACT
Source organism: Mustela erminea (assembly GCF_009829155.1). Taxonomy (NCBI): domain Eukaryota; kingdom Metazoa; phylum Chordata; class Mammalia; order Carnivora; family Mustelidae; genus Mustela; species Mustela erminea. Next base: position 124,584,215 of record NC_045615.1, on the reverse strand, counting down.
TACTCCTTTGCCTTTTCACAGGTTATACTGTTATTTCCTATTTATTTCTGAGAAGCGAAAAAACAAAGCACATGATAAAAGCTAGCACTGGGTGTATTGAGTTCTATCAGTTATGCTCATCAAAGGAACAGTAAATGAAAACCAAAACGGTTCATGTCTGAGTCTGTGAGTCTGTAGGAGATTTTTTTCTGCATTCCCATGATCCTCACATTCACTGGTTTAAGTACTAGGGTTTTGCCGTAATGCCAGCACACATTGCAGAACAAGCTCGACAGCTCTCTATGGTGTGGTTATTGATAGTCTTATTCTTTTCCTGCCAAGCCTGCCCTGTACTCAGGAATATGATCAGAGTGTCAACTGTGTATCAGAACCCACTGTCCAATGCAAACTGAGGAGAGAAGCAAGTTTGAGATTTAAGGTTGCATTTTTAAGAGATCTGATGCCTAACTGTAGGCAAACAGTACTTCTAAGTACCAGTAAGTTCAGGTGGGGTGTAGCTATGAGATGTGTTCAGGAAAGCAGCCTGGCCCAGGGAAATGAGAGATGATGATAGATTCCTAGGGGGGCATAGAGGACATCACGTAGATGATGAAGTTGATACATCTGTGATCATGCTATACATTTGTCTTATGTGGGTCTATTTATGTAAGAAGGTTTCTGTTTGTGAAGATATTTTAGGGATATAGAGACATTGTCTGGCTGGCAGCAAGGTCAGAACTCATCTATGTTGCTCCAGTTAGGCTTGGGTTATGAATACAAAATCTCAGAGCACACAATAAGGGGTACTAGCTTTGGGGAATCCTGCTGTGTTCAGAGTTCAGTGAATTGTTTTCCTTTGCTTGAATACCCATTGCATACTCTGAATTTGTTTTAACACATCAAGAGAATAAGGTTTAGAGACTGTAAAAAAAAATCCAGGTAGCTTTCATAGAAAATCCCATTTGTCAAACACTCAGAAATAAAGGTCTCTGTTGAATCCTTTCTAACAGAAGGTGGCTGGGTTTATCCGATCCAGATAGTGATGATCCTACAGTACCCAAAGCTTTGTCATGTCCCCTGGGGTCTTACATGTCAGACAGAAAGAGTGATCAAACTACTGATGACTCTAATCCTCAGGGTTCACAGGAGAAATGGACACAGCTGCCAGAAATGTTCTGACATCTGCTCTTTCTACCCACCAAAGTGTAAGTCTGGGCCTCTGCACAGTTACTAATGAAGTGAAATACGGGGTGAAAAAAAGGAGAGAAAGAAAAGAAAACATAGCTTAAATACATACACCTGCACATAATACCCATGCAATTGTTGGGATTTCTTTTTTATCTCTTAAATTCACCCATTTCTTTGCTTGGGTTCTAAAGCATTTGAAAGGGAAAACCTAAGAATGGCATATGAAGACCAAAGAACTCTTCTACTATTGATAGAAGCCATGCTGGAGGACAGAACTGGGTGATATTAAGCAGGTGAGTCTGCCAGCCCTTAGCTACAGAATTAAGAATACTTCCTCATCTGGACTTGCAAGTGCTAGCCTTGGAGCAGGTTTGTCCATAAGGCAGGATGGGAGCTAACCTTTGAAGAAGCAGAGGAGACTTCTGACTCCCTGGAATATCTGATCCTTGAGGGACTGAGGGGCACAGGGCTCAAAAAACATGCCTAGTTTTTCTTCCCAAATTTATTAGTTATATCATTTCTAGACATCTCTTAGAAAAGAATGACAAAATGAGCATACAAAGATTGCAACTAGCAGTCTAGCAGTCTATTGAGCTCTAGAAACATGAGGAAAAATTATATGTATGTATGTATGTGTGTATATATATATATACACACACACAAATATATATAATGTATTTATTAAATATCATATTTATCATATTCAGTCGCGTGTGTGTGTGTGTGTGTGTGTGTGTGTGTGTGTAATGCTCTTTAGATCTATGTTTTATTTAGGTGTGTCTCTAAGAACTGTATTCTAATTCACCGATGCTTCTGTCCAGAGTTTATAACAGTTGTTGAATTTTGCATGCCAGGGACTAAATTTTTCATTTCAAGGATTTCTAACTAACTGTTTTCCATATTCCTCTATACGAATATTATTTATACCTCTACTTGTTTTATCATTTCCTGTTCACCTTTGTATTTCTCTCTCTCTCTCTCTTTTGTCTCTTTTCTTTATACTATTTTCTGCCATATTAGAATGTTCTAGTTTCCTTTTCATCTGGAGTAAAGTAGTTCACTTAATGTTTCTTCTTCACTTAATAGTTCTTTCTAAACTTTATTTTTCCTCATGGGGCTTGGAATTTTGATATGCAGGCTTACCCTGAGGGGAAACTTTGGCTTTGTTCTACTCTTCTTGTGTTCAGTCCTCTAATAATGGTGTTTGTCTCTTGATCCCACATGGATCTGAGTCTATAACCACCTCTCATTTTGGTGGAGGAAACTCCTGCCTCACTGTGTTGAAGATATTGCAAAAACAGTCCCTGAACCACTGGGAAGCCTAGTTCATGTTCCAGCTGAGAGATTGAGTCAATTTCCATCTACCCTCTGAGGTATACATTTATATATAAACTTTAGCCAGAGACAAGAGTAAATTTTAGCTATTTCCAGTCTCCTTTTAGGGGCAGAAGAATCCCACCAGAGTCTCTAGATTAAGCACTGAGATTGATTTGGCCTCTTTTTCTCTTGAGAAAGATTTGATTCTACTTCCAAAGAAGATGCAACCTGTTGGCCACCTCCATCTGCTCCTAGCTCAGAGCTCCTGCTGTTGACAGCTTCAGCTCTACTCACTGATTCAGGTTTTTTCCCCCCTGACTAGTACCTCAGAGATTAAGGATCTATGCTTTGTGCCTGGGAGGTATTGTCCTCTCATCTCACTGTCTGTATTGACTGCATGGGTGAGTGACAGGAAAACTGACAAGTTGTCTTACATTTCTTTGTTGGTGGAGAGGCCCCATTGTTTTTGTTTGCTGAGTTGTTTTCCATTTTCTTGAGGCACCAGGGCCCCAATCCCAGAGATATTTTTCATGAAAACAGTGTATGTGTTTTTCCTGGGCAGTTTCTATCTTGGTTATATTCTTTCCTGGGAATGCTCTGATATAGTGCTGCCCATTACCTCATACCAAGGGTCCAGTCCTCCAATGCCCTCTTAGAAAGAGCCATAAACCCACTTGGCTGGGAGCTATCTTATCAGCTTTGTGGCTTCAGGGTTTTGTTTTGTTTTGTTTTTTCACTTCATGATTGTTCATGGAGCAAGGTGAACCACTCTATGCTTGCTGAAGGCTGTGAGACATTTATGTAGAAAGTCATTTGATTTTCTTTCCTTGCATGCTAAACTAATGACCCTACATACTTGTCTGGACAAGACAGCAAGTCTCCTCTCCATATATATATCTCTCTATATAGAAAATATTGAATGCTACTCCATATATAAATATAGATATAGATTATATAGATATAGAGATAGAGATGATATAGATTAGATAGATAAAGATAGATGATATAGATATAGATAAATAGATATATCTTTGGAGATTTTATATTGATATTGACAACAGATGTAATTATAAACTTCAAATTCCTGGGCCATATTTCAAAATATACCAATATATTTATTAACATACTTACTCTCTTTGATGACAGAAACAAGTGTGATTATTTGCTTCTCAGCAAGCATTCACATGGGTAATAAAAAGTTAGTGTCCCTTCCCTTGAGACCCTCTGATCTCTCAAGAGGTTCTGTTAGTGTTCAGGTCTTTTAACTCATTTAGCCCTTTTGGTGAAGGTCAAGGGAAAGAGCTATTGCAGTCTTTATGAGGCCAACATACCAAGACTCTCACAGCTGTCTTTTCTCTCTCTCTCTCTCTCTCTCTCTCTCTATATATATATATATATATATATATATATATATATATATATATTTCTTTTTTTAAATAAATAGACTAGATATATATATATATATTTTTTTTTTAATAAATAGACTAGAAGTTTGATGTGGAATTTTGATAATTAAGGATAGAAGTAGCCAGGCTGCTTCTCAGTAAACCTGAAGGTGGGAGCTAGCTTCAATTTTTGGTAGAAATTTTAGAATACAGACTTTTCTAAAGAGTATTTTATTTCTACTTGAGTCTCCACTCAAAAATTCCAAGGCAATAAGAGAAGTTACACTTGATACCTTGCTTTCTGCATCTGATTCCCATATATATTTCAGGAAGTTTATTTTATCTACCTTAGAAATACCTGCCCATAGTCAAATGCTTGACAACATTTACTGAACCAGAAACAACTGGTTGAGTGAACACATAAACATGTAAGAAGTGGTTTGGAAATTTTATTATGGGTTTGTCTTGAGTCATTTTACTTGATGCTAATAATCTTCTATGGATGGATAAAGTAATTATTTATATTTGTGGATCAGGTACTAGAACACAATGCTACAGTGAGGTAGCCAGATGGAGTCACTTGATTATATTTATACTTCAAGGTATCCTTATCCTGCCCACAGGAATGGTGGAAAAATGGCCTTTTCGTTTGTTGTAGAGACTATGAGAGTTCTTCGTTATAGTTTAAGTTACAAAGGGCATTATGATAAAAAAAAAAAAAAGTCCAAGTGTATAGTTGTGAAAAGGGAAACATTCTGGACTAAACTTCAAAGCAAAAGCTGTCTAGATTTTGAAATATAAATTAACTGGTAAAAACAAAATGACAACACTAAATTGCTGACTTGTATTTCCAAGTTCTTAGTGCACATGTTTTAGATACTAGGGACAGATATATTCTGATAAGCTTTCCCACCAAGAAATAATAAGCTAGATCTATATATTCACATAAACATATTTGTGTTGGTTATCTATTGTAATGTAACCAATTGCCACCAAATTGAACAGATTAAAACAATAAACACACACAATTTCATATTTTCTGTGGATCAAAAATACAGGTGCCACTTGGATGGAGTTTGTACCATGGTTGCCATCACGCTGTCAGGAGCTTGTATTTGTCATGGTTCTCCAGAGAAACAGAACTGACAGGAGGATATCCATGGATCTATCTATCTGAGATTTATTTTAAGAAATTGGCTCATGTGATTTCAGAGGTGGAAATCCAAAATCTCCAGGATAGGCTGGCAGGCTGAGGATGTAGGAAAGAGTTGCAGTGTGAGCCCAGTGATCATCTGCTGGCCGAATTTTTTCTTACATGGGAAGGTTAGTCGTTTTTCTATTAAGGCCTTCACCTGATTAGATGAAGCCGACCCAAGTTATCAAGAATAATCTGCTTTACTGAAACTCTACCAAATATAAATGTTTCTCTCATCTTAAAGAAAAAAAAAACTTAACAAAAATATCCAGAATAATGTATAACTAAATATCTGGACCCCATGGTCCAGCCAAGTTGACACATAAAGTTTATCATCACAGGATTACTGTCATCTCAAGACTTGACTGGGGAAGACTTTGCTGTCAAAATCAGATTCTTGTGTCTTGGTAGACCCCAACTTCTTGATAGCTGTCAGCTGAAGACACAATTCCTTACCACATGGGCCTCTCTGTATGACTATTCACAACACGGTAGCTAGATTTTCCCACACCAAGTGAGAAGAGAGAAAACGAGAAATGATATCCATCATGGATGCCACAGTCCTTTAAGAACCTAATTTCAGAATTGACAAGCCATCTCTTCTGTAATATTTTATTGTTTGCAGGTGAGTTAGTAAGTCCAGTCCATATTCCAGGAGAAGGGATTACCCATAAACTTGAATGCCAGAAAGCAGGGACCATTGAGTACTATCTTATCTTATACACACTGCCTACTCGAGTGTCATTTAGGATACACTTTCAATGGAAGAACATGTAAATTCACACAGTAAATATTTTTCTTCACTAACTGTTTTGAATATCAAAAGAACAGAAAAAAAAAAAACTTGGCTTTTTCACACATCCCACTTCTTCTGCATCTTCACCCTCAGCACACTCATTTTAAAGTACATTTAATATCCAACTTAGGAGTCAGCAATGTACAGCCTGAGGACCACATTCAGTAGTGGCCTGTTTTTGTATGGCCTTCTTGGTAAGAATATCTCTTATGCTTATAAAGTTTTTTTGTTTGCTTGTTGGTTGGTTTTTTTAAACAAAGCAACATAAATAAAAAAACAAAAACAAAGAAAAATACATATGCAACAAAGTTTATACGTGGTTCTACAGAGATTATAATATTTACTACCTGGCTTTACAGAGAAAAATTTTGCCAACTGTAGTCTAGTTTTATGTCTCACAAAAATAATGAATAATATATAAACTTTATTACAAAATATAATTAACCAAATTTCACTTTGAAATTGAAATTATCATGAAATGGTAGAAGGAAAAAAACCTCAATTTTTCTCCTGTGGCTTTATCTAAGTGATACAAATCAACAAATAATCCACAATCCTACGTTTATATACAATAGTACACTTAATTTATTAACAATCATATAAAATGGTAAACTATTTCTAGTTTGATATCTTGAGTGTATGGACAAAAAAAACTAAACCAGAGAAATCCCAGGATAAATAACAGCTGTTGATATTTGGACTGTACTCAGAGAAGACTGGATTTAGACATTTGTTCCTGCAGGCTGCTCAGGTTTTTGACACATCACAGTAGGTAAAACCTTACAAAAAGAAGACGGGGCTCAAGTCAGTGGCTTTCTGAGAACTGGTTTCAATTAAACCCTTACATCTTGTCCATGAAGAGGGCGAAAAAGAAAGGAAGTTAACAGTTTACAGATTGCTTCATATTTGCTGAGTAGTTACAATCACAGCAGACCTGAGATACTTTTGAACAAACACTGTATTTAATGAAAAGATTTTTGAAATCCTGCACCAAACTCTGCCTTCCACCTCAGACCCATCCAAGCTCCACGAAGCTTGGGAAACCAGCAATCTCTTTCATCTTCCTCTGCCATTCCTAAAGATGAAAATTTGGGGCTTGAGAGTAAACAGCACAGATATCTTTCTAATCTGTAGGCTATTCAGGAATTTAAAATCGTAAGACCCACAAAGATAAGAAGAGTAAAGTTAGCTATTTGTTGGGTTCCCATTATGTATTAGGCATAGTGTTACCATACGTGACAGAGCTGGTTACCAGAATCCCCACTCTTAAAAGACCCAGAAAATACTGCTTCCCATGTTGTACCAGGAAACATGCCTTACAGGCAGCTTTAGGGCTTTAGAGAAAGAATCAGGACTTGAAGTTTTCAGATTTTCATTACATTAGTGCTGTTTTTCTTCATTGCTATGCTCTTTCCTGTCCTTCCCTTTTTTTCTTTACCTGAAAGTTCCTTTTGGTTTGTGGTTAAACAGTACCCAGACTACACAGTTATTATACAATTCTTATATTCTTGTCTTCTTTTAAAATTGAATTCAGATTTATCTCAAAATTTTAAATGGTAGAATAATACTATTTTGGAACTAAAATCGGCTTACTTTATCTTTTCTAGAGATTCTAAATTCACATAGGAAACTAAATCATCCTCTTTCCTAATTCATTGAAAATGCTAACTGTGCTTGAATCTACTCACTTAACATTAAAAAAAAATTAAATGTAAAAGTTATTTTTTGAAAATTTATTATCATACTGTATTTTCAGGTAATGCTATATTTAAAAGATCTACCATTTGTTGAATATATATTATATCACAAGTTTTAAAAGATCTACCATTTGTTGAATATATACTATATCCCATGACATAAATATTCCATGATATAAATTTAATTTTTCTAACAACCTAATAAATCAGTACTTTTTATGCCTGTTTTTCAATTGAAGGGTATTGAGGGTTAAGTAACTTATACCAAAAAGATTCCAAATCTATTCTATTGTGTTGTATCAATGTTAATAAGAACATAGCTTTATACCCATTGCTTATTTTATATTTGTAATATGCACTGATTCATGTAGCTTTTCTTGTTCCTGGTAACTGAAGTAAATGGGACAGCTGTTAATAAATCCACCTTTATGGCTAAAAAAAGGAATACCTATAAAAGTCTTACAGACTTAGTCAGAGTGACCTGCCAAACCTGGCAAGATCAGGAGAAGAACTTCAGTCCCTTGAGTCTAGTCCAGTGACCTTTCCCCTAAACTAAATTATACAGTTATGTTTATTCAGTGGAGACTCTCAATTTATGAATAAAGTCAATTACTTCAGCAATGGTGCTGAAGTAAATATTTTTCACAGTGAATATGGAAAATGCTGTATCTTCAAGAGGGAGAAAATTCAGTCTTCCTCCAACAGGTTTAGGTTTCTTTGGGACCCATTAGATTCACCATAGTTTTCCTGATGATTTTTTTCTTCAGGGGATGCTGAAAGCTGTTTGCAGTTAAAAATGAAGGTTCTTGAGTTGCTTAAAGGCAATCCAGACTGAACAAGAATTTGACTATCCTCAACAATTTCTCTTATCTTTACTTAGTAATGGCATTTTTTAAAAAGAAGAATATTGCTTTGGGTATCCTAAAATTGATATAATTTAGACAACACAATTTTTATGATGCTTTCATTTTATATCTTAGGATATTATGAACTGCTTATTTACTATGATCTAGGATACTTTTTAAATTTTTTTAAATTTTTTATAAACACATAATGTATTATTAGCCCCAGGGGTACAGGTCTGTGAGTCGTTAGGTTTACACACATCACAGCACTCACCATAGCACATACCCTCCCCAATGTCCATAACCCCACCACCCTCTCCTTACCCTACTCCCCCCTGCCACCCTCAGTTTGTTTTGTGACATTAAGAGTCTCTTATGATTTGTCCCTCCCAATCCCATCTTGTTTCATTTATTCTTTCCCTACACCCCTAAGCCCCCCACATTGCATCTACACTTTCTCATATCAGGGAGAACATATGATAGTTGTCTTTCTCCAATTGACTTATTTTGCTAAGCATGATACCCTCTAGCTCCATCCACATCATTGAAAATGGCAAGACTTCATTTATTTTGATGGCTTCATAGTATTCCATTGTGTGTGTGTGTGTGTGTGTGTGTGTGTATACCACATCTTTTTTTTTTAAGATTTTATTCATTTATTTGACAGAGCTCACAAGTAGGCAGAGAGACAAGTGGAGAGAGAGAGGAGGGAGCAGGCTCCCTGTTGAGCAAAGATCCCAATGCAGGGCTTGATCCCAGGACCCTGGGATCATAACCTGAGCTGAAGGCAGAGGCTTTAACCCACTGAGCCACCCAGGCAACTCCATACCACACTTTTATCCATTCATCTGTTGATGGACATCTAATTTCTTTCCATAGTTTGGCTATTGTGGGTATTGCTGCTATAAACATTCGGGTGCACATGCCCCTTCTGATCACTACATTTGTATCTTTAGGGTAAATACCCAGTAGTGCAATTGCTGTGTCGTAGGGTAGCTCTATTTTCAACTTTTTGAAGAACTTCCATGATGTTTTCCAGAGTGGTTACACCAGCTTGCATTCCCACCAATAGTGTAGGAGAGTTCCCCTTTCTCCACATAGGATACATTTTTTTAATACAGTGATAAGGAGAAATTATGGACAGAGGTTTAAGTCAATGAATGAATAGTTAACTGGAGAGGCAAGAGGTACTTGTTTGGTAGAAAAATAAATGATTATATATCTTTTATTGTATAATTTGGTTAATTGAGTATCTGGTTTGTTTGTGTAAAGAAACATTTAATTATATCATCTCACATATGATAAATTTTGTGAATACAACAATAAATAAGACACCTCCCTTAACCTCAGAAGCCAATAATCTAAAAGAGGCAAATTAGTGAACAGACTTTCATAACAAGAACAGTTAAATGCTATCAAATCTGTACGAGGTGTGATGAAAGAGCCCAAGAGAGGCACCTAACCAAATCTTGCAAGAAAATGCATCAAAAAAGCTTGCTCTAAGAAGTGATGCATGAATTGAATATAAATCTTAAGTGTCAGTCCTTAAAATAGGGCAGAAACACTGCTAGTGCTCACTGATTTCTTGCTTTCCTTTTTTTCAGAAGAAAGAGTTTTGATGTTAGATAAGGATGTGTGATTTGTTTGGCCAAATTAATATAGCCAGTGTGAATGGAAATGGCAAGGTTTTATCAGTGAACAAAAGCACTCAAGGATGGGGTTGAGTACAATATTCCATGTTCTCTTGCCATGTCTCAGTGAATCCTGAAGACTCAATTTGCAATGAGAACTTTTACAATGGTGGAGTCTCCATCTGCCTGAATCCCTAGTGAGGACAATGAGCAGAACATCTTTCAGTGTATACTGGGCATGTAGCACAAGAAATAAACCTTTGGTGTCATAAGCTACTGATATTTTAGTGATGTTTGTCAATGTGGTATGCCTTATCCTGCTTTGACTGATACATACACGATTTTTTTTTTTTTAGTGGTAAATAATTCAGAACAAGGAGGTAGAGTGACAATAATGTTGAGATACTAGTAAGTATTTAATTGTGAGAGACTTTCTATGCTAATTTTAAGGAATTCAGATTTTATCTTGGGACTAGACACATTACTCAAATATATAATTTGATGTATTATTAGCATAGAGCAAGGTACTACAGCCTTGGCTTTACCGACATTTTGGGCCAGCTCATTCTTTTTGATGAAGACTGTCCTATGCATTAAAAATGTTTGGGAGCATTCCTGGCCTGTACCTACTAGATGACAGTTTTACCCTCTTCCATACCCCTACTCATGAAAACCAAAAATGTCTCCATATATTGCCAATGTCCCCCAGAGGGCAAAAATCACTGAGTTGAAATGATAGACATAGAAGGATGGGAAAGGATGTAAGCAAAGCAACCCAGAACAATGATCATAGTTATCAAAGACCATTTACATTTTCTAAATTGGACATTTTCTAAATTGGACTATACTAAATATCATAATACTATTTAAGTTTTAGAAAAATGTGTCAGATTATAGCATTGAAAATGTGTTGAAAAGGGGCAATATTGATTGTGGAGATACCATCTTGTAAGGATATGGACATTATTTGGTTGCTGAGGAACTCTAAAAATTGAGTTTGCTCCCTAACTGCTTTGGCTTTTATCCCATACCTGCCTGGCAAGTGCACATTAATAAACATTGATTGTCCTAGGATTTCAAAACAATCTAGTGCTCTCCATTAAATGGAATATTTTATATAAATATTGTACATGTACATGTACATTCTTATGATTATATAATAAGAACATTAGACTTTGATGGTTGAATGATCAGTGAAGAGATCCAGTGCATAGGACTAGCTGGAAATATAGTACATTCTAAATTAACCCTTTGCTGATGTAGCTTGGTGTTATTTCAAAAGGGTTTAAGAACTATGGATCTTAGTATTAATCTTACCTTGTTTATACTGCCTACATGGTTTATATCAGGATTTTACCCTAAGTTTTAATTTAGTTATTTATATAATAGTGCTAATAACAGTCTGTCTTATGATTATTCTAAATAGTAGATAATGTTATGATTATAAAATCATGCCAAATAGAACATAAATGCAGTTGCTTATCTGTAAGTTTCCTGGAATTTTCAGAGATAATCACATTATATTTCTTTAATACTTAAGTGAAACTAAATCTATCAGTTTTCTTATTTTGCAACCTGTTTTTTTCAGGTGTTTGCTTTTATATCATAAAATATCTGGTTTCTAAAATATCTTCTTTCCTCCAATCTGTCTGAGACTTTTCAGCCTCTTTTATTTTCCTTTTGTAAAGGTACAAGGATGCTATATGTTTTCAAGTCACTTACATATTTCTATTAGATGGTTTCAGGTAGCATAGGATGATCGGAGGGAGTCATTTCTCTGGGGATATATGAGATAATTCTTTCATTTTTGGAGATAGTGTTTATAGGCTTCAGGATATTTTTAAAAGGTACTTTGCCAGATTTAAAGATATTTTAAGGGGAAAAAAACATGTGTTTACATGTACATTAATCAAATATTCACTGAACATATATATTAGAGGTTTACACCTATCATAGTGCTGAGATACCAATATGAACATTCAGATATACTTCCCCCACACTGAAACTTAGATCCAAATGGGTGGCATGGCCAAATAACATAAAAATTTTCATCAAATTGTAATAAATGTAATAGAAATTCAGAAAATATGGGAAGTGAAAGGATAGACGAGAAACGACTTTAGTCTATGTTGGGGAGTAGGGGCTTGGAGGAGGTCTCCCTGAATCCAAAGATTTTACAAAGGCAAAGAAAGATTGAAAGAATGAAACCAAAAGTGTTTCAAATAAATTTAACAGCATAACAAGGCCAGGCCAATGGAATGAATGATTCTCTGGAAAACTGACAGTATATCATGTGACTGGGCTATGGAACATAAGTATGCAAATAGCAATAGATTAGAAGGCAGATCAGGGAGAGTCTTGCAAGTCATAGTAAGACATTTGGATTTTATCCCAAGGGCATTAGGAGATAACAAGGTATTGAATCATTGCAGTGGAACAAAAAGATTAAATTAAGAGGATGATTTGGGATGCATAGTGGAGAATGAATTGGAGAGTACTAGGACCAAGGCAGGCACCTTAGTTACTGCATTACTGTAATGTATAAAATAGTTGCTGCTATTTTACTAGGTTAATGGAAAGAGCCCTGTGAAATATAGACAGAATTATGGAAGATTCATCTTGACTTGGTGCTCAATTTGATGGGTAGGATGAGGGAATGGAAGGAATTGATGATGTGCCTAAAGTTTGCTGACTGACTTAGCTGCATAGTGATGTGTTGACATAGAGAACCCAAGAGAAGAAATAGGTATGGGAAGAGAATAATGAAGGTAAATGTTAGAATTTTATTGGAATTCCAAGTTGGATTATTACTTAGCTATTTAGGACTGGATCTCAGGTAAGAGAAGTAGCCTAGAGATACAGATCAAAAAGTCATTAGTGTATTGATAGATTGTAATATTGTAATTGTAATATTAATATGTGAGATTACTTGGACCAAGTGTAGGAAGTGATAAGAGAGGAGAGGTGCTGATAGAAGAAATTCTGAAATTTAAGATGCAGCTGAAGAAGAATGCTGAATAGAGATGGCAAGGTAGAAAAGAAAAACCAACATGCTGCTACATTTTAGAGACCAACATTAACAACCATATATTTTTTTTTTTTAAAGATTTTATTTATTTGACAGAGAGAAATCACAAGTAGATGGAGAGGCAGGCAGAGAGAGAGAGAGAGGGAAGCAGGCTCTCTGCTGAGCAGAGAACCCGATGCGGGACTCGATCCCAGGACTCTGAGATCATGACCTGAGCCGAAGGCAGCGGCTTAACCCACTGAGCCACCCAGGCGCCCCAACAACCATATTTTTAAAAAGGAAGATAAAAATCTGAATTTAGAGATTGTAATATAATAGTATTAATCATGAAATAAGTATATTATTCCTTTCACAGAAAGAAAGTAACTTCAAGCAAAAGTTAGAAAGTATTATCTTTCCTTAAATTATATTTGTAAGTCCAAGATAAAAGGCCTTAGAAAATTTCCTGCGTTATACTCAAAACCATCTCAATCTTAAAGCACTTAATACCTTTCCACGAACCAAAGGCATTGAATTAACAGTCAGGTTTTAAAACAAGGGAGGGGAGAGGTCTTAACATCCTTGTAATGGTTGCATATTCCTTGTTCTTGAAAATCCCCCACTTTCTCAGCATCTAGGAACATTGTACCCATCAGCCAGTCTAATGGGGACACATTAAAGTGATCCTTTTCCCACATTCCACCCTGTCTGGGTCTTCAGAATGAAATAACAGTTGCTAAAGATCCTGCACAGGATCCTTTTAATGCTAATGGCCCAGTAAATTGTATATAGACAATTTAAATATAAAGAGAAGCTGTATTCTCAGAAACTTTGTGAAATGGGGTAGGGGAAAGGTAACAAAAATGTAAATATAGACTGAAAAGCTCACTAATGATGTTTACTTTGTTACTTAGCTGCTATTCTATAGATTGGGTCATTCAAAAATAGAATGTCTGTTCAGCTTTAATAACAGTCTTTGTGTTCCTTATTTTATTGCAGGCATGTTACAAGAGTGGCAATTTCACAGTAAGCAGCTGGACTGATGCTATTCATTAGCAATTGTGCAACATATCACAGGAAAACGTAATGTTCCATTTAAGTATGAATTTCAAAATCTTAAATCCCAAACTGAATGTCTGTTTTACCCACATAGTATATGCCTAATGCCATTATTTTTTCATTAATAAGATAAGAATGAAAACATTTCAATAAATTTTAAAAGTTAGAGATAAACTTTTAAAAAGACAGCTGTGTGAAATCCTGTATATTATGCATAACTGCTATAGGAAAGAACAATTCGTCTCGTTAGCTAGATTTCCTCCTCAGCCCAGCTGGGCCATTCCCGTGATCTAGGGAGTTGAGGTGATCATGAGCCAATGATTATTCATTTGTATGAGCCGCCAGCATAACCTGCCAGTAATAGTTCCCCACATTCAGCATCTGTGCATAGACACTGATAGGGGTAATTGTGGTGGCAGCCAAAATGGCAAATCCCAGCATGTCCTGTGCTTGAACACAGCTATTCAAATGGGAGAACATTTTCAAATTGCCTGAACTGGAATAAATTCCTCAGTGAATCTGACCTATATAGTCAGGGGCAGAATATGGTTCCAAAATCTGGCTCAAAACCCCTCCAGATTGACTAGCAGTTAAATTAAGAAAAGTTAGATTAAAAAAAATAATAACTAATATAAATCTGGGACATATAAGCAGCAGACAAAATGTATGCCATTATACAAGCAATTACTCTTCTGGAATCATGCACACTGTCTATTTACTTCATTAGAAACTAAAAAAGTCTCTTATATACATACATTTGTTTATTATGTGTGTGTGTGTATATATATATAATAATTAAATTAATTAAATATATGTAAATATAATTTAAAATAAATGTAAATACTTATATTTACATAATTAAATATCATGTGCGCATATATTTATAATAATTAAATTATTATATTTAAATAAACAATTAAATATAATAATTAAAATTAAGTAATAATTAAATTAGAACTTTATAATTGTATACATTACAAGTTAATAATGCATTTTCACTTTTTTCTGGTAGCCTTGATTACATTAAACTGTCCTCTATGAAGTAATGACATTCATTCATTTATTGAGTAAATCCTCTATAAAAGGTTTAATCAAGGTCAAAAATGGCTGACTACTCTCATGGATTGTATACATTGGATGTCTGTGACTGACTTCATATGCACCATATTTTTAGGCTGCGGTTTTCATGAGGTAGCTTCTTAAGAAATACCTAATTTGCTTGTTAAAAAGATCTATTTCTAAGTTCTATTAGAAGAGATACTAATTCAGTTCTTCCAAAAACCAGTCTATCTGCCTCTTTAACATGTATTCTTATATGACTGTGATGATTATTATAAAGATCATCTTTTGAGATGATCACTAATCAAACTATACCATCAAGAAAAAAAAAAAAAAAACTATGGAACGAGACAAAGAGAAATAAGGCTGGAGAGAAAATAATATATTGATACGACTTTGGGCATTTGAAATTACATCTATCACTTCTCTTACATCTCTACTCTTCTCCTTAACAGGGATACCCACTCAAATGTATTTAGTATGTGTGACCCTGAATAAAAATTTGTTTTGTATGTGTTTTCATTGTCATTTCCATAATGACTCTTACAGATTTGGTTTATTACTTACTTCTTCATTCAACAAGAAAAACAAACAAATATGTTACTTGGCTATTCATCATTTCTTTGTTGGTTTCTAATACATTTAATTTGTTCATTTTTTTGTTATGGACTTCAACATTCTTTAGCACCAACAATGTTACAATGAACATGTCTTCCTATAGTAACTGGGTTTGTTGGTGCAAAAGGGGAACTGCTGGTTTGTAAGGTATCATGTGAGTTATCTGTTGTGTTTAGCAGTATTCTCATTCAGGGGAGAGGACTGATGCAAAGTAAGTGCAAATTCTTATTCATTTTGCCACCATTTATAAAAAAGTAGCATTTAAAATTGTCCTTAAAAGATAAATAGAACTTTACATTGTTGCAAAAGAGAGAAAAACTTTTTAGAAAAGAAAAAAATTCCATATACTAGGCAGGGAAAAGTAAAAGTTCATGGCCTAAATCTCTAACAGGTAAAAGTGCATTTTTCTAAAGGCTGCAGGTGGTTGAGATTTCAAGAGATACAGTTAGAAACAGGTTGAATTTAAGTTGTAAAGAGCCTTGTAGAAAATAGGCATCCTTCTAAGAATTTCCAGCAGGAGACTGTCATAATTTTATTTTTGTTGTTAGATATTATCCCGAGCAGAGGCTGGACTGGATGGAAAAAAGAATTGAAATAAAAATAATAATTACATTTATATACGACAACAATAATAACTAACATTTATTGACCTTCTACTGACTCAGAGCCTATGCACGACACGTACAGTGTATCATCTCAATTAATTCTTGCTCTAACCCAGGCACTTATTATTATTCCTATTTTACAGATGAAGAAACATATTCAGAGAGGTGAAATGATTATATCCAGGTTGTTGTGGGGCTTGTACATTTTACAATGTCAGCATTCTTTAAATTAAAAAAAAATTACAAATACAAAATTAGGTCAAAATTAATTACTATTTCAGATGATAAAATTAAACAAAACAAATTATAAGTTTTACAAAGTTAACATATAGACCAAATTCTCCCAAATCAGTCAAAAAATACTGTTTACATTGAATTTCATACTCTCTTACTAAATGCAAAAATATATACTGCTACATAGCCCTTTCTTATATTTTGGGGATACATAATCTACTTTCACTTCAAATGACAATTTAAAAATATTTCCTATAAAATTAAGAAAAATATATTAGATTTCCCCTTTTGCACAATTGTTCAAAATATTTTTTTATTTACTAATAGATTAGAAGAATTATTGAAGTTTGACATATTCCCTTACTGTCCAACTGAGAAATCTTGATAAATTTTTTTTTTCCCTATATGATTTGCATGATCTGGAAGTGTCAAAATTCAAATTGTTATTATAATAAAACTCAGTCTCTGTGCCTTTTTATCATGATGCTGGGTAAGTCATCAGAGGAGTAGAGGCAGTGGGAGTAAGAGTATTACCATATTAGTAAGGTGCTATAGACTGGATATTTGTGCTCTTCCAAAAGTCATACATTGAAACCTACTATGATAATATTAGATTGTGAAACTTTTGGAAGGCGTTTAAGTAATGAAGGAGGAGACTTCACGAATGGAACTTTCATCTTTATAAAAGAGACCCCACAGAGCTCCCTAACCTCTTCTGCCATGTGAGGACACAGTGAGAGGCCGCTGCAAACAAACCAGAAAGCAGTTCCTAGGCAGACACTGAATGAACGTGTTGGCACGATGATCTTGGACTTCCCGGCCTCCATAACTATGAGGAATAAAAGTTGGCTGTTTATGAACCATAAGCCCCCAAATTTATGATATTTTGTGTTGGTATTATGGATGGGCTGAGACATAAAGCTAACAATAACATAATTCAACTGTAAATCACACAACTATTTATAATTAGGCTAACTAGATGTATCTCCAAGTCAACTTTTCTTCAAGCTGGATCCCCAAATTTTCTGCCATTAATTGTGACATAATTATAAAAAAAAGTGAGACAGAGTGAAATCATGGTTGAAAGAGGCAATGGTCTTAATCGGTTTAATTAAAATACCTCATTTTGAAAAGTTTCTACACACATATCATGATATAGAACACATTACTATGACCAGGACTCTGGAAATGTCTGTGCAATTCTGTGTCCTTGGAGCTTAAACTTCACTGGCTGTATGATAAATCTATTTCTGTTTGTCATGAATTCCTTCAATACCTTTTCAGGGATTTTAGGTTACCAATTTGTTGAACCAATTAACTCTATATTTAGGGCTAATGGAAGAGAGTTAACTGCTTTTTTCATTTAGATTGCATATTCATTATATCAGTAATCATCTACTGATAATATATTTGTTTTTATCAATAAAAATTAAAGAAAGAAAGGGAAACTATCATGCCTTGCTATGATAGATTAGATGTTTAGGTTACTACATGTATATCTAAGGAGAAAGGACACTGTCTCTGAAATCTCTGTAAATTAGTTTCCAACTACTCTATGACCTTGACTCAAGAACACTTTTCGGGGTGCCTGGGTGGCTCAGTTGGGTAAATGTCTACCTTAGGTTCAGTAATGATCCCGGGATCCTAGAATTGAGCCCTGCGTTGGGGTCCCTTCTTGGTGGGGACCCTGCTTCTCTCTCTCCCTCTGCCTGTCATTCCCCCTTGTTTGTGCATGCATTCTCTTTCTTTCTTTCTCTGTCAAATAGATAAATAAAATAGTTTTTAAAAAAGGAACACCTTTAAAAAATTATGCTGTCCATTTTATCTTGCTGTAATCTTAAAACATCCAGGTGACTCATAAATGTTTTGGATTAGTTCTTGATTAATTCCTCATTTATATCTTACCCAGGTGAGATCCCTGGTACTCAAATTATGGTCCACACTTAACAGCAGCATCAGCATCAATTGGGGATATGTTAGAAATGCAGAATATCTGGTCCCACTCCAATCCACTAAATCAGATTGTGCATCTGAAAAAAAAAAATACTTAAGGGATTCTAGTAAGTATTAAAGTTTGAAAAATACTGGCTTTGATGTGCTTAATTACTTGAACTATTTTGCTCAACCCCAAGGAAAGTTTGGTCCACCTTATTTTTTCTTTCACTTTCTACCCAAACTCTTACTTAAGTATACATTATGCTTTTGGATATGTGAAGTACTACTCTCAGAAGTGAATAACCAAGCAAATTTGGAGCTTTACTGTTCTGCTTTTACATGTATAAGTTTCTACTATTTATTGAGTCCTCCTAAACTTGTTACAAAGGTACTTTATTTTCAGTATGGAAAGTATGGAAAACACACAAAAAATAGGACAATTAATATAGAAATTATATAGTAAGTTAATAGATAATATATGATTATACCTCATATAATGTGAATGTTATAGACCTATGAAATCTTACTACCTACGTAAAGATACTTGAATATAAGTCCTCTGCTATTGATGCTTCAGGGACAGGTATGTTATATAGGTCTGATAGTCTTCTTTAGACTTGACATTGTGCCGCAAATATTTTTTTCCATTTATTATGAAGTCTTTCTAAGCAGTTGTAGTGATTATATCATAGTCCAGTCAGGATGTGCTATAAAATTCGTCATAACTATTTCCATTTTTCAAAATACTGATATGATTTCTAATTTTTCTCAAAAAATAACTGTATCATATAAACACATAATGAGTTTATTTCTATGTTTCAGTTTATTTCTTTTGAATAAACTACTGCAGATAGAATTTCAGAGTGAAGAAGAAGGGAATATTACCAGTGTCCTGATATAGATTTGCCTATCATTTTATTTAGTTCATTTTCTCTCCTATTCTGTTCAAACGCCATTTTAAATATTTACCATTCACCTCAAGCCTCCATCCGTGACCTCTGCCATATTTATACACAGGAGATGACACTGCAACTAATTTTCCAGGGAAAGCATTTTCTCATCAAATATAAAATCTTGAGAACTCACACTCTCTATTACCCATATCTTCAACTATTCATATTTCTTTCCCTGTAATCTCAAAAGATCAGCCACCTCTGCTCCTGTTCAGGATATGGACCCTTGATGCCATTATTTGGTGTCACCTCTGGAATCATGGTCCATCCATCATGTACTTTTTCTAGTTATTTTCAAAATCTTAAATAAATAAACCCTTCCATCTCCTCAAATCTAACGTGCGCCTCTAGTGAGCATCACATCTGTTCTTTTTTTTTTTTTTCTTCCCCCACAGGAAAAAAAAAAAAAAAAAAAACTAGACAAAAATCTGCCTTAAATGTTTTCACTTCTTTCCTATTTGTTTCTCATTCTGCTTAAAATCAATTGCCTCCAGAACCACCGTGAAAGTAATCTCACCATGGAACCATGGGTATTCTAACTGCCGAAGGCACTGATTTTGCTTTCAGACTCCCACCTTGTTTGAGTATCTTAGTTTTACTTATCATTGTAATTTGTTCCAATATTTTTTACTTTGGGTGTTTTCTGTATTGCTGACTGGCTCTTTCACTCTACCTTCACTAACCCTGACTCTGCCTTCACTATAAGATCCTTTACTAACTTTTACAAGTTTGCATGACTCCTAAGCTGGAAGATCCTTGAAGATGAGGACTCTCTTATTCCTGTGTCCCCAAAGCTTCATCCAGTTCCTGCACAGCAAGGCTGTTCTACAAATGTTGAATTGAATTGGGCTTATTTTTGGTGATCTGCAGGCATGAGGCTCTTTGATCACTTGAGCTTAATTTGGCTCTATTAATTCTCAGTCCTGGTTTTTCTCACACTCTGCAGAGCATGTCCCCTGTATTACTTTCTAATAGCTACAAGGTGGTTGCAGGATCATAAGCAACTGATAAGGAGAGATGCTTAAGGAAAAGAAAAAACGGAATAGACAGTATAATTATTTCAGTAGGTGTTAGCTGGATTATACTACAATGCAGGTCACTGAAAAATTAGGGTCACTTATAACAGTTTATTTCTAAATATCCAGTGTGAGTCAACTTCTGTTTTGCTCCTTGTCATCTATGCTCTTGGAGCCAGACAGAGAAAGCAGCCTCTGTTGGGAACATGGTTCTCATGAGAGAGAAATAAGAGGATGTGGCAAATGATGTGTCGGCTCTGAAGTTTCTACTCACAAGAAGCACATCACTTGGCCAAAGCAAGTCAGTCTCCAAGACCGATGCCAGATAGGAGCAGCAAGTCTTGTTGAAAAATAAAACACCACAACAGTTGTCTCCATACTTTGCCTATAAGAATATAAACTATTGAAATGATTAAATAATTCTGACCCATGGCGTTTAAAACTACACTGCAAACTCTAGTAGCATGGTACATAAGTCATGACTGTCAGGCAATTAGCCTCAAAATTAGGTAAAATTTTATTGTTTGAAAATGAAAAATATAATCACTATTATTTTCTATTTTGGAAAAATACATAGTTCTGAATGTTTAAAGAAGTTGGAATATAGCTTGTAATTATCATTATTTTAAAAACTCTCCAGTCCATGTTCATTTATACTTGATGACTTTGTAATCAGAGTAACAGCAAATATTTACTGAAAAAGAACAGTGTTCTAGGTCTTATGCTAAACACATTGCCTTTCTTTTATCATTTTATCTTCACAGCATTTTTTTATAGTCAACATGACTGCTATCTTCATTTGATAAATGAGCAAACTGAGCACATTGATGGAAAGTAATTTGCCCGAGGTTGCCTTCATACAAAGTGGTGAAGAAATGTCCAACTTTGGGGCTGCGGACTTACAAAATCACTGCCATCTTTCCTGTTACATGGAGGGTTAATACCCATTTTCATATAAATGAAATTTGCTTTGGTTTTGCTTATGCATGATTTGTTTCAAAGAAGAGCAGTAATTATGGTACAGAGTGGTTTTATTTTTCCCAGCTTTCTTCAAGTATAATTGACAAATAAAATTGTAACATATTTGAAATATACAAAGAAATGATTTGATAAATGAAGACATGGTGAAAAGATTCCTGCTGTGAAATTCTTGAATACATCTATCACCTCACATATTTACTTTTTGTGTGTGTGAGAACACAAGTTCTTCTCTTTTTATTTTTTTTGATTTTTCAACTACCTTTTTTTTTTTTTTATTTTTCAACTACCTTTATAAACATTTAAAAAATAAACAGGATAAAGTTTGTCATTGTATCAATAAAATATTTTTAAACTTGACATATTGTTTTCTAATCATGTAGTCCAATTATTTTTTAATTTTTTATTTTTTATAAACATATATTTTTATCCCCAGGGGTACAGGTCTGTGAATCACCAGGTTTACACACTTCACAGCACTCACCAAAGCACATACCCTCCCCAATGTCCATAATCCCACCCCCTTCTCCCAAACCCCCTCCCCCCAGCAACCCTCAGTTTGTTTTGTGAGGTTAAGAGTCACTTATGGTTTGTCTCCCTCCCAATCCCATCTTGTTTCATTGATTCTTCTCCTACCCACTTAAGCCCCCATGTTGCATCACCACTTCCTCATATCAGGGAGATCATATGATAGTTGTCTTTCTCTGCTTGACTTATTTCGCTAAGCATGATACGCTCTAGTTCCATCCATGTTGTCGCAAAAGGCAAGATGTCATTTCTTTTGATGGCTGCATAGTATTCCATTGTGTATATATACCACATCTTCTTGATCCATTCATCTGTTGATGGACATCTAGGTTCTTTCCATAGTTTGGCTATTGTGGACATTGCTGCTATAAACATTCGGGTGCACATGCCCCTTTGGATCACTACGTTTGTATCTTTAGGGTAAATACCCAATAGTGCAATTGCTGGGTCATAGGGCAGTTCTATTTTCAACATTTTGAGGAACCTCCATGCTGTTTTCCAGAGTGGCTGCACCAGCTTGCATTCCCACCAACAGTGTAGGAGGGTTCCCCTTTCTCCGCATCCTTGCCAGCATCTGTCATTTCCTGACTTGTTGATTTTAGTCATTCTGACTGGTGTGAGGTGATATCTCATTGTGCTTTTGATTTGTATTTCCCTGATGCCGAGTGATATGGAGCACTTTTTCATGTGTCTGTTGGCCATCTGGATGTCTTCTTTGCAGAAATGTCTGTTCATGTCCTCTGCCCATTTCTTGATTGGATTATTTGTTCTTTGGGTGTTGAGTTTGCTAAGTTCTTTATAGATTCTGGACACTAGTCCTTTATCTGATATGTCGTTTGCAAATATCTTCTCCCATTCTGTCAGTTGTCTTTTGATTTTGTTAACTGTTTTCTTTGCTGTGCAAAAGCTTTTGATCTTGATGAAATCCCAATCGTTCATTTTTTCCCTTGCTTCCCTTGTCTTTGGCGTTGTTCCTAGGAAGATGTTGCTGCGGCTGAGGTCAAAGAGGTTGCTGCCTGTGTTCTCCTCAAGGATTTAGATGGATTCCTTTCGTACATTGAGGTCCTTCATCCATTTTGAGTCTATTTTTGTGTGTGGTGTAAGGAAATGGTCCAATTTCATTTTTATGCATGTGGCTGTCCAATTTTCCCAGCACCATTTATTGAAGAGGCTATCTTTTTTCCATTGGACATTCTTTCCTGCTTTGTCGAAGATTAGTTGACTGTAGAGTTGAGGGTCTATTTCTGGGCTCTCTGTTCTGTTCCATTGATCTATGTGTCTGTTTTTGTGCCAGTACCATGCTGTCTTGATGATGACAGCTTTGTAATAGAGCTTGAAGTCCGGAATTGTGATGCCACCAACGTTGGCTTTCTTTTTTAATATCCCTTTGGCTATTCGAGGTCTTTTCTGGTTCCATATAAATTTTAGAATTATTTGTTCCATTTCTTTGAAAAAGATGGATGGTACTTTGATAGGAATTGCATTAAATGTGTAGATTGCTTTAGGTAGCATAGACATTTTCACAATATTTATTCTTCCAATCCAGGAGCATGGGACATTTTTCCATTTCTTTGTGTCTTCCTCAATTTCTTTCATGAGTACTTTATAGTTTTCTGAGTATAGATTCTGTGCCTCTTTGGTTAGGTTTATTCCTAAGTATCTTATGGTTTTGGGTGCAATTGTAAATGGGATTGACTCCTTAATTTCTCTTTCTTCTGTCTTGCTGTTGGTGTAGAGAAATGCAACTGATTTCTGTGCATTGATTTTATATCCTGACACTTTACTGAATTCCTGTATAAGTTCTAGCAGTTTTGGAGTGGAGTCTTTTGGGTTTTCCACATATAGTATCATATCATCTGCAAAGAGTGATAATTTGACTTCTTCTTTGCCGATTTGGATGCCTTTAATTTCCTTTTGTTGTCTGATTGCTGAGGCTAGGACCTCTAGTACTATGTTGAATAGCAGTGGTGATAATGGACATCCGTGCCGTGTTCCTGACCTTAGCGGAAAAGCTTTCAGTTTTTCTCCATTGAGAATGATATTTGCGGTGGGTTTTTCATAGATGGCTTTGATGATATTGAGGTATGTGCACTCTATCCCTACACTTTGAAGAGTTTTGATCAGGAAGGGATGCTGTACTTTGTCAAATGCTTTTTCAGCATCTATTGAGAGTATCATATGGTTCTTGTTCTGTCTTTTATTGATGTGTTGTATCACATTGACTGATTTGCGGATGTTGAACCAACCTTGCAGCCCTGGAATAAATCCCACTTGGTCGTGGTGAATAATCCTTTTAATGTACTGTTGAATCCTATTGGCTAGTATTTTGTTGAGTATTTTCGCATATGTGTTCATCAAGGATATTGGTCTATAGCTCTCTTTTTTGGTGGGATCCTTGTCTGGTTTTGGGATCAAGGTGATGCTGGCCTCATAAAATGAGTTTGGAAGTTTTCCTTCCATTTCTATTTTTTGGAACAGTTTCAGGAGAATAGGAATTAGTTCTTCTTTAAATGTTTGGTAGAATTCCCCCGGGAAGCTGTCTGGCCCTGGGCTTTTGTTTGTTTGGAGATTTTTAATGACTGTTTCAATTTCCTTACTGGTTATGGGTCTGTTCAGGCTTTCTATTTCTTCCTGGTTCAGTTGTGGTAGTTTATATGTTTCTAGGAATGCATCCATTTCTTCCAGATTGTCAAATTTGTTGGCGTAGAGTTGTTCATAGTATGTTCTTATAATAGTTTGTATTTCTTTGGTGTTAGTTGTGATCTCTCCTCTTTCATTCATGATTTTATTTATTTGGGTCCTTTCTCTTTTCTTTTTGATAAGTCGGGCCAGGGGTTTATCAATTTTATTAATTCTTTCAAAGAACCAGATCCTAGTTTCGTTGATTTGTTCTATTGTTTTTTTGGTTTCTATTTCATTGATTTCTGCTCTGATCTTTATGATTTCTCTTCTCCTGCTGGGCTTAGGGTTTCTTTCTTGTTCTTTCTCCAGCTCCTTTAGGTTTAGGGTTAGGTTGTGTACCTGAGACCTTTCTTGTTTCTTGAGAAAGGCTTGGACCGCTATATATTTTCCTCTCAGGACTGCCTTTGTTGTGTCCCATAGATTTTGAACCATTGTATTTTCATTTTCATTTGTTTCCATGATTTTTTTCAATTCTTCTTTAATTTCCCGGTTGACCCATTCATTCCTTAGAAGGATGCTGTTTAGTCTCCATGTATTCGGGTTCTTTTCAAACTTCCTTTTGTGGTTGAGTTCTAGCTTTAGAGCATTGTGGTCTGAAAATATGCAGGGAATGATCCCAATCTTTTGATACCAGTTGAGTCCTGATTTAGGACCGAGGATGTGATCTATTCTGGAGAATGTTCCATGTGCACTAGAGAAGAATGTGTATTCTGTTGCTTTGGGATGAAATGTTCTGAATATATTTGTGATGTCCATCTGGTCCAGTGTGTCGTTTAAGGCCTTTATTTCCTTGCTGATCTTTTGCTTGGATGATCTGTCCATTTCAGTGAGGGGAGTGTTAAAGTCTCCTACTATTATTGTATTATTGTTGATGTGTTTCTTTGATTTTGTTATTAATTGGTTTATATAGTTGGCTGCTCCCACGTTGGGGGCATAGATATTTAAAATTGTTAAATCTTCTTGTTGGACAGACCCTTTGAGTATGATATAGTGTCCTTCCTCATCTCTTATTATAGTCTTTGGCTTAAAATCTAATTGATCTGATATAAGGATTGCCACTCCTGCTTTCTTCTGATGTCCATTAGCATGGTAAATTCTTTTCCACCCCCTCACTTTAAATCTGGAGGTGTCTTCGCGCTTAAAATGAGTTTCTTGGAGGCAACATATAGATGCGTTTTGTTTTTTTATCCATTCTGATAGCCTGTGTCTTTTGACAGGGGCATTTAGCCCATTAACATTCAGGGTAACTATTGAGAGATATGAATTTAGTGCCATTGTATTGCCTGTAAGGTGACTGTTACTGTATATGGTCTCTGTTCCTTTCTGATCTACCACTTGTAGGCTCTCTCTTTGCTTAGAGGACCCCTTTCAATATTTCCTGTAGAGCTGGTTTGGTGTTTGCAAATTCTTTCAGTTGTTGTTTGTCCTGGAAGCTTTTAATATCTCCTTCTATTTTCAATGATAGCCTAGCTGGATATAGTATTCTTGGCTGCATGTTTTTCTCGTTTAGTGCTCTGAAAATATCATGCCAGATCTTTCTGGCCTGCCAGGTCTCTGTGGATAAGTCAGCTGCCAATCTAATATTTTTACCATTGTATGTTACAGACTTCTTTTCCCGGGCTGCTTTCAGGATTTTCTCTTTGTCACTGAGACTTGTAAATTTTACTATTAGGTGACAGGGTGTGGGCCTATTCTTATTGATTTTGAGGGGTGTTCTCTGAACCTCCTGAATTTTGATGCTCGTACCCTTTGCCATATTGGGGAAATTCTCCCCAATAATTCTCTCCAGTATACCTTCTGCTCCCCTCTCTCTTTCTTCTTCTTCTGGAATCCCAATTATTCTAATGTTTTTTCGTCTTGTGGTGTCACTTATTTCTCGAATTCTCCCCTCGTGGTCCAGTAACTGTTGGTCCCTCTTTTGCTCAGCTTCTTTATTCTCTGTCATTTGGTCTTCTATATCACTAATTCTTTCTTCTGCCTCATTTATCCTAGCAGTGAGAGCCTCCATTTTTGATTGCACCTCATTAATAGCTTTTTTGATTTCAGCTTGGTTAGATTTTAGTTCTTTTATTTCTCCAGAAAGGGCTTTTATATCTCTCGAGAGGGTTTCTCTAATATCTTCCATGCCTTTTTCGAGCCCGGCTAGAACCTTGAGAATTGTCATTCTGAACTCTAGATCTGACATATTACCAATGTCTGTATTGATTAGGTCCCTAGCCTTTGGTACTGCCTCTTGTTCTTTTTTTTGTGTTGAATTTTTCCTTCTTGTCATTTTGTCCAGATAAGAGTATATGAAGGAGCAAGTAAAATACTAAAAGGGTGGCAAAAACCCCAGGAAAATATGCTTTAACCAAATTAGAAGAGATCCCAAATCGTGAGGGGGGGAGAAAGGGAATAAAAAGAGGTTCAAAAAGGAAAAAAGAAAAGAATTAAAAAAAAAAGAAAACAAATAAAAATATAAAAAAGAAAATATATATATATATTAGATAAACTGGTTAAAAAACGTTAAAAAAGAAAGGTAAAAGTTAAAAAAAAATTTACCAGAAGGTGAGAAAAAAAACAAAAAAGAAAAAAGAAAAAAATTAAATTAACTGCAAGTGATTCTCAAGTGTCTTTGCCCCAGGCGGAATTACACCGCCCTTACCAGGGGCCCGGGGTGAGTAATCCAATCGGGTTTGCTTTCAGGAGCTTTTGTTCCCTGAGCGCTTTCCGTAGAGTTCCGGAGGACGGGAATACAAATGCCAGCCTCCTGATCTCCGGCCTGGAGGAGCCGAGAGCCCAGGGCCCCACTCCTCAGTGCGCCCTCAGAGAACAGCGCCAGTTACTCCCGTCTGCCTGACCTCCGGCCGCGCTCCGAGCTCACCGAGCCTGCGACCGGTTCAAGGTAACCCCGAGCTGCGAGCTTACTGTCGGCTCTGTCTCTGTAGCCGGCTTTCCCGTTCCAATACCCGCAAGCTCTGCGACACTCAGACACTCCTGATCCTTCTGTGACTCTGCGGGACCTGAGGCCACGCTGACCCCTCGTGGGCTTCGCTCCAGTTTAGCCTCTGGAGCGATGTCCCTCAGCGGAACAGACTTTTAAATATCCTGATTTTGTGCACAGTTGCTCCGCTGCTTGCCGGGAGCCCGCCCCTCCCCCCGGGGTCTATCTTCCCGTCGCTTTGGATTCACTTCTCCGCCAGTCCTACCTTTCAGAAAGTGGTTGTTTTTCTGTTTCCAGAATTGCTGTTCTTCTTCTCTTCGATCTGCCGATGGATTTTCAGGTGTTTGGAATCTTTAGATAAGCTATCTAGCTGATCTCCGGCTAGCTGAAATAGTCTCAGCCTGCTACTTCTCCGCCATCTTGACTCCTCCCTGCACAAGTTCTTCTCTTGTAGGAAGTTTTAATTATGCAACCACAGGTTTCATGTTATACATTAAATCCTCAGACTTTGTCTCATAACTGGAAGTTTGCACTCTTCCACCAATCTCTTCCTATCCCTTCCACTCCCCAGGCTTGCTTAACAAACAGGATTCTACTCTGAGCACTTTTTTTTTTTTTTTTTTTAAGATTTCACATATAAGTAGACTACCATAAAGTATTTGTCTTTCTCTTTTACTTCACTTAGCATAATGCCCTCAGGGTCCATCCATATTGGTTGGGTGGCAAGGATTTCCCTCTTTTTTGTGTTTTTTTTGTGGTTTTCATTATATATGCACACTATATTTTTTTTATCCATTCATCCGCTGAAGGACACTTAGGTTTCTCCTATACCTTGGCTATCGTGGATAATGCTGCAATAAACATGGAAGTACAAATATCTTTCCGAGATATAGTGATTTAGTTTCCTTTGGCTATATACCCAGAAGTGAGGTTGCTGTACCATGTGATATTTCTGTTTTTAAATTCTTGAGGACCCTTCATACTATTTTCCATAGTGGTTGTAGCAGTATGCATTCCTACTAAGATAAGAGTAAGTAAAAGTTCCCTTTTCTCTACATTCTTACTAACTTTGTTATCTCATGGTTTTCTTAATGGACATTCTAATAGGTATGTTAAATGTCTCATTGTGGTTTTGATTTGTATTTCCCTGATGGTTGGTGATGTTTGAGAATCTTTTCATGTATAGAATCTTCCTGACTTACAGTGGGGTTAAATTCTAAAAGCCATCACAGGTTGAAAGTATTTCAAGCCAAAAATGCATTTAATACACTTAAATATGGAATATCATGGCATAGCATAGTCTACCTTAGGTATGCTCAGAACGCTTACATTAGACTATACTTGGAAAAACCATCTAACACAAAGCCTATTTTATAATGAAGTATTGAATATCTCATGTAATTCACTGAAAAATATACTGAAAGTATAAAACAGAAGGGTTATATGGGTACAAAATGATTGCACGTGTATCAGTTGTTTATCCCTGTGATTGCATTGCTGACTGGCAGGCGTTGCTCACCCTGCATCAGGAGAGGTCATCTTACTGCACATTGCTAGCCTAGGAAAAGACTGAAATTCAGAATTTGAAGCATGGTTTCTACTGAATTTGAATCACTTTCACGCATTCAGAGTAAAAAAAACATAACTCAAACTATTATAATTCAGGGACTGTTTATATCTGGGGGCCATCTGTATGTCTTCTTTGAAAACATATTTAGTCAGGTCTTTTGTCCATTTTCTAATCAAGTGAATGATTGATTGATTGATAGAGATAGTATAGTTAGTTACTGAGTTTTATGAATTCCTTGTATATTTTGGATGTTAAACTCTTATTGGGTATGTCATTTGAAAATGTTTTCTGCCATTCCATACACTACCTTTTCATTTTTTTAATGGTTTCCTTTGCTATGCGGAAGCTTCATAGTTAATGTAGTCCTGCTTGTTTATTTTTGCTTCTGTTACCTTTGTGTTAATGTCAACTCCCCCAAAATTATTGTAAGACCAATGTTCCTGTCATCTTTTAGGAATTTTATGGTTTCAGGTCTTCAAGCTTTTAATCCATTTTGAATTAATTTTTGAGTAGGAATTAAGATAGGGGTCTAGGTTCATTCTTTTGCAAGTGGATACTGAGATTTGCTGATTATTGTACAAGAAGTGGCTTTTTAAAATTAAATATTATTTACCATTGGGTTCCGTAGGAAATTGATAATTCCCCATTGTGATTCCTGAGAGAAAGTGACAGACATTCAGAATTGAGCTATCCCACTATATTTCCAAATAGCTTTCTCTTTGAAATTAAGTATTTCTTGTTATACAATGGTTTTATTTTAAAACTCAATATGGATAATTTCTCATGGTTACTGCGTGATTCTTTCCATCATCAGTGGGGTGTGGGTTGACATATGGGCAAAATATAGGAAGAGCTGATATGTTTTATGCAAAACATATTTCAGTGCAATGCCATTCTGTAATAATGAAATTAATTGATTTATGTTATATATGTATATTTCTAATTTCATTACAATTTTTCTCATAAGGAGATGGTATAATTTTTATATTTTTTGTTAGAATGAATTTCATATGCTTTAAAAAGACACAATTCTTTAAAATGTATACATTATTTAAATTGACCTTTTTCTTTAAAATGCTGTTCTATTTATAATTTAATTATTTAACCCTTTATAATTTCTCATTTTATTTGATTCCTCCAATTATCTCTGAGGTAGCTCCCTAATTTGTTAAAAGAGTTAAGAAATTCATTTAACTTTATGACTTTTAAATATTTAATGAGAGCTTTAAAATTTAATATTCTCTGCATTAAGAAGGATGTTTTTACCTTTGAAAAATAGTTTACAAATTGGTCTTTTTTCTTTTATAGCAGGTTTTATATTTGAATCATTAATGTACCCATTTGAGGATAATTTATTCTGGAAGGCTTTTAGATGTTAATATCAGATCTGTTTAACTATAAATATTTTGGGTAAGTGAAGATATATGTAATTATCTCTCCCTAGTAGTACAAATATGCTTTGCATGTGCTACAAAGGCAGTCTAAACTTAGTGCTGAGACACATGGATTGAAAATTACCATTTACAAACTCTCTGACCTTGGACAGTGTTTTAACTCTCTAAGTCTTAGTTACATCATTTATAAAATTGAGATGGCAATAACCACATGGCTACACAAAGGTGCTATGAGACAAATCCTCAAAATACCTAGCCAGATGTGCACATTGAATGTTCTCAACATAGCCCAATTGTCTTTATATGTGTATATCCGATATTAAATGTTAAAGGCAACAAAGGAATTAGCTGACAGCAATAGAAGAATGTGAGCACAGACATATTCTATCAGGAAGGGATTTTTTTTGAGGGACTGACACACCGACACAGACCAGGATCATCCACAAGGGTGATCCACACAGTTGGTCCCAGGGAATGAAAGATGTTAATGATATTGAATATTAATGATCTTACCATTCTCTCTGTCTCCCAGCACTGCTTGCTTTTCTGTTACCTTTACTCTTCAGCAGGCTTGCTTTACCAGGTACTAAGATGGTCCCAGTACTTCCAGAGATATATGAGTCTTCTTGTTGAGTTTGGTAATTTTCCTCTCTCTTCTAGAATATATAATTTTGTGTACCTGTTGGTATGCATGTGCATGCATGTGTGTGTATGTATATATAAGTGTAAATAATGTAACTGTATGTACACATGTATGCATATGCACAGGCTTGTGTGTGCATGTGCTGCTGTGGGCGTGTGCGTGTTTGTGTGTTATAAATTACCTGGCTTTGTTTGAGTCTTTTGTTTATGGTGTGGATAGATAACCGATAGGGATAAAGTGGTTTGTGTGCCTCAGGGGACAGCTCTATATCACAGAGCCACCCTTACATCAAGGACACAAGCAGCTGATATGACCGACACAACCATCAATACCATGTGTGTAGGGATGGGGAAGTTCAAGAATGGCATATCTTCCCTAAAAATATCCCATTTGCAGTAGTATTTGCAAATCAATAAACATACATCTTAAAAACTTGTTAGCAGAATTATGGTTAGTGTGACTATTATTTTCTAACTCCAGAATATTCATTTTGACACTTACAGCCCTAAGGGTCACCTGAGGTCTACAATAAAAAGGCAAACTCTGATTCCTACATCAAACTCTTAGGAGGAGGTATTCATATAATGCCAAATTCAAGTGTCAACTTCTGTAGAAGATATGTACTTCGCAAACGACCCACTTTCTTAAACTATATGCAAAAGGTGAAATTCAGAGGTATTTATTCATAATATGACCCAAAGTCACCTATTTTATAACTTGGCTCTTTCTTTTTGGTTCATATGAAGTTGGAGTAGGACAAGTTAAAAAGGAGAATAGCTAATTTGACATGAATGCAGAATCAGAATTTATCACTAGGTACCTGCTGTGTCTTGGGTATCTACTTAGGTCATTTCTTTAGGATTTGTGAAAAGCCAACTGAGATTTCTCTTGAATATGGTGTCATTCTTGAAAGAAAAAAAAAAAGTGAATTTGTCAACCTGAAGGTGAGGATAATATCCAAATGAAAACAAAACAGCAAAGAAAGGCTAATGTGCTCTGCAAAGCTGAAAGACTCAAGGTCCTTAAGGTTGCAGAAAATTAACTTTCTCATGTCTTCTAGTTTACATTATAGATTTTCAGCATTTTTAAAAAGATGTTATGTATTTATTTGAGAGAGGGCACACACAAGAGAGAGAAGGCAGGTGGGCAGGGAGAGGGAGAGGCAGACTCCCCACTGAGTATGGAGGCAAGGCTCAATCCCAGGACACTTATATTATGGCCTGACCCCAAGTCAGATGCTTAACCAACTAAGCCATATAGGCACCTCATAGATTTTCACCATCATTATTGATAAGGGCATGAGATTATGAGTGGGTATGGGATGTATGTGGGGGAAGCTTGAAATTGGGTTGTAAGGTAAAGCCATCTTGAGGAGTTTGGACTAATGGAAAGAGATCATCAGTTGTGCAGTTTTCTAGGTTGTTTTAAAGAATGCCATGGTAAAGGTAAATGTTACAAGGAAGGAACAACTCAACATATTTAAGACCTAAAAGGAAGCCAACATCTCAGGAATTAATTGATGTGGGAGAAAGGGCAAAATATAAGGTCAGGTAGGTAAGCAACTGACAAATCATATAAAATCTTATAGGCCAAAAGAACTATTGTGGATTTTTTTTCTATGATACACAGAAAACTTTACAAAACTTTAAGTAGTGAAGAATCATACACTTAATTACATTTCCTAAAGTTTCCTATCCCAGATATGTGGAAAACTGCTTGGGGAATAGGGACAGGGAGGTGAGGGTGACTTGAATGAGTAGGGAGGATGGAAAAATTACAAACAACTGAACTTTGTTTTGAAGGTATTGTCATCCTGCTGTTGGAGGGCTTATGAGGAATGAGGGAGTATAAGGAAAGAGGAAATCAAGATGGCATTTTTGTGTGTGTGCTACTGAGCAGGAAGTGACACCACATACTGGGAGAGAGACAGGTGGGAGGAAAGTAAAATGATTGTGTTTGAGAGACCCAACATACCTAGCGCAGAAATATCAAAAATTTGAGGAGACATTTAGGATAAAACCTGTCTGTACAATGGTTTAGATGGTATTGTGCCTCATGAGAATGGGTTGTCATTACTCCAGAATAGAGGCAAGTAAAGAAAAGAAGTTGGCCTGGTGCCAAGCTTTCTAGTGTTCCAAGTTTGTTCAAAGAAGAGAAAGATAACAAAGTAGACTGAGAAGAAGAAACATCTAGGGACCAGGGAAGAAAAAAAAAAAAAAAAAAAGAATGCTGTTTAGGAAAGCCAACCAGAACACTTCCAAGGTGATGGTAAATAAGCTGTCATCTGATACAAAGGTCATTAGTCTCCTTGAGAAGTGTGCTCAGGGAGAAAAAGAATGTGGAGGAAGTCTATAGACAATTGTTGTGAGAATATTTTCTCTGAAATGGGGGAGGGGAATTGGAGGATAGCCATAGGGCCCAAGAGTACTTTTTTTTTTTTTTTGAATAGGGAGCATTCTTTATGCTGATGGGAGAGAGTCAAAAGAGAAGAGAGTCGATAAGGTAAAAAGAGGGTATATAAGAAGGAAGCTTACAAGAAATGAGAGAATATATAATTCAAGCAAAAGGGGATATGTTGAAATTATTGTAGGAATTGTACATCCCTGAATTCCCTGCTTTACTGTAAGGCATGTAGAAATTTATAGATTAGTGTAATCCAAAGTAACCAACTTATATTAATTTTTCCTACTCCAGAAAAATCTTTTCATAGGAAATTTGGAAATGTTTGAATCTCTGCTTGCTCGTTCTCCTTTCTTAAAATATAAAGCTCTTAATTCAAACAGTTGCATTTATTTATTTTTATTTAGATTCAATTATCAAATGTATAGTACATCATTAGTTTCAGATGTAGTGTTCAACAACAACAGTTGCATATAACAAGCCAGTGCTCATCACTGGTCATGACCATCAAATGGTCATGTGCCCATTTAACTTTACAGAATTTATAATATATAATATGATAGCTTTATAGACATAAGCTTTATAACAAAAGCAAAAAGTTAAAGTAAAGTAAAGTAAAGTAAAAAGTAAAAAGATGGTTTTCTTCTTTTTTGAAAAAATTATAAGAAAGGTATATGGTCCATTCTGTTTATTTTACTTAACGTGTACTGCAAACTTGTCAAACATTATCTATAATGTTAGCAATCTGTTCCCTGTGCTACTTTTTCTGTTTAAGCAGGTTAGACTTAGTAATACCTTAACTTTACAAATTTGTTTAACACATTGTAATATTCCTTGTAATACACATATTTTGACCCGTACCACCAACATTTTAGATTGGTTTGAATTTCAAGGGGATATTCAGTATCACATCTAATCAGCACTTTAAATTTGAGCTATTTTTGTTGCTATAAATTAATACATGGAAATTATTTTTTAAATTGCAAAAAAATAGAAATAGGTATACAATGAAAAGTATATATTTTTCCCTCTGCAAAACTGTTAGGGATGAATTTCATCCATCACTTCACATATATCCTTCTAGGAATTTTCTATAGAAATAGAAAAAATATATTAAATAAACTCAAAATATCAAAATATCAAAATACCTAAATGTGAGACCTGAAACTACAAAAATCCTAGAAGAGAACATAGGAAGTAATATCTCTGACATTGGCTATAGAAACATTTTTCTAGATATGTCTCCTAAGGCAAGGGAAACAAAAGCAGACATAATTTATTGAGACTACATCAAAATAAAATGCTTTTGCACAGCAAAAGAAACAATCAACAA
Source organism: Mustela erminea (assembly GCF_009829155.1). NCBI lineage: Eukaryota > Metazoa > Chordata > Mammalia > Carnivora > Mustelidae > Mustela > Mustela erminea. Next base: position 124,549,245 of record NC_045615.1, on the reverse strand, counting down.
AATTTAAAAAAATGACACACTGAATGGGGGGGGCATATTTGGAAATGATATATCTTATAAGGGGTTAACATCCAAAATATATCAAGAACTTATACAACTCAACACCAAAAAACCAAATAACCCAATTATAAAATCAGCAGGTGACCTAAATACACATTTTTCCAAAGAAGATATCCAAATGGCTAACAGACAAACACGTGAAAAGATGCTCAACATCACTAATCATCAGGGAAACTCAAGTCAAAACTACAATGAGATACCATTTTATACCAATTAGGATGGCTGACATCAAAATGAGAGGAAAGAAGTGTAAGCAAGGATGTGGAGATAAAACAAACCCTTGTACACTGTTGATGGGAATATAAGTGGTACAGCCAATGTGCAAAACAGTATGGAGAGTCCTCAAAAAATTTAAAAATAGAAATACCATATCACCCAATAATTCCACTATTGGGTATTTATCCAAAGAAAATGAAAATACTAATTCAAAAAGATATATGTATCCCTATGTTTATTGTAGTTATAAAATGTGACCGTTATACAATAGCCAAGATATGAATAAAACATAAGTGTCCATTAATAGATAAATGGCTAAGGAAAATGTGACATTTTACACACACACACACACACACACACACATACACACACACACATGTATACATATATATACATACATTATATATATATAATATATATGTATACATATACATAAAATGTATGTATGTATATACAAGATATGTGTGTGTATGTATGTGTGTATACACATACAATTCAAAGCAATATTATGTGGTCATAAAAATGGATGAGGTCATGTCATTTGAGACAACATAGATGTATCTAGAAAGTATTATGCTAAGTGAAGTAAGTCAGAGTGAGAAAGGCAAAAGCTGTATGATTCCATTTATAAGAGGAATTTAAAAAGCAGTGAATCAACAAATAAAAAAAACAGAGTCAGACCTATAAATACAGAGAACAAACTGATGGCTGCAGAGCGGAAGGGTCTGAGTGTTGGGAAATTGGACAAAGGGAGTGGGAGATACAGGTTTCCAGTTATGGAATGAATAACCCTTGGGAATAAAAGGCACAGCATAAGGAATACAGTCAATGACATTGTAATAACAATGTAATGGAACACTTGGTAACTACACTTGAGGTGAATATAGCATAATGGATAAACTTATCAAATCACTAAGTTGCATACCTGAAATTAATGTAATATTGTATGTCAACTACACTAAAATTAAAAAAAAATCTACTCCTCCTCTGAAAAGTATTTTTAAAAAATTAAAATAAATCAATAAGTAACAACAACACACTAGTTTCATTGGATTGTGCCACTATGCATAGTTTTCCCAGAGACTTCACTGTCTTCTGTTGAATGAAGACAAATTACCCTTACCACCACCATTTTAGATTGTGTAAATTCACTTCTGAATTTACCTTTTGCTGTTAACCAAGGTAAAAAGCATTTCCTAAGCCTTTGTCTGATATTCACCTACAACCTAAGTTTTCCCATTTGGTGCCAATTGTGCTATTTGCTATAATATCTTATTTTGCATTACAATTAATAAAATCTTATTTTTCCTGATTTAATAACACATATATAAAACATTATTCTGTCCACCAAATGTGTGTCAAATTGTGTCTTAAGTGCTTTACATTTGTAACTTAAGAAAATAATGGGCACACCAACCAAGACCTAGATGCTAACTATGGCTAGAAGTTAGTAAATACTTATACTGGTCCATTTATGGAAGTAAAGGAAATCTTTAACGTAAAAATTCTTACTTGATTTTAATATAACCATGGTACCCTCCCATAGTAGTTGGTCTTGCAGTTTGGTAATGATTTTTAATGGGTTCATTTCTTACCCATTGGTAATCTTCTGAGCATGATCTTAAGACTAGGGAGGACGACTTACATAGCTTTGCATAAACATGGAAAGCACTGTCTCTACTGCATTCAGGATATGTATATTTATTTAAGGTTGTATTGATGTATAAAAAAAGAAAAAAAAAGAAATGCTCATTTGTCTATCTTTTGATCCAATGTAAGTTGTTCTTATTTTTACATATAATTGTTGATTTCAGAGGGATTGGGGGACAAATCAGATGAGTGTTTTCAAGTTTCTTTTTATTTTCAGGAACAGTGGAGTTTCAGTTTGACAGAGACATAACACAGTACTACAACATCATATATGAGTTGTATCTGTGAATGGTGAACATTACTTTGGTGTCTTTTGGATTCAAGTGCCTAAAAATTCAAATTCAAAAGCAATTCAAATTCAAAAGCAAAGGAAGTTTATTGCTCACATTGATAAAAAGTCCAGAAAAGTATGTCTTTAGATATTGCTAAATATGTATTCAGAGGCTAGTTCTAGGATCCAGTATCTCATATCCTCATCTCTCTTAGATTGATTCTTACATCATTTCTCACAGTAGCTGTAGTAACTTCACATGAACTAAACACTATTATATAGGGCTGTTTTTCCCCCTGATTATAGAGTCCTCTGATCTCTCTTTTCTTAAAGAATTACTTTAAAAAACTTGAAATTAGAGACACCTAGTTGGCTTAGTGAGTTAAGCATCTCCCTTTGTCTCAGGTCATGATCTCATGGTCCTGAGACTAAGGCCTGCCTCAAGCTCCTTGTTTGGTAGGGAACCTGCTTCTGCCTCTTTCTGTGTGGGCTCTCTCTCTCTCTCTCTCTGTCTCTCTCTCAAATAAATAAATAAATCTTTTAAAAAATCATGCAATTATAAATACTTTCTCTGCTCCTTTGAGGTGTAAATTTTCTGCTAGGCTATTGATAGTTTTCCAACTCAAGAATGTCTTTCTCAAAAACCTGGAAGCCACCCTTTGAAATATAATCATCAAGTCTTTGTGGGAAGGTAGAAGTCTAACTTCCATACGCACCAATGAGCAAACACAGATGGCCAAATTGCACTAACCATCTCCCAGTTCCCAGTATCCTCCAGTACTTTAAGTACAAGCTCACCCAGCATTTAAAAACTCTACCACCCTTTGTTTCAAAGGAGTTGAATTCACTCTCTCCCCTATTGTAGTAGACTTCCCCCCTTATTGCAATAGTTGAAAGTAAAGTTTTCCTTACAATTTTAACACATCTAGTGCAATTTTTCTCTGACAAGAAAGTTGATTGCTTGTATGCTGAAGAACAAAAAAAAAAAATTTTTTTTCTTCATATTTTACCTAAAATGTTCTTAATATCCCAAGTGGATTGAAAGAAGCAAACAAAAAAAGTACATGTATTATGCTTAGCAAAACATTTTGGTACAGTGCTGGCTGTAAGGTGGTGGCAAGAGAGCCACAGATGCAGAGGTAGGTGTAAGTCAGAGGGACTGAGATGGAATGGGAAGTGGTCCAGTCTCCTTATGATCAGTAGCTTCCAACTTCACTGTTAAACTGGGAGAAGATCCAGTTGTGTAACCAAACATCTCTTTTTTTGTCATAAGGGTAAGAAAGAGTGAGGAAAGAGGTGAGATGGAATGTTGATGGGGTTTAGGACCTGCTAATCCAAAATACAGCACTTTGACATATTGGGTATCTTAAGCTGAAGGAGTTTGAGAAAACAGCAGAAACATAAAGTTCACTCTGACCTCCTCCCCTCCTCCCCCTTCCTTGAAACAGATCATGAAGTCCTCCTGTAGGAGGGGCTTCTCTCCTTATACCCAGAAGAAAAGAGTATTCTTTTATTCTTTCTTTTTTCTTTTCTTTCTTTTTTTTTTTGAAAAGAGCGTTCTTATCTCTGAAGACAAAGAAATGCACGAAGAATCCCAACACAAAGAACTTGCTAAGTATCCTCCCCCCTTTACTATACTTACCTCATGCTCCTTAACCTATCATATTCCTTCATAACTGGCCACTCTTCATCAGACCCAGTCTAAAAATACTCAAGTCTGTTTCTCTGGATCTTCTTTCCTTATGAGAGCTCTTGTGTCACATAAAACTTACATGAAGTAAATATGTATGCTTTTCTCCTGCTAATTTGTCTTTGTCAGTTCTCTTTTCAAACCCAGCCAGGGACCCTAAGAGGGTCAAGAAAACCTTTTTTTCTCCTTTACCTTTTATGTGCTCCCTTCTCTTCCCATAGGCTTTCAACTACTACCACTGCTCTGAAGTAGCAGCAGTTCAAGAGTGTGAACTGGAAGGAGATAAAAGTGCCAAAAGGGTTATTTGAATGATTCTTGTTAGGATGATCTTCTTTAAGTAGATTGGCCTGATAAAAATGGGAGTTTGCTGCACTTATTTTTTTTTAATAAATCAACTCTAATTATTTATAATGAAATAATATTTGTGGTCTAAGCATAAGAATAATAGAATAACAAGAACTCAAATCATCCGTTAAATATATTTTAATGTACTTAAAGCCTTTTATAATTCAGTATAATTTCCAAGTATCTAATAATAGATTTTACTTACACCATGTTAAATTAATAATATTTGTTTCAACCAGTACTATACAAATTCAAAAGATTGACTATGTCTCCAGAGAATTTTCTACTTCTGTTTTGGCTGCAGGAACACATGTTATTATATTTGATATCCAGATCTTCTGTATTTAAGAAAAACACAACAGTTTACCTTAATCTTTGGGCTGTTCTCTCAGAGAAAAATCTCAAATGCACAAGCTTGGAGAGCTAAACGGATTTCAGTATGGAGTTTTATATGAAAAAATCTTACTATGGCAACATTAATCTGTCCTAATTTGTATTTTATTATAAAATGATTGCCTAATGAATGAATTCAAGATATTTTTAATATCAGTTAAGTGACCAGGCACGAGGAGTATTAACAGCCTATATCACAGTGAAACTGCATTCATCTTCCTTCCTCAGGATCATTTCTTTAAAAAACAAGGGTCTTTGTCATGATCTGTATGCATACACCTTCTTTTAAAAATTTTAGCTAAGTAAACTCCTCATTATTAAAAGATATTACAATTCTATAGATGACAAATTCCTTTAACTGATGATATATTTTTCAATTTTTCCAGGTAGGCATTCTCAGCTGTTGTGTTTCTTCTCTTGCTTATAATAAGTTGTCATTTTTTTTCATTCTATGGAAGTGAAATAAGGGAAAACCAAAGACAGCCTCATTACCAGTAATTCATGCTTCATAATGTTGCGTTGGCATTTGATGAAAGCGTTGTGATGTATATTCTTTTAGACTTAGTATCCTGTAACACAACCAACCATTCGAATATGACTTAGGATTATTGGAAAAGAATCAACAGATCATACCCAGATGTACAGTAATTTATTCCGGTGGTACTATTAGGATTGTAAAGCTTTCAAAGACAATCACTAAAATTCTCAATCCAGGATGAAAAATAAATAGCTTGCCTGAAAGGAAAAATATTTCCAGGAGAACAAAACTATTGAATGTATTTTCTAGGTGATTATTCTTTGTTGAACCACAATTGCAATGTTGATGATTCTTGTCACTAGCATGTTGTTGGTAGAAGATTCATGGAGGTGCAGAAAAGATCTAATATTGACTAATTCCTTTTTTGCTTCTTTGTGGACATTTGATGACAGCAGATTAATTTTATACCCTTATTTTAGGGCTATTTGGGAAATTTAATTGCTTGGCACTGGCCACCAATACATGTCCAAGTTTTCAGTTGTAATGTCCCCTATTAGTACATTGATTACTTCTTCCTTATTCATGTGGCTATATGGAATACAAACACTAGCTTTGTTGTAAGTTATGCTAGTGAAATCAGTGAATGGTGGGCACTTTTCAAATGATAGTGATACCCACAATTTAAGTTTTTCCTTATTTTTCTTCCTTTTTGCTCTTCTTTAATTCATTGATTTATTTCAGTGTTTATATTATGGAAGCATCTTCATTTAGAATATAAGAATTAAAGTGAATAATACTTCATTTTAATTTTAAATCCAATCCTTCTAAGTGATAGCTTCTATTATTATAGTAATATTCTTCTCACATGATACTTAATAATTTTTTTAGCATATTATTAACCCACTTCACAACTCCAGTGATATGGTTGGTTGAGCTATTACTCTTGAAGAAATAAAAGTTATGACAAGCAGTGGAATCTCAAAGAAATGTTAGTTATTTAAGCCTTTTGCTTTGGTAAAAGAAAAATGTGCACTTTTTCACCTCTAAGTACACTTTTATTTAGTTACAAGTGCTTCTATCAATATATTTTAATATCCTCTGGATGAAAATTCTGAATCCACTCCGAGGGACTTCAAGTAGTAACACTTTGGGTACCTACTGACCTTCAGTAGCCTTCTTAAAGAGTAAATATGTGAAGTTCCTGATAGGTGAATTGGGTTAAGATGATGAGCATGTGTGGCTCAGCCTTGCACTTTTCCTCTTTGGGAGGGGTGTCTTTCAGGAAGTGTGTGCTCCATGTCATAAGTTTTACCAGGCATTCTGTCATATGGAGAAGCCAACCAATGTCCAGCTATAACTGAGATTGGATCAATAATTCTTCCTAATTCTGAAGTAAGAATTAGTAACCTTTAACCTAGTGGTTACCAGTAATAAAGATGATATATTTATATCCTTGTATCTTCTACTTTATCTCTTAATTGATTCAGGACTAAGGTGAGAAATGTGTGACTTTATATCCTGAGACTTTATGTCTCAGTTACATTTTTGAGGCAACTACCAAGCAATATATATGCTGCTTAGGATCCCATTACAGACTTGAGACAGAGTTCTAAGGAGGGATGATAGGGACATTGAAATGAGATGATTAATTAACATGTCTTTAAAGTATTAATGATAAAAGCCTTTTTATCCATGTAGCATAACATAAATGAAGAGTATAACATAAATGAAGTTTGTAACTATTTTGCCATCTCAGTGGTATAGGTTGATATACAGAACAGTAGCTACAGTAGAAGAAGCATCAAGGAAGGAGCTAAGTGAGCAGCAAGACACAAGAGGCTGTACAAGCAATATCCTGGTAAAAGGCCACCCTCCGTAAGGCATGCAAGACCTTGGGAAAGTATTATATGTGGGACCTCGTCTATTTTAATAAATACTATATTAAAAATTAATGGGTCCACATGAGGCATTGTGATTCATTAATGAAAATTTAGAACAATGGATAGGGAAGAGGATTTGTTCAATCTTATCAGTGAATATTCTCCAACACTGACTCTTCCTGTCATGGTTCTTGAGCCCTGGAACCAATCATTCCTGTCCTTCATTGCCAATTTCACCATTCCTGGATAATTTAATATCTCCTACCTCAAGAAAAAATAGCAATGTTGCTATTAATCACAAGTCTGTTGTTCTTTGGAACTGGCCTTGTATTGGAAAAACATAGACATTTTTACATCTGCAATATATTTTTTGCTGGTTATATCATCAATCACATGATGATACATCATGCATTATACCACAATGACTACTAATTTGCAGTGACTCTCTCACAAGCTATTCCTGTGTCTCTTTGGTGAAGACCACAAATGCAAGTCTTACCTAGAGTATGAAGAAAAATGAGAACCATAATTTATTTTCTGGTCATGATAAATTATTCAGAATTTCTTACCACAAACTTAGAACAACACTGGTTTTAATCATTCTGTCCCTTGAACTCTTTAGGCCATAAACACTGCATTCTGGAATGTGATCTTTTTTGAATTGACCACAACCTAACCTTCTACAATACACTCCTAATTGTTCAAAGAATATTCTTTTGTCATCAGGCAATTCTTAAGACTAACCTAGCAGAGTATTCAATCTCCATATGGATGACAGTGAAATGAGGACATCAATCCTAAGTGTCTGTTGGTGTTAAAGTACAAAGATCCTAAGAGCCATAAGAAGTGATAGGCATGACTCCTTCTAGAACACTGATCAACATATGACATAGAACCTGCAAAAATGGTAAGGTGACTATCCTGGATGCAACTGCTGGTGGCCCAAAGGACAAAAGATGCTGTTATGTTCCTCTGTATAGTAAACATTGTAGACTAGAGGTAGCACCAAGGTTAGAACATGAACAGACAAAGGGCAAGGGTCTTAAATCCAAGGTGACGGAAAGATTGTAACACAAAATTGAAATATTACTGTCATTCTGATGGTCTAATTTTAAGGATCTTGGGAAAGAAATAACATTCTGGCTAGTGAGAACTTTCTGCTTTCCAGATTATACTTCTGGAACCAGGACTCCATTGTTGAGTCTTGGAGTTCCTTTGTTATCTGGTCAGCCTCATTTAGGTATGGAGGAGAATAATGTGAGGTGGGGGTTTGAAAGCACCCTAATAGAAAAAAATAGGACTGGTATCCATTCATAGATGGCACTGGTGTTTCCAGCTACCATATTCCAAGTCCCAGAGAGAGACATCTTTCAAAGAAAGCACTTCAAAACAGCAGAGAAGTGGGGAGACCTAGGGCCTACTTGTCTAGGTTGACATTAGAAGAATACTGACTTAGTTTAGAATCTTACATCTGCAGCTTATTAAATTTGAGAACTTAACCAATTAGTTAATATTACAAAGCCAGTTTTCTTTACCTTTGTGGGAGAAATTATAGTTACCTGGTAGATTGGCTACAAGAAAGAAATTGGAAAATGTATTAAGTGGATTTTTAATATAGTAGGTTTTCATTAAATAATAATTTGGGATTCAGCCCATCTCAGACAAAAAGTAATGCTGAAACAAAATCACATAACATTGGTGGACTCCAGAGGAAGACTTGGAAACTCCAAGCCAAGGGGAAGGAAGAACTATGCCATGTGGTAGATTGGTCTCATTCAGGGCTATATTTGAGAAGTTCAATTGGATATCTGAAATTTTGTTCATATATTGGAGTCCAAGAGATGTTATAGTCTCAGAAAATATAAAGTGTACAACTTACAAGATTGTATTTATTATAATTATGTTTTTTATTGTATATCTTCCCACTTGGACAAGGAGTTTTTTGTTTATTGGGTTTCCCCAATTTTGGAGAACTACACACTTGCTTAGCTGCACTTTTACAAATTATGGATTCACATTTTGGCCTCAGGATAGTATACTAGTTGCTGATAGGAGATAGTGCACTGGTTGCTTACAGGACAGCAAATTATATAGCCTTTAAAAGAAATACCATGGCAATGTCAATAAATCTAAAGTAAAAGGATACAAAAATTGCATTAGAATATAATAATAAGTGAGCAATTACACCTTTTCAACATCTACATTGTGATTACTGAGAGGCTAATTGTTACCAGTCTTACAGGGAATGGATATAATCATTACGCATAAGACTTTATCTGCTATTCATTTTTCTTTCATGTGTACACACACACATTTATGTTTGTATGCCAGTGTTAGTGTATGCATATGTACACGTGGGTATCTATATGTGTACACACACATACAAATAACTACATGGAAATAGCATTGTAAATAGTGTTGTTTTTGAATAATAATAAGTGACATTTCCTTGGTTTTATTTTTCACTGCCTTAGGAGTTGCAGTCTACATTAAAATGTTGTCAATGTATGTGGGATGAATGTGTCCTTATTGTATCTATAAAGTATAGTATAGGGAAAACAATTTGGCAAATGTGTAGCTCATTAGTTCGTGCAGCTGAGTGACTATTTTATTCATTAATTACTTCATCTTCATTTGTTTTTTGTTTTTGTTTTATTATTATTATTATTATTATTATTATTATTATTTCATTTAGAACTGGCCTGAAAATTCATGAAGACTCATTAGTTCACCTCATTATCTATATTGACTATCCTATTCCAGGGCTCTTCTGGGGACCAAATTGCTGTCTTCTTAAAGGTGTATAATACAATACAATATATTTCCTTTTAGAAATGTAATTCATTATGTCTGAAAAATTTGGAAAGATGCCTTGTTCTCTAGTATCAGGATCACAGGGACACAAATTAAAACAGAGAAATTCAAACACTTTTTTTTTTTTTTCCATAAAGGTGTGCACTCTCTGGTAATGAATGATTTGCCTACCTTTTCAGAGTTATAGCCAATGACCACAGAAAATGATTTTTTTTTTGGTATATTCAAATTATATTATGAGTATTCTTAAATCTGAATGATGTACATTCCTATATTTCCCTGGGAATTGCTGAGGTTGCTCATGATTCAACCTATAATCCATTTCTTTTTAATGTCCAGTCTACTAGCTCTGCTCTCTCTATAGTTAAGGGAATGTAATCATATCCAAAGAGAAGAACGCTTAATTTCCATTCATTCAACCTATCATTTATTCCCTCATTCATTCATCGAGTATCTTGTTTGTTTAAAGATTTTATTATTTGACGGAGAGAGACACAGTGAGAGAGGGAACACAAACGGGGAGTGGGAGAGGGAGAAGCAGGCTTCCTGATGGGCAGGGAGCCAGATGTGGGGCCAGATCCCAGGATTCTGGGGCCATGCCCTGAGCTGAAGGCAGCCGCCCAATTACTGAGCCACCCATGTGCCAACTGAGTATGTTTTAAGTGTTTACCACGCACTACTGCAATAAAATATTATAGTTCAGATCAGCCATTCTCATCAAAGGTATTGGCATACATTGAGGAGCAAGGATTATTGTGGGAGGAAGTGCAGGAGTAGCTTCATATTGGGAAAATGCTAAAAATGGGAGCATGAAGGTGGGGAATACCGCCTCTCTCATCTCTGAATAAAAGGAGATAATTGAGAATATCTTTTCAAATTCATATAAATGCTGTTTTTTTGTTTGTTTGTTTGTTTGTTTTGTTTTATCTCGTTTAGCACTATGAGTGGTTTTATATAGAAGGAGGCTGAAGTTTGATAAAGACAATGTATTTTCCCCCTTATTTATTTGGTTTTATTGCTCACTCTGGCCTATCACTCACTCTGGCCTAATGATTCACAGACCTGTACCCCTGGGACAAATAATGCATTATATGTTGATAAAGAAAAAAAAAATAAACACTCACTCTAAATCATCCATCTATTCAGTATTACCTTGACCACATTGCTCTTACTTACACATTCAGTTTCAGAGTAGGTTTCATTGTCTAAGCATCCTCCTCTGTCCCCATTATTTAACATCATTTAACGCCTATTACTAACATTATTAAACATCCCATTATTTAACACCTACTCATCATTCATGTCAAAGTAATTTCACAGAGGCAGTGCTTTTTATACAGGCTGTTAAAGAAAATCTGGATTTGAAATCATGGTTATTCTGGAGATGGAAGCTTTACATAGGCACAGAAACAGGCCTAACAGGGAGCATTTACTGATCCATCCCAGCTAGAGTGTCACGGTCATATTAGGAAAGGTCATATTAGGGGGCACCTGGGTGGCTCAGGGGGTTAAAGCCTCTGCCTTTGGCTCAGGTCATGATCCCAGGGTCCTGGGATCGAGCCCCACATCAGGTTCTCTGCTCAGCTCTCTCTCTGCCTGCCTCTCTGCCTACTTGTGATCTCTGTCAAATAAATAAGTAAATAAATCTTAAAAAAAAAAAAAAAAGGAAGGTCATATTAGGAACAAATCAAGAATATGGACCATGGGTGAGCTGATAGCATGCCATATAAAATTTGAATTTGATCATTTTTAAGAATAATCCATGTTAGATAGATGGAAAAAGGAGAGAGTCAATTGGTATAGCAATCCCAAATCTGTGTCAACTCTCCTATATTCGAAATCCCTTATTTCCAAAATTTTAATTTTTTAAATGTGCCAAAATAAAAGTATGTTACTATTTTAACATCTTTTCTCTTTGACTTTCTCATTCACTGGTCTCTAAAATATTGTGTGCAGATTTTGCTTCTTTCCCTTACTCAATAATTGCTTTGAATAAACAACATGATATTCAATGCCTTTACCTAATAAAGATAACGAGCAAAAGTAAAATGCAAACAGGGCGCCTGGGTGGCTCAGTGGGTTAAGCCGCTGCCTTCGGCTCAGGTCATGATCTCAGGGTCCTGGGATCGAGTCCCGCATCGGGCTCTCTGCTCAGCAGGGAGCCTGCTTCCCTCTCTCTCTCTCTGCCTGCCTCTCCGACTACTTGTGATTTCTCTCTGTCAAATAAATAAATAAAATATTTAAAAAAAAAAAAAAAAAAAAAAAAAAAAAAAAAAAAGTAAAATGCAAACAACAGCAGCTGATGCAATGGTGAATCATCCAAATGCCTGATTTTCCTGACTTAAACCTGCTGCTGCTATAGAAGCAACTATTAGCACACGGACAGATGGTGCCAGAACCCTTCCTCTCTCCTTCTCCTTTCTCTTCCCCCTCCTTTTCTGCCTCTCCATTTACGACAAAATCACTGTGCTTGGAAGTGTTAATTCTCTTTGAACATTACAATAACATCAAAACTCACCGGAGTTGGGCATTCTGTTGGCTTGGGAACAGCCAGAAAAATGGATGTGCTCTTTGAACATTGACTGCCTCTTTTTTGTCACATATGCAATTCTCTTTGCTCACCAGAAAAACTGGGCTTTTGCATTCATTGCAATAATTCACAATAAATGTATTTTTTGTTTCCTTCACAACTGTTATTCATTTTTTTTTTCTCTCTAGCACTTTAATTAATGGGAAAGTGGGTGCTTTCTATTCAGTAAAAGATGTTTCCTTTCCCAGAGGTAGTCCTTCTCCATCAAAATACAATTACTACTACGACTGTTACTACTAATCATACTAATAATAATAACAACAACCCTAAAACTTAAGAACTTGGTAAATTTCACACAAATTGGCTTACCAATTCAATGTTCCCATTGTCTCCATAGACACTATATTTCTCTGCAATTATTCCTTCAGTCTGGGAAATAAGTATAAAAATATTGAGGGACACCTGGGTAACTCAGTAGTTAAGACTCTGCCTTCGGTCCTGGGATCAAGCTCCGTGTCAGGCTCCCTGCTCAGCAGAGAGCCTGCTTCTCCCTCTCCCTCAGCTGCTCCCCTTGCTTGTGCTCTCTCTGTCTCTTTCAAATACATAAAATCTTAAAAAAATTAATCTCTCTTTATAGCAACACATTGTCAAAATTTTGTTTTCCAAAAGTCCAAGTTTAAATCCATCAATAAAATGTACATGCAGAAAATTCTGTTATCTATATGGTTATTAGTTTTCTCTTGCTGCTATAACAACACATATTTGGTGACTTAAAACAACACAAATTTACTATCTGAAAAGTCTGGAGTTCAGGCATCCAAAATGGGACTCAGGGGACTACAGTAAAGGTGTTGGCAAGGCTATGTTCCTTCTGGAGGTTCTAGGTGAGAACAATTTACCTGCTTTCTATAGCTTATCAAGCCTGTCTGTTATCCTTAGCTCATGGCTCTCTTCCATCTTCAAAAGCCAGCAATGGACAATGGAGTCTTTCTCACTCCATTCCTCTGATACATACTATTCTGTATCCTTCTTCAAATTTATAGAAACCTTGTGATTATGTTTAAATCACCTAGACAATCCAGTACAATCTCCCCATTTCAAGTTCTGATGATTACTGACTTTAATTCCATCTATAACTTTAATTTCTGCTTGCCATGTAACAAAACACAGGTTCTGGGAATTAGGATATAGAAATCTTGGGGGGTGTCATTATTCTTTTTACCACTATGGTTAAGGGAGGAAAACTGGTATCCACACATAAACACACATACCTACAAATATACTGTGCAAATATACAAAGGCATTGTGACAAGGATCAGCAATAGGGATTTCTGGATGGTATAGCTTGTCTAAACCAGCACTCTTAAACTCATTTATGTTCATCAAATCTTGTTGCACTTACAATCTTTTTTAAAGATTTTAATTATTTATTTGACAGAGAGAGCAAGAGAATATAAGCAGGAGGAGGAGCAGAGGGAGAGAGAGAAGCAGATCCCCCACTGAGCAAGGAGCCTGATGCAGGACTTGATCTGGGACCTTGAGATGATGACCTGAGCCAAAGGCAGCTACTTAACCAACGGAGCCACCCAGGCTCTCTGTACTTACAATTTAAGAGACTTTTTTTTATATGATTTTTATTTATTTAATTGACAGAGAGGGAGAGAGAGCACAAGCAGGGGGAGTAGCAGGCAGAGGGAGAGGGAGAAGCAGGGCCCCCACTAAGCAGGGAGCCTGATGCAGGGCTTAATCCCAATCATGACCTGAGCTGAAGGCATGTGCTTAACCACTGAGCCACTCATATGCCCTGATTTTAAGTGTCTTATTACCCTTTCTTGGGTAATAATACTGTGTCTTTGTGGATATTACCACTTTCTACTAAGAAAGAATCATTCATAAATTGTTAAATATTTCATAAGTAGTCTTTTTACTACCAAATTAAGCTTCATCAATTCTTAGTCACTAAAGGCAAATTTCCATCTTAAGGACCCCCACAGATTTCTGTTGACTTGTTATTTAAGTTTATTTACCTTTATTATGTTCATTATGCATTAATCAGAAACAGAAAACTTGCTTGCATGGCACTCAAGAAGATATGGCTCTAAGAAGGTAAGATTTTCCTCACCCTTCCCTGGCATAAGTAATAACCTAACATGGTAAAGTCCATACAGTTCTTGTGTATTTAGAAATGCACCTTTAGTTTAATAAAGCTTTTCCAAAACATTGTAGGAGACAATATTAATCTAGCTCTTTTCCTTGTATCTTTTACTCCAAAACCAATTATGCAGGATTCTCTTGTGAGATTAGGCTACATTCACACTCCCTGATTTATACCCCAATCTATTGTTCTCCTTCCTTTCAGTCCCAAGGGTGTCCTATCCTACTCTTTTCATGTGGCTACCTTTCTCAGGCCCTGCTGAGAACAATCCTGTTCTATACTCCTAGGTGTTCTCATATTGTCTGTCATATAGATGGCATACTGTTTTCTTATGACAGTTTAATGATCGAGTAATACTATCATGTCATGTAATCCTCTGTACATGTCGAGATTCTGTCTTTACTCTGTCCATTCTTCTTCTGATGCTCCGTTCACTTTTATTTTTCCCCAACACCACTGCATTTTCAAAATTGAACTCTGCCTCTTTCGGAAAGCATGGTTGCCAGTTCCTAAACTTCAAGCTGAAACTTCCTTCTTTAGGTGTCTTTCCTAGGTGTCCCCACAGTAACCCTGTACATACCACTGTTATAGTCTAGTAAACTCCGTATTGCCTCCTAGAAGCTGCACAGCACAGTAATTAAGAGAACTGGATCTCAAGTCAGACTGTTGTAAATTTCAGCTGAGCCACTTACTAGCAATGTAAATTGGTTAGGATGCGTAACTTTCTGTGTGTCACAATGTTCTCATTTTTCAGGTGGGGACTATAATGTTTCTGATCTGGTACAGTTATTGTATGGATTACATTAATTTATATATGCAGCATGCTTAGAACAGTAATTAACACATACCATATATTAGACTATAATAAGTATAATAGAGAAAAATAAAGAATTGAAAAAAGATGAAGAGTGCTTCTGGACATGAAGAGAGTGATGGAGATTTAGTATAAGGTAGTTAGGGGCAGGCTTGAGTGAAAGATGATTTTGATGAAGACTGAAGACAGTGAGGCAGCAAACCATGCAGTTATCTGGGGAAGGAAGATAAGAAAAAAGGAATAATCAGTGAAAAACCCATCAGGTAAGAGCTTTCCTGATGTGTTTTGAAAGTAGCAAGAAGGTCACTGTGTCTAGAATGAATGAGGAGGGAAGTAGAAGAAGGTGAGGTTAGAAGTGTAATATTGTCCAGATTATATTGGACCATGTTGGCCATTTTAGAGATTTAGCATCTACTCTGGGAGAAATAGGGAACCAGGAATGGGATTTGAACAGAGAAGTAGCACAAGTCTGACTTAGAGTTGAAAAAGATCACTGTAGCATTTTGAGAGGAGAGTGTGGGTAGGGGACAGGTGTGGAAGCAGGGCAATTGATTAGAGAGATATTGCAGTCATCCTGGTCATAAAAGAGGGCAGCTGGGACCAGGGCCCAATTTGAAGTGAACAAAGAGGGAAGCTTTCATATTCTGGATCTATTATAAAAGGTAAATGAACAGAAGTTCTTGACCCATAGAATGTGGATTGTGAGAGAATTCATGGATGAGTCTCGGGTTTCATTTTGTTTTTCACTGAGAAATTGGAAAAATTGATTTTATATCATATGAATACCATGAGTAAACCAAATTTGGAGGACAGGGAGTAAGTTAGGAATGCAGATTTGGCTATATGAGCTTTGAGAATGGAGATGTTAGTCTGGAGTACAGAGGAAATAAAAGGTCTATGCTAAAAAAAAAAATTAGGAGATTTAAGTCTATGAACTATCCAAAAGCTAAAGTAGAAGTAGAAAGGAAAGAAAAGGAACCAGCAAACGATCAGCCAGTATGGTCTGTAAAGAGGTGTAATGTGTAAGTATTTAGAGCTTTTTCTTGCTCTCTGCCAGGGGACAGGGTACCTTACTTCAAACTTGCATTATTTTTTTTTCCTTTATACCATACTTGAAAGCATAATAAAATCCATGTCCTGTTTATTTTTCTCTTTTTAACCTTTGTGCTTGATACAATGGCTAATATACACTGGATGTGTAAATATATAATAACTGTAACATGGCTAGTGTCTCCAGTGTGATAGGATAGATGGCTGGGGTTGAATTTTGTTTTGGGTGCTAAGACTCATGCTCTATTTATTTTTTTTTAATAAGTAAGAAAGACCTTCATTCGTTTTCGCATTCATCTGAAGCGTAGGCTATCTGTCCATTTACTTCAAGTGTCCACATTACATACTAGCAAGGAGAAGCCAATGCAGAACACCACACAAGACAGAAAAGAACTTTCTACCCCCACCCCAATCCAGATATATTTATCCGAATGCAGAGGTTCTAGATTAACAAAATGTTTCCAAGTGGTTTCTCCAACTGGGCACATCAACAGTGGTGGTGAGGGAGAAATGTTAGAAAAAGATATCTTGATACTCTTCTTGACAAAACTATTTTACAATGCCCAATTCTACCACCATATCAAAAAGAACATATATTCTGAAGGTAAAATAGACATGATGCTAGAATTGGAGTTAGAAGAGTTGGGTTAAAATCCTACTTAAGGTGATTTGCATGAGTTTTAAGTTTCTCTGAGGAACTAAGACAGGATGGAGCAAGAAATAACACTAGAAGGTCTAATCTGAGGACAGGGTTTAGTACCTGGCTCTCTCACTTGCACAATCTCTGGTATATAATTTGCAACTATGCACTATTTAACTTCTCTTTCCTTCTTAAACCTATCAAATGAGAATAACCATAGTACCCACTGTAATGGTTTCCTGGGAGTATTAGATAAATTAGTACATGAAAATACTTAGAATAGTATAAGCCATTAATAAAATATTCATTAAAGAGTAACTATTAAGGATAAGCATATAAGTGAACTTCTGAGATTAACCCATATAAGCACAGAATTCAAGTAATAAAAACAAAGACCATTTGAAATAAACAGAAACCTTGAGTGAGAAAAACAGTTTGGAAAAGTATATTACAGATTTTCTGGGAGCTACACTTCATACATGTGAACTTTCTGGATTTAAGAACAGTTTCCTTTAATTGTATAAAATGTACCATATATCCATAGCTGTAAAAATATATATGCAAATAGAAAAACAATTTAGGAGAAAGGCCCACTTAACATGAAACTGGTGGACCAGAAATACATTTAGTGCATCAAATAACTGAAAGGAAGTGTTGTTTTATTAGAGTGCCTCTAAAAGCCATTAGACTATTTAAAGATGGTTCATTTCTTTAAGTGTACAGAGACTGATGCACTACGGAAAGTTCAGGCAAGCCTCTTCAACCACTTTCCTAATGCCACTTTTATTTCTAAATAGATTATTTTCTGGATAAAACCAGGGGCTTAAAAGCCATGTATTAAAACCTTTTGGCTGATAAGAGTAAGGATTTTTCTTAAGATAAAAAGGAGATTATTCCAAAATATTGGAAATATATTTCAAAATAAAAGACTTATTGCTGTCATAATTTGTGTGGGTATTACAACTTGGCATACCATGTTTTATTTTTATTTATTTATTTTTTTTCCCTGAGGTTGAGTCCTTCTTTTAGGTCCAGGAGAAGATTTTTTAAAAAACTCTTTGTAGTCAAAGAAGAAGAAGAAAAAAATGCCTCCTACCAATTTGTAAGAAGAGCTGAGAAGTATGCTGATACCTAAATAGCAGATGATCAGGAACAAAAAGAATGTAGGACCAGACCTAGGAAAACAGTCTGCCATCATGAAGGGCCTCAAGTGTGTGAGAACATTAGTCCAGGTCACAAGGAGGATCCGTTGCCCAATTGGATCTTGTTGCACTGTTTAAGTGCTCAAAGATGGCAAGTAGAATATTGTGGAAGCATTAATTATTTTAAGTGAGAGTCGTGGTATAATAGGTCCATTTAAGTTAAATCAGTATCACTAGTAGTGACATGGGAGTTAGAATTTAACAGTTCAACTCCTAGAAGTTGAACTTCTGGTGGGGGACCTAGTCAATTGCCCTGGGACTTAAGGAAGGACTCAAACCTAATGTGGAAAAACTCATGAAGTAGAAGTAAACAAAACACAAGCCCAGTTTGAAAGTCTGAGTGAAAATGACAGGACAGGGGTGAACCCCTGGCAAGGGAGTGAAATTTGGCAAGGGGGGAAATAAGAATGGAAACTGTAACTTTGTTGGGTTGTCAGTGTCTGTGACCCACACTGATGCAATGAAGCAGTAATTCAGCTTGAAATAATGCTGCCAGATCTGTCAGGGTTGGTTACGTACCTAGATTGGAGTGATTCAGAAGGAAAGAATCAGTCCGCAAATGAGGCTAGAGAAAGTAAGAACACCAACTGAGAAGATACACCTGGGTCAGTGCTGTCTTCACATGAATCATGTGTAGCTTTCTATGCAATATATTGCCACTCCACTCCCAACCTTTGCAACATACAGCAGTGAGATCACAAAAGACAATATGATATTACAGCTCAAATAATTAGAATACTCGTACCAGCTCATTTAACATTTTTCCTCTTTCAACTGTGATGAGAAGCATGATGAGCTAATTGATTTGGGTCAGACGCTGTTGATGTAAAGGGATAGTAAACTTTAAGAGCCCTTCCAACTCTGAAATAATAACTCTGAAAAATTCATAATTTCCCAATACTCTGAATGCATGACCCCTCTCTCCTTCACTTGCCCTGGTCAGAATATGCTTTCTCTTTGCCAAGCGGCAATCTGCAATCATAATCATATGGGTAGTCACAGCCAAGGCATCCCCAGAGAATCTGGCCATCACAGGAACAGCTGCCCTCCTGACTAAATACACAAGCTGGGCAAAGCTGAAACTGTTCTGCTTGGATCATTTTATTTATTTATTTATTTATTTATTTATTTATTTTTGTTGGCTTAGGCGCCTCAGGAGCCAAAGTGAGATAATCCCAATGGACAGATGTAGGTGGGAAATTATTCTTTCCACCTCATGGAGCAAATCCTGGCTCTGCTTGTCCTCTTTATTATAATTAGGGCGGTAGAAGGATGACTAAACTAAAATAGCTTGTCTAAATAGTGAGTTCTTCCAAATCCCCAGTGTGATGGGGAGGAAGTATATTTCACTAGGCGAAAATAGAGGGGTCTGGATTCAAGCTCTCTGAGTGTGAATAGCAGCTCCAGTTCATTTACTTATATAATGTTTGGCAAGTTATTTAGACGCTCGAAAACTCAGTTTTCTCATTGGAAAATAGGAAGTCATTATAACAGCTGCCTTATAAAGTTATTATCAGTCTCTAAAGGGTGAGTACTTGATAAGCACGCTCAGCACAATGTCTGATGCAGGATACACAACTAATCAACCAATAACGTCTCTTATTATGTGAGTCATCCACATGCAGCCAACTCATCCCTACATGGTTATGAGTTGAGAATATTTGGAATGTGGTCATGAATGCCAGAGGCTAAGGTTGAAGAAACACTGCAGCAGTGTAGGTTTAAGTACCTAGCTAAGTTTCAACTGCGTTATTTTATTGTAACACAGGTGATGAGAAATCGGCTTCCTCCAGGAGGTTATAAAAGTCCTTGAAAAGATAAAGACCTAGCATGTACATTCACAGAGCAGACAATGGATAATTAACTTTTGAATCAGAGAGTTCTGGATTACTTACCTATAAAATTAAGAGAAACAGTTAAATAATATAAATGATATCAACTGTTAAAGAAAACTTAAGAACTGTCACCATTGTGTGTTCTAATAGCCTTTAGAAAAATATTTACATATGATTTTGAAAAATAGATTCTTGAACAAGAATAAAGCACTTGGTAAACATGAAGTGGTAGATAAATGCTGGAAATATGCAAAATTTACAAAGGAATGTTTTGAGTAGTCTCCGGTTTATCGACAAAACACATCATTATGGATTTATAACTTAATGGTGTTTTCATTAAACACCCAACTTCTCTGAAAAATGACAAAATTATAAGGTTAAACTCCCAGTGTGGAGTAGATCTGATGATGTGTACTAATTAACGACTTTTTTAAATCAGTGCACTAAAAAAGAAAGAAAGGGAAAAATGTCCTGCCTGGTTTTCAATTAGTGTATTTTGCTCCTTGCCATTTGTTCTCAATTGTCTATTTTGACTAAACCTTGCATTTTCCCTTGTTGATATTTTTGCTTTAATGCTGTTTTAAATTAACCTCTTCTCTTCTGTTGTTTGCTACAAAGCAAACGGTTTGATATGAGACAACTAAATAACTTCATTTAGGAAAAAACCAGAGTTATTCACAGCTAGTCTAAACAAAATCACAAATGATTGTGCAATGGAAATGCATTTTATTTGCTGTAACATTTTCATTAGGTTGAGCATTGAATCAAATTGAAAATCAAAGAATAAAACCTGCCTCATAGAAGCAAAGATCATTTTTATTGCAGTGAATATTACCCCTTTCCCTGTCATCTTTTCTGGCTAATATAAAATCATGTACTGCTGTACATAAGTGGGGATTTGTAAAATTGCAAAGCTTGTTAACAGTAACTACTTTCTTAGCTTGAGATCAACCAACATTTACTTCGTTTTCCCTGACTATAATTTTGACATATTCCTGTCATTGGGTAGGAGAGAATTTGGATGGAAAAGCCTCAGAAACTGGCATCATATTTTGTGTTTTACATTCTTTTTGACATAATGAACATTTCCCCTTCTTTTGCTGAAATCAGCACTGGGAAAGATCAAATACAGCCATCTTTTAACGGTTTAAAATTGCCCCTGTCGTTACCTTGTCAGTTACATGAGCCCTTCAGTGTGCAGGGCTATGGAAATCCTTCAGGATGAATTTGCTAGAGGTACAGTTGGAGAAGACTGTTTATAAGACCTGAAGCCTTTAATCATTAATAAAGATGTGGGTAACAAAGTGTTATTTAATAATGGCCAGAAAGCAGAGCTCCACAGTTTTTCAATGGCCATTCAAGGACAGTTTGGACAGCTTGGTCATTTTATCACATTTTATTTTGACCATCCTCAACTTTTTCTTCCTAGGTCAGCCCTGTATTTAATAATCTACTCTTAAAACATTCATCTCCATTAAAACCTGCATTTACCTTCCTTCTTTGTCTATTTCATATATGTTGCCTTTGCCCTACCTCGTAAGGAAGAGGAGAATTTGAGATAGAATGAGGCTGATTCCTGGATGCTCCGTTTGGTAGCATTTACTAGTGGTATGATTTAAGGCAAATTCCTTTTCTTTTCCAAAGCCTAGTTTCTCTCTTAGTGGGCACGAACCGCACTATCAGTAAATGGTAACATTCCTAGTCACTAAGTCTAACCAAAATTCAGAGTTCACTGTTGATTGTCTGCTTTTGAAAACTGCCCTATGACCCAGCAATTGCATTACTGGGTATTTACCCTAAAGATACAAACATAGTGATCCAAAGGGGCACGTGCACCCGAATGTTTATAGCAGCAATGTCCACAATAGCCAAACTATGGAAAGAACCTAGATGTCCATCAACAGATGAATGGATCAAGAAGATGTGGTATATATACACAATGGAATACTATGCAGCCATCAAAAGAAATGAAATCTTGCCATTTGCGACAACATGGATGGAACTAGAGCGTATCATGCTTAGCGAAATAAGTCAAGCAGAGAAAGACAACTATCATATGATCTCCCTGATATGAGGAAGTGGTGATGCAACATGGGGGCTTAAGTGGGTAGAAGAAGAATCAATGAAACAAGATGGAATTGGGAGGGAGACAAACCATAAGTGACTCTTAACCTCACAAAACAAACTGAGGGTTGCTGGGGGGAGGGGGGTTGGGCGAAGGGGGTGGGATTATGGACACTGGGGAGAGTATGTGCTTTGGTGAGTGCTGTGAAGTGTGTAAACCTGGTGATTCACAGACCTGTACCCCTGGGGATAAAAATATATGTTTATAAAAAAATTAGAAATTAAAAAAAAATTGATAAAAAAAAAAAAAAAAGAAAACGCACTTTATATAATTCTCCCCAAGTAATCTAAACTCGCATCACAGCTGCCACTTTTTCAGTAATAACTCTGCATGTTAATTTTTATTTTAATTAATTCTCTAAGTCTATATTTCCAAATTTGGAAAAACAAATTCATACTTAAATGCCTGGATGTTGTCTCAAAATCCAAATATCAATATCTGATTTTTTTTATTCCTAGGTCAATTTGCTTCTTAAGTCCCACATTTATGTTCCAGATATGTCTCTACTTCTCTTCAGAAGTAGGACTTCCCATTTTAATTTTTCTTTTTATTCTATATTCACTTCATCATGCATGACTCTCCACAGTAACTCTTGGATGCTTATTTACATTCAATGTTGTCACTTGGTCTGGGATCCTGTCACTGTGAGTCACATCTAGAAAAATAATTTTCTAATTTGTCATCTTTATCCCACTGAATTTGTTCTGCATTCAAACAGTAGGCCACTTTTGGCAATTAACCACTTTCATTATTTAATTTTTTCTCAATATCTATTATTGGTAATCATGCCAATATTTAATTTCTAAGAACAATTATTTCATAACACCTTAATGTATTCATTCAGGAAATTCCTTTTAAAGATGGCTATGTGTCAGTGCCAAGGCATAAAAGGATGAGGAAGATACTATTTCTGATTTAAAGAGCCTATAATTTTTTAGAGAAGATTAGTGAGTGCCCAGATAACTAAAATGTAATGTACAAAGTAATATGAGAGCACTTCGAATGTGAAGATGAACTCATGGTTCCCATTCAAATGTAGCTCTCACTATTAAATTATATTTGTTTTCTATTTCTTCATATCCATACATGAATTAAAAATCCTAACTCCAGGGTCTCCTGAGTGGGTCAGTCAGTTGAATGTCTTACTGTTCCAGCTCAGGACATGATCTCAGGATGGTGGGGTCAAGCCCCATATCACATGTTCTCTCTCAAATAAATAAATAAAATATTAAAAGAAAACCCTAACTCTATAATCTCTACTGTATTTATTTTAAGCTATTATTTATTTATTATTTTTAAAGATTTATTTATTATCTGAAAGAAAGAGGGAACAGGAGAGAGAGATTGTGCATGAGTTGCGGGGGAGAGAGAAGGGAAGGGCAGAAAGAGAGGGAGAAGCAAACATCTGCTGAGTAGGGAGCCCAGCTGGGGGATGGGAAGGTTTGATCTCCTGAGCCCAGGATCATGACTTGAGCCAAAACCGGACACTTAACGAATTCAGCCACCCAGACACCTCTTAAGCTATAATTTATTGACTATTTATAATAAACTACTTATTAAGTCCTTCCTTACCTTAAATAATTTTGAATTCATAATAACCTTAAAAAATACATAGCTTTTACAGAAAACATAGGAAAGTTAATACAATTGAAGTGTCTGATTCAGACTCAACCAGGCGATATACCCCAGAAATTAAATTCAAACCTAAGGCTACCTAATTATAAAGCTCAAATTCTTAAAGCCAGCAAAAGCTTTCTGACCTAGCATACCATTGCTATTCAGGCTCTTTTGTACAAATTCAATCAATTTCACATACCACTCTCTCTGAGCGTTTTGATTTCCGTAAGTGGCATTGATTTCTCTGTTCTCTAACAACTTGCACTTGTATTATTTGGCAGATTTCACAGAGTTTAGTGGGCATAGAACCAGTACTTTACTTGCATATGGGGGAAAAACAAAACAAAACAAAACAAAGCAGCAACAACAAAAAACTAAAAGCAGGAGTGAGCCTGGAGCAGCCCCCCAAAGCAGGACAAGTACAGAAATAGAGGTGGAGAACTTCACATGCCACCAATGAAGTCGAAAGTAAATGATTACTGGAGGACACATGTAGCCTCTGGGAGGCTAGAATTATGAAAAGAAAGTCTTCTGCAACGACCTGAACAGAGGGATGAGGTATTTCCAGGATAAAGAATCTGTGTGGTCTTAAACACTAGATCCAAGGACAGACATGTAGATCGATGAAGGTCAGAGGTCAGGAATTCTAGAGGAGATATATCTTACATCAAGGAAATGCAGATGGTAAATACTTGTGAGACCACACAAAATAACTCCTATGGCAGGGGTGGGGGTAGCCTACATCTAAAAATCTTCCATATCTGAGGCATTCTACTGCCTGTATCTTATTATAAACACACTCACATCCTAAATCTTGCCCTTTGCTCTTAAATCCTCACTTCCCCACACCTCAAAAATAAACAAAGATCAACTGACCATGTAAGCATGGGTCTAGTTCTGGGCTTTCTATTCTGTTCCATTGATTTATATGTCTATTTTTGTGCTAGTAACATGTTGTTCTGATTACTAAATCTTTGTAGTTTAACTTCAAATCTGGGATTGTGATACTTCCAGCTTTGCTCTTCTTTCTCGAGTTTATTTTGGCTATTGGGAATGGGGGAAGGGGTGAAATAGCTAAAGGAGATGGAAAGTATACCCATCTTGATGAGTAATGTACAGAGTTGTTGAATTATTATACTCTACACCTGAAAATAATATAATAATGTCATGACAATTACACTTCAATTAAAAAAATAAATAAAGATCAACTTTGTAGAACAAAGAACAGCTAATGAATAAGAAGGAAAGAATATGGGGAAAACAGAATAAGACTGGAAATGCCCTCTTTCTACCATACACTTCTAGACCTGAGTCAGGTTCAACCTGGAGGTAGAAGGAATTGAGTCTTGGACTTCCTGAACTTTTACTGTCTGAGCAAATAAGATTACTCATATTTAAAGGTGATCATGTAAGCTGCAAGGTTTGAGCTAGATTTCATTCATGTTTAGAAACCAGTCAACAGAATAAGTTAGAAAAAAAGCAACGGTAAAAAAAGAAAGTAGTTTTTTGCTCATACTCTATTTTGTCTAGCTCATTCAAAGAATTAGTTATCTTTATTAATGTCTTTAAATGGATAATATATTGAGAGTTCTCTGGCACTTTTATTTTTGATATTTTTTTAAAACCAGAACATAATATGTACTTATTTGGCATAGCCCACTGAAGAATGTAAATCCAATGATTGCATGTAACTAGAAGAATTTTTCCCCAACAAACTGTGTGATCAGGTCACTTTTCAAATTATTCTGTCTTAGAAGTCTCCTTCATTTATAGCCTCCACTTTAATTTTGAGAAACTATTGGATACTTTATAATATAGTTCAGTTCCTTAGCTAAAAGTCTATCAACTTCCTACTAACCAAAATCTTTTATATCTCTTATGACCTAGTTCAAATACAACCTCCTCCTTGCAAAGCTTACTCCATATATTTCTCTTTACATTTTTTTGGAAAGTCTTTATGAAAATTTCATTCTATTTTCCCTACGTTTGATGATATGGAGAAGGTTACTTGACTTCCATGAATTGAAGCTTCTTTACTTTAAAAAGAAATTAAAGAGGGTTGTTCAGAATTTAAAAAGGAATAGTATACATAATATGTTTTTATTATATCTGCACATATGATATGCATTTAAAAACAATGATTATTAATGGCACTGTATTATTTTTTCACTGTTCAATTAGATCTAATATATATAATATATAAATTATATATATAATATACATATATTATATATATATATATATAATTTCTTCTAGTTGTGAACTTCCTTGTATAGGAATTATCCAGGTAGGCATTTAAAAAAATGTAAATTATAAGGCTGAAGAGGAAGACATTTTTAAATTTCCTAAAGTGATATATAAATTCATAGATTTCTTACAAATCTCTATACACTTGTAATTATTCTCTCATTTATATTCAGAAGTGTGGTATCATAGTCCATTCAGAAGGCTATAACAAAAAATACCAAAGATCGGTGGCTTATAAACAATAGAAACATGTTTCTGAGTATACCAAAGCCTGGGAAATCCAAAATTAAAGCACTGGCAGATATAGTGTCTGGTGAGACCTACTTTCTGCTTCATAGATAACTATATTTTTGTTACCTCTTCACATGGTGGAAGGGATAAGAGAGCTCTTTGGGGTTTCTTTCACAAAGGGTCTAATTTCATTTGTGAGGACTCTCACCAATGGGGTCTCTTTTACAAGGGGACTAATTTCATTTGTGAGGACTCTGTCTTCATGACCTAATCATGACCCAAAGTCCCCACCTCCTAATACAATCACACTAGGGGTTAGGATTTCAACAATGAATTTTGAGAGGGACACAACTATTCAGGCTATGGAATGTGAGGAGTCTGCAAATACTGCTTGTGTATAATGCTTTATTTTACTGTCTTCTAAATAGATTCTCAAAATCCTATGAAACATTTTTATTAAAATTCAATATAGGAGGGACACCTGAGTGGCTCAGTGGGTTAAAGCCTCTGCCTTCGGCTTGGGTCATGATCTCAGCATCCTGGGATCAAGCCCCACATAGGGCTCTCTGCTCAGCAGGGAGCCTGCTTCCTCCTCTTTCTGCCTGCCTCTCTGCCTACTTGTGATCTCTATCAAATAAATAATTTAAAAAATTAATTTAATTTTAAATT
Source organism: Mustela erminea (assembly GCF_009829155.1). Lineage (NCBI taxonomy): Eukaryota > Metazoa > Chordata > Mammalia > Carnivora > Mustelidae > Mustela > Mustela erminea. Next base: position 124,522,333 of record NC_045615.1, on the reverse strand, counting down.
TTTTAAATTTTTTATTTTTTTAATTCAATATAGGAGTTAAAAAAAAAAAAAGATTTCATTTATTTATTTGAGAGAGAGAGGAGAGAGGGCGATAGAGAGCATGAGTGAAGGGAGAAGCAGAGGGAGATAGAGAAGCGGATTCTCTGCCGTGTAGGGAGCCTGATGTGGGGCTTGATCCCAGGACCTTGGGACCATGACCTGAGCCATAGGTGGGTGTTTAACCAACTGAGCCATCAAGGTGTCCCTCAATATAGGAATTTTTTAAAAAACAAGCAAAATTATACCTGAAACCAATTTTACTATATATGTTAACTAACTACAATAGAAATAAAAACCTGAAAAAAATGAAGAAAATTGTTACCACAATTCAAATATGAGTTAATGTTTCATTTAAATTTAAAAAGTAATAATTTTTAAATTAAAGAATATATTCAAAAATGCTATCCAATTAGGTATTGACAGGTAATTTACAATATTGGATCTTTCTATAACAATGTAATGTATAACAGAAATATATTCAAATACACTAAATTAAAATATTTTAAAAATTATAATATACAAGTACCATGATACAAATTATATATGTGTATAACATTGTAATTAATAATGTGTTTTACCCAGTAAATTCCCATAAAATTCAACTAGATAGATGTATTGATACCTTTTAATGAATGAATCAATTAGGTTAGGTTACATAGATTTTTTGAAAACACACAGGTAATAATATAGATAGAATTCAAATCCTTTCCTTTCTTTTTTTAAAATTTTTTTAAAAGATTTTATTTATTTATTTGACAGACAGCACAAGTAGGCAGAGAGGCAGGCAGAGGGCGAGGAGGAAGCAGGCTCCCCAATGAGCAGAGAGCCCAATGTGGGGCTCAATCCCAGGACCCTGAGATCATGACCCGAGCCAAAGGCAGAGGCTTAACCCACTGAGCCACCCAGACACCCCTCAAATCCTTTCCTTTTGATCACATGTCTATTCCACCATTATTGCTCTAAGAAGAATGTCCAATTGCCTTCATGTGTGATTATGGTCCAACTAAATCCTAATTATGTTCTGAGAATCCCCATATATAAAGGTTTATTTCTTATTTTTGGATCCTCAGGCCTTTGGAGACAGGTCTGCGAATCCCCTAAAGATTTCCTCTGAAGTTGCTCCCTGTATGAGCAACTTTGGGTCTTTGCTGGGCTTCTTAGCATCTTTAAACCCCTCACAGTAGATCAAATAATGGCCTTTCAAGGATGATCATATCCTAAGCCATAAAACATGTGAAGATGATATTATACATGGGAAAGAGACTTGGCAATGTGATTAAGTTATGCAAATTGAAACAGGTGGGTTAACCTACATTATCCAAGTGTGTACAGTATAATCACAAGGGTCCTTACAAAATAAAGACAGTCAGAATGAGAAGGAACTATGGCCACAAAAACAGAGGCTGGAGTGATCCCTTTAGGATGAAGGGGCCTGGATGAGAAAAGGCTGGCAGATGTCTCCCAGGAACTGGAAAGGGCAAAGAAACAAATTCTCTTCAAGAGCCTCCAAGGTGTCAATGTCTTGACTGTAGCCTAGTGAGACTGATTTTGGATTTTTGACTTCCTGAAGTATGAGATTATAAATTTATGTTCTTTTAAGCCACCATAAACTTGTGGTAATTTGTTCCAGCAGTAATAGAAAGCTAGTACATTGCTTAAGCACTATATGACAGTTGGTATTTTTCTGGTTTTACTGAGAAGTAAACTCAAAATGTTCCACTTCATTATGAAAATAGCCTATGATTAAGACTGGCTAAGGAGTATATCAAGGACGATAAAGCGTCCAAGATTTTACCCTACTAAACTTAAAGTTAGTTCATAGTTTCATGGCTCCTGGGAGATAATACGAGACCTCTGGGTCAGAGACAAAGGAATTTATTAACCACAGGACAGCAGGCAATAAAAGTATCATCATATTTGTACTGGTTTCATTTGCCTACAAGTCTCACCAGGGCAAGACAATGAGTCCAGGTGGACACTACTCATTCAGTGGGTTTGCATCACAAATGAGGAACCCAGGTCCAAATGTGCAGCACTTTTTAAGAAAAAAGCAAATATTGTAGCAAGCTACAATGAGCCAGTCCCCTACCCACTGGAAGCAAGTAATTTTATGATAGTGATATTACTCTTTTTTTGGCTTCATTACTTGCCTAGATGACTAACTACAGAAAGTGCTCAGTACCAGGAGATGGAACATCAGAAGAAACTACTTGGTTCACACCATATTTTGTAGTGAGAATTTTAAGTATTATTTTAGGAAAAAAGCATAATAGATCTTTATATTTTCTCCTTTTTTATGCCCACTTTTATAATACATGGGATAATTATATATTGAGAAGTATTTTAATAGTGACTATGTTCTTAGGTTTCCAGGAGGATAATATCTCATCTGGATTTATAATTGAAATCCACAAATACATCTCATCCTGCTCAGTAGTGTCTTGGATAACTTTACTTATGCTCAGCTGTTCAGGGAGCACTTCACCTGCTTACAAGGCTATTTTCTACAGGGGTACAAGTGTAACTACCAGTAGACTTGAGGGACAATTTGATGAAAGGTACAGATAGCTCTGATGCCATATTCTCCAGGAGTCATGTATTAGGGGAGGTCATCAAGAAGATATGACAGCTTGTAAACCCATGAGTGGCACCAGAATAACTAGAGTCTCCTCATCCCCTCTTCTGTCCTTGGAATATAAGTTCTGCTTGCCTTGTCCAATGACTGCTCAACAATATAACCTTGAGATAGTAATGTGATGCTGAGACGATCTGGAGGGTATATGTGACTAAATCTGGTGGAGACCTCTATATAAACTTTCAAGAATTGGTAGGTGATATGTGGATCTTCTCATCTTGTGTGCACCCAAGACAAGACTCATATGTAAGTTCCCTTGTATCAAACCAGCACCTACCAACCAGGAGTGGCCTGCCTCATTCTTTGGTCTCTCCCCGCCCTCCACTTTCAGTGGCCAGTTTCAGATTTGATCTGGGACGCACTTAAGTACATTGCAAACCAATGTCATGGCTTTTCCTCTTTAACAACAACAACAACAAAAACCCATTTTTACATTTGATTACATCTATTAACTTTCATAATGCAAAACAACATATGGAGAAAAATATGTAATGTAGGAAAAACTTATAGCAAAGTACATGCCCTACTTTCATTAAATTGATTTTAACAATTGGTGTTATGTGTCTTAAAATTGTTGACAAAAGAAAGGATGACTGAATTAAAGAAGAAAAAGCTGTGAAAAAGCTAATATCACTCAAACTCTGGTGTGGATGAAAATAATCTGAGGGAAATACATTAAAAATTTTAGATACTTCACCCCTTATTTGAGATGCTGATACAGCAGATAGCAATTTTTGTACTTTTATCAAGTTTCCCAAAGTTTATTATATCTCTTCTCTTCTCTAAGATATCTTTTTATTTTCTTCAGAGAACATGATGTGATTTTCTGAATTTGAATTGAGTACTGACAACTTCTGCAAACACATAAAGGCAAAATACAAGCTGATTGAGATGGGTTTGTCCTCCAAGAATTTTTTGTGCCAACAAATATGAGTTCAGCCAGGAAATGTGTGTGAGAGGTGAGCGTGCAAGAAAGCTAGTATACGATTATTGTCTAGGTTCCTTTCCAAAAGAGTCAATGGAAGAAGGGAAGAGACCACACCCCACATAGTAAATGCTGAATTATTGAGGAATGAAGGTGATACATCTGATCTTGACAAGAGTAAGAGAAGCCCAGAGATGGGAATTTCTAAAGGAACTAGGAGATAGAAGCTGTCTTAACCATTCACAGATCCAGAGTTCAGACAGCCATGCAATCTACACCTTATCCCTTCCCTATCTACTAGAAGAGATAGTGTAACCAGGGAGAGGGCCAAAGACCTGCCAATTTCAGGACATGAGGAGGAAGATGTGCTTACTGGGAGATTTCTTATAATTAAATAATTATGGATTACCATCTTCAAAAAGATAATCTAATTTTAGACTGGAGACTCTATTTGTACTATATAGAGGGAATAGCATTGTCTGTTACCTAAGAGGTCGGGAAGCATTCCAAAGTTTCCAACCATGCCATGGAGATTACCCCTATGAATAAATTTTAAAGGGATTGTGGGAGCCTAAATAAATACATAAATAGAATTGTATTGTACTCTCATTCTGGGAGTTGTGTACTTGCACTGGAGCGGTACTAATCTGGCATTATGCTGCTCTTTCTTTTTCACATGGAAAATAAATTTTATGGCATTCTTCAGAGGTTCTCTTACCCTCGAATATCACTGGGGACCTCTGCTTTCAGTTCCTTGACATGAGCAATGCTTCCTCCTGAATTCCTCCAACCCCACCATTGATCTATGTCTATTTTATACATGATGACACCTTAAGCCTCTTTTTTAAATGATATTTTCTTACTCCTAGCAAGAAACCCTCTTACACAGGGACGTTTTCAGTATTACTCAGAGACTGCTATCAAAGAGCCTACAATTGGCTCCATGGAAAATCCCCACATATCCACTATGATCTATGGGAAATCAGTTTGCTTTCTTTGGGGATTGTCAGACATCCAAGTAAAATTTCTTTTGTCTTCCACATTTTGGAGAACACATCTAGGCCTTCTGAATTATTCTGTTTTTAAAATTCTTTGTCACTGACCTTTTTAATACTGGAAACAATTCTTAATAGAGTCTGGAATTGAATAATTGACTAAAGGTGGTTGAACCTGTGCCCAGTGTGATAACACGTACAGTTCTTAGACTGAAGTTCATTTATAGGAAAAGAAGTTGTTAATGATACAAATATTTAAGGTCTTCTCTATATCTTTTTAAATTAATTTTCTTTGACTGAAATCGTAATTCTCCCAGTCACACTGGGAGGCACACAGAGGCAGTCACACTGGCCTCTACTTTTCCTAAGGGTTCCTGCTCCTGGCATGAGGTTTTGATGCTCTTGTTTATAATGTAATTCTCCTGTAACCCTCCTTAGAAAGGTCTTACCAGAGTTTTCTTCTCTTCCAGACTTTTTTTTCTTTTTTATCCTTCTCCATTTTAATTCATGGCAATTGTATATGACATTGAATTAAATATCCTATATTTATTGTTTTTTATTCATCTCACTCACGAGAACAGAATATAAATTTCATAAGGGCAAGGATTTTGTCTGTTTACAGCTATATTTCCTGTGCATGGAATAATGCCTGGTATGAACATGGTACAATATATTTAATAAGTGAACAAATGGTTGAAAAACAATTTAGATGCACTACATTTGCACTACAATGCGCTATTAGTACACTTAGATGTACTAATTACTATATCTGCAACTCTGAAGGATGAGTACAAATGGGAAGGGTGGTTTAGTGTAAAGATATTTCTAGAAGTAGGAATAATTCCAAGGTTTGAAAAATGAAGATAAAGCAATGGAGATAAAGTGTTATTAGACAAAAAGTTCTTCTGGAATCAAAGAAGGGAGAGATAGTTTTACAGAGAAGAAGAGAATGGAAAGTAGTGGAGATAAAGCAAGAAGTAGCAGAAGCCACACCGCAAAGGACTTGGGATGCTACGTATTTATATTAAAGATTTTATTTATTTATTTGACAGAGAGAGATCACAAGTAGGCAGAGAGAGGCAGGCAGAGAGAGAGAGGAGGAAGCAGGCTCCCTGCTGAGCAGAGAGCCCGACGCGGGACTCGATCCTTGGACCCTGAGATCATGACCTGAGCCGAAGGCTGTGGCTTAACCCACTGAACCACCCAGGCGCCCAAAGCAATAAGGTTTTGAAGCCATTGAAGCTACAGCTATTGAAGATTTTTAGAAAGGAAAATGATATGATTATATCTATATTTTTGAAAAATGATCTCTGTAGCGGGAAGGAGGAGTGACTGGAGAGGAGCCAGACTGGAGTCAGGAAAAGCGAAGAAGAGGCAAGGAGAAATACACAGAATAGGTGAGAAAGCCTCGACAAAGGCAGTGGCAGTGGGGATGAAGAGAAGCAAAGTAACTGCTAAGATTTTAAGAAGACACAATCTTAAACAACAACAACAACAACAAAAAGGGTTGTCATATACCTCCTGTCCCCATATATGCACACCACCCCCCGACTACTGATACTCTACACTACAGTAAGACATTTGTTACAATCAATAAACCTACAACAACACATTATCATACAACATCCACAGTTTGCAGAAGGGTTCACTTTTAGTGTTGCATATTCTATGGGCTTTGATCAATGTAGAATTGCACATATCCACTATTGTTGTAACATGCAGAATAGTTTCACTGCCCTAAATATCCTCTGGGCTCTTCCTCCCTCTCCCCTTGCACAATCACTGATTTCTCTCTCCATATTTTGCCTTTTCAGAATGTCACACATTGGAAAGCATACAGTTTAAAGCCCTTTCACATTGGATTCTTTCACTTAGTAATAAGCATTTAAGTGTCTACCATATCTTTTTATGTCTTAATAGCTTATTTATTTATTTATTTATTTATTAGAAGATTTTATTTATTTATTTGACAGGCAGAGATCACAAGTAGGCAGAGAGGCAGGCAGAGAGAGAGGAGGAAGCAGACTCCCTGTTGAGCAGAGAGTCCGATGCAGGGCTCAATCCTAGGACCCTGGGATCATGACCTGAGCCAAAGCAGAGGCTTTACCCACTGAGCCACCCAGGCACCCCAGCTCATTTATTTTTAATGCTGAATAATGTTCCATTTCTGCACGCACAACAGTTTATTTATTCATTCACCTGCTAAAGGACATTTTGGTTGTTTCCAGCTTTTGGCAATTATAAATAAAGCTGAGATAATCATCCATGCGTAGGTTTCTGTGTAGACGTAAGTTTTCAATTCTTTTGGATTCATACCAAAAACAGAATTGCTGGATTGTATGGTAAGAGTATGTGTAGTTTCATAAGAAACTTACAAACTGGCCTTCAAATAATCTTTCTGCTTCTATACCCTGGAAGAGATTGTAGGGAATAATTTCATCCTTAAACATACGGTACAATTCACGAGTGAACCTGTCTGGTTTTGCTGCTTTCTGTTTGGAAAGTTCCAAATACTTTGAATAAGTAATTATTGACTCATTTTTTTTAATAGATATAAACCTTTTCAGATTGTCTGCTTCTTTTTGTGTAAATTTTGGCAGATTCTATCAAAGAATTGGTCATTTTCATGTAGGTTTTCAAATTTACGTGTGTACTTTTTTACAACATTCCTTTACTATCCTTTTAATGTTCGTGAGATCTGCAGTGATGCTCCCTCTTTCATTTCTGATATTAATAATTCTGTGTTCTGTCTTTTTTTGGTAAGTATATTGAGTAGAGGTTTATTGATTTTATGAAACTTTTCAAAGAAATAAATTTTGGTTTTGTTGATTCTCTCTATTGATTTCCTGCTTTCAGTTTCATAGACTTCTGTTTTAATTTTTATTGTTTCTCTTCTGCTTACTTTCGATTTAATTTGTTCTTTTTCCTCTAGTTCTCCTGGGTGAAAGTATAGTTTATTAATTTTAGATCTTTCTTCTTTTACAATTTATTCACTTAGTGCTTAAATTTTGTGCTCAGTGCTTTTATTCCATCTCATAGATTTTGGTAAGTCATGTTTTTATTTTGATTTATTTCAAAATGTTTTTAACTTTTTCTTGAGGTTTTTTCTTTGACTTTTGGATTATTTGGGAGTTTGTTGCTTAGTCTCTAAGTATTTGGGGATTTTCCAGCCATATTTATGTTAGTGATTTCCAGACATTGTATTATTTACAATGTCTTATTATTTATATAATTTGAATTTTATCAAAGTTAGTTTTAACCCTCAGAGTGGGTCTATTCTTGGTGAATATTCCATGTGAGCTTGAGAAGAATGTGTAGGCTGATTTTGCTAGATGAAGTAAGTCATCTATAGATGTCAATTACACTCAATTGATTGGTGGTGGTATTGAGTTCAACATTTCTATTACTAATCTGCCTGTTTTATCTGCCCATTTGTGAAAGAGAGTTGTTATTAAAGTTTCTGTTTATAATGGGGGATTTATCTATGTCTCCTTAAAATTCCTTCAGCTTTCACCTCTCATATTTTGACTTCCGTTTGTATGGTGCATAATTTAAGAATTGTTATAACCTCTTGGAGGATTGTCTTCTTTATCATTATATAATGCTCTTATATAATATTATATACTTATCTATATAATTATTATTATATAATGACCTGCCAACTTCCTTAATCTGAAGTTTACTCTGTTTGAAATTAATATAGTCACTCCTGTTTTCTTTTAATTAATGTTAAGATGGTATATCTTTTTCTATACCTTACTTTTAATTTGTAGGTGTCTTTCTATTTAAAGTGGCTGTCTTGTACATGACGTGTAGTTAGGTCTTGTTTTTCAATCTCCTCTGATGATCTTTCTCTTTTAACTGGTATACAGAAACCATTAACATTAAGTAACTCTTGATATATTTGAATTAATAATTATCATATCTGTTACTGTTTTCTACTTTTTTTGGTTCCTATCTTCCACAGATTTCCACTTTTTGTGTTTTAATTGAGCATCTTATATTAATCCATTTTCTCTTATTTCTTAACACATCAGTTATAATTACTTTTGTTATAATTCCTTTTACAAGTCTTTTTAATGGTTGTCCAGAGTTTGCAATGTATGTTCACAATGAATTCAAGTCCACTTTCAAATAGTAGTATTGCAGTGCAAATACCTTATAGTAACAAAATTTTCCTATTTCTTCCTTTCCATCCCCTATATAATTGATGGCATTCATGTTACTTAAAGGTAAGTGTATGTATATACACACACACACACACACACACGTAATCAAATCAATTGTTGCTATTATTATTGTGAATAAAATGTTATCTGTTAGATTAATTAAGAATAAGAAACATATTTTGTTCCTTTCTGATGTTTTTCCTTCTTTTATATAGATCTGATTTTCTGACACGTATCGTTGTCCTTCTCTCTGAATAACATTTCTTGCAAGGCAGGTCTACTGGAAAAGAATTCACTCAGTTTTTGTTTGTCTGAGACAATCTTTATTTTCCCTTCAATTTTGGATAGTAATTTCACAAGGTAGAGAATTCTAGGTTGGTATTTTTTTTTTTCTCTCAACACTTTAAGTATTTCACTCAGTTCTCTGCTTGCATGGTTTCTGAAGAGAATTCAGATATAATTTTTATCTTTGTATCTCTACAGGAAAGCTATCTTTTTCCTCTGTCTTCTTTTTTTTTTTTTTTAAAGATTTTATTTATTCATTTGACACAGAGAGAACACAAGTAGGCAGAGAGGCAGGCAGAGAGAGAGAGAGGAGGAAGCAGGCTCCCCGCGGAGCAGAGAACCCGATGCGGGACTCGATCCTAGGACCCTGAGATCATGACCTGAGCCGAAGGCAGCGGCTTAGCCCACTGAGCCACCCAGGCGCCCTCCTCTGTCTTCTTTTAGGATTTTTTCTTTATGTTTTTTTGTAGTTGGCAAGTGATATGCATATATATTCACCTAATTAGTGTTCTCTGAGCTCCCTATATCTGTGACTTAGTGTTTGGGCAGTATCCTGGGATCATGATCTGAGCTGAAGGCAGACACTTAACCTACTGACCCATCTAAGTGCTTCTGTTTTTTGTCTTTTAATATGCCTTGGATATTATTGTTGTTGTTGTTGAAAAGTATCCATAATCTCGTGAGTAAAATGAATTGCTATAAATAGGCATTTAATAATGCTGTCCCGAGATGTGTGGGAGGAGAAGCCTCTGATTATACCATAATTAGGTCTTTGTGTCTTTTGGTTAACCTGTACCCAGAACTCAGTCTTCTCTCCTCGAGTGGGAAAGGATGACTAGAATGTGGTGGAGTTGGATATTTCCCTCCAACCAGGTATGTTAGGCTCAGATAAAACCCCAGCAGATTAAACTCTGGTGAAATAGTTTCTCCTGAGGGTAGGGCTTATTTAGAAGAGAAGAATATTCTGGAATATTTAAAAATGGTTACTTTTCCCCATCCTGAAAAACATAAGGAAATTTTTCTTTGATAGTCAATGTGTGGGCCTGGTAGAACTTCTGGAAGAAAACTCACAAAAGCATGTGAAACCTCCTTCCTTGGCTCCTCCTGGAGTTTTTAACTCGGAGTTGTCTACAGTAAGCTTCCAGGTATTTGTCAATTGTAGTTCAGGTTTTTCTACCCATGCTTCGGTTCTTGATAAGCTCTCTACTCTTGGGTTTCTGCTCTGGTGAGTTGTGATTCTATGTTATGTCCATCTGCCTAATTTTTTTTGTGCAGCAGCTTTCCTTGTGAAGTTATTTCTCTGATATATCTCAGAAGAACTGACTTTTTCAGTTTGTTCAGCTTTTAACTTAGGATGCAGTGGTGACTTCTAAGCTCCTTACATGATGGTGAAGAAACCTGAAGTTTGCATATATATTTTAAAATTATAAATATTTTAGCTCTTCTATGCCAACAGAAGGTTTTTAGTAAATGACATGAATTTAGGAATGTGCAGGTCTTAGGTATTAATCCTCATATTAGATTGCAGATTTCTTGAATTTGAGTTTAGAACTGAGTCAGCATTTTATTTATGATTTATCCCTATTGACTGAAATATCATGGAGGTATTGACAGATTCTTCAGAATAAATGACAAAGAGTAGGTTTCAGATAGAGGCAAAATTGTGTTGGTATTTAACTTACAGAAGGAAGGGGGAAAAAAGAGATAAAAGAATTATCTTGACCAGTGGTTATGTATTCATATCCAATAACTCCCAAACAGGGGCAGTTCTCAGAATCTGTTAATACTAAATGTAGAAAGCAGATGTGGTTGAAGTTACTGCGATCTGCCCAATGTCATCCATTAATACTCTTGACTAAAGAACCAGAACTAGATGTCATATATGCTTAATTATATTCCTTGACTGTATTCAGAGGCAGCAGGTCAATACCTGAATAGGATTTAGCATGAACCAATGATAATGTGCATATATAATTTGTTCTATGAAATTTATATATATATCCCTGAATATAAAAAGGCACATTTACATCTATCCCTTTTCTTGATTCTGACAAAATCTGAATCTAATTAGTATCTACACTTAGTAAAAAACTTGAGGCTAAATGCAGTTAGAGACTTCCCCAATGTCAAATAAAATGGAAGTAATAGAGGTGGAACTAGTTGTTTCACTCAAATTCTCATGTTCTTTCTACTTCTAGCTGGGTTAAAATAAAATACATGAATTTATTCTTGACATACTGGTTTATTTGTCACAAATATTATAATTTGCATAGAGAAACACATAATTGAAGCAAAACTGTAAAATTCAGATGGAAGACCCAAAAAAAAACTAACTTTCTTTTTAGATGCATGGTAATCTGTTTTCTCATAAAAAGGTGCACATATGCAGGGATATTGTAATCAGAATGCCCAGTGGAATTCACACACTCATTAAACTCCTCAAGCAGAGAGCAATATAAACTAACACAGTGGAAATAAGGTCAGTGAACATAATGAGTGAAACACCTTACAAAGCGAAATTGGTATGTAGCCTTAAAATCCTCATTTTCTACAGTTTGAGAGAATGTGTCTAGCTGCTAGTTTAGATGCCATTCAGAAGTAGAGTCATACACAACTGGATAAGTCACCAGGAGGCAGAGATATACGGAGAGAGTTGGTTAAATGTTCCTCATTTTCCAATTACCAGCAGTATTCTTTAGTCATGGGACTTTCAAAAGGACATCCCCCCCACATACATATTCTTGTGTATAAGAATTATAAATAGGTAATACAACTTGATTGACACAACACAATGTGAACAGTGTTTTGTGATTTGTAAAATGTTATGTCAATGCAAAGAGTTTTTATTTATTAACATCTTAACTCTTCTACAAAATATATTACATAGCTATCAGGTGTCAGAAATTCTGGTATCCCTTAAGGGGGTAAAATTCATAGAATATTCTACCTGTTCTCAAGGTTCTAATGAATGAAGCAGAGACACTTGCAGGAGAGTTTGGTAAATTGTTTAATAATGATGTGACAATATGCTGTAGGAGAGCACAGATGCACCCTCGATGGGAGAGTCTTTCCTGAGGTGGCATCATTCGAGAAGAGGAATGTGAAATGATACACCTTGGATGGATCAGGAGGCAGGGAAGTTGGATAAAAGTAAGCAATAGCAAAGGAATGGAATTGTGCAATCCCATCATGTGTGCAGAAATGAGTGACTTTAATGTGATTGTGTTATGGACTGTAGGATTGCAGATGAGGGCAGAGAGGAAAGTGGAAGCCAGACTGCAACATGAAATACTGCGGAATCGGTGCTTTCTCTCAAAAGCAAGAGAAGCTATCAGAGGTCTTCCGGTAGCAATACTATGCAATTGTATTTGTGTCTTTTGTGATGACTGAGGGAAATATGAAGACTTTTTTAGAGATGGGAGAAGATTAGTGGCAACGAGTTTACCTTTAAAAATCAAATTACATGAACTTAACTATTGGAAAATTTCTAAGACCACCTCCCCAGATAGGTCTCTTATTCCCTCTTCAATTGTACTAAATGTTGCAAATATTTGAGCTTAGATTTAGGTATAGTCTATCTTTCATCAACTGTAGAATATCAGTTGAAAATTGATCTCCTAGAATCTCATGTAGCTTATGTGCAAATGAGGGTATTAGTCCAGATGTTCTCCACATACATCTATGTCCTAATATTTTATAAGTTATGATTTATCTGGGGGCGCTTAGCACATTATCATAGTGTAGTGCAGAGGTTTTATTTGTGACCTTTTGAGTAGCATTCAGGAAAAATGCATTTTGACTGGGGCTGTGACTAGGGTAACAACAGACCTTCCCGTCTTCTTGTCCTGTCTTTGAACTTTGTGATAGAAGTTAATGAACGGAAATTGATTTCTGTTTGGGCAAGTTCATATTTTTAATAAAAATAAGTGAAACTACTTGTTTTCATTCAAATACCTGAACATTCTTTCAAGCTGATTTCATCAACAGTGGGTTCTCCTTGGACTTTCTAGTTATTTATATTCATATTTGATACAGTCTTGCAGAAAAAAAAATTTGGATTAGGATTCAGGAAATTAGATTCTAGACTTTGCTCTGCCTCTGAGCAGATGGGCATAAGTTTTAGATGTTATTTAATACTTTTATTTCATTATTCTGTGCCTCAATTTGTTTATTTGTGATAGGAATGATGTCTATCATCCCTAATTATAATGTGGTTTGTGTGTGTGTGTATGTGAATACACAGTGAAAAAAGATATTTAAATATGTTTAAAATGCTGAAAATTGCAAGCTTTTATTATCAGTAATATTGTCATAGCCCTGTTCCCCACCCTCCCAGGAAATTTCAAGGCATAATGGAATTATAGGAAGTCAGAGGGACAAAGGAATATGGTAGATATAATCAGTTCTCACAACTAGTGTTCCTCATCTTCTTTCCACATGCCTCTTTGAATAAGTGTGACTGGGTGACTAGCTGTGATGAAAGAGATGTGTGGGGAAGAGTCCTGTATCATTTCCATCTCTTAAAGAAAACCAAAGCTGGATGGTAGGTGAAGTAGTAAAAACAGATTTTACTCAGGCACTATTTGAACATTTTGAAGCAGGCTCAATTCCAAATATAACGAGGAAAAGTGGGGAGTTATAGTTAAGGAGCAAGATTCAGGCAGGGAGGACCAGTAGACAGAAAATTATTAAGAGGGTAGGAAATTCTTGCCAAATTGACCTAGAAGAGTTCTTTCTGAAGGCAGAACTGCAACTTAAGGCCAATGTGATTATATTTTACCTGGAGGGATGCTGAGTATCTTAGTCTATTTGGGCTGTTATAATAAAATGCCTTAAACTCATAGTTCTGGGGTTAGGGACTCTACTATCATGGAGCCAGCAGATCTGGTGCCTAGAAAGGGACCACTTTTTGCTTTCTACTAAGTCCTCTCTCATTGTTAATTTCATATTGTGAGAAGGGCAAGGGAACTCTCTCTTGTTAAGGCACTGATCTATTCACTAGGGTTCTGCCCCCACTGACCTAACCACCTTCCATGCATGGCTGCTCTTAATACCATCATTTTGATGATTAGCCTTCAAAATTAGAATTTTAGGGAGACATAAATATTCAGTCTCAAATCGTGAAAGATGAGGAATTTGATTGGATATCAAGGGTGATTAGTATTGAGAGTTGGGGAATCTCACTAAACTTACTTAGCAGTTTTCTTTCTACAACTGGGATCTTGAGGACAAGACCAAAGGTCAAGATCTTGGTGAAAAGGAGTTCAGGGAATCCTGTCTAGAGTTTGGTTAAGGGGAGAGGCTCTGTTGCATTCCAAAGTCCATAACTTGTTTATGTGTGACCCACCTACGCTTTCTTGAATCATCCAAGAAGGTTACATGTTTCAGATTATATGGAGACAGAAGTCACTTCTAATCACCGAGCAGTTGCATAGAGCACAGCAGCCTCAGATGGTCAGAGAGTGGCCTGGATCTTCAGAAGAATTTGTGAAAATTAAAAAAAAGTGCCAGTGAAATTTTGACAGTTTTTTCCCCATTTTATCAACATAAACTTGCTTATCCAGATGATACCAGGACCCTTTAGATCCTGGTAAGGTTGCCCAATATTCTAAGTGAGGAATTGATTTTTAGAAAGATTCCATGACTTCTATAAAATCACATGTCTAGGGGTGCTTGGGTGGCTCAGTGGGTTAAAGCCTCTGCCTTTGGCTTGGGTCATGATCCCAGGATCCTGGAATCGAGCCCCACATGGGGCTCTCTGCTCAGCAGGGAGTCTGCTTCCTCCTCTCTCTCTCTTTGCCTGTCTCTCTGCCTACTTGTGATCTCTGTCTGTCAAATAAATAAATAAAATCTTAAAAAAAAAAGAAAAAGAAAAAAAAATCTGATGTCTACCTTGGAGTAAATTTATTACAAGAAATAATATCTGTCTATGGATCTACCGGCTTTTCACTATTTAGAAGTTATAATTTCAATGTAAGATGCAAGAAGTTTTTGTGTTGTTATAAGGCATGTATTCCATGTTTTTAAAAAACAGAAAATACATACTACTGAATATGTTTTTTAACATAATAACATTCATTCAATTATAGTTTTCAAAGCAACTATTTTCCAGGGAGAGCATTTCTGTTTGTATCTGTAAGGAGCCAAGTAAGTATCAAACTCCTGCCTTTGGTCTTATTTACATGGTGTTTGAAACTAAATGAAATTGAGAAACAAAACCGAAAATTGAGGATGAATATTATTTGACAGGTACCAAGTAAAATAATTAGTGACTCAATAGCAAAGCTGGAGGAAATAGTATATTTGTCTGTAATAAGTTCACCAAAAAAACTGTATATGTACATCTGTAAAGTCCAAAAATAATGTTTTAATAAAAAGTTCCAGAATAAATATGACATATTTTTCATGTATGCTAATGTCAATAACAATAACTTCTTTTCATTTAAAAAAATTCAATATTGCTATCACAATTTTATTTTATTATTATTTTGTTAGGATTAAAGAAACTTGGTTTAATATATCAGCAGTTTAGCTGATTTAGGAACTAAACTAGAATCATATTGGAAATTTTAAAATAAAACTTGCTGAGATATAATTACCATTTTCTAATGAGCCTTGACAAAATTCCTCCTGCTAATAATTGAGTAAATGATAATGTAAAATGATATACCTGAAATGCTCTCTCTATATATACAAAAAGAAGTGAATAAAGGAAGACTCTTATGACAACTTTTAATATACTATCTTTCAACAAATACCCATCTGATTCTTTAGAAAACATAAAGGTCAGAAATCTTCAAAGAACTCCTCTAATGGTTAAAATTCTGTGTTCTTACTTATTCTAAGAAACCATTCATAATTCTCATTGTTTTAAAACTGAACATGTTATAAACAGATGTGAACTTCTTGTACCAGTATATTCACTTTTATTTGAGAAGGTAAGTCTAGGTTCTTGGACTCAAATGTGGTGTTTATGTAAGCAAGACATGTATGCTCTAAGTCACAGTTGGAAGAAATGTTCTATTAAGTCAGTTCATCTCTCTAGGTATCTACTTTTGCTTTTCTTATCCAAATGTCAAAATTGGAGGAAAATATCTAAAATCCTTTTACCAGGCAATCTCTAAGCAGTTCGGAATGCTGAAAAGGCAAAAAGATAGCAACTGTTATCTACCATCTACCTGCCCAGTTATCTTTCTATCATATATTTTATTTTTGCAAATTGTCCTTTATTTTTGCCTCTATTGTTCTTAGTTATGGCTAACTTTTCATTTGAAAATATTATAATTAGTAATTCCTTTGGAGCTCTTCACTTTGACACTTGAACGCTTAGAAAAGGTGCTATATAATCACTCTCTGAATGTGAAAGAAAGATATCCTCCGTAAGAAACTCCAAGGCCACCAAAACTAAAGTGCATGAGTTATAAAGTATTTTGTCTTTCTCAGAATACCAAAACTCAAAAATCAACAACACATGAACTATTTAAGTCTAAAACCTATTTAAGCAGAATTTTCCTAAGGACCATCTTTGCGATTCCTTGTACAAGTTTTTATAAGCAATATATTAAGGCCAACTAGTTACTGAAGTTGTTGATTTTTTTAACTTGGCAGAAAAATGCCAGAGGTAAAATTTCTGTTAAAAAGTATCATCCTGAAGAAGGAGGTATAATGTCTTAAATTATTTCAATGTCCCTCTGGATCTGTATATAATGACACCTCATTTACTTAGTCCTCTGGTAATGAAGCTATATTATAACAGTCAACTAACTTAAACAAAAGAGAAGAGACAGACACAATTCTTGGGAAATGAAACAAATTTGGCAATGGACAGGTTAGAGGAGCCTAAGTGGTGTTTTTCTCTCTTCAGCGCAACTGCTAATATATAATGCCAGGGAAATCTATTTAGAAACCTAAGTAGGTCAGAATAGGCTTCCAGACATTTAGCAAAGGGGAAAGTTTAATTTCCACAACTTGAGCATTTGGAAAGCTTCCTAAAGAGAGACAGGTCACCTGGTGATGAAGAGTCCTGCTGAATTGGGAGTTCTTTTGCTATAGTCTCACCCCTATAGTCTCACCCCAAATATTTAAGACCATCATTGACTCAGGGATTCAGGGAAACATGACTCACTTCATCTTGGACTGTATCCCACATTTAATATTCACATTATCTGTAGCTCATATAGTTACATTGCAAATCACACCATAAGGCACTAGAACACACTCACTCTGTCAGTACTGAAAACAATCATGTTTGATGATTCTGGCAACAATAAATCATTCTGTGTAAAGTAAAACACAATGTATTTAGAATCAGTTTTTTCTTTGAATACAGAATTTTCCACTGTTAGCACTTGAGGAGAGTTTCCTTAAAATATCTGTGCTCCACCTCTATTTTCTCTAGAAAATAGATATAGTGAGAATTGCCTCATTGTCTGTGGGAGGGCTAATGTGAAATTGGGAATATATATATATATATATATATATATATGTATGTATATATTATATTTCTGTGTGTGTATATATATATATACACACACACATATGCACACGCATATGTGTTATCTGTGGAATAATGTTGCATAAATTTTCATTATTATTTTTATGTTCTCCATTAAACATAGCTGTCAGTATATAATACAGGTAACTGGTAGCCTCCTTTTCACATTGGATGAAAGGTTATAAATCTGGGCTAAATTTGAACTATTTTTCCTATTTTGGTAGACATAATTCTAAGAATGATCCTCAGCGACCTTGGCCTTGAATTATCCTCTCCCTTGGAATGTGGCCAGAACTAGTAAATATGCTGAAACCTCACTCCTGTGATTAAGTTATATTATATGGCATGGTTGACCTCAAAATAGGGAGACTATCTGGGCAGGCCTAGTATAGTTGCACAAACTCTTTAAAAGCAGAAAATGTTTTCTGGCTGATGGAAGAAGGGGAATATAATGATAAAATACTAATACAAATACACTGATAAAGAAGATCCTCTAAATTTCTCTTACTCATATATCTCTTCATTTTAACACTGCAAAATTCTTCATCACAAAAAATGCCCAAGTCTCATTCATCTAACCAAATCAAAGGCCATCACACACAAAAATAAAGAGCTAGTGAAGAGCAGCATGTGGTCTAGTGTGTTTACACATCCCTAAGAATACTGTGATCTGTCCTGAGAGGGAATTGTCAATTTTTCAGGTAGTCCTCCCAAGTGGGATATAACCTCAATATACCTTGATTATAGGCATGAGTCTGCCCTTTCCCCTTTTAGTATCCCCATCTTCTTTATTTCAAGAACTTATTTTCACTTTCAAATTAAACTCAGAGGGTGTTGGTTCTTCTTTCATGTCCAATCCCATAATTTTGCTTTGTTATTTCAAGCAACCTTTTTTTTTTTTCAAAAAGAAAATTCTTATACAACAAAGCCATATGGAAATCCTGTTAAGAATTAAAAGAAGGTCGCTTGTATTTTTCACAAATCTTTATAATTCCCTTGTGAATAATGCAAAGAAATTACTTTCTACTTCAGGAGACATATCTTCTATGTGAAGTTCAGAAAAGGCCTCACTTATCAAAGATCTAAGACTGCAAGGGACCGGAACAGATCTTTTGGTTCATGATTTTCTAATTCTAAAAGATAAGACATAATTCCATTTTACCAGTGATACAAGGGAATTGCAGAGAGGTTATGTCATACTTTTCAAATCTATGGTATTATGTGATTTGGAGAATAGAACAATTAGAGGATAGAAACTATATCCTTGGGGCACCTGGGTGGCTCAGTCATTAGGTGGCTGCTTTCGGCTGGAGTCAAGATACTGGGGTCCTGGATGGAGCCCTGCATAGCGCTCCTTGCTTGGAAGGAGACCTGCTTCTCCCTTTCCTACTCCCCCTGCTTATGTTCCATCTCACTGTGCCCCTCTTTGCCAAATAAATAAAATCTGAAAAAAAAATAAAGAAAGAAAAGAAAAGAAAAAAGAAACTACATCCTTTGCCTATTAAAAATTATTATTTTTATTAAAATAACACAGAGAATATCCCTAGGCTTGAGTCATTATGGAAGATTGTAGAGCAAGTTGACAAACTTCTGTGTACTTCCCAATCACAAAACCTTGTACAAAGGTGAATCCAAATAAACTCTATCCTAATGGGCTCAGGAGCATTAGAGGAAAAGAAATCTACAGTGCAGACTCTCTTATAATATAGCAAGTGATAAATGCCTTGAGGAGAAAAGTGTAATAAATTGAGAATTTGTTGGGAACAGTTTCTACAGTGGCCAGGTAAGGTCTCAAAGAAGAAGGAGGTTTTTGGTATGTCCCAGGAAGCTTGGAAAAATATTTTCATAAATAGAAAAGTATAAAGGCATGCAGTCATGCACATATAAGTTTACTTCTTTATCACTGCCTTTTACATTATCTAATAAAACATTAGATTTCTTAGGAGTCACTTATGGAGAGAAATTTTTCAATGACATGAATCATTATGAAGCCAAAATTTTCTGGTTTCTGAATTAGCTTAACTTGCTATTCATTTATCTTGTGCTTATTTTTCAACATTAGAAACTTCTACCCTAAAGCAGAATAAGTAATAGATAGAACTTATCATTCGGTAATAATGATTAGAATACCTAAACTATAGCACTTACTCTATGCTAGTCTTTCTTTGAGTAAGGCACTCTACATGAATTTTTATCTTTAAATGTTTAGACAACATTGGAGTTTTAAGAATTAAATAGTTTAATAATGTTGATGTTACAATTAGGAATTAAACCTAGTATTTCTGATAAGTCATTGAGCTTTTGGATAAAAGTGGTTTTGCTTTGTTGTTTAGTTTTAATACCTATGTGTCTTTCTGAATAATAAATTGTAAACTTTAGAGATGAAATGAGTTGGACTAATCTGGCCCAGTGGTTTTCCTGCTATTTCATGGAAAAAATGTACAGAGATGGAGATCCAGAGCCATGTTTCATGTCTCTTTTTTCTCTTCTCTTCTCTTCCCTTTTCTTTTCTTTTCTTTTCTTCTTTCTTTCTTTCTTTCTTTCTCTCTTTCTCTTTCTCTTTCTATCTCTCTCTTTCTTAATTACATTCCCACCAAATGCAAAATAAATTCACTCCCTCCCAAGGTCACTCCAAAACTCATCCCATTATCCATCATTATCAAAGTCCAAAACCTTATCATTGAAATCAGGCCCTGAATCAGATGAGGTCCTTGAGTGTAATCCATTAAATATAGCTAAGAGCCAAATTCCTTTTTATTTGTGGACCCATGGCCTCTGTCTGTACAATGATAGCTCAGGTGCAGGATATAGGCTCTAAATCTTCAGCTTGAGGAGTGGGAAATAAGAAGCAAAAATAGATCCCTGTTTAAGAGGAGCTCTGATCTAGTTGAGAAAATGTTGGGAATTTTTTGGTTAGATTTTAAAGCTTAGGAAGCATTCTTCCTGGCTCCTTCCTCCACCCTCTGGTTTCTAGGTTTTATTCTCTGAGTCATTCCTCCTTTCCATGAAAGATAGCATGTGTTTGCCCTTGCTTTGGTTTATCAGTCTGCGTCCTGCCTCTTATGGATGGAAAGCTTGTGTCTCCCCACATTTAAATATTGAAATCCTAACCCCTGGTTGTATTAGGAAATGGGGCTTTTGAGCAGTGCTCAGGTCATGAGGGGGGAACTTCAGGACACAGCCCAAAATAGCATCTATGAAACAGACACCTGATCTGGCACCTTGATCTTACACTTTCCAGTCTCTGAAATTAATGAAAAATATTGTTTTTGTTATTCATGAGCCATGTGGTTTATGGTGTCTTTGTTATAATGGCCTGAATGAACTGAGATTGCCAATAGAATTTTTGAGATTCAACCACCTCCTTTGGTCTTTCTCTGTCTCTTTCAGTCCAAGCAGGTGATATACCTGCTGAAATAGTTTTCTGAGGAAGCTTACGGATCGCCTGTGGATTTGGGGGGGGTGGTGTCAGTCCATTAGACACAAGTTACGCTGACAGATATTTTTGAGATAATTCCTCTCTACTTCTTGTTCAACGAGCTGAAGGACAAGGCTCTCAATCTTCCTAGGCTGATTGAGAAGATTGAGAGGATCCCCAGGCACATTATTAATTTGTTTAAGGGCCTTTTGTACGACTGACGTTTCAATCTTTCTGAGATAATAGCAAAAGGTTATACAGTTGCACTCTCAGCTTTTCCTTATGCTGTGCATTTGAGAGGCATTTCTTAATTTTGGTGTTCTGCGCCATTTGGGAAGACCGAGTGTTTCCAAACCACCAAAACTCTGCTTTCCTTTTTCTTCCTCCCCCGCTGCCCCACTTCCACCCCCTCTTCCTTCCCTCCCTCCCTCCCTTTCTTTCTTTCTTTCCCTCTCTTTCTCTCTTTCTTTTTTTCTTTCTCTTTCTTTTTTTCTTAATTCATCTCTCTCCTTTCCCATTTTACCAAATGCAATATGAGGAAAACAAACAAACAAACAAAAAACCCAACATAAAGCATGGGGTGCCTTCAACAGTTTCCTTGTAAGTCTCCTCACATAGGTAAACAAGTTTATCCCTTACAAGGTTTGTTTTCCACATACATTGTAGGAGCCAATTTTGCTCAGCTTCTGTCACTGTAAGACAAAGATACCCCTTCCGTCAGTTTCCAGAAACATATTCCTCACTTAGTTTTTGAGCCCTCATCAGCAGTGTCCTTCAATGTCATATTTTGGTAACCATCTATTCAAGGAAATTGAGGGGTTCTCTATAATGCCTCTCAAATTTCCAGCTCTTCTCTATTGTCCAATATTAATTCTATCCTCACATTTTGAGGTATTTCTTACAGCTGCACTCCACCATCAGGTATTAAAATGTGTGTTAGTTTCCAATTGTTATGTAATCGTTAAAACACATGTAGTGATGCAAAAACAAAACAAAACAAAACAAACAAACAAAAAAACAACACAGATTTCTTATATTTTCCGTGATGAGTCAGGAGTGCAGGCATGCCTTAGTTTGGTTCTTTGATTAGTATTTCATAAGGGAACATTGGAACAGGCAGAGTTTTCATCTGGATTGTTCAGGTGGTTGACGCAGCATTCGTCCTTCTGGCTATGGGATTTATAGGAGACACATTTCGCATTCCCTCACTTTATTTAGGTCTCTGTTCAAATGTTACCTCACTAGCAAGGCTATCTGAAACTACCCCATTTCATACAATGCTTCCTATTAGTTCTCATGTCTTCATCCTGCTTTGTTTTTATTCATAGTATTATCACTTCTTGTCATCAAATTTTATATTCATTTGTCTAAATTTTATCCTTTCTATTTACCTATCAGAATATTAAGTTCTGGGGCGCCTGGGTGGCTCAGTGGGTTAAGCAGCTGCCTTCGGCTCAGGTCATGATGTCAGGGTCCTGGGATCGAGTCCCGCATCGGGCTCTCTGCTCAGCAGGGAGCCTGCTTCCCTCCCTCTCTCTCTCTGCCTGCCTCTCCATCTACTTGTGATTTCTCTCTGTCAAATAAATAAATAAAATCTTTAAAAAAAAAAAAAAAAAAAAAGAATATTAAGTTCTACTAGGGCAGGACTTTATTATTGCTTGGTCAGCATTTGTTTGCTACTTTTTATGTTCATCTAAGAGAATGAATCTTCAGTACTATGGATACAAAACTATTCAATGAATTAATAAATGGAAATCATTCTAATTAGTGAATGATTAAATCAAAATTATAATAAGAAAAAACTTATTATTATTATTTTTTAATGGAAGTTATCTACATCAAAACTCATGGAATTTGGCCAGTTGTATTTAGAGGTAAATTTAGAGAAATAAATCCCACTAATTTTAAAGTAGAGCATTACAAAAATTTAACCAAAATGTTTAAATTAAGAGACATAATGGGACACCTGGGTGGCTCAGTGGGTTAAGGTCTCTGCCTTCGCCTCAGGTCATGATCCCAAGGTCCTGGGATCGAGCCTCGCATCTGGCTCTCTGCTCAGTGGGGAGCCTGCTTTGCCTCTCTCTCTGCCTGCCTCTCTGTCTGCTTGTGATCTCTGTCTGTCAAATAAATGAATAAAATCTTAAAAAAAAAAGAGAGAGAGAGAGACATAAATATCTACACATCAACATTTGAAGATGTAGAAAAAATATATACTTGGCCTCCCTAAAGTAGTTCAAGTCTTAAAGTACATATGCCATATTTAAAAAAGAGAAACAAAATATTACAGATTTAGATTTTTCCAAATTCTGCTCGCTAATTAGGCACATGACACACATAGGTACACCCAGAAACACACACATGGATAGTAAAGAATCTGAAGGAGTGGGGTATTTACTGTGGCAATGAACAGGTAGTTAAATTACGGGGTCACTTAAGTGGTGCCTAGGTTAAGCATCTGACTTTTGAGTTCAGCTCAGGTCAGATCTCAAGGTTGTGGGATTGAGCCACACCTGTCTTGACTTGGTGCTCAGGGTGGCGTCTGTTTGAGATTCTCTCCCTCTCCTTCTGCCCCCTTGCGCCACCCCCCACCTGTGCCCCGCTCCTGTGCTTGCTCTCTTTCATGCTTGTTCTCTCTCTTTCTCAAATAAATCAAATAAATAAATAAATAAATAACGTCTTTTAAAAAATTATGGGGTCACTTAAAATTCTTTGGGTCTGCATTTATAATTTTAAGTTATTATACAACAATGATTACTAATGGTAAAAAATGTCTAATGCCACTGTCTACTTCACATGGAACTCAATTTCTGTAGAATGATGATAAGTGATTTAAACAATGAAGACGCCTATAAATGTATATTCTTCTGTGTGTATGTGTGTGTGTGTATGTGTGTGTGTGTGTGTGTGTGTGTGTGTGTGTGTGTTTGCATGTGTGAGAGAGGGCGGGGGAGAGAGAGGGAGAGATCAGTTACAAACATCTTGAAATATGAGAAGAATGATTTCTGAATAGAATGAGATAAAAGTTATCCTTGGACTGTTGTGAAAGAGGAAAGAATACCTCATATCCACAATCTTAAATTTATTTGATAATCATTTGCTGATATATCTGACTATAAAATATTTAGTTCTAAAAATTATCTGCAGCCAACACTTTGAACTTACTGGTCAGTACAATTCAACTTGGAAAAAATATATTAGTCCTCTTCGAGTGAGAAGACATCAAAATTAATGGGATTCACTGTTTTAAAGAAGCAATTTAAAAAAGAACTGGTGTACTTAGTGTCTAAACTTCATTTAAGTTTTTGGACTGGGGATTATTTAACATTCTAGCCCACATTAAACACTGTTCATAACAAATGGTCATTGAGCAGGGTGACTTGTATCTAGTTTTGGCTGTGACTCTGCCTCATGAATATATTTTTAACAGCTTTAACTGTCTGGTTTAAAATTTCTTTTTTAAATGAGGGCATTGGACCAGATGTATTCTATACTTCCTCCTCCATCACTGTATGCACCTATATAATTTCTTTTCTTATAGAATTAAGTCCCATTTGGTAGTAATTCTCAATGATTCATGAAGTATAGTTTAAAATAGATTTTCATTGGAAACAGGAAAAAAAATTAAAATATTCTAGCACAGAACTCTACTGGTTTAAAATTGCATTTCCATACAAAATTAGGTCATGAGTTTTAGTAAGGCATTTCGACATTTTTAGACATTTTATCACCTTGGAATTAAGCAACAAGTTAAAAATTTTGGAAAGAATAATTTTAATATTTAAGCATATTAAAACTGTGTTAAGTATAGAACTTAAGAATAGTTTTAAAGAAGTAAAGAAGTAATACTCTCTTTAAAGTTGGGATGCCCAGATAGAATACAAAATACTTAGTAACTTTTCTAAGTATAGATTTTAAAAAGTTGATAGTAGAATTGAATTAGGAAAAAAAAAATATGAGGACAATTACCTGATGTGAGATGTTATTTCCAGATTGTCAACATATATTATCAATATAACCACGTCATAATATTTCCAATTTATTAACCTATGTTTGTGGTATAGAAAATTATATACCAAGTTCTGTATTTTATTTTTTAAGTAGAACTGAAACTTCTATGTAAGTAACCCCAGTTCTAAGCTCTTTACAGTAGTAACTCACATAATCTGTGGAAATAACCCTGTGAGAGAAGGGCCAGTGTTATCTTCTCCAGGGGACAGATGCAGATGCCAAGGCCCAAAGGCTGCAGGGGTCCTGCTCAAGGTCTCAAAACTAATGGTATAGCCAGAATCCAAATTCTTTACTCTGTGCACTTAATCACGGGGTTAGTCGCCTTTTTAGCAGAAAATGAAAAACTTCAGGGGCTGTGTGACTTACTCAGGGTCTCATAGCTATTTAATGGAAAATCCAATATTAGCATCACCCTCCCAAATTACTTGAGTATGTAGTAATTACGGAAAAATGGAAAAATAATTCAGGAAGATCAGGCATTTTCCTAATGTAAAGTATTTTTTTGTTTGTTCGTTTGCTTCAGTACACTTCCTATTACAGGGAAAATCATGACCCAGTATTTGCAGAACGATTTGACTTTTTATTACAATAGTTCATGTCAACCTGAGCTGAAGAAAGAAGGAGAAGGAGCGATAGGAGGAGGTGTGGGTACAATCTGACACAGGGAAACATACTGAAGAAAACATACGGAGTTTTAATTTTATAAACATTAATGAACAGAGCAAGGGCCACTTTTCTGGAAGTTTCTCCATTATGTGTTTCCCAGACAGCATCCCAACTGGCACTGACGTAGATGTCCACTGCCTCCCTCCCCCCACAAAAATATTTTTCATCTGTGTTTTTCCACAATATGAAGAACAGAAAACAGAAATGCCTTCCAAATTATGCAGGTGTAACTATATTATGTATTTACAAGGCAAGCCTTGTGTTAGAAAACCCAGTCGGGCTGTAGCAGATTGCAATGACTCTGTCACATCCATTTAAAAAAAAAAGTCACAAACTGCCACTTAACCCAAGCAAATTGTTGTCATGCAGGGATATAAGCCAGGTATGCAATATCTCTAATTTTGACTTTTATGTGACATTATCTAATATTAAAAGGTTGACCCTTTTTTATGGTGAGGGGAGGATAGACTAAATCTATGTAGAGATGAGCTCCAGACCACTTTTGTAACCATCTTTTGACCTCTGCCACAAATAAATTCAGACAGAAGCTTAATTGTGCTTTTCTTGGTTGGAGGGTAACCACACACGTCTATGAAACTTCGTATCAAACCCTCATTATCTGTTTTATTGTTGTTGTTGTTGTTTGCGAAGCAACTTGGAAATGCAAAAAGAATATCAAATGCAGGGCAATTTTCAATACATTTTTTATAGTTGGAGAGTAGATGCATAAATCTTACTTCTATAGTTTTAAAAATAGATTAAATCTGTTCTTGCTTGAAGTAATTACGCTATTGTGCACTCACATTAACCTAAATTAATATTTAAAGATGGAACCAATTGAAAGTGAAATTGAATTAAACTAAGGTATCGTATTGCAGTGTGCTGACGGTTTGTAATTGATCAGATATGCAAATGTCAATCTATAAATGTAAGAAGCTGTGCATACAAAATGGATCAAATATAAGATGCTTTCGACAATATAACATGTCATTAGAATGTAAGATGATGTAGCATAAGAATATTGAGCTCAAATGCCTAATAAATAATATAGTAAAATGTAACAGCTCTTAGAGAGTATTTGTGGAATGAAATTGGGAATCAAGAAGCAACATTTCATATAAATGTCCCTTATATATTTGAACATCCAAAAGCTTCATGATTCAGACAGAAGTTAGTAGCTTACTAAATAATGGAATTAATTTCTATAATTGGTATCAGATGGCTTACCTGCACACAATTCTCATATCTAGTATTCTGTTATTATCCTGCCTACACAAGTTCATGCTGTTTAAATTATTTCTGAAATGCATCTTTGCAGAGTGCTATGTAAAAACCTCAAATGTATCCTCCATAGACCATAAGCTTCAAATGCACTCTTTGCCCTTACAGCATACCTCCACTATTTTTTGATTTTTATTTTTTTCCCTAAATTTCCACACTGCCTTTTATCCCCTCCTCCACCCAGGAAAGACGAGCTGTATGAGAAAGGTATCCTATCAGTGGGAAAACCAGGTCTTTTATGGGAATGTATAATTGGGAATGGGAGCTTCTGAGAATTTTACCTCCACTTTCTTGACTAGAAACATGACTAAAACCCAATAGGCCTATTGCTAAAGCAGAATGAACCTCTTCGGCTACATTGTATGGTGGGTGGGCTTGAGTTCGAAGTCTGACTGTTATATACTAGGTCACACACTACAAGCCATTATCTTGTTTAGCCATTAGAATCAGCTACTTTTCTCAGAGATGAAAATCTGAGGCACAATATTCCATGCAGATCCTAGATGAGAGCCAACACTAAGATATATCAAGGCTTTCATTTCCTCATTTGTTGTTAGAATTCCATAGTATATAATGTCTTGGTGGCACAGTGTATGACAGGATGTTTTTCAGAAATTATTTCAAATCCTGGAAGCCAGTGCTATAACGGAAGGGAGTGAGATGTATGAGCTAATAAGATTTACAAAGAAAGCAGTGAACTGTGTGGAATGAGAGGTGAAATTAGATTTATATTTTATATTTAGAGGAAGACTAAACATAAGTTCAGATTTAACTCAGAGCCAAGTTTTATAAGACTGTGAAATGAATGAAGACTGTTATCATCTTTTCTCACCCATTTTTGTAACACCAGATAACCCAATTAGCAGATAGGAAGAGCACTTCTCAAATAAAGGAAAAGTTATTTTTAAATAATTTCATATTTCATATTTTTAAGAAATCTGAAATAGTCAATTAAGGAGGCAAGTTGGTAGAATTTGGTACATCCTTATATTTGTTCCAGGCATTAATATTTTGTTTTTATTTAAATTTGTGTATGGGGAATGAAAGGGTATTATAAACTCTTCAGTGCTTGAAATTCCACCCAAAATTTCTTTGAAGTATAGACTTTCTGTGTTTAGTTCAATTCTATCCTACCCTTATGGGTTGTTTCAGGACAAAAAGTCCAACCTATCTGAAACAAGAAATCATTAGTAATATATTTCTGTATGCTTTATAGAAGAATTATCTTTGGAGAGGCAAGAATACTTTCACTCTTTAACTTTGTCCATGCCTAATCAGAAAGAGCCTTCAGATAAAACCCTTTCTTTAAAAACTAATCACAACCAGAGATCTTAAATCCATTCTGAGTTTTGTTAGAGTTTGGAAAGCAGTATGCATAAGGCCAGGTATGTGGGAATTTTATAGTGCTTTTCTCTAATAGAAAGGGAAAATTGTTTTGAAAAATTTCTACCCTCCTGGCAAGATCCTTTCAAAGTTTGAAATAAATGCAGAAAATAAGATGTAGTCATGCTGAAACCAACCAAACATTGTAGGATCATACGTGTGTTTTGGATTATGGAGACTTTACATACAATGGAATTCTTAGAAAAACTGAGGGAACCACAGCCTTGATGTAAATAGGGAGTCAATAGACTACAGGTGTTTAATCACTCTATAACAAACACAAAGGTGTGTAAAACACAGTTTCAATTTTTAAGGAGCTTGTGGAGAGAGAAAAATTGAATACTATACTTCGGAAAGAATATACGTAGAATTCTTTGATAGTGTGGAGGGAAGAGAGAATGCACATGGGGAAGGAGACTTCAGAGGCCTTGAAAAAGAAGAGACAGTGTGTGAATTGCTCTCCACTAAGAATCTTCATTTTGTGAAGGACAAAGGACAGCTACTGGAGGTTATTTCACGCAGAATAAAATGGGGGTTCAGAGGTCCGAGGTATAAACTCTTGAATTTTTTTTCCTCCTTGCTTGCAGAAAAGCTAAAGTGACAGTGGTGACAAGATCATCTATTGTGGGTTTAAGCTGTTAAACAGCAAACGCAGTGTACGTTACTACGCTCAGGAGGGATGTCTCAAACTGTGTCATAAGAAGCAGCATAAGGTCAGTGGCTTCTGTGCTTTAGGGAAAACTTTATGTGGCAATTAAGCTGGAATTAGCTCTATCCTTGCCAAAAGCCACAACCCCTTGAGGTATTATTAAAGAAAGCTACCTAACTAATCAACCAAACTAACATCGTGGCCAAGATTCTGGTGCCTCAAGTGGGTTGAACCAAGCAATCAGTGAACTTACATAATGGAATCTGTGTGAGGCCTAATTTGACCAGCATGGTTCTTAAGTTGCAATTTCTCCAAATTGAAAGAATGCAGAATTAGGCTGGTTGGTTTGCTCTCTTGCTTCCATAGCCGTTTGCATCCGTTTTACCTTTATTATTATTTTTTTTCCTTTTTAAAATCTTAAGAGCTAAGGAAAAAAATTGCTTAACATGTTTTCTGGATTGTTTTTCTAATATTCCTCTGACTTTTTCTTTCTAATATCATATTCTAGGGTACCTGGGTGGCTCAGTAGGTTAAGCCTCTGCCTTTCTCTCAGGTCATGAACCTAGGGTCTTCAGATGGAGGCCTTCCTCGGGCTCACTGTGCAGCAGGGAGCCTGCTTCCCCACCCCCTCTCTCTGCCTGCCTCTCTGCCTACTTGTGATCCCATTCTCTCTGTCAAATAAATAAATAAAATCTTAAAAAAAAAAAAATCTTATTCTATTCATAGCCCCAAACAGGAACAATCTTGAACTGTCATTAAGTAGCAGCAAGCTAATACAAAAGAATGGGAAGTTGGACTAGAGGAGGATACTAGTGAGAGAAAATGCAGAATTCTCAACACTGTGTAATGGGTCTGCCACCAACCAGTGAATGTGTAAGTCATGAAGTAAACCTGAATGGCCTTATTGGGTTCTCCAGGGCACTTCACACCAAGAGACTCTGCAGTTGGACCAGCATGGTTCTTCCTGGGCCCGATAACAGCTGTATGACCGAATGTCTGTTTAAGTCTTCCAATTATCATTGGGTTTTTATCATGTTTCAGGAATTATGAATAATGGAGGGTATATACCCTCAAAGTTCTTGCAGTGTAATTTAAGGGAAGCAGACTGACTAAAGCAGGTGATTTTAAACAAGTGCTATGATAGAGCTATGAACAGAGCTCTCCTGTAGTCTTGAGAGAAAGGCTCAGGAAAATGTCAGGAAAATGTCCCTAGAGAGGGCACTACCTAAACTCAAATTACAGAAGGGCAAAGCTCAGTTCATTTCGAAAGAGGTTAATGGCATAAAGCCAGCATCTATCCCTTAATGTATACTTGCACATATATAATATTGTTCATTATATTTAAATGTGTATGTGTGTATGCATGTGTGTATATAATAGATATAGATACAGATATAGATATAGATATAGATATAGATAGAGATAGAAATAGAGATAGAGATATATGTGTGTGTATGCCAAATACACATGTATGTGCATGTGCTTATTTGTATTTATAGCCACACACAGTTCCCGTTACTGTTAGAGTTTAACTGGAACATGTCTTTTAGGACATAATGGAACATCTAGTTTAACCAGGCTCTTCTTTAGTGTAATTACTGTCCTCCTCTCCCAACCCCCATGCTATTGTGACACAGAGAAGTCATGGGGGAATGATTGTAAGGTTTACCCCAAGCCTCCAAAGTCTTTTAAGGGTTATGTTCCACTTAACCTCATAAGCGGAACAGTTAAATGGAGCTGAGGGCTCACTTGAGTTGTGCTATCAGGAGGTATATTATGTAGGGTAGCATGGAACAAGGTTTTGCAAAGGGCTGTGTTGCCCTTTGGCCACCACCAGAGGGCTCAGCCTGAATTGTTCGTTGAGCGGCATTAGAGCAGTGCCCGAAACAGCAACTTTAAATGTTTTGCCACAGAAGAGACTGGGGAGAACATGAGAGACAGGGGAGGGCTTAAAAAGATGCCCTGTGGAGCAGTTACAAGAAAGTGACTAGCAAAAGAAGCAAATGTCAGTTTCTGAAAGTCCCTGTGTTGACAGCTGCTGCTGCTGTGCTTTTCACCAGGGGCATCTAGAAAATTCTGAGGCACTGCTCTGGGAGCAATGGGAGAAATGGTCATTTAGAGAGGAGACGGGCCATCATTTCCCTCACCTTACTGTATTACCCTCAAAATCAAGGGAAGGGCTGACAAGGGGGGCCTTTCTTTATGTTCTTTACAAAGAACAAATTATTTCTCAATAAGGAAGTCTAGAATAAGTAGGATTTTCAAATAAAAGTTAAGATTTTGAGCAGACAGAATGGACATGCATGCTGTCCATTTTTGTCCATTTTCCATGTGCATAACAGGTAACTCCTACTTCACTGTATTGTTCTGAATATGTAATTAGAATATTTATTGTAACACTGTGTGATAGAAAGAATAATACCCCCTAAAGATGTCCACATTCTAATCCCAGATCTGTGACTATATTACCTTACATGGCAAAAGGGAAGTTGCAGATGTGATTAAATAAAGGATTTTGAGATAGGGACACTATTTCAGAGTAGGTAGGTGAGATCTGTGTAATCACAAAAGAAAGATAAGCAGATCATAGTGGAGAAAAAGGAGATATGACAGAGAAGCAAAGGTTAGTGAGACGTGTTTTGAAGATGCATGCAAGGAGGGACCATGATCCAAGGAGTCCAGTGAATGTGGCATCAAAAACCTGGAAAAAACCAAGGAAACAGATTTTTCTTTGGAGTATGCAGAAAGAAGGCAGTCCGGCTGATAACCTTGATTTTATCCCTGTAAAACTCATTTTAGAATCCTGACCTCTAGAATTATAAGATAATGGGTTTGTGATAATATACTAACAGTGGCAATAGGAAACTAATACTATTATAGTATCTATCACAGACAAATTGTTCCATAAATGTGTATTATATCATTAATAATTTCTTCATATCATATGAGTATATTCTTTCAAAAGTACATGTTTAGGAATCAATAAAACATTAATTTGTTTATTTATTAGGTATAATTTGTAAGATCACTGATATGCTGGATAGCACTTTAAATATACAACTTCTATACCTCTCACCACTATCATTAGTCCTACTAATATTTTTCTCATTTGTAATTGACAATATGATAGTCACACTGAGTATCAAATTCATCACAAGTCATTCAATTATTAAAAAGTATGTAAAACAAACTGTGATTATCCTCTATCTATCCATCCACAGTATCTGTTGTGGAACCAATATCACATGAATAGTTAATTTCAGTTGTTATTTATTGAATCATATGCTATTTTTATATTCCCCTTCTTTTAACACAGACTAGCATTATTTTTCCTATTTTCTTTTCCTTTTGCTACTTAGAATCACCATGTTTGTCAAAATCTGCTCTTTATTAATCAGGGTTCTGGTTAGGATACAAAATGGAAAAATGGCTAGTTTCTCTTCTGCTTTTCTTCTCACTTTTCATATTCTTGACTTATTTTTCCCCAAGTAGTTCTGACCTTCATTTAATAATAGCAACTTATTTTCCTGCCTTCAGGACTCTTTGTTTACTCGTGGTCATTCCATGGCATCTTAAAAAGGACAAGACCTTTGTTTCTTCTAAATACTTTCCACTTATGTTACTAAGAAAGAAGTATATTAGACAAAGTTAAACAGGTTTATTTATATAATACATATAGACAATGTGTTCCGAAGCTCTTGACCATCTGGAGATTAACATATGGCATGCATACTAATTGTGGCCACTCCTATAATTCACAAAACAGTGCTTGGAGCCTGATTCTAACCCATTTTTGTGATGATCACATTTTCTCAATCAGAAATTGAGATTTATCACCTGACTTTTTTTTTTTTCAAATTGCAAATTTATTTCTTTGCAAAGTTCTTGAAAGATAAAACATAAACTCACAAAATTAACTTCCACATTTACACACTTCTTTAATTGTACCACTCCGTATCCTCAGCTGTCAGCATGATGAATGCTAAGACAGTTGATTCATTTTTATGTTGACTGTACCAAACAGCCTACCAGAATATGGGAGAACTCAATTTGTAGATGTTAAATCAATTTAGTAAATCACTTTACTGTATGAAATACTACTATATAAAATAGTATGAGCCATAATGAAAATAATCAACACGAAAGCTACTTAAACAGAAATGAATGTAGTACAAAATATAGTTATTTGTTAGCTACTATTGACTGCATGTGCTTTAACTCTAAGGAAGCTAATTATCTGGTGCTGGTCCCTCTTTCATATTCATACATCTATTTAAACATGTAAAATTGTCATAATCTGATAAGGTACCTTATCAATCACATATTTATGCCAAATTTATTCTCTTTTTCCAGCCCTTTGCTTAGGTTCCTCCCCATGCTGATAAATGTCTATTGTTTGCTTAAAGTTGGCCCAACCATGCAATGTTTTGTCCTCAGTTTCTGCTTTTCTAGAATATATTACCCAACCCCTTAAATATGTAGTAATCTATTTTTCCTTGAATTTATGATGTTGGTAACTCTATCTTTTATAATTGTATCTTATTTCTTGATTGTCCATTGCCTAGCTATTTGCTCCAACTGTTATCTGTTAGCAAGTTCTTATTTCCTATTTTAATAAGTTATATTTCTCAAGAATAAGAAAAATGCTTTGTTCCTTTTCTATAAAATTCTCATGCTGTCTGAGATTATGTCTACTTTATTCATCTTAATTCACCACCAATATCACAAAGTAGGGGTTCAGGAAATACTCATGGAATCTGTGAAGATGTTAATTGCCCTATTTATCAGCATTTCATCAGTGTAATTTCTTTTTTTTTTTAAGATTTTATTTATTTATTTGACAGAAAAAGATCACAAGTAAGCAGAGAGGCAGGCAGAGAGAGAGAGGAGGAAGCAGGCTCCCCGCTAAGCAGAGAGCCCAATGTGGGGCTCGATCCCAGGACCCTGAGATCATGACCTGAGCCTAAGGCAGAGGCTTTAAACCACTGAGCCACCCAGGCACCCCTCATCAGTGTAATTTCTAAGAAGCTAGGTTTACTGCACCAAATATAGGAATATTTACAATTTTTACATACTTCTCCACATTAAAAAGGGAAAAAAATGCTTGAGAATTATGTGTTGGCTCCATCTCCAGCAACAATTCTTAGCTCCATTTTACTGCTTGATTTGGCCCATGAGATTAAAATGTGCTAGGAAACCAGGCTCTTGAAGCCAACAGGAAGGAATACACATATGCATAAAAAAGATGGGAATCCAGTAGATCAGGAACCAAGTGAACATATAAATATCTTGGAGTTCCTTACTTATAAACAAATTATAATTTTAACATGTATAATTCTTTTATTACTTAGAACATAAAAGGAAAACTTAAATAATTTTAAAATATCATGGAATCACTGTGTTTACTATAGAAACCTTAGATTATCCAAATGCAATTTTCTTGAACAGAACGTAAAAGAGTGGTTTAATCGCATTCATTTATAAGCTGAGAACCTAGCTCCTTTACTTTCTTTAATCTGAATGAAAATATTTCAGGAACATAAACCTACCAAAATTTTATTTTTCGAATAATGATCATTAACTCTTAGAGTTTTGTCCACTCATGAGTATAAAGTTCACATCTAAGATGTTAAAATTAAACATCATTTATCACATTTGGCTCATGTATCAGAATTATATTTTTGCAATTGAGATTTGATTCAGCAAATTGTTACCCTTTTTTAAAATATTAGCTTGATAAGAGGGAAAACTTTTTATTATTTTTCTATGATTTAATAGTTTGAATTTTCAATCATTAGGAAAATAGTTTTACTCTAAATAAGTATAATGCCACAGAGTGAGAAGGAATGACTCTTGCTTTTTCTTTTATCTGTTCAGCTCAATCAGATGAATTAGAAAGTGTTCTACCTGTTGATTGTAATGTTTCTCTAATTTGAAGACTGAGGAAAGGACCCAAGAGCCCCACTAAATATGATTTTAGATTCTGATTTGCCTCAAAACTGTGTCCCAAAGGGCTTATTTAAAATCATGTTCATCAATGCTGAACTTCATCATTCTCATCTGAATCCATCTCAGCAGTTGTTTCTAAATTAACTTTAATATGAGATCTTTTTATCAGAAAATGATTACAGTATTTTAGATTGCTGAGAGAATGTTGAGGGCAGGAAATAAAAACTATCTTTTTAATCCCTCTGGTAACATATACGAGTTCTAATAAAAAAATTATATAAACCCCTTTGTTTTATTTTCTAAAAAGTTCCCAAATTTAATTTAAATGTTTTCATTATTTTCTTGTGGTCAAACTTACAGACTTATAAAACAAATGAACAAAGCACTCTCCAGTTCAAAATCATATTATTCCTCATATCCTAGTTTTCTTTATTATTGCTTGGGTTTGTTCTAATTTATCTTTTCTCCCTATACTTTTTTGTTTCATATTATAGTTCTGTTTGTTTGTTTTTGCTTTTTAATATCCTGGTATGTCTTTCAATTTCCCTGAGCATTTAGAATTTCTCTTTAAGTTTACTAGTATTATTTTTGGTTGTTGTTGATATATTTGCCATTATTATTTTTATTCTCATTAGAATTGCTTTAGAGTTGAACAACTATTTTGGGTAAATGCTTCTTTTATTTTATTTATTTTTTATTTTTATTTTATTTTTTAAAGATTTTATTTATTTATTTGACAGAGAGAGATCACAAGTAGGCAGAGAAGCAGGCAGAGAGAGAGAGAGGAGGAAGCAGGCTCCCTGCTGAGCAGAGAGCCCGATGTGGGACTCGATCCCAGGACCCCGAGATCATGACCTGAGCCCAAGGCAGCGGCTTAACCCACTGAGCCACCCAGGCGCCCTAAATTCTTCTTTTAATTTTGGTTGTTGTTTCCTAATTTTTAGAACCATTAAAACACTACAAACATGAACTCTTCATTCTATGGAGTTTGAAAAACCATAGGATGTTAGAGACATTGAAAACTTTATGGATTTGATCATTTGGGCCTCTTCTGTCACAGAGATAAAAAACATGAGCCCTGTAAAGCTAAGACTTATAATCATCAATGTTTGCTTTAGAACTAAAATCCTGGTTTCCTAACCCAAGTCTTTCCCTAAAACTTGCTTTGAAATGACTATTGTAACATGAAACACTTAAAAGCAATTATACTACACTTCTATCCCCTCTGTGTTATAAGAATTTCAGTTATCTTAAAAATAAGTGATTAATAACCTTTATGATGACAATTTCAAAAATGGGGAGAAACTTCTGTAAAATGCTTCTGTTATATATACATGCTTAGTTATATGAAAACATGAACACTAGTGAGACTGCCCTTTTCCTTTCCCTCCCTATGGTTTAACAAGCTGGATACTTACATTTGATCATTTTTCTTATCTTTTCATTCAAAACAATAGAATTTTTTAATAGTGAAATGAAATCTGAATTTAACTGAACAAAAGCAAAAATGTTTTACAACAGAGTCTCATTGTCCGTATCTTATAACAATAAAATGATGTGGGCTTTCTTTTACTTGTATACTTCTATTAAGGATAACTCCAGCCAAATGGATTTATAAGATGACTAGTATGTTTTCAGTATTTTTAAATACTTTAAAATAATTTCTCAGTGAGATGAGATGCATGAATCAAATGCATGAATAAGTACATTTTGAAATTGCAGACTTAGGGGTATATGGGTGGCTCAGTCAGTTAAGCACCAGCCTTTGGCTCAGGTCACAATTCCAGGGTTCTGGGATCTAGCCCCATATTGGGCTCCCTGCTCAGCGGGGAGTCTGCTTCTCCTTCTCCCTCTGCCACTCTCCCTGCTCACATGTACTTATGCACATACTCGCTCTCACTCTCTCTCTCTCTCTCACTCCTAAACAAATAAATAAAGGAAAAAAAAAAGAATTGTAAATTTAAAGAGCTTGATATCCCTTTATGGCAGAAAAAAATGTATTCAAATACAACCTACATGTTTTAAAACATTTTCATTAAAAATGAAAAAAGGCAAACAACAAAAAACCTAATTGTTCTGTCATTCCTAGTCCAATTGACAGAGATGGGCAATGATACACAGAACTGAAAAGTAAACTCTTTACTTAACAGTGATTTAGCATCTTTCAGGTTAA
Source organism: Mustela erminea (assembly GCF_009829155.1). Lineage (NCBI taxonomy): Eukaryota > Metazoa > Chordata > Mammalia > Carnivora > Mustelidae > Mustela > Mustela erminea. The sequence continues at coordinate 124,485,264 of NC_045615.1, read as the reverse complement.
AGCAGTATTATTTTGTTCACCTGTCTTTGGGTATATGCAGTCTCAAGATTTCTAACTTCTTATGCTCTATTCTTCACAGTATATGGAAGTTTGTGCAGGCAGGAATACTTCTTCAGTGATTATGGACATATAATTTCTGATTAATTGAAACTGACTTATATAATTTATATATAAATATATACATAATTTATATATAAATGTATATGATTTATATAATTTACTGTTTATATAATTAATTGATATATTAACATTATTATGTTTGTAACAAATATATTAATAGTAGTAACATATATACTATATATTCTATTAAAAATAAATGTAAAAAAATAAATGTAGTTGGATATAATCAGGAGTTGATTAGAAAGATAAAGATAGAAGATTTTAAAACTTCTTTTTTCTTTTTCAAAAATAGAGTTATAAGGGATATTTGGTCTAAATTGGCATGAGTAATGAGTAATGACAGGTAGAAGCAGATGGTGCTCTGTGTTATGGGTTCAGGAGCAGTTGAAAATGAAGGGTAGAATTCTATATTGTACCTATGAATTGAACTAGATTGAGTAGTGATTCCTACCAGGAGAAGAAATAGCTTTTATTGTGTGACAGGATGTACATTGTTATGTCTTCAGCCATCTAAGACTAGAATTGAGAAGAGGAAGAATAAGACAGAGATACTCTATAACGAGAATTAAAAGAGGAAGTACAATATTATTCATTGAAATAAAGTTTGAGCAGGATTGTTTGTGATTAGAAGAATAAGCTTTGAAGAAGTAAATATCTTTTGCTTAATTATGAAAGGCCTTAGTACTCTTGCAAGAAACACTGTTTATTTCAACCATAGGATCAGGGTGACAAATGGCAAAATGGAGATTTCAAAGAAATGAGTTCTTAGTCATTTCTCATTTTTCTGTTGAGAATAATATATTCATATTTATATATTATGCAAGTAATACAATAAAATGTATATTATTTATATGTCTCTTTGTATCTAAAATATTCCTTTTCCTTCTCACTTTTTAAAAAAAATTCATGAATCACTTAACTGTTCCACTTTAATTTTCTGTTGTTAAAAGATAAACTGAAGCATATTAAACATTTTAAGAGTTTATTTGAGGGGCGCCTGGGTGGCTCAGGGTGTTAAACCTCTGCCTTTGGCTGGGGTCATGATCTCAGGGTCCTGGGATCAAGGCCCACGTCGTCGGACTCTCCGCTCAGCGGGGAGCCTGATTCCCTTCCTCTCTCTCTGCCTGCCTCTCTGCCTAGGTGTGATCTCTGTCTGTCAAATAAATAAATAAGATCTTAAAAAAAAAAAAAAGAGTTTATTTGAACAAAAGTTGAATGGAATTGCACAGAGTCAAACTGGAAGTGGGGAAGCACAGAAAATAAATTATTGATTGGCTGTAGCTTAAAGACTAATTAGCTGTTTGTGATTGGTTGTCCTTAGGCTCTGATTTTGTAAGTGTATTTATAGGCTTAGACTTTGGTTTGCTTACGTAGTCTAATAGGTTGTTTGAACCATGTAAGTCTCATGACTTCCTTGTTTAATTACACTGCCTTATAAAATCTAACTTTCTCTGGCATTATCCTGGCATCAGAGGTTTCCACGTTATATTAATTGCTTAATTGCTAATATTAATATATAGTTATATTATAATAAATTATAATAAATACATTTCTGCTATTGTTTTCTCAAAGTTTCTTTGTTTTTTGGAAAGGAGAGTGATGTCAAAAGTAAACAAAACCTCAGGACACCTGGGTGGCTCATCAGTTAAGTGTCTGCCTTCTGCGGGAATAGAGACCTACATTGGGCTCATTGCTCAGCAGGGAGTCTGCTTCATCCTTTCTGTCTGCCAGCCACTCCCCCTGTTTGTGCTTTCTTTCTTTCCCTATCAAATAAATAAATAAAATCTTAAAAAAAAAAAAAGAATCTAGTTAAAGTGGTAAGGCCAGGTTTCGATTAGTAATGTGTTATTACAATAGAGGAAAGGGTCTAATGTGAACTGAGCTCCACTTTGTACAGAAATGACTGGGCCTCCTAAAGGAAGAGGGAGAGAATGGCCAACAGAGTGAACAGGGGCTCAATAGAGTCAGGGAAGTGAAAAATTTTAAGTGGGAAAGGAGAAAACCCAATGGATTTTCTAGGCTCCTACTCTCCCGCAAAGACTGAGAGAAAAGGGTCCTGTCTTTGGTCATTGGCTGGAAAAAATACCAAATTCTCACAGCAGGCTTGAGTTTTCTCAGGCAGGCATTTACCAGGAGACAAGGATCATCTTGGAGGCATGGCCTTGAGTTATTAGAAATTATGCTAATGTTTTGTTCAGGTCTTTATAAAACAAGGCTGAATCCTAGTCAAGAAGCCTTCATAGGACACTTGCTAAAGTTTGGTCAAGGAAAAAAAGAAATATTTTCAGTGGGTTCATAATGTATCTTTGGCAAGATTTGGTTAAGGATAGGGTCCAACTATTATTGTGACGATAAATTTTATTTATCAATTTGGCAAATCTATAGTGCCCTGTTGTTAGGTCAAATACTAGTCTAGGCATTGCTGTAAAGTTATTTTGTTGTTGTGATTGATGTTTATAATCAGTTTAAGTACACTACCTATGACAATATGGGTGGGCCTCTTCTACTCAGTTCTGTCCCTTAACAGCAAAGTGTTTCCTAAGGAAGAAAGAATTGAATTCTATAATTGAAATACTGCCTGATTTTCAGCCTGCCAACCTGCACTACAGATCCTGAACTTAGCAGTTCCCTTAATCCCATGAACCAATTCCTTAAAATAAGTCTCTCTCATTGGCTCTGTCTCTTTCTCTCTTTCCAAATATATATATTCTACTGGTTCTATTTCCTGGTGTCAAAAAAGAAAAAAACTGATGCATATTAAAAATTGTAAGAGTTAATTTGAGCAAAAATTGATTCGGATTGATGTAGTAGTTAGAAAGGCGCCCAAAGCAGCTGTGCAAATGGAGACTTTTATAGGCAGAGGGGATCAGAGATAAGGAAGTTACACTAGGTAATAAAGTAGATTGGTCATGGCAAGGTTACTTTCTATCAGGCAGATTATCTAACTAGTGCTAATCAAGCAATTCTTAATTAGCTGGCTTAAGATTCCATTTTTGAGACAGCCAAAACTATAATTAACTTAAGTCTCTGGTGATATGGAGCTTAACATGACCAACTACATTTGGGACCTGTGGTACTGTTTTTTTGTTTTTGCTTTTATTTTTAAGATTTTATTTATTTATTTGACAGAGAGAAAGAGAGATCACAAGTAGGCAGAGCAGCAGGCAGAGAGAGGACGGAAAGCAGGCTCCCTGCTGAGCAGAGAGCCTAACGTGCAGCTCAATCCCAGGGCCCTGAGATCATGACCTAAGCTGAAGGCAGAAGCTTAACCCACTGAGCAACCCAGGCACCCCTGTGGTCTTTTTATTTTAACACTGGATAACACTGACTGGTTAATGGATTCAAGAAATTCATTGAAATTTTAATAAGAGTTAGTTTTCAGGTTTACAGATCAGATGAATTAATATGAACAATAAAATTTCATTAAGAAGATATTGTGTAGCATCCTTCTGGCAACATACAAGATATTAAGGGTTCCTAGTCTGGCTCAGTTCATACAAATTTCAATTCAGCTTTCTATTGGTTCTAAGGGAGCAAGCCAATTTCTAAGGAAGTTGTTTAATGTTAAAAAAAAAAAAAAAAGTTATAGGTCTTGAAAAAAACTGTAAGTTGTACAAAAACATAAAAAGGAAGGGGGAAGAAACATATCAATGTAAAACTTACTTCTTTGTATCCTCCTCAGTTTTGATCTGTTTGCTACTCTCTCTAGGTTTCTGCTACTGTCTACTTTCCTATTCTCTTCACTAGCACACTCACGCTTCAGAAATGTCCTCTTCTGTTTTTCAATGTATTGGATATCATCCAGGATGCCGCTGGGCTATTGCTTCTGAAGGACTTTTCAAAAACGTTGAGCTTTAAGACAAATATACTATGCAAAATGATTTTATTTTAGGCTCTGAAACCAATCAAAATGAAGCACAAAGCGGGTGGATAATTTATGGAAAATAGTGTACATTTACTTTACCCAAGAATGGAGACATTATTTTCTCTAAGCTTGTTTGCTCTCTCAATCCACATCCTGAATTTTTATATCTTTGTCAGTTTCATTTGGAAAATACCCCAGTATAGCATCCTCACACCATCAATTGACCCTTTGCATAAAACAGGTAAAAATACATGTTAGGTTAAAAAAAATAAATAAACAAGGGCATCAGGTTACTAGAAATATGCAGATATTTTGTTTCTCGAAATTTGAATATAAAGAATTTTATCCTGTCTCCCAAAACAGCCTTGTTAAAAACAAGACAACAAATGGAGTTTCTTACGCTAAGCCCCACATCACCAAACCAAGATTTAACTTAATTATAGTATTAGCTCTCCCTGAGAGAGCCAATACTGTAAGAGGAATTTTAAACTAGCCAATTAGGAACTGCCTAGTCAGCACCAGTGAGGGAACTGCCTGATAGGCCCCTTCCATCCCCTAAAGGAAATTACCTCTTTTTTTCTACCATAACTTCATTTTTTTGCCCATAAAAGTCTTTCATTTTGTACAGTTCCTTGGAGCTCCTTTCTGTCTGCTAGATTGGATGCTGTCCAATTCATGAATCATGAAATATAACTAATAAGACCTTTTACAATGTATTCAGTTGAACTTTTTCGTAACACTGTAAATACTTTTACTTTAAGGTGAACAAATGAAATGCATATGGTCACAAGAAAGAATTATGCAATAAGATGCATCCATTTGTCTATTATTTTATTGTTATATTAACTCTGTACCAGCAATTTTATGACTCTATAATAGGTGTACCAGTTTTTCCATAAGTTATGTTTTCATTTATCTAATGATGGTTATAATTTATCTACCCCTCGAGAGGTAGGTGTCTAGATTTTTTTCTTTTAAAATTATGAATTAATTTCAAGAACTGTCGTCTCACATAAAGTCAACTTATCTTGACCAGAGATATTCAGAGAAGAATGAATTTTGTCCTCAAAGCATTTCAAAACCCTGAATTCGTAAAGCAAATCTGAAAACACCCAAACAGAATAGAAGAAACCAGCCTTCTACATGAGCACACCCAAAGGCTTTGAAGGTAAGTTGATTGAAAATAGTCTTACTGTGGCAGGTTAAACTTTCTTAAAACAACACATATCACTTGCATTGTATCTTACTTCTTTTTTTTAAACTAATGACAATCACTAAAAAAGATATTGCAATATTGCAAGAATTGGAAAAATAAAATGAGTGAGTTGTAGTGAATTTCATTAATTTCAGGGCAATATTAAACACTTAACAAGGCAGCAGATAAACATGATTTGTCTAATGACATTCAAGCCCAGCATGTATCTTATTATTATGAAAATGTGTTTCTTAAATTCAAAGATCCTGCTGGATTACAGCTGGCTTGGCATAAAGATAATTTTGGAATTCAGTTTTAAGAATCGTGCTTGATGAGTAGCTTCATGCTACCATGAAGATTTATTTTGATAAAGTGTTTTATTACATTAGAGAACCTTATAGTCACAAGTCTTCTTTGAGATCATCATGAATTTGGGGGATGAGGAATTTGAGCCCACTACTGTTAATTTCAAGAATATATATTAACTCAGACCTAAAAACTTGTAAGAACAGCGCTCAGAAAATTCCATGTGTTCTTTATATAGTTTCCCCAAGTGCTAATATGTTGCTAGATATTCTTTAGCTTTTGTATGCTTTCTTTATGTGTATCTGTTAATGTGTCTCTATGTGTATATACAGTTAGTTTCCTGAATCACTGGACTGTAAGTTGTAGATATGATGGCTCTTTAGCCCTACATAATTCAGTGTTTATTTCCTAAAAACATAGGCATTTTATTGCATAACCACAGTAAATTTATCCAAGTAAAACTATCACAGTAAAATTATCCACACTAAAACTATCAAAATAAAGAGATTTAATACTGGTACAATATTATCTAAGCCAAAATCCATATACAGATTTTGTCAATTTTTAAAATAACATACTTCATAACAAAAGTAAATTAGGATTATGAATCATATTTGTCACATGTCTTTAGTTTCCTATAATCTGATACAGTTTCTGAATCTTTCTTTGTATTTTGGGCAGAGACATGTTCAAGGAATTCAGGCTAGTTATTTTGCAGAATGTCCCTCAATTTGGGTTTATCTAATGTTTCCTCATGACTAGATGCAGGTTATACTCCCTGGGGACAGAATTACAACAAAACTGATATTATGTCCTTCTTGGTGCCTTGTCTCAGTAGGCAGAAAATGTTAGTGTGTTAGAATATTGGTGGTGTTAATTCAATTCTTGGTTAAATTGCTGTCTGCCAGCTTTCTATATCATAAAGTTATGATTTTATTATTTTTAATTATTAAATATCCTGTGAATAGCTATTTCTGAATATCTTAATATTTCTCAAAATTTCTATCACAAGTTTTAACATCTATGATGATTCATGCATAAATCAATTTTTATTATCATGGTTGTCAAATTGGGATTTATTTTCAAACTATCACTCTGTCTATATTTATTAGTTGATTTTCTATCATGAGGAAGAGTTTTCCTTTCTTTATCTATCATCTGTCTATCTGTCTATCAGTTATGAATCTATCATCATCATTATCATCGTCATCATCTCTCTGTTTTATTTTTGTATCAGTGTGGATTCTTAGAATTATTTTATTAAGTAGATTATAATCCTTTACCATCATTATTTATTTTGAGACTTAAATTGACCCATATTTCACTAGATTAATCCCCTTCAAACTGAATCCTGCTCCTTTTAACCTATCCTTATAATTTCTTTTATTACTTGCCTGTTTTCTGACACATCAGGTAATTCTAGGATTACCTTACTATTTTTTTTTTTTTTAATTTTCATCCATGTCTCTGGATTCAGGCATTTCTTCACAGCTTCCTTTGTGTGGAGAATGATATTTTGAAACCAAGATATAAGTACTGTGTGTTCATTGTTTATGAGTTTTTATTGTTTCTTTGTATTCTTAGCCAATAGGACTAGGAAATTATGTAGCACTTGAGCATGCAAGTGCACACACACATGCTCTCCATAAGCTTCTGTTTCTACTTCTATATCTAGTTGTCCATATATATGGGAACCTAGGATAACCTCAATTCCAACTCAACACCACATAGCTTATTCTATCTTTTTTCCCTTCTGCATTATAACCACCTTCTCTGACAAAGCTAGTTCTCATCATCCACAACATATCTACATATTTGCTTAGTCATAAAATTTATAGAAAAATTGGTTTCTAAAATTCTATGTATATGTATATACTGCTTTTAACTTAGGTCATGTAGTCCAAATAATATGTTCAAAATATACTTAGACCACTTTCTTTCCCACCCACTCTTCAGTGTGCTTGTATTATTAACTTAAAATGCAGTTTTACTTACTATTTAACTTGTTCTGTTTTTTTATTCAATTTTAGGGTTTCTTTCAAACTTCCTGATTTCATTTTTTTTTTCCTCTCTGGGTATTTGAAACAACAGCATGTTTTAAAAATCAAGATTGTACAAAAATAAATAAGAAATAAATAAATAAATCTGGACATGTGCTACTCCCTCACTCTAGTCCTATTTCTTGTTCTCATCCACTACTTATAGGTAACCAATCTTATTAATCTGACTTACTTATATGTTATTTCAATTGTTAAATTTCTAATAGTTGAACTCAGTCAGTTTTCCTGATATCAATTCCACTAAAATAGGTTATTCCAGTGGATTGAGAGATTCTTTTCTTAATATTAGGGTCTAAAGGAAGATACATGTGTTTTGGAGTGACCAGAACAGACTCAGTTTGGGATTTAATACTTATATTTACTAATCATGCAAGATTCTTAGCTTTTCTGACACACATTTTAAAAAGTGAGAATATTATTAATTTTACAAAGTTGCATGTGTGTGGAAAATAATATACACAATTCACCAAATACTCAACACCAGTATTTAGATTTTTCTCAATAATTGACAGTGGCAATTATCTCTAGTACTAACATCATTTCTAAAGTAACAATGTATGTTCTGCTTCTTACAAACACATGATATTCATTAGCAAATCAATATAACAGCCTATAAAGAATGTTATTGAGTTCTTAAAAATGCATCTTGTTTTACTGAAGAGAAAACCTAGGTTCAGAAAATTATGCCAAAATGCTTAATGACACTGTTTTACTATAAGATCCTAGCCTAAATGGTGATCTTTTTTTAAATCAAGGAAATATTCAATCTAGGAAAACTACCAAATCTTGCTAACTTTTCACTGGGAGGTAAAAGATTTTTTAAATGTCTGGAATTAGAATACTCTAAAATAGGTCCATGGGTTCCATTCATGTAAGGAATTTGAAAGTCAGATGGAGAAAGATGGAGAATGCATGTAGATTTGCTCCCAAATGAATCCCATAAATGTTGTGGTTTTTACTGAAAAATAGGACAGACTTTATGAAAGGGAAATTCAACTATACTTATTAAAAAATAAAATAAATAAATACATAAATAAATTAGAAAAATCCTCTCATATAGAGAATGATAGGTTCATTTTCAAATTTTATATTTTGACATTTAGTTAAAGTCTCTCTGCAATTAAGGGTATTCATAGAATATAACATTACTAACATGGTTTTCAAACGTGCTATTTATTTTATGAAGTTGCACAATTTATCTCTCAATCTCCGTGGTTGACTCTAGAATGTAGAAATAACCACTTGACTACATTACTATGGAAACTTCAGGAAACTTTCTATTTCAGTATCTGAAGGACATTTACCAGAGAGATAAGGTCACTAGAATCCTCCAGGTTAGTTTGTATTAGTAGAAGCACTCAGGTCAGCCACTGACAATTTTTCTCAATTAGGAAACACAATAAGGTATGCAAGTAATATGTACCTGAGGAAAAGTACATTCTGTCCTGGACATGCAAGCCTTAGTGACATTTTAAGTAGAAATGTTGAAGAAATCCAGTCCATTTTGGAGTAATTTTATAAGCTGAAGTAAGATGAATCCATTCTACAACAGGAAGATTCTAGACCGTAGTAAAAATAAAAGCAGTTTATAAAAGTGATGTAACGCTACAAAAAATCTATGCTTTGGTCAGGAGAAAACACTGAACTTAAAATATCACTAAGAAGATATTTCACTCAGTTCTCCACTGTGAGTGTGTGAGCGTGCCCATATGAACAAAAGAATTTCCTCATTACTGAAGGGGAGTAATTAGTTGGATTATTTTGTATCCTTGCCCTAGATCTTCATCATGAATAAGAATCTTGTTTATTCTAAGGGGACAATGATTCAATCCTCATTTCTTGCAACATGTTTTTTAAAGACATTTATTCTATATGTATGTGTCTGAAGTATCTGTAATGATTAGAACATTTGGTCAAAGGAGAGCATTGCATTTTTCCCAGGGCACACCCATTCTTTCTCTGTAGCATAAGGAGAACAAAGCAGGGGTCCACCACTGCAAGCTTTTTCTAGAGAGAAGTCTTGAAACTGTCCACTGTTTTATTGGCAAATATTCCATCCATGTGAGTCTACTTGCTTTCATGTCTGTTTTCATTTACTAAATACAAGTAAAGATTTATACTTGGAAGAAGATTTTAGCTACGAGGAAAAATGTGTTTAATAAATGCTCATCATAAAAGATCCTTTTTATGTTTTCTGTTTTCATTGAATAATATAAACAAGCAATGGTTTGGCAGAATTGAAAAGCTTTCTTAAACCCGTGGTCAGTGAAAAACTAAATGCTGCCCTGGGGCACATCTTTATGAAAACAATTAACAAGACTTTTTTTTCTCCAAGAATTAGATTTTGCCATTTAATGAAAAATAATTCATGCAAATTCAATCAACCAAAATATAACAGTGTTTACTTAGCTATTACCCTTAAAAGTGGTTTTAGACCTTGAATAGAAAGATGTTGAGTCAGGGAAATTTGTTTCCCCAGGGAGCATTTTAGGAAGAGTCAGTCCGAAAAGTGGAGTTAAAATTATTTTGGTTCACGAAGTGCCCTTTGATCATTAACTTGGAACCCTTATCATAAGAAAATCCAATATTCAAAGTGGTACTGGGGGAGAAATGAAATAAAAAGGAAATAACGCTACTCTATTTGAAGTGGATTTTCAGTTAGAATTTGGCACATGCTGAAAACAGTACCCATTCTGAACTCTCTCTTTTTTTTTTAATCCCCCCCAGGACTATTATATTAACGGTTGCATTGTGGATGCAGATTTTTCTAAAATGATTGCCCCAGTGCCAAATTATTTCCCTGATAGTGAATTAGACTTCGAGGGGCGGGGGGCATGCTAATTCTTTCTGTCTACTGGAGAGTGTATAGGGTACATTCTTATTAGAAATTCAGTTTGTCCCAAGAATCTCAAAATTGTCACCTCCCCACATTCTTTTTCTCTCATCTTTTCTCATTCTTTCTCTCCTCCACCTCAGCCCCAAACCCACTTCCCCTTTCATGATGGATAGTTATATTTCAGAGGTCTCCTTGAAAAGGGGAATGGGTGGAAAGAGTAGGACAAATACAAATTTTAATCCTAGATGTATTTCCTGCAAGTTCTGTGATATCAGTGATGCCCTACTTTTGACTATTTCCTTCTTTTTTTAAGGGACAAAAATAATTATAGGATTTTTGTGAGTCCTAATTGAAATAGTATGTTTGATTTGTTCAACACAATATTGGTAAAGAATAAGCTCAGTTCATTTTTCCTTTGCTATTGACATAGCAAAGAGCCATTGAAAATATATCATAACATTCCAGGCCCCACCGAGTTCAAATAGTTCTTATGTGCACTTGCAATTGTGTTGTGTATCTATGTACAATGTCAGTAATTGACAGCTATGTGCATTTATTCATATAACTTAGTTCATAATTTACATGACAATAGAGATTTATCATTTTCATATGTAGGTTTTTATGCCTTTTTTTAAAGGACGTTATTTATTTAATTCCAAATCTGTAAGAACAAGCCTTGTGTCCTCTCTGAAAAGAGGCAGCCTGCATTACACATGCTATTCCATAAATAACTTCAAGGGAAGTACTGTAATAATAATCGGGGAGTATACGTAGCTTTCTTCTAATTATTTACATTTATGCAACTTTATAATGTGCTTCCTTTATTTTATCATTAGACTACAATGATTTTCGAGGTCATTTCTTTTCATTTTGCAGCTATCCATATTCTCTATAATTTGAACATCTGTATAATGTTCTGCATTCTGTGGTTGCTTGCTCTTAATCACACCTCTGCCAATGACCTTGAGCAATTTTTATCTCTTTATATCTGTTTCCACATTTGTAATGCTATGATTAGAAAATTTTCTTTTTCCCTAAAGAGACATAAGTGTAGGGCATTTAAAATTGTTGGAAGAAGATTGATGATCAAAAAATAAAATGTAAATAAAACCTGTATTTATTTCTATCACAGGCTTTGGAAGTGTTATGATTCCAGAAGTGTTAGGGAAGATGTGAGTTGTAAGGTAGTAAACTGAAGTGGAAATCTCAAGTTGATATATCTTATTTGCATACCTGGGATACAAAGTTACTGTTAAGATTTCAAAGTCAAGGCTGTATGCCTTATGCTATGCTTTCAGGAATGAGAATTTTATTTTAGAAGTTGTATACGAATGGGGTCTACAATCCACAGATAGAACTGTAAAATTTCCTACAAATACACACTGCATAAACACAGTGATTGAGGAAATTTGAAGCCAAATGATTAAAAGACTGTAGTGAAAACAATATTCTTACTTTGTTTTGGCCCTGATTTGTTCTTTATGGAGACAACATTATACCACTTCTTTACTTTAATTCAATAAACTGCAAGTTAATGAAGATTACTTTTTAAAAATAAATTGTTATTTACATGGCCCATATATTTAAAACTTCATCAAGATACAGTATCCTGTTAAACTATTTTTCTTTTTTAAAATTAAGAGATTATGGCATAATCTCTCACCTACTTTTTCTAGAAATGTATCCTTCTTCAAATATCTGTCAGTTATACCTAAGAGTCTCCATGGTATTGTCTTAAACAGAGTCTCAATTACAGTTTTCTTGTGGAACATTTCTTCCTTCTCTGCTCCATTACCCTTTTGTTATAGACAAATCTGAATGAAGTTTTGGCAAAATCTCCTTTCTGTCTTTGCCTGCTATTAGTATGGCCCTGGTGTGGCAAATGTCATACCTCCAGTTGGGCACCCAGCTTCCAGTTCTGAGAGTGCCCAGGTGTGCTTGGTTCAGTGCAGAAGCTACAGAACGGCTTATTTCCCATCTCAAGACATATTTTGTTCTGTGTACGTTTAAGCACTTCTGATGACTAAAATATTATTACTTGATTCATGAAAAGCCTTCCTTCCAGTTTTTCATCTACTATGTATTCAGAGATTCTTAAACCCAGTCTAATTGGTTTAAATGAAACCATGCTTCATATTTCTTACCTTCCTTCCCACTACCACTCAGTTACTAGTTTTGACAAATGAGTATCAACAATGACAAGCCCATGCCAGTCAATGACTATAATAGCTAATTTTGGGAAAAAATGAGGAATTATGTTAGGACATGATGTTAAGTATCTTTCTAATAATGGTTATTAAGATCTAATTAAATAAAAAAATGTAACCATTAGAAGTAACCAAGTATTTAATCAATATTGTTTTATAAAATTAAAAAGATATGAATTCCTTAAACATTGTTGCATTAGCCATTAATTTATTCTTTGATGATTAGAACATTTGGTATAAATGAACTCTCTCCTTTTTAATAACCAATGCTATAATTTTACTTTACAAACCTGTTTCTATCTGGCTTCTATTTTAAGAGCATTGCTGTCACTCAGGTAACCAAGCTCAGGTTTGATCAGTTCATCTTTGCTAAATTGTTGCTCTGACTGGTTAAGTTTTCAGTTTCTACTATGTCTAGAATCTACGATATCTCCTAATGATTATTTACATTTCTGTTAGGTTGTCGATTAATCTGAAAAGAGAGCTCCATTATTTTAGCCCCTCTGCCTCTCTGCAAACTTGGGAACTCTGCCTGTCAAATACATAAATAAAATCTTTTAAAAAAATGGGTAAAATATTAATAGTGGACTTTATGAAAGAGGATATCCACATGCCCAAATTATAGTTAACTATCAGGGGAGGATAAAAATTAAATGTTGAATGAGGATTATCACTACTCTAATAGCAAAAAACTTAAAAGGACTGGTAATATGTATTGTCAAGGATTTGGAACTTTCAAATGCTGCAAGCCGAATATAAATTTTAATAACTGCTTTGCAAAGCCACTTAGTAACATGAATATATGACACGGTAATCCACTCATTGGAATACACTTATGAGTGTAGCAAAAGACATTAAAGAAATGTTATAGAAATAATATCCACGAAAGTTACAACCTGGAAACAAAACAAAATTTTAATCACAATGAATATATTATTATAATGGGATAAAAAGCAAGGAGAAAAACAAAGTATAGCTAATTAAATCACAAAGATAAAGATCATAGACGTAATACTGATAATATTTGATGAATCAAGTTTATTTGAATGTAAAGTAAAAAAGATTCTCTAAGGAAGGATTAAAAAATAGAATATGTCATAAACATCTCTTTACTTTTAGTTTTTTTTGGCTTATTTTGCATTTTAGCACAGTTACACAGGATACTCATTGATATTTTAAGAGATCGCTCATTTACTCTATTACTAGTACAACAGTGAGAATAATTTTATATCAGATTTTGGCATTAGGGTGACCTATATATTTAGTAACTTTGATGCTCTAAGTTTTTGAATTTATTTTGTAATTTTGTATTTTATCATGTAATTTTGAGAGCTTGTATCTGGGACTGTTCTATAAGTTACATTATAGACAGGAGGTCATATTTTTCTAACTTTTAAATAAGAAAATCAAGATGTTTAAGGAAGTTAACCGAACACATGCAACTAGATGTCAGGTTAAAATAGCCAAGGTTAGGAATAAAGGCTATTATATATCCTATTGCAATGATCTATTGTTGTATACCAAATATCCCCAAACTTGGTAGCTTTAGAACAAAAAGAATCATTTTGCTGACATCTCTTCAAGGTCTGATTATGTGATTCTTGATCAGAGTCACTCACTCATTCCTTTGTTGTCCTATAGTAGATGAGACTGGGTCTGCTTGCTGGCTTCTTTGCTCTCATGTCTGCAGGTTGGTTGATGCTAGCTATAGCCTGGGAAATCAGCTGGGTCAGTCATCCTGAAAACCTAGACATAGACCCTCCATGTGGCCTGGGCTTCCTTATAGTATGGCTGGGTTCCACAAGTGAGCATCACAATATAATCAAGTGGAAGTTTTAATAACTTTCATGACTTACCCTCAGAAGTCATTTGGTACCATGTATACTGTGGTCACAACTCCACCCAGCTCCAAGTGCAGAGGATCTAAATCCCACCTTTTGGTGGAGGAATAGCAACACATATTGTAGGAAGAACATATGAGATGATTGTATATCTGCTGCATGTTCTAAGCCAGAACACATTATTGTACACCCAAATGTATTTACAATACTGATGCTGAACTAGAGAAAGTTATTAATGAAAAAGAGGCTGTCACTTTTCATCTTTATTGTGTCTCATCTTTACTATAATTTCATACATTGCATTAAGCCAGTGGAAACAGATTAACATTAATTATGGAGTAACTAGTGAAACATAAAATATTTGTAAGTGTAGTTAATATATGATACATTTATATATTTTGGATCTTTACTAGCCATAAACTTTCAGACTCCTTTTTCCCATCCCAACACTTGTGTTTTAATAAAGAGGTCAGTTTCTTAAAAAATCCATTTTTATAAAGTAATAGCTCTAAAACTAATTTCTAACAGATGTTTTGCCATCAGTAGACATTTAATCCAGAATGCTATGTCAGATAGATTATCATATCCAAATTTATATATTGATGGTATAGAGTCAGCATAATAACCTTGAAGTATAATATTTCAATTAATAGATAATAACAATTCTGACCATATATTTCACAGGAAAAAAATATTGTAGTCCATGTTATTGAAAATACAATGTCCTCTTTTGTTTTGCTGATTGTTCAACACTTTCAGGAACTTATTATGTTAATAGAATGGATAATGGAAAAGAGAGATTTTGTCTGATATTGAACTGTAATTAAAACATTAGAGTTGAAATCTGTTTTTAATATAAATGAGAATTCAATAATAAACCCCCTGTGACACAAATTACTTATCCTAGAGAAGCACAGGGGACTTGAGAATGAATAACAATTTGAATACACATTTAATAAAACTATGAACTAAGCAGCATGGGACCAGCAAAAACGATGCATTTAGAGTATATTCGTAAATAAACATGTTAAATAAAGACACTCTTTGAATTAAGATTCTATATCATTTTGATAAAGTATCTCAATATGGACCACTTCAAATTTAATTTTTCACCATTTTTGATATTTTGTTTTCTATACCCACAGTATTCTTTTTTTTTTTTTTTTTTGCAAGGGAAGAAAGAATATATAAAGATTTTCAAGTAGATGATTAATTACAGGTTTATCTTTTTTAAAAAGAGGAAATACAGAAGATCACATATCATAGGAGATAACTAAGAAGGCAGATTGTATGTTCACACACTCATGGATACAAACGCTTGGAGCTCTAAATACTTTCCTTCCAACTGTAGCCATACCAAATGTGATTTTTTATGTGATTTGAGCCACTCAGGTTATATCTGCTCATCAGCAATTCTGAGAATGGTTTAATTAAGCAAGTACTAGCAAACTGGCCTGTTGCCTGTCAATGTTTTGTTTTATTTCATTTTATTAAAATAGGGAGGAAGGCAATAGCAACCTTCCATCATGTTCCAAGATGTCTGCATTATGTTATCTTATAAAGTGAGTGTTGGGTGCCTGGGTAGCATAGTCAGTTAAGCATGGGACTCTTGGTTTAGGCTCAGGTAGTGATTTTAGGATCATGACACTGAACCCCATGTCAGGCTCTGTGCTCAATGCAAAGTCTACTTAAGATCTCCCTCCTTTGCCTCCCCCTTCTAAAATAGATAAATCTTAAAAAAAAAAAAAAAATAAGATGTGTGTTTAGAAATGACAAGGTTGTTATATTTTATTTCTAGATTCCTTTCCCATTTATTCCTTTAATATTTGCAAACAGGAAGGTTAGGAGGTAGCCAATAAAGTCTTAACAATATTTTAAAAGAAATATAGACCAAAAATATTTTTTAAATAATGACTATAGCACCAGTAATAACAATTCATTAAGTTTGAACCATACTGAGCACAGTTGTGAGTGCTTTAAATTAATTAACTTATTTAATATTCACATTAATCCTCTGACTTAGAAAAATTAGGTAAAAAGAAGTTTATAATCTGCTCAAGGTCAGAAGGCTAATAAGTGGAGAGGGGATTTGAAATGTTAAGTCCAACTGCAGAATCTAAACTTAGCCACCAGAGAAGGCAGAAAAATCTGCTGATTTAAGATGTTGGGAGGTTGCTTAATGTTTTCACTTTTCGTTTGGTTGGCATTTACTTCTTTGTGTTGAATTTAAGTAGTGTGTATGTAATTTTTAAGTGCAGTTTTGCAATATAAAAAAGGCAAGAAGCTGTCATGTGATTCAATAAACAAAATTTATTAGAACATAATGCAAAATCTATTGGACCACTTAAAGATTTTTCTCTTATTTCACACAAATATTGCTCTGCTCCTGTAAAAAGAGTTTCACTTAGCATCTCTCCAATAAATATACATATCTTTACTAAATAATTTAGAACAATGGGGAAATTTTAATATACACAAAAGGATGCTAATTTTATACTTTGAAGGATACAAAAATTGTAAGGGAGTTTCTGAGGAAGAAATTCTTATATGTTTAGAAGGGTGATCACAAAGTCAGTTAAGTATGTAGGTGGCTAAGGTGACTAACTTAAAGGGTAGGGAATACATGAAATCCTATCTCTGTTAATTAATCAGTTGCTATACCTTTTTTTACAGTCTTTGAACAGCTTGTTCACATAATTGGATTTTTAGAATTATGTATGTGTGTATGTATGTATGTATGTATGTAAGGAATCATCTCTGAGACCCTGCAATTGAATCACCTGTGAATCACCCGTGGCAATTTTCTGTCCACAGGTTAGTGTTGGCAATGCTTAAGGAATTTCTCAGGTAAGGTTTTTATAAATTAATATTTAAGAACCATCGTCTTTAAAAAGCAGGTGCCATTATTTCCCTAAATCTTTTTTGAATTATTTGGGATTTCTTCATATTAGATAGTCAAGAAAAACCTAATTCTGAGAAGGATGATACAGTAAAGCTTAGTAATTTCCTGAACAAATTTAGTATGACACATGAGGTGAGAAAAATACGGCTGGCCCTAAGTCTCAGTCCTTTTAAAAACAGCAAGGAACTGGAACTGGCTATATAAGTCTGATAGTTTTAAACCTAAGTAAATCTCAATTAAGTAGATTGTACTTGAGAAAGTCTCCCTCTCTATTTAGAAAATTTCTTTGGCAAGAAAGAGAAGAAAACTTTACTGTAATATAGTTGTACAGGTATGCTTTTCTACTTTTTCTCATCAAGTTAGTACAGAATTATAAGGGTAAAAATTTCTTTAGTGTAGTCTTCTATGAGGTGCTTGGGCCAAATATGTTCTGCATAAGTATGATTTTAGTTTAAGGAAATCTCTTGAGGGAGACTGTATACAATCTATAATCTGCTCCTAATGTGTTTTTCTTCCAGGTTTTTGTTTAAGTTCCAATTAGTTAACATACAGTGTAATATAAGTTTCAAGTATAAGATTTAGCGATTCATCACTTACATACAACACCTCGTACTCATCACAAATATACTCCTTAATCCCCATCACACGTTTAACCCATCCCCCACCCACTTCCCTGCCATCAACCCCCAGTTTGTTCTCTATAGTTAAGAGTGTGTTTTATGGTTTGCCTTTCTTTCTTTTTTTAAATCTCCATGTTTATGTGTTTTGTTTCTTAAATTCCATATGTGAATAAATGACATGGTATTTGTCCTTCTCTGTATGACTTATTTTGCTTAGCATAATACTCTCTAGCTTCATCCATGTCACTGCAAATGGCAAGATTTCATTCTTTTTGGTGGTTGACTAAGATTCCATTATGTGTATGTATATGTATATATAGTATATGTATATAATGTATATAATGTGTATGTATGTGTGTGTGTGTATATGTATATATATCAGCAGTAGACATTTGGGCTTTTTGAATAATCTGGCTATTTTGATAAGGCTGCTATAAACGTTGGGGTGCATGTATCCCTTTGAATTAGTATCTTTGAATCCTCTGGGTAAATACTTAGTAGTGCAATTGATAGATCATAGGGTACTTCTATTTTTAACTTTTTGAGGAACCACCATACTGTTTTCAAGAGTGGCTGCAACAATTTGTGCAGGGAAAACAAAACAAAACAAAACAAAAACAGTCTTGGGGCACTTGGTTGGCTCAGTTAGTTAAGCTTCTGCCTTTTGCTCAGGTCATGATCTCAGGGTCCTGTGGTCAAATCTGCATCAGTCTCCCTGCTCAGTGGGGAGTCTCCTTCTCCCTCTCCCTACCTTTCCCCTGCTTGTGCTCTCTCTCTCTCTGTGCCAAATAAATAAATAAAATCTTTTTTAAAAGGACAGTCTCTTCAACAAATGGTGTTGGGAAATCTGGACAGCAACATGCAAAAAAATGAAACTGGATCACTTTCTTAGAGCATACACAAAAAATAAATTCAGAATGGATGAAAGAACTAAATGAGAGAGAAAACCATCAAAATCCTAGAGGAGAACACAGGCAACAACCTCTTTGACATCAGCCATAACAACTTTTTACAAGACACATCTCCAGAGGCCATGGAAACAAAAGCATACTGGGACTTCATCAAGATAAAACTCTTCTGCCCAGTGAAGGAAACAATCAACAAAACTAAAGGCAACCTACAGAATGGGAGAAGATATTTGCAAATGACATACCTGATAAAGGGTTAGTATCCAAAATATATAAAGAACTTATCAAACACAATACCTAAAAACAAATAATCCAGCTAAAAAATGAGAAGAAGACATGAATAGATAGTTTTCCAAAAAAGACATCCAGATGGCCAAAAGACACACAAGATGTTCAACCTCACTCATCAAAAGGGAAATACAAATCAAAACCTCAATGAGATATCACCACACACCTGTCAGAATAGCTAAAATTAACAACAGAGAAAAAAAAAAAAAAAACAGATGTTGGCGAGGATGCAGAGAAAGAGGAATCCTCTTACACTGTAGATGGGTATTTTTATTTTTAAATCCTTTTTTATTGTATGCATTACTCCATAGACCTCATTTTACATTTCCATCCATGTAATCGTTAATATTTTCTGTAGATCTTTCTGAGATATGCAAACACACCAGATTACCACTTATAGGACATATGACCAAGAGTGTTATTACAGGGAGGAGGAACTACATAGTTTCTAATTCATTTTGGCTTAAGCCACTTGCCTGTACATTATGAATTTATGTGCACAGATGTCCTTTTTTTTTTTTCTTCTTCACAATGGTGGTCATTATGACAATGCAAAGGGAAAACACTGAGCTGGTTATAGTCATGCTGACAATATCTAGTACAGAATCATAAATTAAGAAATATAATTACAGTGTTACTATGGTATATACTAAAATTTAATTTGTGGCAGTTGTTTCGTTCAAACATAGACTTAGCATGGAATGTGATTGCCATGACATATATTTTATTGTCAATAACCATGAAAAGTTCCATAGTGCTTTATAGATTGTAATATGCTTTACTCTGCTTGATCTTCAGGAAATTCTGTGAGTTGAGTAAATATGATATGTCTTGTACTGGAGTCAATTGACAGACCAAAGATGACAGGCAAGTGGGAAACCTGGAAACTTAGCCTGGTGGTGCCAGTCATGTCTATTTCAATGAAATACATATAAAACTTGAGAATAACTTTGTCTTTTTTATGTTATATTTACCTGGGGTACCTGGCTGGCTCAGTTAGTAGGATGTGCAATTCTTGATCTTGGGATTGTGAGTTCATGTTCCACATTGGGTGTACAGATTACTTAAAAATAAAATCTTAAAACAAAAACAAAAACATCTATTTGTACTGTGTTTCTTTAAAATAAGTAAATATTCTCACCAACAAAAGGAAGTTTAAATTAGTTTGGGAATGTAAGCAGTACTTCACGTGGATTACATTGACTTAATGAAGATCTGTATTAGTCAGAAGTGCCTTTGGAAGCATGCAAAGAAACAATTTTAGGATGCTAACTAGAAATTTATTTTTTCTAGTAAAAATGATGTCTAGAGGATCTAGTTCAGATAGGATGCAGCTGCTCTAGGAACCCTTCAAGAACCCAAGCTGCTTTTAGTTTCCTTTCTACCAAAATGTAGTTCTCATTATTTTGACATGGTTGGTCTATCCTCATCCATTGCTTCCACATTCTAAATAGGAATAAAAAGGAAAGATAAAAGATACATTCTGATATGTTTCTTGGAAGCCCCAGTCCCAACCTATTCCACTTTTGCTAATGCCTCATTCACAAGAACTAGCTCATATAATCAAATCTACTTGCAAAGCACTCTGGGAATATAAAAATTATAATAAGACACTTTTCTAAAACAAAATTTAAAAAAATTTTTGTCAAGGAAGAAGAGGAAATGGGTATTTAGTGCATAATTAGCAATGTTTGTCATAAGAACCCAATATTGTGCTTATTCTCATATTATTCCATACTGGTGAAAACTTTATTCTCAAGTAGCCCTGGCCATTGAAATGTGTATTTGGGAAACACAGTAGTAGTTCCTGTCTCCCAGTGATAGATATTCTGCCCTTTTCTTGGCTATACTTTTTTTTTTAATATAATATTTAAGACTGATACAATGATTTCTGGGGATGCGTAAGAGTTATATGGCCACAGTAACTATGTTTGTTTGTTTGGTAGATAATATATGAACTTCAAGTTTGTATGTGGGTTGAAATTTTTTCCTGAAATGAGAATTCTAGAATGTACTCCTTATATGCAACTTATTACCTTTTTAATGAAGAAAGTTCTAAAACATTCTTCAAAATTATTTGTAAAAGAATGGAAAAATCACATTTTATGTCTTCTATGATAACTGTGACTTTTTTCTGACAAAGAACCATTTCCAAGAGGAAATGCTTAATATACACTATGAATCTTATATAATGCATACGGAGTAGGTATCATCACACATATGGATTCAATAGTATAAAAAGTGTGCATTGGAACAGAGAGAGTTCTCTCGCCTTTTTACCCATAGAAGTGTAAAAAACATCATTTCTATTATTAGCAATCTTATTGTAGTATATTCTAATTCCTCTACTTTACAAAATGAAATAAAAAAAATTTACAATTGTTTTTGGAATGGAATCTCCTTTGATATACACAAGCTTCGCTTTTTAAAGTGGTGACAGACAAGGTAGTATAATAATAGTTAAGAACTTGAACAAGGTTCAGGATAATAGACTCAGCTCCACCTTATGCAAACTCTAACTTCCAACAAGTTATTTAGCATTGGAGCCTTATTTCCTCATTGGCAAAGAAGAAAAGAATATAAAACATTTCCCACTAGATGTAGGTATCGTTAAATAAAACCACCCAAGAATGCATTTGGCTACTTCTTAATATATTAGTCATTATTATTAGTCATCTTATTTATTTTTTTTCTAGAAAAATACCAGTAAATTTCAGATCATATGGGTACAAAAAAAGAAAGAAAAAGAAAGAGAGAAAGAAAAAAAGAGTGAGTGGGAGGGATGGAGGGAAAGAGAGAGGAGGAAGGAATGGGAAATGATAGGAAAAAAGAAAACGAAAGCAAAGAAATAAGAGGATTTGAAGTGATTTAAAAAATGTATCTTGGGCTTCAATAATATTCTATCAGAAGAAATGAAATAATATTTTCCATAGATAGTCTGTCAAGAAAAAATAAATAAATAAGTCAATCAAAATAACATTTCCCTAAAGCTGGACTATATTTTTGCCTCTTCATTTCCTAAAAGTCCATTAAAAACAAACAAACCAACCAGGAATTAGTAAGATTCACTATGTGATTGCATCAAAATTAATCAGTGGATCAGAGGCTGTGTTCCTTTAATGAGTCTTGAGAAAATGTTTTCTAGTTTTTCCTTCTCTTTTTTTTTAAGATTTTATTTATTTATTTGACAGAGAGAGAGAGAGCGCAAGCATGAACAGGGGAAGAGGGAGTAGCAGGCTCTCCACTGAGTAGGAAGCTGGATGTGAGGCTTGATCCCAGAACCCTGGGATCATGACCTGAGCCAAACACAGTTGCTTAACCTACTGAGCCACCCAGGTGCCCCTAAAAGATTTTCATTAATTTTTTTTTTTTTTTTTTTTTTTTTTTTTTAATTTTTACAACTGTACTGGACAATCTTCTGTATAGTGAACAAAAGCATCAGCAACAGTAAAGGCAGTATAGTAAAGGCATGACAATTATAATAATAAAAACAAACTTTGTAATTCAATATTTGTAACACAACTGCCTTCTCCAAAATCTTGATAGTTGAGTCTTTTTTCTTCCTCAGGCGTTGTTCCTGACTTCCTCACCAAGAGAATGCAGAAGTATGACATAAAGTAAAACAAATACAAGCAGATTCCCACCTTGTGAGGATGGGAGGTCAAAGACAACGAACTCTCTTTAAGAGCTAAGAAAAGATGTGTGGGAAGGCATCATAACAGAAACTTACATGTATTTTCCCTAGAGTCTGTTGGATGTAAAACTGTACCATCTCCCAAAGAAACTTTGCACTGTACATGGTGTGGGTGTGTGTGTGTGTGTGTGTGTGTGAAATCTTTCTTAGGTTTGGAAGAATTTGTTGAATCCTGCATTTTATTTTTAGGGGATAAAAAAACAGATCTCATGGGGAGATAGCCATATATCTCTACAATACATTTTATACAGAATCTTATTTTCCTCATTATATACTAGTATTATAACACAGGTATTTAAAAATATATATATTTTCAGGGACATCTGTGTGGCTCAATCCAATAAGCATCTGCCTTCAGCTCAGGTCACTGTCCCAGGGTCCTGGGCTCTAGTCCCATATCTGGCTCCCTTTTCAATGGGAAGTCTGCTTCTCCCTCTCCCTCTGTTCCTCTCCTGCTCTTGCACTTGCTCTCTCTCTTTCGGTCACTCACTCTCTCTCAAATAAATAAACAAAATCTTTAAAAAAATAAATAAATAGTTTTATTGTCAGTAAAAATAATACTGTTTATGATAGTCTGTGGTAACCCAAGGTTTAAATTTAGAATGGACGGACTGTAAATTCATCTTAGAATCTTGAATAAATACTATTTCTACATTGTGTTCTTAATAAAAATTTGCAATTGTAATTTTATGATCACAGTATTGCACAAGTTCAGAGAGTTTGATTCACTTGTCATGATGTGTGAATAGCAACTCTTGAAGCAGGACTAAGTAGTTGGTACAGTTTGGGACTGTGCAGTGAAGAGAGCTTAACTCTCACAAGAACTGTGGAAATAAGCTATGTCACCAATTAAGAACAGATTCATACACTTTAATAATTAGATTAACAAACAGGTATATAAGATACACAAAGCATCCAGGAAACTACTATAGCCTGGATAAACACATATACATACACCCACATACTTTCTAGAAGGTTCCATCAGTACTCCACCAACTTCTTTGGACATAATCCTTCTGTAAGTCTTCTTATAACGTCCATAGACACCAAAGACTTGTACTTCCCATCTTCATTCCTAATATCAAAATATTCATAATCCTTTAAGGAAGAAAGATCATTTGTATCTTAACATTAATAAATTATTTTTATTGTTTTGACATGACAAGATTTTACCATCACTGTATAGTTTATTGATTTGTGTATTTCTTGGAGATCTTAGGATGAAGAGCTGGATCAACTGTTACGGTACTAGATGCTGATTGTTTCAAATACCCATTTGTCCTATTCTTTCCCACTAAAAGAACTTGTGATATTTAGCCAGGTACTTGACTAGCCAGAGTACCTTACCCAGATCACACTGTGCAGCCTCCTTTAGTACTAAGAGGAGACATGTGACTGTGTTCTGACCAATGCAATTTTGGCAGACCTGATTAGAGCAGACATTGGAAATGTGCTTGACAGGGTGAACATGGTATCTCCCATATTTGTTATCATTGTGACTTGTCCTATTCACTGTTTCAAGAAGAATGAAAGGTTCAGGGAGCAGAACTGGATTCCATCTTCCATAAGGAAGGAAGCCTACAGAAGAGCTGCTGACCTCCACTGATGCACAGAAGTGTGCTGGTGAATAAATGATGGTTGTTTTAAGCCACTGACTTCCTGGATAGCTTGTTTCATAGTATTATTGTGGTAATAGCTTACTGTCACAACAGTCAATCTTCTTTACACTCTTTTTATTTTGGTTTTCCTGGCACTCTTAAACTATTTTTAACTGAAGCACTGCACACAACTTGTGCTACCCTTTCAAGAATTACACCCATTTTTCTTCTTCTTAACTCAGTGGCAGAGGATTCTGAGTTGTAGTAACGATTCTTAGCTGCTTTCGCAGGCAAGAAGAATGTGATGAAAGGGTGATGCCTACCTGCTCTTTATTTATAAGGAACACACAGCTTTCACTAGCAGCATCTTATCTACTATTTTAAATGATAATAATCATAAAACATACCTTTAACAATTTTAACTTGCTGAAAAAATACTATTTGATTTTGTTCATATAATTGTATCTTTGAGGAAAATAGTGTCATATACACTTTATGATTTGTGAAATCATTTAAACAAAAGCTATTATGCAGTCAGTGAAACAGTATTTTGAGATATATAAACTTGGGTTGAAATGCTTTGTACTGGCCAAATAACCTTAGGGTTATTATTAAGGTATTCAGAGGCTTAATTGCCTTATCATAAAAACAGAAATATTAATTTTTTGTAGTTTTGTTGTGGGTATAATGTTATCTGGTAGTTTTAACATTAAACAAGTGTGATGAACAAAGGAAGATAATCGTTGACCATTATGAACTTTTCCCTGTAATTGTTCCTTTCTTTGCACTTCCCAAACAACACTAATGATATGCAAACACTGTAGTAAAGATTGCTGAAATTCTTCTTTTCTTTTCCTGAAAAATTTTCTCATACTTCAGAGATCACTTTTCAAAATCCTTTGTAAACATTCTCCAATGTCCCTACACCTTTTCCCTAATGGTCTTTCCATCGGGTCTTTTGACTACCCCCTTCTGGCTCATAAAGCACAAAAGATCCTCTAAAAGTAGACAGCAACTTCTTGAAATAGAAATGTGAGGGGGAAATATGAACCAAAATCCTGTAACAAACTAGGAGGGAAGAAATGTTGGCAATAATTTTTTTTAAAAGATTTTATTTATTTATTTGACAGAGAGAGAGAGAGAGAACAAGTAGGCAGAGGCAGGTAGAGGGGGAGGAGGTAGCAGGCTCCCTGCTGAGCAGAGAGCCAGATGCAATGCTGGGCTTGATCCCAGGACTCTGAGATCCTGACCTGAGCCCAAGGCAGAGGCTTAACCCACTAAGCCACCCAGGTACCCTAGGTTGGCAAGATTTTGATGTGTCATCCTATACATACATATCAATGTAGACATAGATATGTAACTATAAATATATCTATACCTATATCAATTATCTATCATCTTTCTATGTCACAGAGTGGGGTACATATTTGAAGCTCAAGAAATCTTAATATTCTACCATTATTTTATTTTATTCCAACAACTCTGAGTACAAGAGACAGGAAAAATAGTATAATCCTTTCTTAATAAAGAAAATAACAAATTTAGAAAGGTTAAGTAAAATGCCCATGACCATATGGCTAAAAAATAATGAAAACTAATTATAAATAATGGGGAAAAAGATGATGAATGTGTGTCGCTCTCGACCCGCAAGAACGACCCGCAGACGAGGTTGAGTGGCAAACTTCTTTATTGTCAGTCTTCTACATATCTTGATCCGGGAACCCCGCTCCTCAAATTAAGCCCCTTATTATAGTATCAGTAGTTACAAATGCCCAATCACCATATCACGCGATTCACCTAAACACCAATCAGGAGGACTACTAGTGACCTTATCCATGAGCATGTGAGATGCTCGTGAGCACCTACGTGACTCCATAGGTTTCTATTGTTCTACAGATCTTGTGCCTTTCCCAAAACTGCAGGTTAATCATATACCCTCCTTGTGACTCCAGGCATTGAACGTGCGTCGTCCACGAGCGCACCCATTTTCCTTGGGTTAAACATTCACAGTCCCATTATCCTGGGCCTAGTCACCTACGTGACTGCCATCCACAAGTGCATGGCTCCCCACATCTCCCCCTTTTCTTTTATATATGGCAGGGATCGTGCCTGTCTTAGGTTGCCAATCCTCAACACACATGCTTACCCGTCATCGGGTACTCCCCCTGGATCGAGGAGCCCCTGTCTTAGGTTGCTATGGTGAGGGATCAGTCTTACCCGTCTTTGGCTACCGATCCAGCATACTAAGCCATATTTGGGGAGAGGTACCAGCTCCAGAGCCCACATACATACGTGAGTTAAAATTGTCACGCGTGTGGTAGACATATAGCCTGAGGAGGGAACAGGAGTCAGAGGGCAATAGAGCAATATTAATATACTAATGATCAAAGAAGGTAAGGCACAGATCGCAGCATGGTTATTCCAATACTTCTAATAATTTTTACTTCATGCTGCACCTTTTATATTATTTTTCTTCTTATGCTTTGATTGTATCATATGTAACTGAGCACAAGTTTTCTTTTTGAAGTTGGACCAGACCTTTAGAAATCCTCCTCCTATAAGCAATAGACATAAGATGATTCCCAAAATTCCTACTAGAATCCAGAAGGTATAATGTAAAATATTTCCTGGGTTAAACCCCTGTAAAGCATCTTTTAAAGTAGTCAAAATACGACCAGCCATTTTTGCTGGATCAGATATATCTAATCGCGCATGCCCAATGGTAGTGATTTCTCGTTGTAACTGTAAAAGATTTAGACTAACATTAGTATCATGCCAAATTCCCCGCAAATGGTTGTGTACTTTTTCCCAAGAAATATTATTGGCTGACAAGGGCGTCACACAAATATGTTGATAGGCACCATGGCACATGAAAGACATTTGCGCTTTTAGAGCAGAGAGTTGTGTGCCTAGATATTCTACAGCCTCTTCTATTCCATCAAGGCGTGCTAACAATTTCTGATCAACATCTTGTTGTATATGTAATGCTAATGAAATATTTTGAGATAACGCGTTAACATGATCAGCAGTATGTATGGTCTGTGCCAATGCGAAAGAGGATACCGTAGCACTAGCTATTAAAGTAATAAGAGCGCCTATTCCAGCTATTAGCATTCCAATAAATCGCCTTTTTCTAGACAGCGCATTTTCTAGTTCTAAGGCAAATTGATAACCATAATTAGCATACCACGGTCCCTCCACCTCAACAGGTAACAAGAAAAAAGGTGGTTGCATAACTAAAAACACATGAATAGGTACATTGGGATTATACGTATCAACGGGCACACAATTAGAAAGCTTACAATTAATACAACTTATGTGATAGAGACTATTATCCTTAATCACTTGCCCCCTCCCTATTACAAGCAAAAATGGTTTAGGTACACAAGTACGAAAAGTAAGACTTCCCGATTCCGGTATAGCTCTAGAATTATTAATAGGTCCCATAGCGGCTACCAGTTTCCACAGGTCAGGATGAAACATTTCTTGTTGTGTAGTAAGTATACTTCCTGGAAGAGTTAGGGTGAGAAGATTGCACTCTATGCTGAGCCATTTAAAGAAGGGCTTGAAGCTGGGCAGTCTCTTGTCTCGACCACAGTTGAACTGGCTCCGCCTTCATGGGAACAGGCTGTAGGACGGTCGTCGTTACTATCATCACCATCACCAGCACCCTCCACAGGTTCCACTCCGGCACCCAGAGTGGAGCAGGCGCATCCTGTGGGAAAACACAAAGGGAACCTCGGTGCCATCTAAGCACCGGGTCGGGTTTGGATAATTGGCCTTGCAAGTCTCCTGCCCCTTTCAGTGTCTTCCAAGCCCTGAGGGCCGCTGTGGCTATTTGTTGAGACATCGCAGGGGGGTATGTACTCTGCACTTGGGCCCCGAGGTATGGCCCCGTGCCTGTCAGCATTTCCAAATTCCATTGCGGGTTACCCGCGGCTGCATTTCTTCGTGCTGTGTCCAGACAATTGTCCTGATTTTGGATTTTCCATTCTAGATATTGTCCTCCACTTAATATTGCCCTGGCCAAGTTGGCCCAATCCTCGGGAGCGAGGTAGAGTGCTCCCAGCGACTCCACAAGGGAGACCGTAAAGGCTGCCTGGGGCCCATAGCTGTTAACTGCCTCCTTTAGCTGTTTTACCAACTTAAAATCTAGTGGCTGGTGGTACCTCTGCTGATTCTGATCTTCTAATACTGGAAAAAAACCTTTTCCCGGGCCAAGGACCTCTCTCCAATTCTCCGCGGCGCAGCCCGAACAATAGCACGTCTTGGTGCAGCTGGGCTTATAAGGCGGGGGCCACTCATGGGGTGGCGCTGTGGAGCTAGAATGCGGAAGCGGCGTAACTTTCGTTTTTAATTTCGATTGTGCCACAACTGCGGCTTCCGCCCCTGCTCTCAGCTGCGCCATTACTTCTCCCTGCACTCTTAACTCTAATAGTTTTTGCAATTCCGCCTCTTTATCCTCAAGTTGTTGCCTCATGGCTCCCAAGTCTGTCTGGAGACCGGGAGATTCCTCCTTCTTGTTGTTTGCCTCTACCTTTCCTAGCTCCTGCAACTCGCTTTCTGACATCCCTTCTGAGCTTTCGCTTTCAGGGTCAGAGTCTCGGGAGAAGCCCTTACGGGATTCTTCTTTCACTTGCAAAAAAACTTCCCCTCCCTGTAGTACTGCTCGCTGCAGGGGCTCTCGGGGGGATAGCAAACATACTTTCACCAGGGACCACACGGCGAGAGTCCCCGGGGATGTAGAGAGGCAGAGTTTTAAGTCCTCGCCCAGGTGTCTCCATTGTGGCACATTTAAAAGCCCTTCTTCTATAAACCAGGGAGCAATCTCTGCTACTTCTTTTAAAAAGGCTCGGGCTGTTTTTGCCTTTAAGGGGGTACCGTTCATCTTGAGAACGTCTTTTAGGGGATCTTCCATTCTACGTCTACTAAGCTCGTTCCCCATCCCGAGGAAACTTTCACTTGTATCGTCCCTGCCGAGGGAACTTTCACTTGTATCGTCCCTGCCGAGGGAACTTTCACTTGTATCGGCAATTTCACCGGCCTCTTTTAAGAAGGCGCGAGCAGTTTTAGTCTTTAATGGAGTGCCATGAGCTTTCAAAAGGTCTCTCAATGGACCTTCCATTTTATAGCGGGCAAGTTCGTTTCCCATCTTTGGAAACCCTTACACCTCTGAGGAACCTTAAAAAATTGCCCACTAACAATAGTCCCCAGAGACTTCACTCCCGTCTAAAGACAGGAAATAGGCGCGCACTTTAGCTCGTCACCCTAGGGCCCTTTAGGGTGAACTTCTTGTTGCTCTTACCCCAATCCTCGGTCCACGTCCAGAGTCGGGTTCCCGGGCTTCGGCACCAGATGTCGCTCTCGACCCGCAAGAACGACCCGCAGACGAGGTTGAGTGGCAAACTTCTTTATTGTCAGTCTTCTACATATCTTGATCCGGGAACCCCGCTCCTCAAATTAAGCCCCTTATTATAGTATCAGTAGTTACAAATGCCCAATCACCATATCACGCGATTCACCTAAACACCAATCAGGAGGACTACTAGTGACCTTATCCATGAGCATGTGAGATGCTCGTGAGCACCTACGTGACTCCATAGGTTTCTATTGTTCTACAGATCTTGTGCCTTTCCCAAAACTGCAGGTTAATCATATACCCTCCTTGTGACTCCAGGCATTGAACGTGCGTCGTCCACGAGCGCACCCATTTTCCTTGGGTTAAACATTCACAGTCCCATTATCCTGGGCCTAGTCACCTACGTGACTGCCATCCACAAGTGCATGGCTCCCCACAAATGTGTGTGTGTATGTGTGTGTTTATTTGTGTGTGTGTGTGTGTGATGCATGTGTGTATGTTTGTATCTCAATATTCAATACAATGTATCCAATTTCTAACTAAAGAAAGTCTTTAGGACTTTAGGAGTTATTCTTTGATTTTTTTAAATTAAAGTATAACTTATATGAAGCCATATACAGTAATCTTTGTGTCCAACTCAATGTAAATCAAGATGAGGTGTACATATACTATGAAAATTCCATCAAGATCAAATTACAGAATATTTTCATCATTCCAGAATGCAACTTAATATTTCTCCCCAATAGTATTCCCTATTTTTCTTTAATTTGCATAAAATATTTCTATCTATGTTACACCTTAACATAAAATTATGCAGGTTCTACTCTTTTGTGTCTTGATTTCATTCTCCCTACATCATGTCTGTGGAATTCATCCATTTTGTTGCATGTATTGGTTTTTTCTTTTTTATTGTTCTATTCATTGAATTAATAAACTAATTTTTTTCATTATTATCTAATTGAAGGCATATAATCTGTTCCTAATTAGAGACAATTATGAATGTTTTTGTACATGTTTTGGCATAACAAGGCATTTATTTTTCTTGGGCATATATTGGGAGTGGAATTGCCAGGTATTTTTAAAATTATTTGTATTTTAGATACATATCTTTGGAAGCTTTATCTATGGCAAATGTCTTCCCCACATTATGAGTTTTCATATTTTACTTTCTTAATGGGATTTTTTGATGAACAAAAGTTATCTACTTAAATAAAACCCAGTTGATCTATCTAGTAAATGAACAAGTAGAATAATTTCTACTTACCACATAATATATATTATATTTATATATGGAGATGATTTATATAACTATGAATGCACATGTATCTGTTATACATGCAAATATATACATATACACACAAAGATGAAATATTTTCTATTTATTGTATAAACGTGTGGAAGGGGAAGAGAAAGCAAGATAGAGCTTGAATTTGCTTAAAAATAGTTGTTCCTCATGAAGCTAAATTGTTTTTTATTGTGTGTATATTACTATTCTCTACTTTTTATAGAGAAAAAATTGTTTAAGCTAAGGTTGAATATCCTTTAAACTTAGCTTATGTCAAATGTATATTGGTAAGAGTTAAATTTATATAATTTTACTTTTATTTCATTTTTTAGAGTGTGCAGAAATCCCTAAAATTGGTGACTACAATTAATCTTGAAACAAAACATACAAACAAAAATAATGGCTAAATAAGAAAAAAAAAGAGAGAAAGAAAAATATTGATAAACTGTCACTACAAATCAGCATCAAATTAAAGTCTTCACAGTGTTATACCCTTTTATCTTTTGTTTCAATAGAGTGAAATAAGATTAAATCAGTCATTGGATTCAGAAAAGAAAAAAAAAAACTAAGCAGCTTAATTTGAACTTTTGATTTCCTGTTAATTCCATTCACATTTGAAATATCCTTATGCTATGTTTCTTAAGCAAGAAAGGAAAATTTGAGTTACTGTATTAATGCTATAATACGTCAATAAGCACAATAATTTATATTTTGCTTTTTAATGGTTAGCTTTTTAATGTTTAGATTTTTTAGCTTTTTAATGATTAAATAAATGGAATTAGTAAGAGATTAATAATGAGATATGTATTTCTAGCTGAATTTCATTTTAAATATAGTGAATAACTGATGTTATGTAGAAAGGAAAAGAAAAAGTAAATTCACAGTACTGTGGCTAAATTACAAGGTGACAGATGTTTCATATTTTAAAGATGTAGAGAGATTATTTGATTTTTTTTTTTTTTAGTTTTTAAGTAGTCTCAGAGTCTTAATTATATAAGCACCAAGAGCAGTTAGAATCTCTAATGTAATTCTGAAAATTTCAACAGTAAAAAAGAAATGGTCTAAAAACTCTTGGATAAATACAGACTTTCACTTATATAAATCTCATTGATATTTATTGACATATGGCAGCCTTTAATTCTGATTTCTGAATACAAAAGAGATGGAAAAATTCTTAAAAATATTTTGATGCTAAACAATAGTCATTGTTTAATTTGGTACTTTGATTATTGAACAACTCTAGACTTATAGTATAATTTTCAGGTTTTAGTATATAATTTTTCTGATTATGCTTCTAAGAGAGACAGAGAGAGAGATCATCAGAGATTTTATTCTCTGTAGGTTCTCTACACAGTGAGCATCTGATGACTTGACTTGTTATGGACCGAATTGTGTCCCCTCCCCCTCCAATTCATGCGCTGAAACTCTAACCTCAGTGTGATTGTATTAAGTTATAAGGAATGCAAGGAGGTAATTAAGGTCAAATGTAGTCATAAGGGTAAGGCTCTAATCTGATAGGACTGGTGTTCTTAAAAGAAGAGAAGTGACACGTGTTCTCTCTCCAAACTTAATCACAGAGAAAAGGTCATGAGAGGACACAGTGAGAAGACAGCCATCTACCAGCTTAGAAAAAAGGTTGTACTGGAAATCAACCCTTTTTGGAATCTTGATCTTGGACTTCTAGATTCTAGAACTATGAATCATATATATTTGTCTTATTTATACCATTCTGTGGTAGTTTGTTATGGCAACCTAAGCAGGCTAATACAGGACTTATCCAGTTAACTTTACAATAATTTTTATCGGGGTGCCTGGGTGGCTCAGTGGGTTAAAGCCTCTGCTTTAGGCTGAGGTCATGATCCTAGGGTCCTGGGATGGAGCCCCGTATTGGGCTCTCTGCTCAGCAGGGAGCCTGCTTCCCTTCCTCTCTCTGCCTGCCTCTCTGCCTACTTGTGATCTCTGTCTGTCAAATAAATTAAAAAAAATTAAAAAAAAATTTTTTATCAAGTCTTCTTGTGCTCAAAACCCAAACTTAAAAATGGAGGTATTTTAAACAAATGTGTTTGCCTCATATTTACCATGGATATAAGTGCAGTATCTTCATTATTTTGTATTAGGTGAAAGAAACTTTTCCATATGCATGCTATCACAATCAAGAATCATCTCCACTGAAATCTGTCATTGTCCCGGAACATACTGAATCTATAGTCATCTGTGCCTCTAGTTATGCAATAGATGATCATGGAAGTATCTCTATCATCACTTCCACATATCACATTTCTTTAAATCTAATTTTTCCAAGATCACCCAATATCCATATGTTCCATGACAATTTTTTTTTTTGACAACTTGTGGCTGTATCAATTTATGTTGGTTTTTTTACCCTTTGGCTTTCCAAGAAAGTTGAGCCACTATCAATTTTTCAAAATGCCATTTAGTGTAATCCCTTGCACTACACACTTAGAACAAAAACAAAAACAAAACCTCTATATAATGTTAATTTTTTTCTGGATAATATTAAGAGCACCATCTTTGTCTTCAAACAGGTCTGAGATCAAACACTTGCTCTCCTAATTATCATGTCTGTGCCCCTTAAATATGTCATTTAATTAACATCCAGCATCTTTATTTGTAAAATGAGGATAGTTCCACCATTCTCAATTGTATTTGAGAGTGACATGAGATGCTAAACATAAAACACTAAAAAGTTTTTTCCTGGCACAAAGTAGGTATTCAATATGTGTTAACTATAAATGCAGGTTTTATGTTATCATTATTGTTTTTATAATTGTTTTCGTATCAACAGGTATTTCATTAACACTTATTGGAATAAATTAATAATTAATTAAGGCTCAATAACTATTTAAAATATCTTACTTTTTTTTTTTAAGATTTTATTTATTTATTTGACAGAGATCACAAGTAAGCAGAGAGGCAGGCAGAGAGAGCTAGAGGAGGAAGCAGGCTCCCTGCTGAGCACAGAGCAGGATGTGGGGCTCAATCCCAGGACCCTGGGATCATGACCTGAGCGGAAGGCAGAGGCTTTAACCCACTGAGCCACCCAGGTGCCCCTTATTTTTTAATTTTTTAAGTTTAATTGTATTTTTTCAGTGCTCCAAGATTCATTGTTTATGCAACACACCCAGTGTTCCATGCAATATGTGCCCTCCTTAATACCCACTACCAGGCTCACCCAACCCACCATACCCCTCCCCTCCAAAACCCTCAGTATGTTTCTCAGAATCCATAGTCTCTCATGGTTTGTCTCTCCCTTCTATTAGGTACTGTACACAAAATATGCATTGAAAGCTGTTAAAAAGTAATGAATATCATTATCTATATCTCTAGCAAATCTTCAAATGAGAAAGAGGATTATAATATATATTTTAAAATATGAAATAATGGAATGTACTAAATTTTACATATCATGCATAAACAAAATGTTGAAGTTCAAAAATAAGAAAGAATTTCTCCTTGGGGAAAATGTTAGTATATGGATTGTTTTTGAGCAAGGTTTGGTGGAATTGTAATAATTCCAATAGTTTGAAATGAGTTATAGTAATTTCCATGTGGAGAAAAATGCCTTTGGAGAAGGCATAGCATTCTTGTAAAGTGGTGTGTTGAATGATTTGTCTTTGTTGCATTAGGCTATGAAGAAAATAACAGAATGGTAAGATCAGAAAGTAAGATTTGGCAGAATTTGAGGTCAGCCTTGAATGTCTGGTTTAGGTCCTATTCTGATTTTGGCAGATTGTGCATTACCAGTAGCAGTCTATTAGAAGGCATGGGGCTGTGAGCAATGCACATTAAGAGACAGGTGGCACTTTAGGGAGTTGTTCCATAGTCTAAGGTGATGGGCAATGAAGATTTGGTCTGTGTTAATTAGAGGAAGTACAGTGAACATATTCAAATGAAAGATCAACATTTTGCCAGGAGTGTAAATAAAAAAAGAGGACAGGGTGAATTTTTTTAGAAAGGCTTTCATTTTATTCAGAATTATGCAGACACTGTTTGTTTGGTTTTTTTTCCTTAAATATTTTGTTTATATATTTGAAAGAGAGAAGGAACAAGCAGTGGGGAGGGGCAGAGGAAGAGAAAGAAGCAGACTCCCTATGGAGCAGGAAGTTGCCTACAGGCTTGATCCCAGGATCAGGAGATCATGACCTGAGCCAAAGACAAGACACTTAACAAACTGAGCCACCCAGGCACCCCTCTGCAGACACTTTTAAGAGAATTGTGTTCTCATCATTTACAGGTATGGAGACTAATTTAGAAAGACTATGGAAAATGTTAAGGAGGGCTCAAAATAAATAATTATATTTTTGAAAATTAATACCTTGAGATAAAATTAAAGGAAATGACATAATTTATTAATGTCTGATATAAATAAAAAGCTATTTACCCACATTTTTGAGAGCAAAATATTATTTTACTTGAATATGAAATAATATTAATAGATATGTGCATAGCAAAAACAATGAGGATGATTTTTGGCTAATCTGATGAGACCTACATTCATTATGACTTTACGGATAAATTGAATATCCTGATAATGTTTTAATTTTTTGTTTTTTGACCTTTGAATATTAAACGGCACATGCAAGATGTGCCTATAAAAAAAGGATAATAATTCACTCTCCTGTTAGTATATATACAGCTGTAAATTTTTACAGTCTAAAGAAATTTTGTGTACTTTCAAAATGCTAAAAGATTTATTTCTTGCTTATCCTTAGATACATATCAATAAAAACTATAAACATAATCTCTTATACTCAAATATTTTCTTCAAAACTGTAATTTTGGAATTTGATTTTCACTTAAAAATAAAACAGTATAGGGTAACAGCTTGCTAGCCACAAAAGTGTATTATTTCAATCATCTTAAGGAGAAGCCTTATTCTCATGGGGTTGATTTCAACCAGGAAGCACTCAGCAATGGGGCAAAGAGACTGGTTAAATTTAATAAGGCTGACAGGTTCTGACTTATTATCTGCCCCACTCAGGGAGGGCAATCTCTTTCAAGGGATGTAAACAAATAACCCAAGAATAAGTGTTCAGCTGAATCATCGGTTTTGTTCAAAGTATTACATTCTAAAACAGAGGGCTTTTTCTGTTTGTCTGTTTTTTGTGTTTTTGAGTGGGCTTGGGGAACAAAATCAGAAACAGCATTTCTTCATGGGTAAATAAATAATTAATAAGAAAGACATGCAAGGAAATATCAACTCAGTCCAGCCTAAATAGTGATTCCCCCCCCCATTCTCATTTTAGGCTTCTAAAAATTATGTTCTTTTAGTTCCATTAAACAATGAAACCTGTCCACTGTTGGCTGAATAATAAAACTCAAGGGCTGTGGAAATTGGTGTTGAAAAAAAGAATGATTTATAGTTGTGACCTTTGATCTTTGCAAAATCTGAAAAGTCTGCCTTGTATTGAGATGGAAGGAAGTTTTATTAGGAAACGAAAATAATCTGTTTTACTGAAACAACAACAACAAACAAAGGGGGAAGTGCGGCCAATTGAAGCTGCTACAAATAAAGCCCTTGGGGTTATAGGCAGATAAGAGATAACCACACCTTCATTTGTTTCCTTCTTTTCAATAGAAATTGTAAATGTTTCCACTGAGACAATAAATGCACAGCTAATGAGGAATCTGGAATGTGCATAAAATCATCATGGAAGTGAATGGCATTCAGCTAACATAAACAGAGCAATTGTCTATGTACATTTATAATCAAATTCACTCACTTTCCAGGTAGTTCAATTAAACTGTACCTCATTAATTCCTTCCAGAATAAAGAAAGCCATCTTGCAAAATTTTAAATGAACTCAATCAAATCAGCTCAAAAAATACACTGAAATTGAACTATCTAAAGAATTGACCTTGAAAAGCCTCTGTGTGCCATCGTAATCTTTTTAAATTAAATTATCCCTTCTAATTATTTACTTGCTGTTTAATTCCCTTACATTTTCTTTCATTTCCAACCTTTAGCTCACCTTTGCCACAAAATTTTCTACAGGCAGGGGAGGGAGAGGAAAAAAAGGATACTTTCATCATTATGATGTACTGTTGATTCTGTATCTAAAGTCATTGTAATTCTGGAAGTTGTTCTAAGGTTCAGTGGATGTTTGCCAGAATTTTAGTCTGTGAGAGCTAAGTACTCTTGTTATATGGAGTGAGCAACACTGCCTGCATGGAAATAAGTTTGCACTCTTTACTTACCTAGAGCTGAAATCTGGAAGAAAAAATAAAAGCTCCTATAATACATGCCGATAATCCCAGTCTGCATCCCTCAACTCCAGGTGTGAGTAGCATGGTGCCTGCATACAATACAGGGTAAATAGTCAATGAATGAATTGAATGAATAAATATACATGCCTTAAATAATGAGAATGATTTCCATAAGCTACCTTAAAAAAATAGGTTTAAAACTTTCCAGTAATTCTGTGACAATATATGCAAATGCAGTCTCTCACCTCCCTCCTTTCCTTTTCTATATCTTTGCTACAATAAAATTTAATATTATATTTAGATGAACACATTGAGAGAGAGAGAGAGAGAGAGAGAGAGAGAAAACACTATCTGCCCCCCCAAATTAAGTTTCAACAGCCTTTAAGAAATTAATAGAATTGTTTTTGACCTATTGTACAAAATAATTGCTAATTTAGGTAGAGAAATAATAAGCAAAATACAATACAGTTCAAACACACTAGATAAGTGCACATTTTCTGTTTGACATGCATACTAATCTTGGTTCTTTAAAACCAGAAATGGATAGAGCTGCTTATAGGTGCCTGATACTGTCTTGTTTCATCGGAAAACATTTTATTTTAAGAACAAGTTTCCTCTTTCATTCCTTGGGCAACATGCCCCTTCTCATATATTCAGTTATACTACATTGCTTGAGGCTGTGCTTCTATGAATTCTTAACATGTTTCTGCTGCCCTCTCTGCTTGTGATTACCCCCACTTCAGTTCACTTTACAGCAGCAGTTGGGTATCCTGCTGTCTTCTATTTTCTGCACATGTGCAGCTCAGTAGAACTGTGCTATGATGAATATTGTTTCAATGTTGCCAGACCAGTTACATTAAAAGACTGTATTTCTGTGGCTGTGTTTCTATCACTGCTGTTCAGTAGAGCTCAGAGGTAGGTTGATGAAACAGACTCTGAAGCCATATATATTATGGACTCTAAGAAACTTCCAGAATGCTCAAGTCCTGCTTAGGGTGCAGTGCCTGCTTTAGCACTATCTTGCCTGAAGTTCAGAGTTTCAGAATTACTTTGAAAGTCACTCCTAAGCTGACCCCCAGCAGAACTCCCCAAAACTAAGTAGTTTAAATCTATCTTTTGAGTTTCTATGAACACATTCTTCCCTGGTTTTCACCACATACCTCTTGGGATACCAAGAGGATGGAAATTACGGTTTATTCATCCAAGTGTGTCTTGCGTGTTGTTTGGCACAAAGTAAGTATGCATAAATACATTCATGGATTAAACAGGAAATATATCATAAACTGAAAAATGGGATAAATCTTTTAGCAATATTAGAGTAATTCTGCTGTTGCTGTATCTACTACTTTCCTTCCTAGCCTTTTCTGGATCAACAACTGCCATGCCTAAAATATTTTATTTCCTCTAGGAAAAAAGTACACAAAGAACCAGAAGAAAAAAGAAGTCACTGAGTATCTTAATACATTTTGTAAATTTCTAAAAGCAGGGATAGATATCTAATTAGTCTGGTGATTTGAAAATATCCAAGATAAAATTTTTACAGTAAAAATTGAGCCATTTTGCTTGTTTAACTCATGGGTTAAGAACTTGGCAGACTTATAATAGAACGTGTATTCTAATAAAACTTTGTGTGTGCATGCATACCAGCATATGTGTTATATTTTAAGGATGTGAGGGGTAGATGTTGATTATACAAGATCATATTTTTCAACAAAAAGACATAATCAAGGTAGATCCCTTCAAAGATCACAGAGAGGATGAAAGAATGAGGACCATGACATCACAGATCAAGATTACCCACTAGTGCATCAACAAAGAAGAAATACAAGAGAGGAAAAATGTGTTTGTTCAGGAAATGTCTGGTATACCCCTTTCCCTAACTTCTGATGACCCTGTAAATTGCAATAAATGATTATAAAATGTCCCATGTGTTTAAAAAAAAAAAAAATCAAGAAAATCTGAGAGAGGGCCAGGGAACTAGAGAGGCCTTATGTCTGATGATGAGGAAAAGTAATCTCAGTGACCTGGCAGTCTATAAGATAACTGGCTAGTAATCATAAAGAAATGCCAATGTCATGAATGTTTGAAGGAATGAAGGAACCTGTGGCAGCTAAGCAGCAGGTAATATGGGCATCAATCCTGAAAAGTTTAGAATGGATGCTTTTCTAAATCAAAGATTGATAAAGAAGCAAAATCTGAGTTACCTTCTTAATGTTGCCTATGTGATTCTTCTTATACCCTCACCATCATTTAGATTACTCTACATCCAACTCCCATCTTTTTAGATAACATCTAGGGAATGAGAAGTACAGGTGAAAAAGGAGAAACCTGAATTTACTGAGAAATTCTGAACTGGATTGAAAAAAATAAATAAATCAAGGGTTGAGATTTATATAATTAGATTCAGTTAGAAAAATGCAATTTTAGTTTTCTATACATGATTAGGTAGAATTTATAGTACTACAAAAATTTATAGTACTACAAAAGTTTCCAAGTGCGGTAGAGAAACAAAATTGATATAGACAAAGATATAACTTTCTTATCAGTGCTTAAGTAAATCTTCAATCTTTCTAATCCTTTGTACTCCAGGATGATTTTTTTTTTTTAATTTTAGCTTTTCCTCTCCTTCTTCCTGCTCCCACCATGCCTGTGATTTTGTCTTTATATAATAGATATTGTTGCTAGTCATCCATATATGGAAGTTGACTCCTCTTTCTTCCTCTTGACCACCAATAATTTCATCTCATATTTTCAGCATTTTCTTTTTCTTTTCATTCTATTTTATTTCTTTTCAGTGTTCCAGCATTCATTGTTTATGCACCAGGCCCAGTGCTCCATGCAATACATGCCCTCCATACTACCTACCACCAGGCTCACCCAACCCCCCACTCCCTTCCTCTCCAAAACCCTCAGTTTGTTTCAGCATTTACGCTTAAAACTAGACACTAATCAGAAATAAAATGTTAAAGGAAAGAAAATTTTCCCAGGAATTATAATTTCAAGCTTTGGATAGGTCACAATAATGCAATTATTAGCTCATTTCCTCTGTTATCTTTCTCTTTTTTTCTCTCTCAGTACATCCTGCATACCTGTATTTGTGTATGTGTGATCTGCATATTTTTTAACATATAAGCATAAGTTTTAGGCATCATTACCCTTTATCCTTTTAATGTTTTAATTTACATTTATTAAGAATTTTTATAAAAGAATATTTTATTTTGAAACCTCAGTAAAATTAATAAATTTATGGAATTTAGCAATAATACAATATTTTATTGTAACCCACAGTCTGACTCCAGTTTATGCATTTGTGCCAGTAATGTCCCATGTAGGACTGATTTCCATACAGGATTCTGGCCAGGTCATGTAATGAATAAAGTTTGAACCTGTCTCCAGACTTTTTGAATCTGAGACATTTTCACAGCCTTTCTTTGACTTTTGTGACATTGAGATTTCTTGAAGAATGCAAGCCAGTTATTTTATAGAGTATCTCTCAGTTTGCATTTGTCTGATGTTTCCTCATGATTAGATTCCAGTTATGCATTTTGCTTGGCACATTTCTTAAGTAATGCTGTGTCCTTTTCAGGACATCACAATGGAGGACTAGCAGGTTCATTCGTAGTTTACTGATAATGTCAATTTTGATCACTTGGCTAAAATGTTGTTCCATTTCTTTATTTCATAATTAGAACTCTTCTGTTTTGTAATTAATAAGTAATTTGAGGAGAGGTCCTATGAAAATATGCAAATATCCTATTCTTCATCAAATGCTCTCTTACTAAGCATGTATTGATGATTCTTGCCAGAATCAATTCCTGTTAGTTGTAAAGAGAATTTCTAACTATATTTTTTCCTCTCCATATATTAGTTGACACTACACTGAAAAGAAGAAATTTCCTTATCCAGTAGTTATTTTTTCTTTTATTTATTCATATATGTATGCACACATTGATATATGCATGCATGCATTTTTTGAACATAAATGTGTACTTTATTTTTTATAATTTTACCTTATTTTTTACTTTTATTTTTAATACAGGCTCAAAGATTCCTACTTTATTCAAAAGGACCATTAATACCTTTATATATTTTGACACTATGTTATACCAGTTTGGCTAGTTGGCATCCTGCTAAACTAGTTCTTCCAAAATTTTGACATGTCCCCCTTTGTTATTTTTAAGCAGTTTCTTAGTTTCTGGCCAAACAGGATGTTTTAGTTTCATTATCAAGTATGAGATCCAGAATCAGTCATTTTTCCAAGGTTCCCAGTTTCTCTTAGTAGTTAATGGTATTTAGAAACCATATGAGTGATAAATGGCTGCCTAATTATTTTCCTCAAAATTCAGTAGTTAAAACAATATTAAACATTTATTATCTCTTACAATTGCTATGGACCAAGGATTGAGGAGTACTGGGCTGGGTGTTTTTGGCTAGGGCTTCTCATAAGGTTTCTTGGTCAGTGGTCCACTGGGCCTCCACTGATTTGAAGGTTCAACAGGGGTTGAAGCAGTCACACTGAGCACTCCTGTGCCTCGTGTGTTGGTATTGGTTGTTTGACAGAGACCTTAGTATGCTGTCTAGTATGGCCATCTCCCCAGGATGCTTTGCATGTTTACATGATAATGTGGCTGGCATTTTCCTGAGTGCATGTTCCAAGAAGGGGGTGGGGGGAAGACAGAAGTATTAATAATTCATAGCCAAGCCTTAAGAATCACAGACTTTCACACCTGGTATCTCTTAGCTATTCAAGCCCTGATTCAGCATGAGAAGGAAACACATAGGGGTAATGATGCAAGGAGGTAAGCTTATTGGGTTAAATCTTAGGTGCTTATTACAAAAGAAATCAAGAATCAATCAAAACAATAAGGTACTAATACACAATGAACAGGATAGAAAGTCCAGAAATAAACCCACAACTACATGGTCAATTAATCTATTACAAAAGAGGTAAAAATACGCAACAGGAAAAAGACAGTCTTTTCAACCAATTGTGTAGGGAAAACTGGACAGCTACATGCAAAAGAATGAAATGATATGACTTTCTTACTCTATACACAAAAATGCACTCAAAATGAATTAAAGACCTAAATGTAAAATGTATGGCCAAAGC
Source organism: Mustela erminea (assembly GCF_009829155.1). Lineage (NCBI taxonomy): Eukaryota > Metazoa > Chordata > Mammalia > Carnivora > Mustelidae > Mustela > Mustela erminea. The sequence continues at coordinate 124,442,842 of NC_045615.1, read as the reverse complement.
CATAAAACTTCTTTTTTTTTTTAAGCCATAAAACTTCTAAAACAAAACATAGGCAGTAATATTTTGAACATTGGCCTTAGCAACATGTTTATGGATTTGTCTCTCAGGCAAAGGAAAGAAAACAAAAATAAACTATTGAGACTACACCAAAGTAAAAAGATTTGCATAGCAAAAGAAACCACCAACAAAACAAAAAGGGCAACCTAGTGAGTGGGAGAGGATATTGGCAAGTGACTTATCTGATAAAGGGTTAATATACAAAATTCATAAGGAACTTAAACAACTTAATACCAAAAAACACCAAATAATCTGATTAAAAATGGGCAGGTGACCTGAATATGTGCTTTTCCAAAGAAGACATACAGAAGGCCAACAGACACATGAAAAGGTGCCCAACATTAATAATCATCAGATAAATTATTATTTATAGAATAAATAAAAAACCACAATAAGGTATCCCCTTACATCAGTCAGAATGTTGATATCAAAAAGAACAAATAACAAGTGTTGGTGAGGTTGTGAAAGAAAGAATTCTTGTGTATTTTTGTGGGAATGTAAATTGGTGCAACTACTGTGGAAAACAGTATGGGGATTCTTCAAAAAGTTAAACATAGTAATACTATATGACCTAAAAATTCAACTACAGGGTATCTATCCAAAGAAAATAAAAACACTTATTTGAAAAGATACATGCATCCCTATGTACACTGCAGCATTATTTACAATAGTTAGATTATGGAAGCAGCAGTGTCCATCAATAAATGAATTGATAAAGAAGACTGGGCCAAAGGCAGATGCTTAACTGACTGAGCCACCCAGGTGCCCCTCTTCTTTCCTTTCTTATATTGATTAGTTTTCCCAAAATCCAAGACTTTGAGGACACCCAAACATGCCATCCCTATTCTAAGAATTCAGGTGGCATTTGTTAATGTGATAACTTTCCCACGGGTGCATTAGTTAGCATTTTAGACAGAAACTGCAGGAAAACAGTTGCGCATGGAAGATAGAACAACCTCATGGTGGCTCCAACATCATCCCAGATATGTGTCTCCTCATAGTTCACTGTGGCTCCTATAAGTCTTACCATTCATGTCCACCTTTCAATGGAAGGATGGAAGGAAGGAAGGAAGGAAGGAAGATGAGATAAAAAACAGATGTGCCTTCTGTGTAGGGCTACTTCCTGGAATTCCCACAAGGCACTTTTGTTTCAGAAATTAGTTAGTCACAACTAGATTTTAATGGAACCTGGACACTGCATCTGTATCCCCGGCAGCCATGTGCCCAGTGAAAAATTGGGAATTCTATTACTAAAGAAGTAGTTGAAAAATCTATCAGGAGAACACTAAATATGTCTGCTCCAAAGAAAAGAAAAGAAAAAAGAAAAAAAGAGAGCATACAAGTTATGATAAAAGAGAAAGCCTGAAAGAGAAGAAACAATTACATGAACACAAACAAGGAAACCAAGAGTATAGATAATAAAGAAGCAAAGATGCAGAATAGAAGAGATTCATTTCATGATAACTTCCATCCTATTAGGACACAATAGACAGATGTAGAGCTAAATATAGATTCAGTCTGAGTATCTGAATAGACTACTTCTAACTTAAGATTTTAGTATTCTATTGCCTCCATTATCTTTTGTTTAACTTTTCTCATTTATTTGAGAAATATATATTGAATTCTATGAACCAAACAATATGTACCACACTGATAAAACAAAGAGGAATAAGAAATATCCCTTTCCATTAAGCAGCTCTTGATTCAAAGGAGAATGGAGAATCCAGATACACAAAATTCAGAAATGTAGATTGGATTACAGGGGAAAAAAAAAAAAAAGATTTCCTTAGATACATTGTAAGATGTTAATTTTTTTTTTTTTTTAAATGTTCAGACAAACAGATAATATGAAATAGAATGCTCAGATTTTAAAGTACCTGGCAAGGCACTCTGCCCATTAGGAATATGTTGTTGCAAAAGTTTGAGAAGTACTATAAAATGAAGAATGACTTCATTGCTTTGCAGGGATCTAAGATTGTCCGTTTGAGTTTTGTATGTGAACTAGAATTGAAGGGGTATAATAAAAAAAGTATATCAATCAGATTAGAAAGAATCTTTACTAAATTCTAAGAAGTAGATGATCACGTCCTGAATTATAGTAGTGAGTATAAAGATGAAAAGGAGGTGTATAGCTATAAGACAAACTTAGGAGATATATGGATAGAGCTAGAAAGTATAAGGCCAAGCAAAAATAATTCCGTCAGAGAAAGACAAATACCACATGATTTCACTCATATGTGGAAGTTAAGGAAAAAAAAAAAAAAAAAACAATTGACAAAAAATGAGAGAGACAAATGAAGAAACAAGAAGCAGACTTTTAAATTTTTTTGTAAGAAACAGGCTTAACCATAGAGAGCAAACTGGTAGTTACCATTGAGGGGGGTTAGTTAGGGGGTGGTTAAATAGGTGATGGGGATTAAGGAGGGCACTTGTCATGATGAGCGCAGGGCAATGTATGGGAATTGTTAAATCAGTATATTGTACACCTGAAACTAATATTACACTGTATTCTTAATAAATGGAATTAAAATACATATTTAAAAGAAGAGGAAAAAAAGAAAAAAAATTAGGAGATACAATGTGTAAGACTTGATAATGAATTAGAAGTGAAAGATATGAAAATGGCAAGTCAAAGGGGCAATGTTAGATTTTTACACTGAGTGACTAGCTGTATAATAATGCTGAGCATTGCCATGGAAATTATCAAGAATGTTATATTTAATGGATAATATATACATTGTTTTAGAGTTTATTGAATTTGAGCAATTGGTATGTACACTCTCCTAAAGATGTCAAACATGCATTTCTTTTATGATTTGTGAGACTTGAGCAAGATTATAGAGTTAATAAAATGAAGCATTTAGGAAATCAAAGACAAAAGAGAGAGTAACCTAATGATGGTGAAAGGTCCTGGAGATGACAAAGAGAGATGGGATCAAGAGTGCAAGTGAAGTCACTATCTTTAAGTGTTAGAAAAGAAACATCATTCTTCAAACCTGAGTGAAAAGCCAAATCCCAGTTTTATCCCTTGTAAAAATTCAGAATATTGTTTTCCAGCCAGTTTTGTAGATGGGACATCTCAAGAAAAGTTCAAAAGTCATACTATTAATTGGCAAACATAAGAATCAAATGTTGTTATGCCAAAAATTCCCCCATGCTCTTTCACTGCATGTTGTCTACAAAGACAAGGCCTGGGAAAAGTTTTAGATTTTTTTTTTTTTTTATTCAGGATTTATGTTGAACTATCATAACAGCTGAAATTATTTTTTCAACTACCCTCACAGATTCCATTTGCCAAACACACATAAAACATACAAGATTGTGTCATTATTATAGATAAAAATAATTGCATATAACTACAAAGAAAGGGTTACCTTTTTATTTATGTTCATATGACCGTATTTCTTAGTTCCCCAAGGCAGGACTTAGGCACCTTAAAAGAAATCTAGGAACTGAAAGCTTTAGGTATTACAATGTTATAAAGATGGAGAGATTAGTCAAAATCTGCAAGGAAGTTGAGAACTAACAGGAGTCAAGAGGTAGGGAGATAAAGGAAGATGCTTCTTTTCAGGAAGCTAAGTGAAGATAGTATGACAAAGAGGAGTAGAGATCATTTGCATTAATTTTATTGCTGTGTCAGGTGAGATGAGATCAGAGAATCACCATGATTTATCAAGGTTATGGTTGTTGTCAGTCCTGTTGTCAATCCTGACAAGAACAGTATGAGTGTTAGCGCCCAGACTGATTGGAATGAGTTTAAGGCAGCAGGGAAAATGGAGACCTTCAAGCATACTCATTTTTAGGGGATTATTTCTGTAAATAAGAGCATAGAGAATGTGAATAGTAGCTTGGAAGGTATAGGAACTCTAGAGAAAGATGTGTTTATTAAATTTTTAAAGTAGGAAGGTGTTAGCATAATTTTGTGCAGATAGGAATGATCCACTATAGAGGGAGCAGATATTGTTGGAGTAATGGGCAGGATAGGAGATGCAATGCATAGGTAGATATGTTGGTCTTACACAAACACAGTGAGTAAATATATATTAATAAACCAAATCATGGGGATAAATAGAAAGGGTGATGGTAGTTTTCTTATGGATTTTATTTTTCTTAAGAGGTTTTATACTATACAAGTATCTGAAGAATGAGAGAGAAGCAGTATTATTGAAGTTATAAAAGAAGGAGATGATTATATTGTTGGAACAAGGAATTTAATTTGGATGAAAAGTGAAGTGAGGAATTACAGTAGGTGAGGGGCTATCATTAATAAATAGTTATTAAATATAATTTTCAGAGGGTGCCCAAAGTTGTTGGGGTCTTGGTACAAGTTGGAGTCACCTGGATGATGGAAGTTGAGTCAGAGTTGGGTGCTTGAACTTGAGACTGGGGAGAAGGTTCAATTACTGATAATGTATGTTCTAGACTCTGGATTGAGGAAGTGAGAGGTAGGACAGTGGCAAGACAAGTGAAGGAGACAAAGTGAAGGAACTGAGAGACCAGGGGACTGGAAGGGTATCCGTGAGAACATTGGCATTGTGAAGAACGTGGCAGGAATAAATTAGAGAGGGTGACAGTGAAAACCTAAAAACTCTTCAAGGAATGACCTTGAGGTTGATAAATGACAGAAGTAAGAAGCTGTATGTACGATATACCCTTGACCTTGATTCATTATTGGCTGTATTCAGGGAGGGGAGGAGTGTATTGGTCTGAAAGTAGGAATGAGGTGCAAGAAGGGCTCCTACTCCATGTCTAAGCTTAGTGCTTGGAGAATTGTGGGAAAAGAAACAGGCAGTGGACATTTTAGGGACTTCACAGGGGACCAAGTTCTGAGGTGGAGAGCCAAATTAGAGCAAAAAAGCAAAAGGGACTTTTAGGTAAACGGTTAAGGATCAAGAGGTTTAGCTGATAACTGTGTGTTCCAGACGTTATATTGGCAAAGCTTCAGGAGTTATTGAGGGGTAGGAAATTGAGTCAAAAAGGGTGTGTACATCGCTGTCTAAGGGATTGATATCTAGGTATTAGGGAATAACCTACACATTTCAGGCTTCTCTTGGTGACTGAATTGACCAGGGATAATGGCATCATGAAGTCAGCTGTGATGGTGTCTGAGTGGGGGATGAGGAACCTTGGAGGGCAGGTTTGGGGGCAGGAGGGATACCTTCCTGATCATGGGGCAAGGAAGCTTGGGCAGCAGCTAAAACACAGAGCACTCTCTGAACCACAACCTGTGACCTTGCTTAATTCAATTTGAGTTCAGTTTTGAGTTCAGTTTCTAGCAGATACTGTCAGCCTTCATATCTCAAGAAGTGAGAAATATCAAAAAATACATGAAGAAACATCAAGAATTACCAAGAAATATATCATAGAACTAAGCTCTTGTTCTATTTCCAGTAACAAAACACTACTTAAAAGTGGTAGACTAAGAGGTCAAATAGAGGAAGTGTTTTGCATTGTGGTGACATTTTACATGAAATAGATACATCACATTTTGTAACTTAGAATGCACATTTATAATGAACATCTGTTTGTAATTTATAGGGATCTTATTTGAGTCTCACAGCAGACTCTTTTAAGAAGGTAATATTGGCCATTGGCTTTATTAAAATGACCATTATTAATGGCCATATCAAGAAGGTAATATTAACTGTTAGCTCCATTTTATGAGAATATAGACTTAGAAAAACTAATTAGTTTGCCCAACATCATACCACAAATACACATTAGGCCAATGATTTCAGCCAGGTTTCCTTTCCTGGTTATGAATTTTCTTACTATTTTGCAAAAGACAGTGCAAAGGCTTGATAAAAGAAGCCACTGGTACCACAGATTTGGGGCATCCTCAATAACCCTGGGAATATGTCGGGGCCTTCACACTGTTTCTTACAGAGAAAAAACAAAACAAAACAAAACAATAAACAAACAAACAAAAACTAGGAGGTCTTAGGAAGGTAGGTGCAAACTGACTTCCATGAAGAGTTTTACGATTTCACTGTAATTACCTGCATTCTTTCTGCCCGAGATGTTTTCAGCAGTCAAAACCTTGCTTGAGTGGTCATCACAATTCCTCTTCCTCAATAAAATATTTATTGACCCAGGAATAGGCTATAACCTTTCCTTTTAGTCCCCTAGGAGTTGTCATTATACATTTATTCTGTCACTTTATATATATTTCATCTTATACTATAGCCATTTGGGTAATCAACCAAGCACTTATCCATAAAGTAGAGATAGTAATAACTTGTGTAGTTGAAAACCTTTAAAAGAGGAACATATACATACTCTGCAAAGTAATTAGGAATAAATGAAAGGTGAGAAGTGTTTTGTAAAATATAAAATGCTAAGTAAATATAAGTTATGTGCTATTGTTAATATTAAGAATATGTGACAGAGCATCATGGTTAGGAATTTAGGCTGTAGCTTGAGAACTGCATTTTGAAACCAGCATCCTTAGTTACTTGTTTTGTAATCTTGTGTAAACTATTTAACTTCTCTATGTCACAGAATTCTCATCTATAAAATGAAGACAATAAAAAATCTGTTTCAAAAATTTGCTCATTCATTCTTTCAATAGTTCTTTGTTATGGGTCAAATATTGGTCCAGGTGAATATTAAATTAATTGGTACTTGTAAAACAGCTATAAAAACATTTGATACCCAGTGAGACCTCAGCAAATGTTAGATATTTATCTTCCTATTAATTTATTAAGAGAGATATCTTGAATATAGATGACACTCAAAACATGGCTATTGAAAATCAAAGTAATTATAATTTAGGTTTATGTCAAATAGAATTTTAAACTCTCCAAAGCAGTGAGTGAAATGACCATTACCTTCACATATGGTCTTATGAGAACAGAACAGATCTAACTTCCATGAAAATCCCACCAAAAATATATCTGCCATACCCAATATCTTTACCTTATATCAGAAACCAATTTTGAATTATACAAAAATGCAGGACATTTAATAAAACTTGAAAATATATTATTAATGCATAAACCATGACTCATATGAAATACTTAAATATTAAAGGAAGTCAAAATCCTTTCTGACAGTGTCTGACCTTTATGCTTATCTATTCCTAAAATACATCTTGCCTATCAACCAAAGCTTTAATCACTTTCTCATTTCAGATATTGAAAGAGAGATTCCATTAAATCAAGTAAAGGTCATCTTTCTTTGAAATATAGATTATTCACCTTCACTCTTTAAAAAAGCAGAGATTGGAGAGCAAACTCAAAAGAAGCACCTTTCTCCTCACCCTTCAAAGTAATAAGTAAGCAGCAAAAAGGATTAAGGATGATTATGTTTAGCTCTCAAGAACCGAGTTCCAAACCAGATATGAAATGCAATTCCAGTATTCAAGAGTAGGGGCCATATGTTGAAAAATAAAGGACATATTCCATTTCCCTGGGCTTCCTTTGAAGCACTTAATGAACTCCATCTGGGTTTAAGCAGCCATGGAATCAACACAAGATAAGTAGGATTGGCTAATTTATCCGAAATTTTTCCCAGAGAAGCAAATTATTGTTGGATAGGAATCTAAATTTCTAAAGCAAATGTGCAGCATGTCTTTTCTCTAAAGTCCCCATTTGTTTTAATAAGTAGCTTAGTAAGTCCCTAGGGGAAATTTATCTCTAATGGAAATTTAGGTCTTTTAATTCATGCATGTTTCCTTGAAAAGAATGATTTCAATTTTCTTGAGGGATCAAAGGTGTTTGCTCTTCAATCTTCACTAGTAATAGTGCTATTCATTACATGGTTACCTCTAGATATTTCACAAACATGTGAGTCGAGTCATTAACCATTAACATATTTAAAAAAAGTAGTATGCTTTATAAAGTATCTAGCAAAGAGATATGTCTATTAAGAGACTATCTTTCCCTAGAGTATTTATATCCCATACTTGCATCAAGCCCATTTCACTGTTTTTTTCCTGAGAACTTTGAACCAACTATTTCTTCTTCTGAGTGCTCACTGTATTTTCTGATTTTTTACATAGCAGCCTTTTATTTGATTTTATTTTACTTTTTTATTTTATTATTTTATTTTACGTAACAGCCTTTTAAATATACTCTGTTGTTCTCTTATTATTTTATGGGACTTGTTTGAATTTTTAATCTTTCTAGAAAAATTGCTCTTTCTCCTACCTTACATATACAATGTAAGGCCTCTGAAATCCAACTATTATCATCCCTTGATGAGTACAAAATGGTCCAATGGCTGACCTTCCTTGAATTCTCATCTAAGGTTTTCCAGATAAACCACATCCTATAGCTGCACTCCTGAGGTTGTATCAGTATTGGCAGGCTTGAGGTATAGAATTCTTACTAGATTTAGACAACCAGAACTCACATACACCAGATGTCTGGAACTTAGAAGAATTTGGATGGGTTGTTTCTTCAGAAATGGATTAAGTAAATGCAAAAAGCAGATATTAGGTTAGCAATTTTTGGAGGAAGGTATATTGGAGGTCTATGATGAAAAGACTAAGAAAGTAGTCCCCAGAGGTGCCTGGGTGGCTCAGTCCTTAAGTGTCTGTTTTGGCTCAGGTCATGATCCTAAGGTCCTGAGATATACCCTGAGTAAGGCTCCCTGCTCAGCGAGAAGCCTGCTTCTCCCTCTCCCACAGCCCCGCTTGTGTTCACTCTCTCACCATCTCTCTGTCAGATAACTAAATAAAATCTTTAAAAAAACAAAAGAAAAGAAAAAGAAAAGAGTAGCCACCAACGCTAAATTGACTTATGAGTCGATCGTGTCTAAATTGTAGGTTCAATTATGTACATTTCATTGTTAACTATATATGTTGAAATTAAAGATACTTAAATATATAAAAATAGTTTTATTTGTAAAAGTGCTTCTGGTTATAAATATAAATATATATATATATATATATATATATATATATATTTTTTTTTTTTTTTAATTCTTGTCAGGTATTCCTGATTGCTGTTCAACAAGATTAGATGTACACAACTCATTTCTTATGTCAAATTTACTTCCTATACTTCCAAAATTTTATTTGTAGTCAAAGCAGAGCTTACTCTACTGCTCTCATAAAATGGTCATGGGTGTGCAGCTTAAAATAAATGGGCCATTATAATTGTGCAATGTTAACTTCGTTTTAAAATATGAAGTTTGCTCCAACTTTCAAGAAATGGGTCGAAGGGAGGGCCGTGATATGTGATAATATTGTCATTGCAAAATGACTCTGTAAAACGTGGTGTACTAGAAGGATGCAGAAGAGAGAACATTTTTCTGTTTCACAGAGCTCAGCAATTCCAAATGTAAGAAGAAATAATTCTTAGAAAAGAACACTATTAACTCATGTTTAAAAGTCCATTAAAACATAGTCAACTTGCTGTTTTATTATTTACTAGGCTCACATGGATTTTTTTTTTTGCATAACTCCACTGTTAGTGAATTAAGTATTTTGCACTGAATGTTATACTTGAGCTATGAAATTGCACAGAGTAGCCACAGAGTTGTATTAAGAAATGACAATTGACTAGCATCATTAAAAATAAAAACAACTGTTTCACTGCATAGTAAAGTATCTCTTCAGAGGAAAACTAAACAGTTTTCACTTTCATAATTATAATTAAAAATGGAAGAAGCTTCAAGCAGTTTTTAAGATTTTATAAATATTTAATGTAAGGAATGTAAATGTTTGTTGTTACATTATTTTCTGGCTGCAGATACCCAATTTTTCAGCATCCATGATGCATAAGCAATATGCAAATAGTTAGTAAACAGAATTAAATTATAGGGAGAAAAATCTTTAACACACCATGGGGCCAGAGAAATTTACAGTGCTTAGAGTTCCCCGATGAATGCTGATATTTTACTCTTAATCAATTGCTGCAGGTAGGAGGAACATCATTTTGTAAGCCAAGTGGGAATGTATATCCGCTTTTATAAAGTGTGTTCGTTACTCTCATTTCCTATATCAAAAGCAGTATATTAACAGAAGTTATTTCAACATGCAGGAAATAGAATTCATTGCTGGTAAAATGAAGTCTGGGGAATGTATACGTTTCACAATTCAATCACTTTTCCTTCAAAATGAAGATCGTGAACAGGGCAAGTTATTGTAGTGTGGCTGAAAAGGAAGAAGGAACTTTCATTTTGCTTACTCCTGCCAGAGACCTGCCACTGGAATTACTACCACTCCCAGGCTCATTATTGTAACATTGCAATTTTGGCATTTTAAACTATAATTATAGTGAAAATAAGGACCTACAAGACAGTAGACCTTGCCTCCATGTGCATCACATGTAGAATTTTTTTACCCTACTTTTTTTTTTTTTTTTTTTTTTTTTTTACTGAGTTGAATGGCGTGCTCCCAATGTCTTAATCTCTTAGATCTAAACAGGCTGCAAGGGACTCAGAGAAAATATTTCTCTGTTATAAATCCTTAACTAGCTGAGAGGATGCAAGATATACCAACACAAGGTACATTTATATATATATAATGTATATAAATATATATTTATATTATTATATTATATTATATTATATTATATTATATTATATTATATTATATTATATTCCTTTTGTTATATATCCTCAACTATGCAATCAGAAGGGTCTGGAAATGCACTCGTGCTACTGTTTCAGTGCCTTTCTCCCGTAGAAAGGAGTTAAAGAGTATTTCACACAGTGTCATCTCCTAATAAGAAGAACAGTACCAATGACAAGCAGAGCAAAAGATAATGACTCCTCAAATTGCAAAATGGGGAACGTGAATATACTGGGAATGCACACTGGGGATATATCTGACCACATAGTAATGTATCAAGCTGATGTGATCATTTAAACAGGTTAACACCCAATTCCCTTTCCCAAATCATCTGGCTACTTCAGGTGAAAGTGCTTTTAGGTTAAATTGTAGAGATCGTTGACTTAATCTGACATGTCACTTTGTAAGACCCCCTAGATTAAAAAGCTAACACAGCTGGTTCTCAGAATGCGTTAATCTTATGAGGCTGCTGTGGCAGAGAAACAAAGAACTTAAAATCAGTGCAAGTCGCAAGGTCAGCAAACATAGCAGACAAACCACTACATATTATGCATTTATTTAATTACAGGCATGACCCATCTAAGTCAGGTTCTTACTATTTATCACTTTCTCAATAGTACTAAAATGTGCTCTACACAATCACCACTAGAATTGCTGAATATTTTATAGATTCTTGAGCCTCACATGTGGAGATTTTGATTTATTGCAACTAGGGAGAAATCTAGAAATCACTTTTTATTTTATTATTTTTTTCAGTGTTCAAAATTCATTGTTTATTCACCACACCCAGTGCAATATGTGCCCTTCTTAATACCCACCACCAGGCTGATCCAACACCCTCCCCTCCTCCCCTCCAAAACCCTCAGTTTGTCTCTCAGAGTCCACAGTCTCTCATGGTTCGTCTCCCCCTCCGATTTCCTCCAACTCACATCTTCTCCCCACCTCCCAGTGTCTTTCTTGTAGAAATCAGCTTTTTAAGTCAGTACCTTGTGTGTTTTTATGAATATTGATAACTGGTGTTTCAGCAATGCAGGACCTAAAATAGATACTCAAAGAATTACTTAATTAAACTAAAACATGTCTCAATGAGTCCTCTCATAGCCCAAAATTTACACTTCAACTGAATCTCCCGCCTCATTTCTTGTTTCCTACGATGGCTTGATGCCTCTTCGCAACTGTTATTTCTTTGCCTGCAACACTCATTATTTTTTAAAGAATAGTGAATGAACCCAAACTTTTTAGGTTTTCATATTCTGGATGCATGGAGGTTTCCATCTTTATTTTCCACAACATACACTTTGCACACAAACTGATTTGGGCAATTTCTATACTTTGTATTCCATGGCATTTTTCTCATATGTCATGGCCTTTGCCTATTATCCCTCGAATTTGTATCTTTTGAAATTCTCTCACATTCACCAGGGCTTAACCTGAATGTCAATTTCTCTAGGGTTTAACCTTTCTCATTGTACTTTGTACCATTTAAGAAATTATCCCATTTTATGTGATGTTGAAGATCTTCATGCAAGAGAAAGAGCCACTAGAGCTATGTTGTCAAATATGGCAGCAACTAGCCACAAGTACCTATTTAAATAGAAATTATTTATAATTGAGTAATATTAATTTTTTTCTAGTCACAGAGTGCCTGGATGGCTCTGTTGATTGTCTGACTCTTGATTTCTGTTTAGGTCAAAATCTCAGGGTTGTGAGGTTCAGCAACATGGGGGTTCTGTGCTCAGCAGAGCTTGTTTGAGATTCTCTCCCTCTCCTGCTGTCCCTATCCTGTTCTCTCTCTAAAATAAATGACTCTTAATTTTTTTCTCATTAATTAGCCATATTTCAATTGGATGACACAAACTATTTCTATCATTTCAGAAAGTTTTACTGAACAGCGCTGTACTAGAGGATTAAGATTGTCATGGGATTTTTTTTTTTTTAAATATGTTTGGTACTGTTCCTTCATTAAAGTAATTTAGCTATTTTATGGAAGGATGGTAGCCCTCATATGCCAAAACCCCCAAAGGAGATTTTATATAATTACACAATTATTTCCAACATACCATTGTTCTTTAGTGCAGTAGATCTCATACTTTAGCATATATCAGAATCAGCTAGAGAGCTTATTAAATAAGATTGTTTGGCTCCAACCCTGGAGTTTCTAATTCACAAGATCAGAGCTGGAAATTTAGGATTTGCAGGAGTTCTAACAAGTTCCCAGGTGATTCTGATACTATTGGTCTGGAGAAGATATTTTCAGAACCACTGGTTTAGTATATTTATTTTCCTCCAAATTCTTTGACAATTGATCATTATTTACTTTGAGTTTTGTATTTTGTACCTGGCAACTTTCATGTACATAGAATATTTAACTAGTTAAAAAATCAATTTGGTTCAAGATGTATTTAATGGGGGATTACTTTTCCCTTTTCTAATCTGTATTAGAAGTATCTGTATTAGTATTATGTTATTATCTGGACCACATTCTCTACTCTCGTGGAAATTAGAATCTAGCTAGGGAGATGACATAAAGATATATTAGAAAATAGTAATCCTAATATAGCATTGCTTATTATGATATTGAAAACACCTTTATAAAACTGTTCTATTTGATCTATGCAATAATACTGTCAACTAGTATGGACATAGAGCATCCCCATTATTCAATGAAGAAACCTAGACTCAAGGAGTCCATGTCTTAAGCAGCAACTGGATTAACATATGCTTGTGGTGGACTAAATTAGAGAAAAACCTACAGCACTTGTTTTCCTTTCAAATAAATTTAGAGAAGTGAGCCACTTTTTTGTTGGAAGGATTCTACTAATCACCTGGCTAAATTTTTTTTTTTTAAGTTTCTAGATATTAAGTAGCAACTTTTAAAACATGAAATATGTTACAGATTAAAAGTCTTCAAATAAAATACTAGAGATTTTGAAATTTCAGGAAAAATATGGACTTCCTTTCAGATATAAAATGGCTGAGGAAACAAGAAATGTCATTTAAGGAAATGTTGATAGATTCTGGCTTTTTTATCCTCCTTTTCTCCAGAGCAATCACACACTTGAAGACTGGGAATACAGATTCTAGTGCCTGGTGAAAGTACTAAGCCATTCAAATCTAACATGAGATCCTACTGTGTTCCTTTTGTCCCTAAGATAGTCCTAATTAAATTAATCTTGCTGCCAAGATGAATGTAGCAAAATGGGTCAAAATCTTCATAAACCCTTAACGATCTGGCAATAAATTAACAAATTGACTAATGTCTCTGTAGTGCTTGTAACATCTGGGACTAAAGGAGGGAAGATGAGATGAGAACAGAAAACATGTTGTTCCTTAATTGCTCTGTGGACTTTTTCTATAGTGGATCATCCTCCCAATTCAATTTAAGTAAATCATTGAGCATATGGTTTGTACTAAATATAGAGCATCTGTGGTGCTCACTGCTATGCATATTTGCCACACAGGTGTCTGATTTTGGACTTGTCATTGGGACAGATGGGATTTTTCTGTCTGTCTTTTTTATTGGTAATGGAGTAAGGGAGTTAATCCTCACCACTATTGAGATAGCTCTCTCACATCAGTACATTTCCTCTATTGTAAAGTGAGTAACTGCTTATACTCTCTTTCATTACTCAAATTAAGTAATTAAAGTTATGCTAATAAAAATACCAGGAATAGTTGAGTCTTCAGGATATAAGAAAAAAAAATGTTACATCATTTTTATTTCTCAGGGATACTTGAATGGATTTATCTTCATTAATAATGTAAATAAGTAATATAGATGGCTTACGATGGGCTAGATATTTCTTGAGACGGTTACAGGTATTTCAACATTTAATTGCATTAGCACTCCTTTAATGTAGGTATAATTTTCATCCCCATTTTAGAGATGGAAACACAAGAAACTTGGCAAAGATAACACAGTGATTGAGAATTGGAACTGGGACTTGGCTGTTTGGCTTCAGACCCTTTCTTTTAACTATTACACTTTACCACTTCTCTTGTTGGTAGAATTGGTTTATGGATTTACCCTTTGTCCCTGAGGTTTTTTTTTTTTTTTAGTTCTTTATCAATGCTATTATTAACACAAGATTCAGAGAATCATTTTATTGGTTATTAATAAACCAATATTTACAATATCAAATATGGTGCTCTCTTTGATGGTGCTGGTCATGATAGGCAGGGTTGCATGAAGGTTAATAGCTACCAAATAAAACTTTGAGAATAGGCAACATATTCTTATTTTCGAAAACATCTCCTAAAGGGACAAAGACTGTACAACATTAATAAGCCTATGTTTCCCTTCTAGGCATTCTCAGCAGAGGAAAGCTATGCTTCTAGAAGAACTACAGAGCCACAGGGCCTATACTGGGGGTATGCCTAGCTATATCTTTATAAATTGCTATAGTTTTGTAGCAACATGGACGGGACTGGAAGAGATTATGCTGAGTGGTATAAGTCAAGCAGAGAGAGTCAATTATCATATGGTTTCACTTATTTGTGGAGCATAACAAATAGCATGGAGGACATGGGGAGTTAGAGAAGAGAAGGGAGTTGGGGGAAATTGGAAAGGGAAGTGAATCATGAGAGACTATGGACTCTGAAAAAAAATCTGAGGGGTTTGAAGTGGCGGCAGGGTGGGAGGTCGGGGTACCAGGTGGTGGGTATTATAGAGGGCGCGGATTGCATGGAGCACTGGGTGTGGTGAAAAAATAATGAATACTGTTATGCTGAAAATAAATAAATTTAATTTAAAAAAATTGCTATAGTTTATACTACTTGCCTCATCCTTGTCATAATAGATTATATTCCATTTTGTTTATTTGAATCAATAGATTCTGTTACAAAGCCAAAAGTTGACTTTTGTTACAGAATCAAAAGTTGATGTGTCTTCCTAGTGAATTCAAGGTCATATGCCCATGCTCTGGCTGCCAGGGTATTTGCAGGACAAGAAGCAAGGATAAGTGAAAGGAAGGATTGTTACAATGTTATGCTGGATTTTATGATGATAAAATATTCAGAATGTCCACTGAAGTAGTGTTACAAATGTATGATTGCCAGATGCAGTAACTCTTATGCCAAAATAAATATTTGAATAAAAAGAAAGAGTTCCATCCATGACAGAAGGGGGTTCAATGTAATAAACCTACCACCAAGTGACACATTTGTATCTCTGGATTATGGTGCCATTGTGGAGACTCTATATTGATTTTTGCTACCCTACAGGACATTTGGCAGTTGCTAAGTCAGCTTTAGGAACAGAAAGACCATCTACCATCTGGCCACTTTTTTCTTGACTTTGTTGTTTAAATATTAGAGCTGAAAGGAAAAAAAAAAAAAGAAAAAAGAAAAAAGAAAGGAAGAAAGAAAAAAAAAAAGAAGAAGAAAGGACATATCCACAGAGCAAATCAAATTAACTCCATGATCAATTGTAACTTTCTCCACAGTGGTGGTCTATTGAATATTTATTTAATGGGCATAAATATGGTCACATTAAGGACCACTCCTTGGGAGGTACATTCATATAGAAATTTATTGTCTCACATTTCTGAAGCCTAGAAGTTTTAGATCAAATTTTTGGCAGCATTCCTCATTCAAAGAGCCATGAGGAAAAAATCTGTGCCGTATCTCTATTCCTAGTTTTTGATCTTATGTTGGCAATTTTCAGAGTTTCTTGATTTATGGATGTTTTACTCTATTTTCTGCCTTCTCTCTGCCTATGTGTCTATCTCTGTGTCCAAAGCCCCCATTTTATAAAGATGCCCATTATAATAGACTAAGGCCCACCCTAATGACCTCATCTTTGCTTGATCATTTGCAAGAACCTATTTCCAAGTATGGTCATATTCACAGGTACTGTGGGCAATACTTCAACACTTAATAGCAATTTCCTGATATTACACTTTTCATGTCTGACTCTCTAGCCATATATTAGCCATTGTTAAAATATTTGTGTTATTTTCTACCCTTAAGCCATCCAACATTCCAAGCAGGGTAGACGTCTTGTTGGATGACCATAATCTCTGCCCACTGTGAACACTTTTTCCTCCTAAATGGGAATATAATATTGTATGTAGAATTTTGCCTTGCTCTGGTAAAAGCATATCATATAGTAGGATCTGTAAGTCTTTATTTTCTTTTTCAGTTTAGTCAACAATTCACAGGTAATTTTTAAAATATTTTATTTATTTATTTGACAGAGAGACACAACAAGAGAGGGAACACAAGCAAGGGGAGTAGGAGATGGAGAAGCAGACTCCCCTGCTGAGCAGGGAGCCTAATGTGGTGCTCGATCCCAGGACCCTGGACCATGACCTGAGCTGCAGGCAGACATTTAATGACTGAGCCCCCCAGGTCACCCAGTTGCAGGCGATTCTTGTGAATCTCTAGAACACATGAAAGTTGGTAGAATGGATGAAGTAGACAACAGTGATTATAAGCCATCTGCTCAGGCTGTTCTCCTGTGTCTACCATAACTCCATGGGGTCATCTCAGATGTAACCATTCACTTAAGAGGGAAAGCACATTAAATTTTTGGGTTTGTGGATCAAATAACATTCAGTTTAGGATGAGCAGCACATGTCATATGTGTACCTGTTGTTGATAGCCAGATTTCATTAATAATAGGACTCCATTAGTTAGAATTAATAGAAGAGAAAAACTTTAGAGAACTATCAAGCTGTCCTATTGGGGCTTGCATCATCTCCACAAGCATTCAGAAACTATAGATAATTTAACTGTGTAGGTTATAAAGGCTAAATTGTAGATCTGCTTGCACTACAGTGTGTACAAGCCAGAGAGCCTTCTCTTAACTTTTTATCTCTTTTGAAACTCAAAGGCTTGTTCACTTGGAAATGCATTGAAGTAACATGTTTTATGGTATAGATTGCTTCCTAAGACCAAAGAAGCATAGTTCCTCTTTCTTAGTAGTAGATAGAACAAAGAATGGCAAGTTTTCTTCCTTATAGTTTACATTATAATGTACCCGAGATCACTGAGCTCAGAGACTTCGCTGAAGAGCCTGACATTCATGGGATGGATCTTCCATCCTTTACAGGAGTGTAGTTATGACTCTCATCCTTTTATGCGCATGGTGTAAAGCACATGGCCCAGTGCTTTTTAGAGATTCTTCAAATCTCTAGAAACAAATCAAAGTCAGGGGCTCATACGTTGTTTAAGATATCCTAAAACATATGCCTACACCTTCTGTGACAGAAGTCAGAAAAATAAATATGGGGTACCTTCAGCTTCTAATGAAAGTCAAGGTCCTCTTTTTAAGGCAGAGTACTCTTCATCAATAGAAAGGGGTAAAAATGAATCTTTTGGTTCTCTTGATAAGCAGGGCTCACTCACAGGTGTGTGCTTCTCATTAGTGAGACACAGACGGACTCTTCCTGTGCTTTTGTCACATGTGCTAACATCACTTTGACCAAAACATGGCACATGGCCAAACCCAAAGTCAAAGGATAGTCCATATAGTGAAGAGTATATATAAAAGAAAGAATGAAGAATTGAGGTTAATAGAAATTTACTACAATGGTGCCTGTGTGGCTCAGTCAGTTAAATGCCTGCTTTAAACTCAGGTCATAATCCTGGAGTCTCAGGATCAAGCCCTGCATCAGTCTCTCTGCTCACCCAGGAGTCTGCTTCTCCCTCTACCACTCATCCTGTGAGGGCCCTCTCTCTGAAATAAATAAATAAATTCTAAAAAATCTACAGTTGTCTTTCATACTGAACTGTAACCTCCTTTCAGAGAAATTTTTGTTTAGCACATGTGACAGTGGAGTAACTGGTTTATGTAAAACCAGTCAATTAAATATTCTTTAATTGAATAAATATGTCAAGGGGCATCTGGGTGGCTCAGTAGGTTAAGCATCTACCTTTGACTCAGGTCATGATCCCAGGGTCCTGGGACAGAGCTCTGAGTCATGCTCCTTGCTCAGTGGGCAGTCTGCTTCTCTTTCCCTCTTTGCCTCTCCCTGGGCTTGTGCTCTCTCTTTCTCTCTCTCTCTCTCACTCACTCTCTTTCTCTCTCAAATACATAAATAATTTCTGGATAAATGTGTCAAAAAATGCACTGTATGGCTGAAGCTAGGTATTCATTGACCTAATTGATGTTTTGGCATGCTGCTATACACTTTGACAAACAAGTAATCCCCAGACTTTAAAATATTCCAGCTTCTTCATTCATGAAATTAGATGTAAATATTTTTCAAAATATGAATTAGCTTGAAAATCTGTCATAAACATCAGGAGTGGAGGATTTTAAGTGTACTCGTAGGCTTATCCTTGAAAACTCGGTTCAGAGTGAGACAATAGAGAAATTGGCTTAGGAAGGTGATATTTGATGTTGTGATTTCTGTGATTATGTTCTGAATGGCTCTGGGTTATCTCTGCCACTCTGTTGACTGACGTCTCCAACCATTAATCCATTTGTCCTTCTTACTTTTCCCTCTATGAATTCCCTTGCCACTTAAAGAGGAAAGAACATGAAGGACATCACGATTCATTCAGTGAAGGGAAAATAACAGATATTTAATACCATGAACTTTAAATTCATAAATGGAAATGGATTACATTATTAGAAAACAAAGAAAGATCAAACAAAGGAAACTTTAAAGTTCCTAATGAAATATATATTTCAGGTAGTGTGTCATGGCTGTGTTGTGCTAACACTTAGAATGTGGAGAAATTACCCAGAAAAGGCTTAGGCCACAAGCCTCTTATGCCAGATATGAAAAACCTTATGATATTATTATAATTATTGATTACAAATCTGTCATTGGACCATCAGTAACTTAAAGAAAATGATCAATGTTCCCTTATCTTTGAGGATTCAGTACTCTGTATTTTCCTGTGATACAAAATATAGTCAATGTTATAGAAAATATTGGATCAACTGCCAAATGACAAAAGTATGAAAATGGAAAATCTAACGAAGTAGAAGACACAAACATTGCAGCTGTCCTGAAATGGAGAGAATTTAGGAGAGAACCAGGTATTGTGAACGAATACGCTTAGTAATACATTCAGTTAGATTATATTGAAGTCATGGTTCATAAAAGGTTAGGACACAAGGAATGAGAGATTTTTGAGCTGCTGCTCCTTTAAAAATAAAGCCCCCCCTTTTTTCTTAGAATAATGAGTTAGAGATTTATTTGATTTTCTGATTTTATTTTTAGATGCTGTCTTGCTAAGGCCAATTATCATCTAGAACAGTTTAAACACCAAACACATTCCAATCTAATCAGAGAGAGATACACATTGAACTCCAAAATAATAAACACAAATTCAAGATGAATTGAAATGAACAAGTACAGAACCACTTTGAAAAAGACCTTGCAGTGTAATAACCTATTAAACCCCTGCTTACATTTCACAGAAGCAATTAATAAAGTCAACAGAGGATTGAGAGAGATCTTTACAACAGTAGAATGTAAATCAAATACTGTCAGGATATATAATTTGATAATACCACTTAATAAAATTCATCTTTTTATATGCACAAGAACTTGAATTTTTTTTTTTTTTGCTTTTGGTAAAGTTTACTGGATTAAAGTATACTATTGTGAATGCCTTAATTTAAATGATTTTCTATAACCATAGCTGTTCATAATGTTCTATACGTGCCCTTAGATAAGGATTAATCTCTAAGGTTGCACAAGAATTGGTAGTTTGTTCATGTACCATATCATTTATGGCCTGCTAGGGATATATTTTATCTGCTTACTTGTTAGTAACCAAATGAAGGGAAGGATGTACAGACACAAAAACCATGTCTAGTAAGGGCAATTTGTTTGAAAATAGAAATGGTATGATATGAGGCTGAATACATTCAGGGAGTGTGTTAGGAATTAAGAGGGTGGTATATCATGTACTAAATCTTTTTCATATTGCAGCTTAACAAAAGAGGATATCTGAAAATCCAAATCTCAAAAATAAGGTGTTTCAAGCACAGTAAAGTAGAGAGAGAAAATACGAATTGACAGAGGGCAGAGATCCAGTGCTTTTGCTGCCTTGGTCATGTCCTTTCTTCCATGGATTCCCCACTTCATCATCAACACAATGCAATCTCTCCTCATGTCACCTCACTCTCTTCCTTACTTTTATCCTCCTGTTGGTATTCTCTGGTTGTCACCTCTACCACCTCTTCTGCCCCTACAGGGATTTTGCATTTTGGCTGCAGGAAGAAGTATTTTGCCAAACGTATTAAAGGACTGAGTAAATAAATGAAAAGATGAATCAAATCTGTGGTTCAGCTACTCAACTCATATTTTTGATTGCTTCATATTTTTTAAGCTTTCATCTTTTACATATGGAGGTTATACATGTGAAACTATTGAATGAGAGTGTCTTGAGACCAGATACTGTTCAACAATGTAGAAACCACTTATTCTTCTGTAGGTCAGACGTTAAAGCCTAATAGACCCTTGGTGGAGAATTCAGAAAGAACTACCCTTCTCAAGAACTGCCTCCCCAGCTTTCTCATTTATAAACCAGTTGTCACACACACAGAGTAAGCCCTCATCTTGTGATTTTTAACAAAGCATAAATAGAATGAACCTAATAAGTTTTTAGGTCTCTTTGTCTAGTTGCATTTGAATGGTCCCAGGGAGAATATTTTGATGACAAGAACACTGAACAATATCTCCTGTTGATAAATAGTGTATGAAAAGTTGAAGATGCTTGAGATGAAAAGAGACAGAGAAAGGAAGAAGGCTTAATAAATCTGTTAAGGGAAGCACTCCCCCCCCCCTTTTGTGAACTAAATGTTATTACAACAATTAAAGTAGAATTTATTAACCTGTTTAATTTCAGGTTCCTCCTCTTCGTTTTTCCTTCTTCCCTCCATCCTTTCCTTTCCTTCCTTCCTTCCCCCCCCTTATGTGTCTATATCTCTCTATCCATATTTCAGTGATTTAATGACTTAAAGTAGTTATTTTGGGGACAAGAAGTTTCTGTATTATGGAGAAGGAGAGATAAAGGATTTGATTCAATACTGAACTGTGCATGAGTCTAAGACTGTTGTCTACAAGACTTCAGATTTATAGAAGCAGTACAGAAAAAGTCAATCAATAGTCCACATATAGTGCTTAAATACTTGGGCATTTGGTGCTATTTAAAGGTGAGGGAAGGGCACCTGGGTGGCTCAGTTGGTTAAGTGACTGCCTTCAACTCAGGTCATGATCCTGGAGTCCTGGGATCGAGTCCCACATCAGGCGCCCAGCTCTATGGGGAGTCTGTCTGACCTCCCCTCTCATGCTCTCTCACTCTGTCTCTCTTTCTCTCAAACAAATAAATAAAATCTTTTAAAAAAATAAAGGTGAGGGAAGTCTCATTTCTGGGATAATGCATATTTAACCCACTGAGCCACCCAGGCGCCCCTGGGATAATGCATATTTAATGCTTATTTAAAGATGACAGAATTAATTTTTTTCATACTATAAAATAATGGTGAGCACTGAACAAAAGATAGTAAAACATATATTATTATAAATAATAGTAGATATTACCATTTCAGTTTTTAAAGAAATATTTATATTTGGATAATATGATACTCTGTTGTCTTCATATATTTGGGAAATATAAAGGCTTAAATAATGTTTTGCAATTATAATTAGTGGCACATTTTGTCTCATTTTACTGTTAGTCTTTAAGCATATTTTAATAGAAAATTTAGTGGAATTAAAATGTTAGTTTTAAATAATGAAAATGATTTAGGTCCAAAATTTTTTAAATATATGGATTTATGTTCAAATATTCTGAAACATATTACAGTGATCTTTTAATGAGTAGATTATGTGTTTGCTAGACAGTAAGTTAAAGGGGAAAAAACAAAGTACACATAATTTTAAAATCAGGTTTTCAGACATTTCTTACTAAAAGCCAATGATATCCCACTGCCACCTGCAAACCCACACTTTTCAAACCCACACAGACTTCCGTGGTAATAGAAACTATATCACACTCTTCGAAGGAATAGATTCATCCCAGTGTGCTTAAAATGTAAAACACATAAATGACATATGGTTTGGCATATGCTAAATCCTCTAGACACCCTACACCAACACAATCATGGGGCCCAACTTGATTTCATAAAATATTGCACATTTATTTCTGCCAAACAGGATAATAACAAAGAAGTGTTTTGGGGGGAAAAAAGAAAAACTAAGACTTTTTTTTTTTCCATCTGAAGCAAATCTTTGAAAGAAAAATTTTCAAAATATGACACCAAAAGCCAAAGAGTAAATATTTTCCTAATTTTGTGATAGAGGTATGTGAAATCTCAATGATGAAATAAACCACTTTATTCTCACTATTCAAGGATCATACATTTAACAGACTTCTGAAATCACAGAGTTAAAACACAAACTGTAAATTAATTATTTTCTTTTTATTAGAAAAAACAAATACAACATGTAGATTATTTAAGGGGTACTACTATTTATAAGGCCCCAGATGAGCTAAACGTATAGGAAATCAACTAAATTCACTAATCACAGTTTGCATTATCTCTGTTATTCAGATTTTGGCTATTTAAAGAGAACAGTTATATTGCCTTCTCACATAGGCTTAAAAATAAACTTAATTCATGAACAGTAATTGTCTTCAGGATAAAGAATCCTTAAAGAGCAAAAATTAAATATTCTAGTTTTATGCTGTGTATTGATTCTCTTATTCTCTCTTTTTTTTTTTAGGAGTTAAGAATACTAACACAAAATAGATATGTATTACAAAATAAATGAACATAGGGAGAAAAAGAAGGAAAAGCAAACTAAGAAATAGACTCAACTATATAGAACAAATTGATGGTTATCAGAGGGGAAATAGGGGGTTAAATACATGATAGAGATTAAGGAGGGAACTTGTTAAGTTCTTTAGAGATTTTCAATATTAATCCTTTATCACATATGTCATTTGTAAATATCTTCTCCCATTTTGTAGGTTGCCTTTTAGTTTTGCTGACTGTTTCCTTCACTGTGTAGAAGATTTTATCTTAATGAAGTCCAATAGTACATTTTTGTTTTTGTTTGCACGGTCTCTGGAGACGTGTCTAATAAGAAATTGCTATGGCCCATGTCAAAGAGGTTGCTGCCTTTGTTCTCCTCTAGGATTTTAATGGATTCCTGTCTCAAATTTAGGTCTTTCATCCATTTTGAACTTATTTTTGTGTATGGTATAAAAAAGTGGCCCAGTTTCATTCTTCTGCATGTGGCTGTCCAGTTGTCCCAACACCATTTATTGATGAGACTGTCTTTTTTCCATTGGATATTCTTTCCCACTTTGTGGAAGATTAGTTGACCAAATAGTTGTGCATCCATTTGTCTGTTTTCTGTTCTTTCATTGATCTATGTGTCAGTTTTTTAGCAGTACCATACTGTCTTGATGGTAACAGTTTTTTAATATAACTTGAAGTCCAGAATTGTGATGCCTCCAGCTTTGTTTTTCTTTTTCAAGATTGCTTTGGTTATTTGGAGGTCCCAAGACAGTATGGAATTTCTTCAAAGTTAAAAATAGAACTATCCTATGACCCGACAATTGCACTAGCAGGAATTTACCCAAAGGATGAAAAAATACTGATTTGAGGAGGCTTGCACTCCAATGTTTATAACAACATTATTAACAATAGCTAAATTATGGGAAGAGCCCAAATGTGCATCAACTGATAAGTGGATAAAGAAGATATATATATATATACCATGGAATATTACTCAATTATCAAAAAAAATGAAATCTTGCCATTTGTAATGACATAGATGGAGCTTGAGTATATCATGCTAAGTGAAATAAGTCAGAGAAAGACAAATACCATATAATTTCACTTAGGTAGAATTTAAGAAGCAAAATAGATAAATGTAGAGGAATGGAAAAGAGAGAGAGATAGAAGCAAAAAATAAGAAACTCTTAATTATGGAGAACAAACTGAAGGTTGTTGGAGGGAGGTGGGCAGGGGATAAGCTAAATGGGTGATGGGTATTAAGGAAGGCACTTGTGATGAGAACTGGGTTTATATGTAAGTGACGAATTACTAAATTCTACTCCTGAAACCAACATTATCCTATATATTAACTAACTAGAATTTAAATAAAATCTTGAAGCAAAAGAAAAAAGAAGGGCACTTATGAGCACTGGGTGTTGTATGAAGTGTTGCATCACTATATCATACACCTGAAAGTAATATTACACTGTATGTTAGATAACTGGAATTTAATAAAAACTGACCAATATCTATTTGCTTCCCCCACTTCTTAGTCTCTGGCAGCTACTCTCTGTCTATGAGCTTGACTTTTTAGTTTAATTTAATTTAATTTTATATTCCACACATAAGTGGTATCATGCACTACTTGTTCTTCTGTCTGGCTTTTTCATAATGCCTTAGCACAGTGCCTTCCAAGTTCATCCAGTTGTCATAAATGGCAGGATTGCCTTTTATTTTTTTTTTCTTATGGCTGATTAATATTCCAGTATGAGAGATAGCTCTCTATAGATACGTAGATATATAGAGATCATATGTTCTTGGCCATTCATCCACTGATGAATAATTAGATTTTGTTTGTTTGTTTTTTTCCCTAACATATACTATAAAAATTACCTCAGAAAGGGTTATTTAAATTCTGTTTTCTAACAAATTATTTTAACTTTCATGAAATTTTCACTATTGTCATGAACCACACATCTTTTTGAATTTCATTTCTGGACTTTCTTAGACTTTCAAAGTCTCAGGAGAATAGATAATTAAGTAAAAATTAAATCTGTATGTCTATACCCAAAGTGGGTTAATTAGTTTGGTAGATAAGACAAGCTTTCAACAGCAATAATTTCTGGTCGGATATATTAAAAAAACAAATTTTGATGAAAAGTGGCATTTGTAGCAACAATTGACTCTGTAAATGGCAGTAGATAATGAGATGAAGGGTTTGTTTTTAAATCAGGTGTTTGTAAACAAGGCACTAGCTATATTAAGAATTTGGATAATCAACATGGGATAGAAAATATCAATAGTCTATTTGACACAGAATAAGTGTTTCTAGGCTTGTAATTTTATTTTGATAAAATTGTCTTGATACACTACTGGCTCACTACAGTAAACTATACTCAGTAATGAAATCACTGTATTTCAATGAGGTAAGAATATTTCTATCTTTCCAAAATTAAATCAATTTTGTCATCAAATATCCACAGAGACTCTGGTGCTTATGAATTTTAGAAAGTTGTAATTGATTTTAGAACTCCTAACACATCTATATCCTATCAAATGTGGAGGATTTTTTTTCTTAACATTTTTTTGGTCCACCTAATCTAACATTTTTTTAATTTGCAAGTAGTTCAGCTAATATAACATCACACTTAGAAGAGAAAGGACATTCTTGGCCATGAAGAGGAGTAATTGTTTAAAAATATGAAAGACCTTAAAAAAATATATGAAAGACCTTAGGTGAGATCTTAGAGAAATAATCCATAGAAGCTAGCCAAATTACTGATTCCATCAAATAATAATAAAATTAGAACTCCAAAAGGCAATTATTTTTTTATAACAGAAGCTCCCCCCACACACATCTAGTCCTCAGTAGACACCCTATTTTACTTATTAACTTCATCTGTTTGTCCTGATTTTGAAGAATTAGCACATGCCTATATTTCACCATGTCCAAAGAAAAAAAAGGTTCAGAATCCCCAAATAATTTAATCTTATTATTGCAATGCTCCAACCACTATTCCAGCTTTCCTGCAACAGAGTCTGTTTGGTGCCAAATTATACCCTTTATTGCTTTCAAAGTTCTGCGTTTAAACTCTTATCTGACCCTTTTCTCTTGAATTTTGTTGGATTACAGGTAAAAGGTAATGATTTTGGGGAAAACATTTGACTAGAGCTTAGACTTCCAGAAGACTGAGTTACTTACTTCTTTCCTTCTTTTCTGAAGACTCATACTGTGGTTTTGGCACTCCAGATTTTATTATGCTGAATATACAAAGATAAAAAGAAGAGATTATAATATAATAATTTTTTCCCCTTAATACTTAAGGCATTTAAATTCTTTTTTTTTTTTTTTAAGATTTTACTTATTTATTTAACAGACAGAGATCACAAGTAGGCAGAGAGAGAGAAGAGGAAAGCAGGCTCCCTGCAGAGCAGACAGCCCTATGTGGGGCTCGATCCCAAAACCCTGGGATTATGACCTGAGCTGAAGGCAGAGGCTTTAACCCACTGAGCCACCCAGGCACCCCAAGGCATTTAAATTCTAAAGCACTGCTCTACATGTACTTTTTATGGGCTGTATGCTGGATCAGATTACCTGTCCAAAATTCCGGAACCTGGGGTGCCTAGGTGGCTCAGACAGTTGAGCTTTTAACTCTTGGTTTGGGCTCAGGTCATGACCTCATGCATCTTGGAATGGAGCCCTGCACTGGTGCTCACCACTCAGTGAGAAGCTACCTGAGGATTCTCTCCCTCTGCTCCTCCCCCCCAAATAAATAAATAAATTTTAAAACAAAATAAAATTCAGAAGCCTGCAATAAAAGCAGAAGAAATTCTCATTCACTAAATCAGCTATATTGAGAAAAGAAAATGACATCTAACAAGGTAATCAAAGGAAATTAACTTAAGTCTTTCTCCATTTATAATTTCTGTAGTTTATTTGTCCCACATAAGGTTCCATCCTGTACCACAGTAACCTACTTCTGTTTTCATGAAAATTGTTTGATTGATTGATTGATTTACCTGACCACAGGTTGAAGCGTGAGTGGGTGTTTTTACGTGGGTCAGAATTCATATATACAACTCCTAACATATACTTTTTTATGCAAGTAAAGAAGAATAGTGAAGATCATTGGCAAACTATCTCTTTATTTTAAGAATGTTATTTTAAACATTATATTACTATTCTCTCAATATTAGTACAGTCACTTCAAGAGTGTGGTTGTGGAAAAATAATATGAGTTGAAAGACAACTTCATAAGGTCTGATAGATACTAAGTTCTCTGAATCTCAGTTTCTTATGTCTGGTTCAAAGTATTGCTATGAGGAGTAAATAAAATGAAATATGAATTTTCAGTCTCTTCCATGGTATGGAACTAGTTTTTTATCTGTGGATAAGACAAAATTTTTTGAAGGATTTTGTAAGGGAGACAAAATCTACCAGTTTAGAACCTAGTACATTTCATGTCCAATTGCAGAGGCCATATATATCTGTACTGTGACTTGTTCTGGTAGGCATTTGATGATATATGCACAATTCTTAAAAGAAAAAAGGATGTGCCTGCAATGCATACTACTAATAGTATCTGTAAAGTCTTTGCAACTTGCAGTACCAACTTCCCACCCCATATCTTATTCCATTCAGAGACACAGAATTCCTCATTACTTGTTGTCAACAATGCAATCATTAACAGTGATATTTCTGCTGGCATTCAAGGTTCTAGCTTCTATTGAATGACTCATATATGAAATGTTTGGGTCTAGATCTAATGATTGGAAGCAGGAATCGACGAAAAGTAGAACTGCTCCAGATGAGGCTGGAAGATTTGAAAGATATATCTCTATGGGTCCTGAGTTGGTAAAATTAGGTTAAAAATTAAGAGATAGCTGTGAAGGAATCTCCCTTTAAAGAACATACTTTTGTGTTTTATTTGTGATGTTGTTACTGGTAGAAGCTGGGAAATATTTGACAATGTTTTCTCCATTTACCTAATATAATCCTCTGTTTACATTACTTTAGTTCCTTCCTTGAAATATTCTGGCTGGAGAGAGTATTAAGAGTACAGTGGTATATGAACAGGAGAGTCTATTCAACACCTTATGGTTTTGTTATTGTCTGTGCAGAGGAAAGCAACCTGTTTCAAGACATAAGGCCAAGAGTTCCAAATGGTAACCAGAGCCATAATGAACACAAGGAGTGTTTTTCATACATTACTGCTTTCAACCTTTATAAAAACACCACAACATTGATAATTTCATCTCTACTTTACAGATGTAAAACAGATACAGAGAAGTCAATTCCCTTACCAAGTACTAGTAAGTAGAAGATCCAGGTTTTTGACTCCAAACTTCATAGTTTTAACCAGTACTCTTTATTATGGAGGAGTACAGTAGAATATGCCAGAATGAACATACAATTAGGAGGTGCAACTCCTAGGGGGGTAGTCAAGAAAAAAAATCTAGAAAAATAAATGGAAACATTAAGAAAGCTGTGTCATGCTTTACAAATAAGTTCATATCATTTAATTTTCAGTAATCTAGACATTTTGGTTGCTTAATTAAATTGGAGTTTTCAAAGCCTTTTCTTGACTAAGCTTATTAAGTACCATCCAAATGATGGTTTTCTCCTTCAGAGCCAAATTTAAATTTCTGTTTTGAAAATACTGATACTTAATCACAGCATTTATGTCTTTCTCTTCATCACGTTTCTTATGCCTTCATGACCTTTAAGATTTGAATGTTCATGTTTCTATAAATTTAATTGTGCCTACCTTTTGTTTTTATTTTTCCTTTCAAATGTTCAAAAGTTAGTTTTGAAAGTATAATTTGTAATTGAGATTATTCCTTAGGACACTTATGATTTTACCAATACAAAATCTTTAAAAGAAGTTTTACATTGATTGATACAGATATTTACTAATTTTCGAGTGTATGAATATCAGGCACAGTGTGATATGCTGGAGAAGAATAAGAAAATTACATATTTTCAAGAATTGTCAAAGAATAAGAAACAGATAATTAAGGCAACAATTACAATAGGTTGTGTTAATGCTCAGACAGAGACATTCATAGGATGATTTTTGTGTTGTCACAAATGTATTGAGTACACCTTTCCATGTTTATTGGATGCTATAAGTCATTTAATTAATCAAATGTTTTTTTGAGTTTTAAAACTAACACCACACAGGCTTGTTTCAGCCATTCTTGGATCATACTTTCTGAGTTTTGTTTTACCTTCTATATTCAGATGTCGTTTGGAAATGCTGAAAATGCTATGGAATGCAACATTTTATTATTTATAGGGATGCAACTGAGTGTTGTTTACTTCAAGGAAAAAATTAAAACACTTCTCTACTACTTTTAACTGTGTAATTGGGAAAGCAAAACTTATTTTATTCCTCATTTATAAAGTAGAAATTTTATAACTAAATTAACAAGTGATATAATATCTGCAATATGGTTAGCAAGATGATTTGTATATAGTAAGGAGAATTAATTTTAGTTTTTTATTGTTATTAATTTCTCTATGTTGTTTCCTACAAACAACACTAAGAAAAGTTTTTCAGACTTAAGCTTCAGAAAAAAATAAAAGTGTTTTCTTATAAAAAATAACAGAATACTGAGAGTTATCATTGACTACAATTTTCATTTAATTTTGTGCTAAAACCATGTATGAGCCCACTTTTTTTTTAAGATTTTATTTATTTATTTGACAGATAGAGATCACAAGCAGGTAGAAAGGCCGAGAGAGAGGAGGAAGCAGGCTCCCCACTGAGCAGAGAGCCCAATGCAGGGCTTGATCCCAGGACCCTGAGATCATGACCTGAGCTGAAGACAGAGGCTTAACCTACTGAGCCACCCAGGCGCCCCTTGAGCTCCACTTTCATAACTCAGAAGGATATGCTCTGGATCTTTTTTTTTTTTTTAATTTTTTTTAAATTTATTTTTTTTGTTTTCAGTATAACAGTATTCATTGTTTTTGCACCACACCCAGTGCTCCATGCAATCCGTGCCCTCTATAATACCCACCACCTGGTACACCGACCTCCCACCCCCCCCCCGCCCCTTCAAAACCCTCAGATTGTTTTTCAGAGTCCATAGTCTCTCATGGTTCACCTCCCCTTCCTTCAGCGGATGAATGGATAAGGAAGATGTGGTCTATATACACTATGGAGCATTATGCTCTGCATATCTTTTTAGGTTTTTCTTTGGTCCTGACCTACACATTTGTTCACAGTTTGTATCTGTTGCATTTCATTATTTTATTGTATGCATGCTTACAAACTGATTAATCCTTTGTAGAATTAGAGAGGTATAGATATATGCACATATGCATTTATTATAACATTGCTCTGGAAGAACTGAACATTTCAGAGACAGGATTCAAACAAATTTCTATTATGTTATCTAATTAGTATTCTTGATATAAGGGGCAGATCCAATGAAAGCTGAACTTTCATTTCTCTGAAATTAGTGAATCATCAACATCCTTAACCTCCCCAACAAATTTAAATTGATGTAAGAAAATAAGTAGTTAGATAAATGTGTGCACAGTATTTCATTTTAAAGTGTAGCAGATAATTTTCTCTTATAGAGAGATGAAATTTTGTTTTCTTAAAAAAAAACACAAAGATTTATAGTTACTATTATGAGAGAAAATCTAGAATATAAAGAAATTATTTTACCTCACTTCGTCTTTTAAACTATCTTGCATATTCATGTTGTAATCATACTTTTAAAATACTGGTTTTATTATTTTAACATCTTCCTCAGAAATATACAGAGGCTTTTGAAATTCTCAAGCAAATACAAAATAAACATGCCTACCAAATATTATTTCTACTATGGCTGAAGATTTAGTTATATATTAACTGTTGAAAATATGCCCTCCATTTAAATCATAAAAGTCTACTTGCCGTTGACTATACATCTCATACTGATTCCTGCTTCTGAGGCCTCTGGCAGCCATTCTGCCTTATTTGCACTCTTAGATCCTTTTCCTTCACTACAGAACAGAGTTTCAAAATACTTGTTTAAAAAGCTCACCAGCAACTTTTCCTGAAAAGTCTCACCCAACTCTAAAATTTATTTCACTGAGCATTACTCAAAACCCTATCTTGTCATTTTAGAATACAGTGTTCTTTCTCTTACTATCAGTCTCCTGGAGCATTTAAATTGGGGCCCTCACAAAAAGGAAGCAATATTTATTGACTGCCTATTATTCACCAGTTATTACGCTAGGCAGTCTAAGGTACTATTACTGTTTCTATCTTAATGCCTCCCACAGATAATGCATTTCGGTTACTTTGACTAATTATTATGTAAGGGTAGTTATCTCTATTGCTCTAATTAACAAACAGATACTTAAAAAAAAAATTCTCAGATATAGATACAATCCACTGACCTTCTCTGCTAGATGCTGATACAGATGTCATGTACGTGCTCTGCATATAAGTTCTTTATCTTCCCCTAACTCAGACAGATCACCTTTCAATGGTACCTTAACAATCTTGTAATCAACATAATTTTGGTCCATAAATTGGTCTAAGTGTCTAAAATCAATATTTTTTCATAATTCATTAAGATTGTTGATTTTAAAAGGTCTCTAACTTCATTAAATGGCCTATGGTGTGGGAGATTAGTGATAGCATTTATATCCATTAAAAAACAACAAAAAGTGTATTATTAATTTAAATTTTTTTCAAATATTATTTAGAGCATGGGGTAAAGAGGTGCTAATTAAGGGTCTCTTGAAGACTGTACAGTATAACTTTAATTCCAGGAAAGCAAGGATTGCATAAGTGGATCTACTTGATAGTCAAAATCGAGGCATTGGAGCAGTATGTCCGTGAACTTGACCTTAAAGAATTATTTTCATTTTTCTGCATTGCATACCCAATCAAAGGAAACTACAAGATACAGCTTCATTAAAACTGGTGCTTTATTTTTTATACTTACTCTCAAGAACATTGTGTACTAACATTGCTTGCAAAGCCCTATTTTGGAATTAGTTTTTAGATAGTTGGAGGATTGTTTTAGAACAGATAATAAAACATGTAACTAATCATATTTTTATTTCTTGATTGCTAAAATCTTCAAAATCCATATATATCTATTGACCTTTTTAGGCTGTTTTTAATCCAAGATATGCTATATTTACATTTATTTTAGCTATAATTTCTATGTACATTTTTATAACTTTACTCTATTTCAAATGAATTTCTTCAATAATAAGCTGTATAACAAGTAAGTATCACTAAAAATAATAATAAAGTTTCTGTGTTATTTGGCTTAATGTACATTTTATGTGTCCGGGGGAAAAATAAATGAGAACAACACTGTAGTTCTTTTATTTATTTATTTATTTTACAACATTGCAGTTCTATGCCAATATTTATTAGTAACATTAATGACAGGATACTTAACATTACCTTGACTCCCTTATTGTCAGATGATTAAGTTAGCATTGACCTTTTACTTCAGGCCTAAGTATTAACTCCTATTAAACCATTACTAACAATCATTAAAAATTTTAAAAATATAACTGACAGGGGTGCCTGGGTGGCTCAGTGGGTTAAGCCTCTGCTTTAGGCTCAGGTCATAAGCTCAGGGTCCTGGGATGGAGCCCTGCCTGCCTCTGTGCCTACTTGTGATCTATCTCTCTCTGTCAAATAAATAAATAAAATTTAAAAAATATACATAACTGACAATATGAACACTGAAAGAAATTTAATTTCATGTAACTTTCTATGAAATACTGAAATATGCATGTGGATTTTTAAAATACTTCGATATGCTATAATCAACTCCAAGTTTCAAGATATTAGAGTTTCTCCTGATAATGCTGTTCATATTTAGGGATTGCTATTAAAAGTCTCACCATTTGGTTGTGGTACCAAAGAAAGATTATCAGAAAAATGAGGATAATGTCTCCATCACAATGTAACAAATTACTCCAATATTTAACAGCATAATAGAATAAATGTTTATTATCTAACAGCTTCAATGGGTCAGATTGACTTAATGAAGTGGTCCTGGCTCATGGTTTCTCATGAGATTGAAATCAAGATATTGCAAAATATAGCTAGGGATTCAGGGTTTGACTAAGGCTAAAACTTTGTTTCCATGACAGATCCTTTACTTGGGCTTGGCCACTTGAAACTCTCCATAGAGTTGCTTCAAAGTCCTCATGGCACGGCAGATAGCTTTTCCCTAACTGAATGGTGACAGGTGAAGACAGACACAGAGACATAGAAAGGAGACAAATTCTATTGGTTGCAGGAAGCAACACTGTAATAACATGAAAGGAGATATACAAAGGCATGAATTATAGAAGGCAAACTTTATTGGGGAGTACCCTGGAGGCTGGCAAGAAAGAAAATGGATTTTTGATTTTCCTCATGCATCATACTGAATGATTGTTCGCAATCTATAGATTCTGTAGGATATTTAAAATGCAAGTGGATTGAATGGCTAAAATTAGCAACATAAGAAACAACAGGTGTTGGTGAGGATGTGGAAAAAGGGGATATCTCTTATGTTCTTGGGAATGCAAAATAATACAGTCACTGTGGAAAACAATATGAAGTTTCCTCAAAAAGTTAAAAATAGAATTAGCCTATGAGCCAGCAATTGTACTACTAGGTATTTATGCAAAGAATACAAAAATGTCAATTTGAAGGATACATGAACCCCAGTGTTTATAGCAGCATTGTGTAAAACAGCTGTATTACAGAAATACCCATTGACTGATGAATGGATAAAGAAGAGATGAGATATCAATATATCTGTGTGTGTGTATATCTATCTATCTCTCTAAATATCTATATATGTATATATCTATATGTATCTATATATCTATATCTATATGTGTGTGTATATCATGGAATATTACTCAACCTTGAAAAAGAATGAAATCTTGCCATTTACAATGACACAGATAGAGCTAGAGTGTATTATGCTAAATGAAGTCGGTCAGAGAAAGACAAATACTATTTGATTTTACTCACATGTAGAATTAAAAAAAAAATGATCACAGGAGGAAAAAGAGAGAGGAAAACCAAGAAACAGATTCTTAACTATAGAGAACAAATTAATGATAACCAGAGGGGAAGTGAATGGGGGGATGGGTGAACTAGGGGATGGATATTAAGATTGTACTTGTGATGAGCACCAAGTGTTGTACAAATGTGTCGTATCACTAAATTGTATACCTGAAACTAATATTACACTGTATATTAACTAACTGTAATTTATCTTTTAGGGATTTTGTTTACTTATTTGAGATAAAGAGAACACAGGGGGAAAGTTAGAGGGACAAGCAGACTCCCCACCAAGTAGAGAGCCCAATGGGGGGTTCAATTCAAGGACCCTGAGATCATGACCCCACCCAAAGGCAGAAGCTTAACTGACTGAGTCACCCAGAAGCCCTTTGATGATTCATTTTCAGTGAAGATAATTCTAGGGAGGTACTGACAAAGACTTGGAAGAACATCGACCTTGGAATCAGAGAAACCAGATTTATATCTTGATTTTGTTATATATCAATTCTCTTCCCAGGGTAGGTTATTGAATATCTCAACTTCACTTTCCCTCTTTTTTTAAAAAAATATTTTATCAACTTTACTTTCTGTGTATGTAAAATTGCTCTTTTGCATATATAAAATTGATTACAAATCTTTTAAATGGAAACATTGACTCCATGTTAAGGAAGGGAACCAATAACCTCTCATATTCTTCTAGGATCATAAGGAAGAAATTATTCCAGATAAAAAGTCAAGCTGTATATTTCCATTACAATTTTCAAAAAGCCAGTGCAAATTGGGACCAAGAATTGAGTCAGAATTTAGATCTATAAATGTAAATTTCTCTTCTCTACTTGCACGTTTAGAATTACAAAAATATCTCACTTCAAAGATTTAGCTTTCAGGGTCTGGAGATATTTTATTCTGTCAAAATTCCCTCTTCTCCCTGTATTTTCAATTTTTTTCTCTTTATTGATGCTTACATTCCATTAGATCAAAATATATCCAAATGTTCACCATTGAAAATAAACAAAACGGCTCTCTCTTGAAATATGATCCCCTGTCAATCTTGCTGTATCTCTCTCATTGTTTCCTTAGTGCAGTTTAATGAATAATTGGTCTACCTTCAATATCTCAGTTTTGTTTCCATGTGCTTTTGTCTCTTCATCTCACAAAATTTACAGTTGCCTCAATATTTACAGACACCTTTTAGTCATTATGCCCCAATAATGGGTCCGTGATTAAAGGAGCGAGACTGATACAAAGCGAAGGTCAAGCAAAGCTTTATTTTGCGCCAACCATCAAGAATCTAACTGAACGTTCGGGGCCGCACCTCTTACAAGAGAGGGCGACCCTTCTCTGTTTCACAGACTAGCTTTTAAGGGCAAAGGCCATGCGGTCGGGCCTGGCCATGCACAGGTGGCCAATGAGATTGTAACACACACAGGAAACTCCACAGTGATGCTACGTGACCAGTTGAGTTACAATTTACCCTAGTAGACATTTGAACCAGCCTATTACACCTTGATTGGGACTGGTGCCCAAAATGCTCCCAAAGGGCGGGCCCATACTCCTTGGTAACCAGGGAGACAGTATGCATCCCCCCACTGATAGAATGTCTCCACCTGGCCTGACCTACCTTTGTATCTGGGCTTTGTTACCTAAAGCCGGTTTATCCTCTGGGGGAAGGGGAGCAGGCACAGTTTCTAAATAGGTCCTTAAAGTCATAAAGTCCAAAGAAAAAATTCCTAATATATTAAGTATTTGACACTGTGTACCACTCTTTCCTACCACTCTTTCCTACCTACCTTCAATACTAGTTTGTTTAGCTTGCAGGATGCATTTCCATTTCTTTTCCTGCTTTTCTAACTCCTGTTGTTCTGTTGCACATATTTGTGTTTCTCTGGTTTCTGCCTTCAGTGCTTTTCTTTGTAACAACTTCAGCATGCCCTGGACTTCAATATCCCTTATACTGTCATAATTAACACTATGGATATTCCCAAAAGCAGAACACTCTTTTAAGCTCGAACTCCATGTACCTAATGTTCTAAAGGATGATTCAATCTGTGTGTGAAATACGCACCTCAGGTTCATAATGATACAAATTTAAATCACCCTTTCCTCAGATCAGTAGATTTTTCTCCATTCGGAAAATTGTTTATATATGTAGGTAGTCTCCATAGCCAGAAGCCAAAATTTGATATGTTTATTTATTCCATAACCCTTATCTATTTATTCATTTATTTAGTTTTCCAAAGCATATTTTTTGGCCACCCGATTTATGCTAGCTACTGTTTTAGGTGCTGAGGATAAACAAGGTAAACAATAACTTTTCTCTCAAATGCTTATGATCTCTGGGAAGGTGATAAACAATGAAAAAGTAATAAATAAAGAATATGGTTTTAGATAATGGAAAGTAACAAAGAATGTTAAGCATAGAGGGGGAAAAGGAAATATTTATGATTATATTTAGTTGCATAAAAAGAAAACCTAAAATAATAGTGACTTAGTATTCAGATTTATTTCACTCTTATTGTAGGGAAACTCTCCTTGTAGGCAGTCCAGGCCTTATATAATGGCATCATTTTCTTTAGGTACCTCTTAGTCACTTTCCTCTACAAGCCTTATATACAGCTTCTTTATAGACTGAATGTTTGTCTCCCCAAAATTCATATGTTGAAACCCTACCCCTACATGTGATGGTACAATAAGGTGGGGCCTTTGGGAGGTAATCTGGATTAGAAAAGGTCATGAGGGTGGAGCCCTCATGACAGAATTAGTGTCCTTATGGGGGTCATGAGAGAGCATGCTTCTTATCTCTGCTCTCAGCCTTGTGAGGATACATGGTAGTCACAACCCAGAAGAGGTTTCTCACAAGAACCCAGCCAGCCTGACATTCAGTTCTCAGACTTTCAGGCTCTAGAACAATAAAAATAAATTTCCATTGTTTGTAAACCACCCAGTCGATGGTGGTTTGTTACAGCAGCCTGAGCTGACCCAGTAAGCTTCCAACTCCAGGTCATTTCTGATTCATGAAGGCACCTGGGACTGAAGTCATTGAGTCCAAACCAAGTTGCAGGACAGCAGAAAACAGAAAGCATGGAAGAGAGAGAGAAAATAAATAAATAAATAATAAAGAGACACACACTAAAATAGTTTATAGCTTTCACAAGTATTTGCCGAAAATCACGCTTTTTTCAGGCTACTGTGTTACTCCAAACAAAATTGCATTATGTTATTGCATGGGGAAAGGATTTGGGGTAAACAGATGTTTCTAATTCAGGTGGCTATTAGTTAGCATTAACAAGGAGGGCATTTCTGACAGAGTAGAATCTTAGCACATATTTTTGATCATCCCATACTACTGATTTCATCCCCTTACTAAGCCATTGGAATCTGTTTTTTAGTCTCTATTCCCATTGCTCCTGCCCTGTGTTAATAAAAGTTTTCCAACTCCTCCTCTCTCTTGTAGCCTCGTTTCCCTAAGGAGACTCATGCCTCCAGTCTGATCACCCACAAAATCAATTCTCCAACATACATCCCTAGAGTTTTTAGAATTACAAATCCTATACTTGAACTTTCCTAATTAAAATCTTTTAATGTTTTTCACTGACTCAAGGTAGTAGCCACAGAAATCTTTCTTGAGGAGCTCCCTGACCACCCAATATTTTACTCTTCTCTTTCTTCCATTAAACTCTAATTTCTGGGCATGAATAATGACTTTAAAAAATTGAGTTTTTCTTATCATTCTATCTGAGGTCATTGGTTCTCTTCCAAATATATCCTTGCCCATCCAGTCATGTTTAGAAAAGGCAGACACATTTATCCTTCACCATTCATTTGACTGTTTTTTTCTTCTTTTTTTAAAAATTTATTTATTTTCAGAAAAACAGTATTTATTATTTTTTCACCACACCCAGTGCTCCATGCAATCTGTGCCCTCTCGCATACCCACCACCTGGTACCCCAAACTCCCACCCCACTGCCACTTCAAACCCCTCAGATTGTTTTTCAAAGTCCATAGTCTCTCATGATTCACCTCCCCTTCCAATTTACCCCAGCTCCCTTCTCCTCTCTAACACCCCTTGTCCTCCATGATATTTGTTATGCTCCACAAATAAGTAAAACCATATGATAATTGACTCTCTCTGCTTGACTTATTTCACTCAGCATAATCTCTTCCAGTCCTGTCCATGTTGCTACAAAAGTTGAGTATTCGTCCTTTCTGAAGGAGGCATAATACTCCATAGTGTATATGGACCACATCTTCCTTATCCATTCGTCCATCGTAGGGCATCTTGGTTCTTTCCATAGTTTGGCAACCGTGGCCATTGCTGCTATAAACATTGGGGTACAGATGGCCCTTCTTTTCACTACATCTGTATCTTTGGGGTAAATACCCAGGAATGCAATGGCAGG
This sequence comes from Mustela erminea, assembly GCF_009829155.1. Lineage (NCBI taxonomy): Eukaryota > Metazoa > Chordata > Mammalia > Carnivora > Mustelidae > Mustela > Mustela erminea. The sequence goes on along the minus strand of NC_045615.1, from coordinate 124,404,126 downwards.
GTCATAGGGAAGTTCTATTTTTAATTTCTTGAGGAATCTCCACACTGTTCTCCAAAGAGGCTGCACCACCTTGCATTCCCACCAACAGTGTAAGAGGGTTCCCCTTTCTCCACATCCTCTCCAACACATGTTGTTTCCTGTTTTGTTAATTTTGGCCATTCTAACTGGTGTAAGGTGGTATCTCAATGTGGTTTTAATTTGAAGCTCTTCCTGAATATCACACTTTTACAGCATGCTCCTATCTTTAAACATACAAACCATTTCTGAGGCTCCAACACTTACAATAATTGTCAATTTTTATTGTCCAAACAACTGATCTTCCATGATAAACTGTGAGCTATTTGATAGTAGGGATTGGAGTTTTATTCGTGGATCCAATAGCCTCTTTTTGAGACAAGCACATTTGAGATACTCAGTAAGGTTTTGCTGAGTAAATTAAATTCAATAGATTCCTAGACTGAAAATGTTACAGTCATCTCTGCTACTGCTCAAACCTTATTTCTGGCATAATTTTCTATTTATGTTATCTCTGCAGTTTCTCTCTTATCCACTCCTTTCATTAATTCGCACTTCACTTGTCCATTTCCAGCCATTTTCACCACACATCTGAATCATTGCAATATTATAAATGAATCCCCTTCTTTTATTCTTTCACCTTTTGTTTGTTTATTTGTTTCTCATGCCCATGACTCAACATAGATTTTAACATATCATGGTACAGCACAGAACTCACAACTTTTCAAAAATCAGTTATATTCTCTCTTCCCAGGTTTGTATTTTACTCTCACCTCTGCTACTTCCACCTACCTTTTGGTCTTTGTACAAAGGGATACCTCTAGGAAGAAGGCATCACTGAGCTGAGGCATTCTGTCAGATATGTCAATTTTGTGGATGGTGTATATACTTTGGGGATGTGAATGAGGCCAGTGGCACATAGAGCAGATGACCCAGAAGACCCTGAAAATTTCATGGGAGACTGAACTATCAGGTAGACATGACAGGCTGGTTCCAGCAATGTATTTTTCCACTGAGGCTTTAACTTGGGAGGAACTAGGGGAGGAGGGCAGAGGTTTCAATTTTCAAAGTGAATTCTGGGTTTGCTCTCTAATGCTAGCCTAAGATAAGGAACCCAAGTTGGGGACAGAGAAGGGGAAAGGTAAAAAAATAATTTAACAGATTGATTAAAAAGTGTTTTTCTCCCCTTAGGCACATTGCAAAGTGTTTCCTTAGTGTAAAATAATGTTACTTTAATTTCTTCCACATATTATTTTATAAGAATCCAATGAAGCACATAACTATACCCCTACAACCTTAATTTTATTAATCCTCTGGCAGCATTGTATTACATCAAAAGCATATGAAACTACAAGGGACTTTTTTGTAGGGTCTACTTTCATGTATTATGGCATGTGTGAAACAAAATGCTTTCCTAGTAAAAGATATCCACAAGAATCTAAAAGATCATGCACCTGATTTTTCTTTCTCGGTAGCAGAGTGTGCTTTGCATTGTGAACAGGAGGAAAAAAAAAAAAAAACATTTTTTTTTTCATTCTCTCTAGAGCTTTTGCTTCAGCCCAAAGCGACAAAACATCATCTGTCTCTCCTAAAGTGTCTGAGTGATAAAAATGCTCAAAATTGTACCCCTCCTTCAAAATCAAAATTAAATATTACCTCCTTCATGGACCTGTCCTCAATTTCATCAGCTAAACTAATCTCACCTATTACTGTGGTCCCAAAACATTGGGTTTGTACATCACACTGAAAATTTATCAATGATGGTGTTTAGAGCTTTGTTCAGGAAAAAAAAAAAAAAAAGAAGAAAGCAAAAAAAAAGAAAAACAAACAAACAAGCAAAAAACTTAACTCAAAACTTACCTCAAACTTAACTTCCACCAAACTCAGTGCAGTGTCTTGCACACAGCATTTGCATGGAGGCCATGCTCTGCTGGTTAAATGCCTGGGATCTGATTGACTGAAGTTCATTGCTGATTCTGCTCTTCCCTAGCTGTGTGGCTTTAGGCAAATCACTTAAACTTTCTGTTCTCCGAGTTCTTTTATCTTTAAAATTGAGATATATAGACACGTTGAATGAGATTGTTGTAAGCTAAAAATGAGATAAATTAATAAAACTAACAGTTTTGTGTGCTTAATAAGTAGTCCATAAAAATGACTCATTGCCATTACATACTGAGCGAATAGATATAACCTTTAGGGCACTGAATTTAAATATGCCTCCTTTTTATCTTCTTCTTCTTCTTCTTCATTTTTTTTTTAATCTGTTAAGACTAAAATCACGGCTCAGTTTGTTTTTTGTTTTTTGTTTTTTTTTTTAAGTTTTAATTCCATAGTTAATACGCAGTGCAATATTAGTTTTAGGTGTATAATATAGTGACTTAACAATTCCATACATCACTGTGTTCATCACAACGTTCACTCCTTGGGGCACCTGTGTGGCTCCGTAGGTTACGCAGCCAACTCTTGATTTCAGCTCCGGTCATGACTCACTTGTGAAATCAAGCCTGGTGTAGGACTCCAGCTCAGGATGGAGTCCTCTTAAGACAGTCTGTCTCCTTCCCCTTCTGCTGCTCCTACTGTTCATATGTGCACACTCGTGCACCCCCTCACTGTCTCAAATAAATAAATAAAATCTTAAAAAAAATAAAATAAAAACAAAGTGTACTCCTTAATCCCCATTATCTATTTCACCCGTTTGCTACTCATGTCACCTCTGGTAACTTAGTTTGTTTTCTATAGTTAAGAGTCGGTTTCCTGCTTTGTTTCTCCCTCTCTTCTTCTTTTTTTTTTTTTTCTCTAAGGCTTAGTTTATTAAAAAAAAAAAAATGATGCTGCTACTATTAATTGTTCTATTTTCACTCAGCTCCTTTAATATGTATAACACAGGCCACCCAACAAGCATATAGTTATGAACTGCTTTTCTCCATGCTGTATTAGGCTTTCACCACTTCCTGAATAGCCCGATACAAGTTCTATGACTAATGATAAACTCATACACAAAGGGAATTGACCTGAGGACTATACCAGGCAAACTTAATTGCTACTTGGCAGTTGGACAGAAAATAATATAAGGAAATTTGAGTTTGGCTGCTTCCCACTTCCTCTTCTTTCCCCTTGGTCTTCGTCATCTTCATAACTTTATGCCACATGTCTTCCAGTTTGGAAAATGGTGGGTTTTTTTTGTTTGTGTGTTTTGTTTTGTTTTGTTTTTCAATTAACGGTGTGATCACACTTAAAGATTTTCCCTCTCTCCTTTATGTTAGGAAGTACCTATAACATAATAGCATCTCCAAGTTAGAAGGAATTTTATAGTTCAAGTCTTACCTAATACCTGGTTTCCTGGGAGGGAAGACTCCACCGTCTATCAGCTCATTCCCGTTTAAATTTCAATTGCTAGACTATTTCTGCTTGGATTGAACTTACATTTGTTTCCTAAAGCAAATATACATATCTATTTGACCTGTATTTCTCTCCCCAATACACACACATGCACACACACACACACACACACACATATGTTTTTTGCACTTTAGAGTCATGTAGAATATAAGGTTAATCCTCCATAACATGTTAAAACTCAAGATATTTGAAGATAGTTCTTAGGTTCCTCCTCAGTTTTCTTGTCTTCACGTTGTGCAAAAAATTAATGACGGTGCTTCATGAATACAAGCCTAGTACTTTCCTTTGAATGTCTAGGAATAAATTAAGAATTCTATAAAAGGACTGCACTTGAAGTGTATATAATTCTCCATATGTAACATGGTCGTGAGACGTAGCCTGGGATGATTATCATCATTGCTTTAGACAGTCTGTTTCAATTAATGCAGCCTAGGCAAATTTGTCATTATCTTTATTTTCTCTGTTTATTTGTTTTAGCACTTTTATTGTTTGTTTAGGTGATTCATATTGTGTATATAATCAAAATATTAGGTTGTTTCCTCTAATTGCATTGCTATATTTCACCAACCATTTCAAAACTTAAAAGCTTAAAATAGCAGATTTTCATTTATCTCACAATTTTGTGTTGGCTAAACAGTTCACCTAGTCTAGTCTAAGCCAGCTTAGCTGCTCATTTGTGGTCTCATTCACAGGCTGTGATTAGCTGGTGGGTTGGGTGATAGTTGGAGGAACGAGCATGGCTTCATTCATATGTCAGGCGGTGGCTGGATTAAGAACCAGTGCAGCAGAAGGCTGTAGGCCTCATGTTTCACATCAGGCTTCATTTCTACATCTAGCTGTCAGAATTCCAAAATTAGTAAGAGTGGCAGTTGCCCAACCTCTGAGACCTAGGCTCACAATTGTCACAGCATCACTGTCTTCACATTTAATTAGTTAGAGCAAATAATAAGGCAAGTCCACCTTTACAGCTTTAATGTTTTTTACCTCTTTGATGGAAGGGACTGCAAAGCAATGTGGTTCTTTTGTAAACTAATATAATTAGTATCTTATGATTTCACAAACATTATGAGTGCCTAAGACAAAAGTGTTAAATTTTTAAAATTTTTTATGTTTTTAAAGAGTTTGTTTATTTATTTTGGAGAGAGAAAGAATGAAAGGGTGGGCTAGGAACAGAGGGAAAGGGACAAATGGCCTCTGCACTGAGCTTGGAGATTGATGTGGGGCCCGATCCCATGACTCTGAGATCACGCCCTGAGCTGAAATCAAGAGTCACTTCCTTAACCAACTGAGCCAACCAGGCACCCAAGACAAAGGTTTCAAATAAAGACAAGTGTAATTATTTCAGCTTAAAAATATTTTATATTTCCGGGGCGCCTGGGTGGCTCAGTGGGTTAAAGCCTCTGCCTTCGGCTCAGGTCATGATCCCAGAGTCCTGGGATCGAGCCCCACATCGGGCTCTCTGCTCAGCAGGGAGCCTGCTTCCTCCTCTCTCTCTGCCTGCTTCTCTGCCTGCTTGTGATCTTTGTCTGTCAAATAAATAAATAAAATCTTTAAAAAAATATATTTTATATTTCCATTTTTGCCATGTGTCAAGATTTTCCTCTATGGCATATACCTTATAATTTATCCAACCATGACACACATATGATTACTATAGTTGTTTAAGAAAAAAGAGTTCTAAGCCTGCCATTGGAGACCTTCATCTGAATTGATATTAACCTTTTTAATGAGATTGATTGTTCAAATAATTACCAGTCATTTAACATATATTCTCTCCTATTCTATTTTCATTTTTCACAAATATTCCTTAAATGTTTATATCGTGTATTTCTCTGAATGCAAAAAATGATACACACACACACACACGTGTGTATATATATGTTTCTGTGCGTGTGTGTGGTTTTTGTGTGTGTGTATTTTAGTCCATTTCTTTTTTTTAAGATTATTTCTTTATTTGACAGAGAGAAAGTGAGAAGCAAAGCTCACAAACAGGGAAAGTGCAGAGGGAGAGAAAGAAGCAGGCTCCTTGCTGAGCAGGGAGACTGACATGGAGCTTGATTCCAGGACCCTGGGATCATGACTTGAGCCAAAGGCAGACACTTAATGATTGAGCCCCCCACGTTCCCAGTAAATTAATTTCTGAATTCTTATTCTCTCTCTCTCTCTCCTTTTTTCCCCAAATTGTAAATTCAATATCACACTTCAATTACAAAATTCTTGGGCTCTCTCATTTTTTTTTGTTCTGTTCACATTTTCTCTTTGACCTTGTGTTTTTTGTTATTGTTGTTGTTTGTTTGTTTGTTTGTTTTTTCTTTAAGTAGACTCCACACTCAGCATGGAGCCCAACATGAGGCTTGAACTCAGCAACCTGAGATTGAGACCTGAGTTGCTATCAAGAATTGGATGCTTAACCAACTAAACCACCCAGGTGCCCTGACCTTTCGCTTTTGTGAAGTCCTTTGGTTTCTATTTTCTTCTAATCTCTCCATACTTCTCCCATCGTTCTTTCCTATTCAGTTTATAATACTATGAATTCATAATTACTCCCTGTATTACTACCTAACAGTCCTTGAGAGCTTAGCACAAGGCAGGCACTATTGTACATGCTTTATGCATATCAAGTATTCACAGCAATCCTATGAGGCCGCTGCTGTCATTATTTTATTTTGTGTATGAAGAAGCTAAGGTCCAGGGAAGTTTCTGGGATCAGTCCTATGGTAAGATGTAATGGCTTTCTCATGTTCCATTATTTAAATCACTCCATTGCCAGTGTTCTTATTTGTCATCTTGTCCTTCCCTCTCCTTCACTGACACAGCATTCCATAGAAAAATTATGAAAAAAGCTAATTTCTTCTTCCCCACCTCTCAGGGACTCATTCTGGATAATCATCCTAAAACTATACAGACTGATTTCAAGTCTAGAAGACTATATCCTCCTGTGGAGACTCAACAAGGGAAGAATCTGCTTTTAAGTACATTCAGGTTGTTGGCATCTTTATGGTTATAAAACTGAGTTACCAGTTTTCTTGCTTAGTATCTACCAGAAATAATTCAGCTGCTAAAGGCCACTCTGTGGTCCTAGCCATGTGAACATCTTTCACTGATAGTGATAAAATGGTTGTTTGCTTCTTCAAGACCAATAAGAAAACCCTCCCAGGAGTATCAGAACTCTTCTTTCAGGAAGAACCCAAACCATTCAGAGGTTTGAAAGGGTTCATTGGATCAGGCCTATCCAGGATAATCTCTCTTTTGATCCCTCAAAAGCCTTTGGGGACTTAAGTATATATTCAAATCCTTTCTTTTGTCATATAGCGTAACCTAATCATGAGAACAAAATTAATCATATTCACAGACCTGCCCACACTCAAGGGGAGAGAACTAAATACTGGGCTCATGCACTAGGAGGCCAGGTCAGAATTCTACCTCTTCCGTCCATTTTTTTCCCCATAATAGTTTATCGTGTGGTTATCTTCTAATTTCTTCTTCCTATAAGACCACTTGAGCCATAGCTCTCATAGATAATGTTATATCTTAGGAACAAAGAGATAGAAGCCAGCAAATGGGATCTTTTTATTTTCAAAAATGAGTCTCTACACTCATTCTTACCTTTTTTTCAGGGAAAGAGGTATCATTCATGCTTTCTATGCTTAATCTTTTTCTTATAATCTGGATCCTTTTGAATCCTAATTTTGATTATAATTTGTATTGATTTAAATGTTTTTTATTTTCTGGTATCCAAAGCTTTCTTCTCTGCAAAAACATCTACTTTACATAGTGTTCCTCAATGATTATGATTATGATTATTATATTACTAGCCCTTTAAGGAAACTTTTGAGACTTTTTTATCCTAATTCTATCCATGAAATTGAATACCACAGGTACACTCTATGCCTGTTGTTGTACTATATACATCTTAATGCTTTTTATACCAAAAGAATAAGATTGTTTTCATTTCCACTCCTCCTCCACAAACTAATTTTACCCCTTGTGGCTGATACTGTCTCTGCCAAGAATACACTATGGCTACCTTGACTTTTTTAGCTACTACCCAATCTCCCTTCTCTTTCTGATAAAAATACTTGAAATACTAAGGTCTGACCTTCCATCTAGCTCATTACTCCCTGTGATTTAACTTTTGCCCTTACCATTTTGTTGAATTTTTCACAACGATCAACACTGTCTTACACTTTGCTTAATCTAATAGATACATTTTAGACTTTACCATACTTGAACTCCTTTCGACATTTACAACTGTTGATCTTTTCTTTTCTGCTTGAAAATCTATCCTTCCTTGTCCTCCAGAAAAGCAATATTTCCTCTGTGACCTCTTTCAATCTTCTCTGTGGAATGTTTTTCTCTGTCTCTTAATGTTCCATTTTAAACTTTTTTTTTTCTTTTTACTTTAAACACGTTATGAATTATATCATCCCAGGCCTTCAACTATCACCTCTATGCTGATAATGAAATTTAAAATCTCCAGTCTACATTTATCTCCGGAGCTCCAGATGTGTTCACCTTCCTGATTTTCATGGTCCACAAATACTTCAGACCCCACATTCATATCTCAGCTGTTGGTTTCTGCTACACAGTCTGTTTTAACAAATGATATTATTTTCAACCTAACTAATAGGACAAAACCTGAAGATCTTCCTCCTTGACTATTCTCTCCTTTCAGTCACCATGAATATCTATTTTTAAGAAGATAAAATAAATTAATACTATCTTATTCTGATCCTTATTCTGAATCATTTGAATCAAAGCATCCATATCAATCAATTGATAGAGATTCTGTCTCCAAAACAGATATCCTCTAGGACATCATTTGTACTGTACGCAGAGTGTTATTTTAAAATATAAATCTGATCATGTTACTATTTTGCTTAAAACTATTCAATGATGTTAGTGGATTCAGAATAAAACACAACATTGTTTATGACTTAACTCTCTTGCCTGTCCTAAAACTCAGGTCAGTAAAAACTATATTATAGAGGGCACGGATTGCATGGAGCACTGGGTGTGGTGCAAAAATAATGAATACTGTTATGCTGAAAATAAATAAAAAATAAAAAAATTAAAAGAAACAACTATATTATTGAGGATTTTTAATACAGTGAACTCAGCTGTTATTTAGAACTTTCAACTAACAAGGGAAATCAGTTAATTCACTGTGATTCTATCTCATTAGTGCTTATTTTCTGCTATTTTATTATTTTTAGTTTGTCCCATGAAAGTAAATCCTGTCTGATAAGCCCAGCTTAAAATTCCTTCACCTGTCTTTTCAGCAGGGTTGAGTATAAGTTCTAGGGATGTATTTTGCTTCATGACATGAGGAAGAGTCAATATCTCAGGGTTAATCCTGGCCATGTATCCAAGCCAACATCACCAGTCTTAACAGTATCTTTGATTTTTTTTTTTTTTTTTAACTATACTCTCATCCTGGCTGCAAGGTCCAGGGACATGTATGTCCCTTGATGGTTCTCAAGGTCATCTCCATGTCCCTTAAACTCAGAAAATTTAAGGTGGAGGCTCAGAGGAACTCTGTAAGGTGAATTCAGGCCTATAAAGTTGTCTCATACAACATACTGTTCTTTCTGACATACTCTTGTGTGTTAAGGTGCCTCAGTGTTTTTAGTAAGAGGGTTAATTCATTCTAAAATCCTAGTTGAGAAGCAGGATATAGATCTGTCTACTCTCAGATACAAATATTTATATATATTTTTGTACTATGTCCCTTTAAAATTAGTGTTGGCATCTTGTTCCACACAGTTTCTTATCAAATCACCATCATCTGTTAACCCACTTGATCCACTTGAACTCTATCTCTGAATTCCTTTACCTCCCCTGTGCCCAATATCAGAAGTTTAGGGGTGTGTGTGATTTGGATAAACTTGTGACTCATTTTTCAGGATAAACAGTGTATGAACTTAGCTTCCACTTTATTTGCCATGTGTCATACCCTGCTGTTTGGGAGCAGCCAGGGACATGAGCACTTCTTTAGGACCGACTACTTGTAGAAAGTAACTTTTCTTAATCACATAAATTATCACATTTACTTATAGACTCTGTTATCCCCACAGTCATCTTATGGTGAAATTGAAGAACTTTCAGTTACTAAGTGTGTCATGTTCTTTAGTGCTCCAGTACCTTTTATACATAATTTCTCTGTCCCCATATTTGATTGTTAAATAATTCATATGCATCTTTCAAAATACACCTCAGGGGTTACATAACTGAAGAAGCCTCCTTATATTTCCTATTTTTTGGCCTATAACTACTTAATTTAGGGATGTTTTGTGTATTAAATGAGACAATATATGTGGACTGCTTAGCCACGTGTTTCTGTTATATACTTAGCACTGAATAACATAACATAGATCCTCATAATTTTCAGTCTTCAATATTATTGGTTAAAGAGCCAATGCTAAATTGGGCAAATAATATTAAATGTTACCAATCTACACTCCAAATCTGTGAAAATCTTACATAAATTTGAAAGCCTGGCTCCCGTCCAATTTGTCTTCCGCCAGCTGGTCTCCAATGTTTCCTCTTTCCTTTGAAATTCCCTTGAAATTAATTTGTCCTTTTCTTATTATAAAATAATTTTACATCCCTTATTAGAACACTTAAGAGAATTTGCACTCTACTGACTGTGTTGCTTAAGTGTAGATCTACTTTTCCTTTTGTCTTCTTAATTTTTAGAAGTATAGAATGCAGGTCACAGCTTTTCTCATTCTCTGGACATGTACACATTTATATTGATTTTTTTTTTTAAGCTGAACTGCCTAGGAAGAGAAAGAATCCAAGTGGCAGCCTGGAAGATATAAATATGATGTGATCAATGGCAATCAGATATGACCCCCAACGACTCAGACTCTGTTTAACTCTACTCCTTGAGTATATACAGGTCTTGTATATATAATGAAATATTTCTCCAGTAATTATGTTACCTTTCATGAAAAATGGGCTTTTGCTCACATAATTAAGGTCACTAATTCATTGATCCTAGGTGCACTGAACTTAATCAGCAAGGCCTTAATATTAGGGACTCCTTCTAGTTTTGCTGGAGTAAGATGCTTTGTTGAGAGGGAACCATATGGCTAGGACCTGAGAGTGGACTTTAGGAATTGAGAATCCCCTGTCTTACAACCAAGAAGAAAATTGGAAACTTATTCCTACAACCTCAAGAAAAGTTTTGCCAACAACCTGAATGTGCTTCAAAGACCAAGCTGAGACTTAGTAGAGATTGTAGCTCCAGATGATAACCTTGATTTTAGCCTTTCAGAGTTGAGCAGAGGACCTAACAAACCTGTACCCGAATTCCTGACCCATAGAAACTGAGTAATATGGATTGTATGTTTGTGTTCCCTTTAAATCCATTTGTTGGGACTCTAGTCCCTAATGGGGTGATATTAGAAGGTGGGGTCTTTGAAGGGTAGTTAGGTTTAGGTGAGGGCATAAGTAGGGATCCCCTGATTGGTGTCATTAGGGGATGAAGAGACCCAAAATCTCTCTTCACCACGTCAGAATTCTGCAAGAAGTCATCTCTCTAAGGTCAAGGAAGAGGCCCTTTACCAGGAACTGAACTGGCCAGTACCTTGACCTTTGACCTCAAAGCCTCACGAACACTTACTGCTTAAGCCACCCAGTCTATGGTATACTTGTTATAGTAATCTGAACTGGCCAAGACAATGAAATAGGAATACATTTTTGTTGTTCCAAGCTTTCATGCTTGTGGTAAATTGTCACACACCAATACCAACTTAATAAGTTATTTTAAATAAATTAAGGTGCCTTGGTGGCTCAATTGGTTAAGCATCTGATTTCAGCTCAGGCCATGATCCCAAAGTCCTAGGATAGAGCCTTCACATCAGGGGGTCCCCACTCAGCAGGGAGTCTGTTTGTCTCTCTGACTCACCTCTGATTGGGCTCTCTCTTTCTGTCTCTCAAATAAATAAATAAAATCTTTAAAATAAACAAACAGGTGATTTTGCTCTCTTATTGTAACTTATATATACCTTGTCTTTTGTTTGTGGCTGGGTGAAGAACACTAAGCCCATTCTACAAAAGTGTTCTCTGGAAAAAAAGGCTATGAAGCCCTGCAGAGGAAATGAAGTATATTCTTAAGCATCATTATCTAGGAGAGAAAACCTATGGCATTCACCTTAGGCCAAGCTCCACAGCACCAGAGTACACATGATTTCTTTTACAGAATCAGTTTCCTTTCTTGCCCCAAGAGAACTATATGTTCCTTTGCTAATGACACAGTATTGAGAAAGAAAGTAATCATGTAAAGTAGCTCTACCCCAAAATTATTAAATGGGACACCTATATTTATCCCTTTCTCCCCACAAAATACTTTGAAGTGACACTATGGAGAGCTCACTTAAGGCTAACTGCAGAGTGACAGTTTTCTTCTTCTGCAGGAGAAGGATAATCAGGTTCATTAATCCGTTCAGACCTCCAGGGTATCATTTATTAAATTGCTCCCAATGTGCCTTATTCACTCCCAGGAAATAATTTACATACTAAGGAAATTTGATTCACTATCAAGCATATTCCATTTTAAACAATTCTCATTTTCATTCCTTGGTAGAAGGTAATAACTTATGCAAAATATGTGCAGGCATAAATTATGCCATACTGAGAAATTATTTAAGTATTACTTTTAGGATGTCAATATTGTATGAAAATATCTGTAATATATAATACAAGGAGTTTAATGAGGATTTCCCCCATGTTTTTCTTGCCCTATCCTTCACCAAAAACAAAAACAACCCCACACTTAAAAGTAATCTTGTATAAAATGTTAGGACCCAGAACCATAGGCTTATTGATGAACAGAAGTGCAACTCATACAAGTGACTTCACTCTTTCATTATTTTGCCTCTCACTTTCAAGTGAATCCAGCTAAAGCTATTTTGTATTATATAAGCCTTCATCTAAACAGTTAATTGCACTTTAAGACACTTCACTTCTCAACTGAAACAACATGAGCTGTCTTATTTAGAAAGAGAAAATTCACTTGGTTTATGTTTAAATAATAAAGTTGTGTTTCAACTGGTTAAGTTTTGACTTTTTCTTTTCCTCTGAAACAAGAGGACTCTAATGATAACCACTCATGTGTAGCACTTACCATGTGCCGAGATATTGTTCTAAGTTTTACACATCTTCCTTCAAGTATTCCCTCAAACAACCCTGTGAGGTACACACTACAATGATTACAATTGAAAGATGAGGAAGCTGAATCAGAGCAACCAAATAATACAAGAACTGCTCATGAATCTTCCCATGATGAACAGCTTCTATTAAACTGCTTGATTTTTTTAAACATAAATATTTTAGTCTTGTTAGAGACAGCTACTGAACTTCAAACTGTAAATAATAACATATTGAATGAAACAACACATAAAAAGTTGTGTTTTGGGGGGGGGGGCACCTGAATGGCAAAGTTTTTCAAGGGTCTGACTCAGTTCTAGTTGGGTTCTGTTCTCAGGGTCATGAGCTCAAGTCCTGAGTCGGGTTTCCTGCTCTGTATGGAGTCTGCTTGGGATTCTCTCTCTCCCTCTCCCTCTGCCTGTCCCAGTCATACTTCCTCTCAAATAAATAAATAAATCTTAATAAAAATAAAAGCTATTTGGTTCTCACCTTCACCTGCTGTCTCAAGTTGTTAATAAGTGAACTTAAATGAGAAAAATGAGATCCAGTTCCAGCATTGCTACTAACTAGTTGTGCCTCCCTTTTTTAAAAATTTGTTTTTATTAACATATGATGTATTATTTGTATGTATTATTAACATGTAATATTAACATATTAACATATACTATTAACATATAGTATTGTCTGTGAAACATCAGTCTTACACAATTCACAGCACTCACCATAGCATATACCTTACCTGACGTCCATAACCTAGCCACCTTATCCCTCCCCCTCAAGTTGTGTCTTCTTAAACCTGTTATCTTATCCAGAAAATGAGTTCATGAGAATGCTTTAAGCTACAAAACTGTAGAGAAGAAAAAATTCTTCTCCCCCCCCACTTTCAAGTTCTTCAAGCTAGACTAAGAATTAACTTTACATGAAGTGCATTAATAGGAGATAAAAACCAAAGTTTTATTATGTGCACATGGTGGTCTAATAATGAAATTGAGGCCTAAAGAAAGGACCAAGATAAGTCATTTTTATACATTTCAGAAAAAGTGACAACCAATTTGTGAGGAAGTGACAGGATTAAAAAAATAATAATAAAACAGGTAATTGGGAGCTTTAATTTGTAAGGACTTGAAGCAGAATTTAGGCTAAGATAGTAGATTTTTTAAAAAGTAAAAACATTTTTCCTATAGCTTTTTCTCCTTTAAAGCCTATACCTCTGGTGATAAGGATGTCTTTTCACTTCTTAGTAAAAGAAAGATCATTTTTCTTATGGGAGATTTGCTTCCTGCTTTTAGGGGGACAAAGAATGGTCTGAGAGTCTTTATATAAGTTGTTTCTTAAGAAAGTTTTTAAAAATAATCAATATGCCAAAAGGCCCCTACAAAACTCTAACTTCTTCCCCAACATTATCTATAACTGGAATAAGATTTGGTTAAAACTGAAAAAGTTATAATGAGGAATATGTTGAGGCATGAATATCCCAACACTACCCCCCCAAAAAAATATTGCATAATTATGGTCAAGGGAAATATTTCAAAGTGTAAGTCTGGAGTAACCTTTCCAATATATTGAGTTTGTTTCTCAACAAACCTGTCAAATATCCAACTCCAACTGTGATTCCAAAATATATTTTTTTAATTGAGATAGCAAATTATAACTTATGCAATCAATATGCTGGTCAACAGCAGATTGAATGCCCTGTCCCCTAAACACATTATTTTTCCCTGACATAGCAAAATCTTAAGATCAAATGAGGAGTGTTTGAAACTTCTCCCTCCTTTCCTAGTCTCAGAGCAGCAGTTTGCAGAATGCTATGAAGTTCACATTACTTCCCCTGCTGCAATCGGTCATGTATTTTAATCTAAAAAGATGTAAATTGTAGGCTTATTGGAGTGAAAGCACTGTGTCCATGCTGGCAGAAAATATTTTAAATTATTTTCTGACAGTGCAAAAATATAGCTACTGAGATTTTTAGCTGATGGACAGTTGGGAATTTGGAGTGCAAATCAGAAAGTCAGCTAAGAACAGAGTTTCCTCCTGCTATTGTAGTTGTTATCACTGCTATTCTTTCCTCCTCCCAGTGCCAAGTTTTTAATTTTGACATCTGTGAGACAATGACAGGCAAGACTGCTTTAGTTTCAGAGCCTAGAGATCTTCCAATAAAATAACAAATACATGGAACAGATGTGGCTGAAACTTTTATTCTTCTAAATGCAAATAAATTACCATTTGTTATTTAACCACTTAACAACTTAAACATGTAGTTGATGGTAGAACAAGGGTTTACCATGATATTTTTTGGTCTGTTTTGTCTGTCTGTCTATCCGTTTGTTTTTGACACCATTTTCTAATATTTTCTTTTTTTTTTAAGATTTTATTTGTTTATTTCTTTGACAGAGAGAGAGAGATCACAAATAGGCAGAGAGACAGGCAGAGAGTGGGTGGAAGCAGGCTCCCTGCTGAACAGAGAGCTCAATATGAGGCTCAATCCCAGGACCCTGAGACCATGACCTAAACTGAAGGCAGAGGCTTTAACCCACTGAGTCACCCAGGTGCCCCTAACATTTTCTTTAAAAATACAAAGGAAATGAACTCTTTAGGAAAATACAATTCAGAGAAGGAGGGGGAGGGAGATGGAAAAAAAAAATGGTGATAGCAGGACCTGGAACTAACAAAAAATTTTGAGTTATTCTTGATTACTTTCTCCAAGGATGAATAAAATCCACTCTGAAGGCAAGAAAGAGACATTTAGCAAGAAAAAGACTCAGTGTGCCTAACACAGCAATAGAAATCACTACTTAGGAGAAGTGTGCTCTCAAAAATTGAAGGAATAACCAGGTAGCAAAACTACCTAGTGGCTGTACCCCTGCCCTATCTCAAAATCAATAGTATGGAAGTGTACAGGGACTATTATAACCCAGACATTCCGCTTAGTGTGTGTTCATGTCTGGGAGGAAGTAACTGAGAAAAATGAAGAGGCTTGTGTCAGATAATAATTGCATTGACAAAACAGTTCAGAAAAGAGTCCTGGTTGGGAGGACTACAAGAAGGACACATTGAGAAGGATACCTCTTTGCAATTTCAGTGTCTGGCTTCTCATCCAGAAACCCAGTTTTGGTGGTCTAAAAGCCATGTCTTAGATGCTTAGATTTTAATGATGCCAAAGGATTAAGGAAAGGTACAAAATCGAACAATATGGAGGAGTTCAGGTTCTGCAAACAGATAGAACTAAGACCAAGCTCCGATCCTTTCATGTCTTCCTATGTGATATTTCATAACTAACTTAATATTTCTCATTGGTGCTCTTTAAAAACAGACAATCTACTTTGTTTTTTCTACAAATTATGCAACGTCATGCCTAACAAGACATTAGCACATTTCTTGACACATAAACCAGAGTAAAAAAAAAAAAAAAAAAAAAAATTATATCTGTGAGTTAGTTCCAAAAGCCTTAGAAGAAAACAAGTGCTTTTTGATGAATTTCAAAGGAATGGAAGCTACTAAATTCTATAGTATTGGAGTATAATGTAGGTAAATACAGGGGAGAAAAACTGTCTTTTTCCTTCTATCTTTAAAGGTTGTCAAAAGGGTATCTGTAACAAAAGACAGATAACAAGAGAAAAGTGTATGATTTTTTTAATATAAATTTTAAGGAAATGGTTAAGCCTGACAGTTTTTATACTAGATTTGATGAAGAATGGACAATTATGGGAAATATGATAGGCTAAAAGGATATGAGATAGGTGTAGTAAATTGGAAGAAACTTAGCAAGGCTTATCAGTTCAGATTTCTCTTGACATTTCTCCATCTTCAGGGGTATCTTTCCTTCAGTTATAGGGAATGCAGTTCCCATATGAGGGTCTATTACATGCTTCAGGGGAAGGTCACAGAGTTCTTCTAGGACTCCCCCCACCCAATTATATCAGCTTAAAATGCTCAACATGCCAAGATACTATATTTTAGGTAGCATGGCCTGAACTACATTACAAGGCACCCATTTTCAGACACTCCAGATATATTATAAGAAGGAAGGAGTGAAGAGGAGTTAAGATGGTGGGGTGGTAGGACAAGCCAAGTCTTGCCTTACAGCTAGATATATATCAAATAATTCTGAATATGAAATTCAAAATTCTGGCCAAGGTCAAAACAATCCCCACTTCAGACAAACAAAACAAAACAAAACAAAACAAAACAAAAACAAACAAATAAGCAAGCAAACAAACAAACAAAAAACACCTCTGCAGAGGACTGACCTGAAGAAAGGAACAGGCAAAACAGCAGCAGAGAGCACATAGCATACCAGAAACATTTCCTGACGTGCCAGTACCTGGACAGTATATGACCTTATCTTTAGAAAGCCATTATTCACAAGAACAGGAAAGATAACAGGCTTTCCTAGCACACAGAAGAATACAGATACCTAGACAAAAGTGCCAAGAAGGAGGAATCCATCCCAAAAGAAAGAAAAGTTCATGGCCAGGGACCTAACTTAAACAGATCTAAGTAATATACCTGATCCAGAATTTAAAGGAAGAATCATGAGAATACTAGCTAGGTTTGAGAAAAGCATAGAAGACATGAGGGTGTCTTTTATCAAAGAGATAAAAGAGCTTGAAACTAGTCAGGCCAAAATGGAAATAAATAAATAAATATAAATAAAGCCATAACTGAGATTCAAAACTGATTGGATGCAATGACCACAAGGATAAAAGCAGTAGATGAATCAATGAGATAGAAGATAGAATTATGGAAAGTGGACACCTGGGTGTCTCAGTTGGTTAAGTAGCTGCCTTCAGCTCGGGTCATGATCCAGAATCCTGGCATCAAGTCCTGCATTGGGCTCCCTGCTCAGCAGAGGGCCTGCTTCTCCTTCTCTTTCTGCCTACTTGTGTTCTCTATCTTTTTGTCAAATAAATAAATACAAATCCTTAAAAAAAAAAAAGAGTTATGGAAAGTAATGAAGCTAATCAAAAGAGGGAAAAAAAAAATCTTGGATCACAGATACAGACTTAACTCAGTGACTCCGTAAGGCTTTATAACATCATAGGAGTTTCAGAGGAAGAAGAGAGGGAAAAGAAGGTAGGTTTCTTTGAGGAAATTGTAGCTGAAAACTTCCCTAAGCTGGTGAAGGAAACTGACTTCCAAGTCCAGGAGGCACAGAGAACTCTCATCAAAATCAATAAAAGCAGGCTAACATCAAGACAGGTTGTAGCTAAATTTGCAAGGTATAAAGAAAAATCCTAAAAGTAGCAAGGCAAAATAAGTTGCTAACATACAAGGGAAGACAAATAAGATTAACAGCAGATCTCTCCACAGACAGTTGGCAGTCCAGAAAGAGGTGGGATGATATATTCAATGTGCCGAAAGGGAAGAACCTGGAGCCAAGAATTCTCTATCCAGCAAGCCTGTTATTCAGAATAGAAGGAAAAATAGTTTCCCAGACAAGCAAAACTAAAGGAGTTCATGACCACTAAACCAGTCTTGCAAGAAATAGTAAAGGGGACTCTTTAAGTGAGAAAGAAAGACCAAAATTACAAAAACTAGAAAGGAACAAAGAAAAATCTACAGAAACAATGACAAAACAAGTAATAAAATGGTACTAAATTCATATTTATCAAATCATTACTCTGACTGTAATGGACTAAATGCTCCAATCAAAAGATATAGGGTATTGGAATGAATAAAAAAAAAAAAGACCCATCTATATGCTGCCTATAAGAGACTCATTTTCGACCTAAAGACAAATGTGGATTGAAAGTGAGGGAGTGGAGAACCATTTATCATGCTAATGGACATCAAAAGAAAGAGAGTATCTATACTAGATAGAATATAAAATCTAGAAAAACTAGATTTTAAGCCAAAGAGACCAAGAGACCAAGAAGGACACTGTCTCATAATAAAGGGATCTATCTGTTGCAACCAGAAGATCTAACAATTATAAATATTTATGTTCCCAATTTGGGAGTACCCAAATATATAAAATGATTAAAAACAAACATAATGAACTCATGGACAATAAGACAATAATAACAGGGGACATTATCACCTGACTTAGAGCAATGGAGAGATCGTCTAAGCCGAAAATCAACAAGGAAACTGGCTCTGAATGACACACTGGACTAGTGGACTCATCAGACTTATTTAGAGCCTTTCATCATTGAGCAGCAGAATATACATTCTTTTTGAATGCAGATGGAACATTCTCCTGAATAGATCACATACTGGGTCACAAATCAGCTCTCAGTAAGTACAGATGATTGAGATCATAAGTACAAATGATTGAGATCATATTGTGCATGCTTTCTAATCACAATGCTATGAAACTTGAAGTCAACCACAAGAAAAAAATTGGAAAGACCACAAATACATGGAGCTAAATAAATCAAACTAAAGAATGAATGGGTTAACCAGAAGAAATTAAAAATATAAAGAAACAAATGGAAGTTAAAATACATGATCCAAAAGCTTTGGGGTACAGTTAAAGTGGTCATAAAAGAGAAATATACATCAACACAGGCCTACCTCAAGAAACAAACAAATAAAAAAACCCTCAAATATACAACTTAAGCTTACAACTAAAGGAGTTAGAAAAAAAGCAACAAATGAATCCCAGAGCCAACAGAAAGGAAATAATGAGGATTAGAGCAGAAATAAATATAAAATGATATAGAAATTATAAATATAATTATATATAATTGTGTGTGTGTATATATATAAACATATACACACATATATACATGTACATATACACACACGTGTGTGTGTGTGTATACACACAATGTTATATATAGGAAAAAAAAAAACAGTAGAATTGATCAATGAAACCAGGAGCTAGTTCTTTGAATAAAAAATTAATAAAAGTGATAATTCTCTAACTATATGCATCAAAAAGAAAAGAAAAAGACCCAAATCAATAAAATCATGGATGAGAGTAGAGAGATCACAGCCAACACAACAGAAATATAATTGTAAGAGAATAGTATAAAAAATATATGCCAACAAATTGGGAAATCTGGGAGAAATAGATAAATTCCTAGAAACATAAAAACTACCAAAACTAAAACAGGAAGACAAAGAAAATTTGAACAAACTCATAACAAACAAAGAAATTGAATCAGTAATCAAAACTCTCCCAAAAAACCAAACTCTGGGACTTCTCAGAAGATGACTTCTCAGGGGAATCTTATCAAATATTCTTCTCAAACTTATTATTCTCCTTATTCTTCTTAAACTTCCAAAAAACAAAATTGCAAAGAAAATGTAAAAACTCATTTTATGAGGTCAGCATTACCTAGATTTCAAAATCAGATAATTACCCCACTAAAAAAAGTGAGGTACAGGCCAATATCTCTGATGAAAATGGATGTAAAAACTCTCAACAAAATACTAGCAAATCAAATCCTACATTACAGTAAAAGGATCATTGACCATGGTCAAGTGTGATTTATTTCTGGGTTGCCAGGGTGGTTCAATAGTTGCAAATCAGTCAACGTGATGCACCACATTAATAAAAGGATACCATGTGATCCTTTTAATAAATGCAGAAAAAGCATTTAACAAAGTACAGTATAGGTTCTTGATAAAAACTTACAACAAAGTAGGTATAGAGGGAACAAACCTCAACATCATTAAGGCCATAAACAAATGACTGACAGCTAATATCATCCTCAATGGGGCAAAACTGAAGGTTTTTCCTCCAAGGTCAAGAACAAGACAAGGATGTCCACTTTCAGCACTGTTACTTAACACAGTACTGGAAGTATTAGCCTCAACAACCAGACAACAAAAATAAATAAAATGCATCCAAACTGGCAAGGAAGAAGTTAAACGGTCACTATTCCCAGATAACATGAATTCTTACTTTAGTGTTAAGGAGCTATTTTTATTGTAGATACCTTCAATTTTGGCATTTAGGTCAAAAGTAGAAACAACTTTTATATCACTCAGCATCAGGGAAATACAAATCAAAACCACAATGAGATATCACCTCACACCAGTCAGAATGGCTAAAATCAACAAGTCAGGAAATGACAGATGCTGGCGAGGATGTGGAGAAAGGGGAACTCTCCTACACTGTTGGTGGGAATGCAAGCTGGTGCAGCCACTCTGGAAAACAGCATGGAGGTTCCTCAAAATGTTGAAAATAGAACTGCCCTATGACCCAGCAATTGCACTACTGGGTATTTACCCTAAAGATACAAACGTAGTGATCCAAAGGGGCACATGCACCCGAATGTTTATAGCAGCAATGTCCACTATGGAAAGCCAAACTATGGAGAGCCAAAACTATGGAAAGAACCTAGATGTCCATCAACAGATGACTGGATCAAGAAGATGTGGTATATATACACAATGGAATACTATGCAGCCATCAAAAGAAATGAAATCTTGCCATTTGCGACAACATGGATGGAACTAGAGCGTATCATGCTTAGCGAAATAAGTCAGGCAGAGAAAGACAACTATCATATGATCTCCCTGATATGAGGAAGTGGTGATGCAACATGGGGGCTTAAGCGGGTAGGAGAAGAATCAATGAAATAAGATTGGATTGGGAGGGAGACAAACCATAATTAACTCTTAATCTCACAAAACAAACTGAGGGTTGCTGGGGGGAGGGGGGTTGGGAGAAGGGGGGTGGGGTTATGGACATTGGGGAGGGTATGTGCTTTGGTGAGTGCTGTGAAGCGGGTAAACCTGGCGATTCACAGACCTGTACCCCAGGGATAAAAATATATGTTTATAAAAAATAAAAAATTAAAAAAAAAATGTATTGGTTGGAGCTCCTGGATGGCTCAGTGGACTAAGCCTCTGCTTTCGGTCCAGGTTATGATCTCAGGGTCCTGGGATCGAACCTCACATCGGGCTCCTTGCTCAGTGGGAGCCTGCTCCCCCCACCCACCCACCTCCTGCTGGTCTGCCTACTTGTGATCTCTTTCTCTGTGTCAAGTAAATGAATAAAATCTTTAATAAAATAAAATAAAATGTATTGATAGGGTAACAATGAAGCCATCATGTAAAAATGACTTTTAAAGCTTAATTTTAAACTTACTCATCAATTCCCACTTTGGATATGTTTGCTATATTGATACCTGTTATATATCACAAATACCACTACTTTATACTATGCTCTTATACCTATGATTACCTATTTGTTGTATTATACCTGTTTTTTCCTTGCTTATGTGTATAAACCTTATTTTTTTTCAGACACACACAAAGAAGGAAGAAGCAACTGCCATTTAAAACTAATTAGAAAGACTATAGATTTGATTTTATTTCACCTTCTTTAGGGAAAGGGTTTTTAACAATAATACTACAAAAGTAAATGTAATTTGAGTTTAGAAAAGTAGTCGAGTGTTTTCATTAAACATTTTGCTCTTGTAAGTATATGATTAAGATCTGTAAAATCCTTTCAAATCATGTAACTCCATGTTTAGAGCTGCTCTCTCTTCTGGAGGAAACCCATCATTCCATATATCTTTTGTGCTTTAGTCCATCTTAAGCCAAATACATGTTAAATATTCCATAAAACTTGTTGAAATTAAAGAAATTATTGAACCATAGAAGGTACAGGTTTTGACTGTCTTAAGAAATGTATATGTAGGGTATCTGGGTGGCTCAGTGGGTTAAACCTCTGTCTTCAGCTCAGTTCATGGTCTCAGGGTCCTGGGATCGAGCCCCACATCAGGCTCTCTGCTCAGCAGGGAGCCTGCTTTCCTCTCTCTCTCTGCCTGCCTTTCTGCCTACTTGTGATCTCTTTCTCTCTGTCAAATAAATAAATAAAATCTTAAAAAAAAGAAGAGTATATGTATTAAGAGGCAAGAAAGGTGATATAGATATTATTCCAAACGTCTGAAGAGAAATTCAAATATTTATTCAATATTTGGGCAACTGCTATATGTACTTAGTTATAATTGAGTATTTGCTTTAAAAATGTTTAAAAATTGTTAGAGAATAGAAGTAGTGGTTGTAACTACTATCATTATTTAAAAGTCTGCTAAAACCTTGTTATTATTTTGAGGATTCTATTGTTATAATATTTTGTAATGTTATGGATTTTGGCCTAAAATTCAAAAATTATTTTGACTTTTGATAGAACATACACCCAAATAAATGAGTATAGTTTGGTTCAAACTACTAAATAGATTGGTTCTTTGAAAGTTGTCTATAATGTGAGTTTCTTTAAGGTAAATTATATTTTATAATTTATTTCTATGACAGAAATAAAAATAAATATAAAAAATATTTTAGAAGATGGAGATATAGTGAAAAATGATTCCAGTGTACTAGTGCAATCATCCTCTGAAGATGTTAAAATACTTTTGAATTTTTGCATAATATTTGGGGAGTTCATTCCTATAAGTTTTAGCAATTAGTTACAGTAGTTGTCATTTGTTGCTTCTGCTTCCTCTCCATGTCACTAACCTTTGCTGATCCAGAGGCCCTAGAATTCTTTAGGCTACTTTCTTGTACTTATTCCCATCATAGATGAATATAGTTTTCTTTCAACTCCCCAAAACACTGCCAAGTTTTACCAAAACTTCAGCTCAACATGCCTCAGTATTGAAAAATACTTAAATGTCACAAGCAAATGTTTCATAATTCCTAAACATGAGAGCTCCATGATGCTAGAATACTGTCATAGCAAAGGAGAGGCTCAGTTTTGTGTCTCATGACCTACTGAAAGAAAGGAAGGAAGAAAGAAAGAAAGAAAGAAAGGGAAGAAGGAAGAGGAAGAAAGGGAGGGAGGGAAGGAGGAAGGAAAAAAAGAAGGAAGGGGAGAGGGAAAGGAAGGGAAGGGAAAAAAGACAAGGCAAGACAAAACCTTCTTTTAACCACACAAGCTTAAAGCTAAGACTGTCTTTTTCTCATCTGGAAGTGATTGACACATGAAATTCTTCCATACAACCTAATGAAAGCCCTCAGGCGCACCTAATCACCATAAAACATTCTCAAGCCCTGGATGATCCAAATTTATATAACATCTGGGGTGGACAAAGAACACCAGCAGTCTAGTCAAAATCTAAAGTGATTTTAATTAATTATTAGGAAATCATAGTATGAAAAGTACATGTGAATAAAATGAATGTGACATGCATTCACATATATAGCTACAACTAGATAGGAAAAGAGCTAGAACTATGTTTCCAATTTTTTTTTTTTTTAGGTCCTAGAATCAAGAGTTTTATTAAATCATCTTTTCTTTATTTTTTAAATTTTCTCTAATGCTGTTTCTTTCATAACAGAAAACAGAACTTAGAACTAAAGATAAAAATTAATGACTAAGAAACAAAGAAGAGAAAGCCATAATTATGATATTTTGATTTGGGATTTTTTTTTTTATCAGTGTAGTTTTCCCCAAGAAACCTTCTGAACTGTGACTGACTTCTTACCTTTAGTGATATAAAATGAGGTGAAATTTTACTTAGGGAAATTTAAGAGTATATTTCCTCTTCAAAAGAGACTATGGGCTGTATGATCTAGATAGATCTGGAAACAAAAAAGTATACTATCTTAGAGTCTCTTTAGGATTATGGTGTTTTTACAATCTAGAATGTCCGTTTTTCTGTGTTTTCTAAATGGCCATGAAGAAGGTTATAGAAATTTTTGCTGGATAGATGCACGTTACCCATCTTAGTAATTGTTTAGATGACGCTATTTTTTTGAGCAAAAATTTATGAAAATAAGAAGGTAGCATTATGTCTTCACTTTGGAGATTACTTACTGAATGAAGAATTCATGCTTTTAACTACACAGCTGTCATAGCTATTTATGAAAATGTGCTCTCCTTGTAGCTTCAATTGTTAACAAAATTAACAAGACAAATACATTTTGTGCTTCACCAATCTTTCTAAATTATTTGTTCAGATTAACAATGAGAATTGAATAAAAGGGTGAATGACTACAAGCTAAAAGTAAAATGTAAAACCACCAAAAAACATGGGTTTCTGTAGCAAAAAGTTACACATCTATGTACACTTATAGATACTTTCATACAAATATTTCTACAATAAACTTATTTTCCTCATAATAGTTTGCCATTAATATGGTAAGTGGCACCGGTTTTATTTTTTGGGCAAAATATGTGTGGATACTTCAAGAATAAAATCAATTCCTGTAAGTTATCAGTTCTTGCCTTGTTAATATATTCAAACACATACTGAAGTTTGCCTATTAGTGACACTTGCCTTAGTGATGCTTCATATTAATATGAAGCAATTTAATTATTTTTGGAAAATGAATTGAAGCATAATTCAAAAAATTTAAATCCAGAGTTATGATAAAGACAAAATAGATTAAGTGAGGATGGAAGAGCCATGCAACATACATAAAATTGCCAGATTTAGCAAATCAAAATACAAGACTCCCAGTGAAATCTGAATTTCAGATAAAGAGGGTATACTTCTATGACTCAACTGGGACACACTTATACTAAGCAAATATTCATTGTTTATCTGAAATTCAAATACCTGCATGAACTGAATTTTATCTGACAATACTGAGTACACAAGGGTTCTGCAATCCCTACTACCAATCTACAGAACTCTATATTCTAGGGCTACATTTCAGGTTTCATTCTAGAAAATTATTATACTGGAAATTTAGAGCAACTCAACTGTATTCATTAACATATATATGAAAGGAATCATCACCAAGATGTAACAGGCTCATTTTAATTTACTTTAAAAAATAAGTAGTTTTAAAAAAATAAGTTGTATTATGCATTCATCTCCTTTTCAAAAATTTATTGTTGTTCCCCATCACAAAATACAACTTTTAATCACTTTTGCATAGATTTTATGCAGTAGGGTTTAACATCAAAAGGGGAAAATGTGTAAATAACAATGATTTATTTCTTTTAATGAAACAAGCAAAATCATGTATCTATTATTGCACCATGCATTAAAAAAATAAAACTTCTCATATTCCAAGATGTGGGTTATGTCAAAAACAAAAATGTTTTCAAATGGTTATGTATTCATTTACCAATATATGAATAAAACATTTTACAGAGTTCATGAATTCTTTATATTCTATCCCAGTGTTCTGTTGTTAAGCAGACATTGCTTTATCCTTGAGTGTAAAGAATTAATTTGATAACTTGGTTGTTTTATCTTCTGATATTTACAAACTTCACAAAAGTATATACTTTTTATTGTTTTTCTTTGGGTTATTTTAGAGGTGTATAAATCTGTAACTATGATATTGAAAAGAGCAAGGCAATTCACTATGTTTTACTCACTTATGTTCAATTTTATGAGAAATAATATTTCATATATAGTAAATTCAAGGTATTCAAATAAAAAGATATACCTTTAATATTGTTATCTTTTCATAAGCAGATGTGTGATATTGTTAGGAAAATGGGTGCTTAGAATTGTTTGTCTAAGTTCAGATCCCTGGGTTCAGACTAGATGTGTGAATTTGGGGAAATTATCCAAATGTTCATGCCATGGTTTCTTAATCTGTAGAATGGGAATAATAATATTTCCATGTAATAGGATGGAGATGAGATTTAAAGGAATTAATTTTTGGATAATGCTTAAGACAGTAAATAACACTTAAACGTTCATACCTCAGCTAAATCACTAGTT
Source organism: Mustela erminea (assembly GCF_009829155.1). Taxonomy (NCBI): domain Eukaryota; kingdom Metazoa; phylum Chordata; class Mammalia; order Carnivora; family Mustelidae; genus Mustela; species Mustela erminea. Next base: position 124,377,964 of record NC_045615.1, on the reverse strand, counting down.
TTTAGGTCATTATCACCTATAACTGATTGTGATAAACTACTGTAAACACATTAATTATTTGATTTATATGTAGATTAGGCATGATATTATCTAACATGTAAAATGCAACTACCATATTTATTGATTTTGAAATGCAATAGTATAAAAATACCCAGTCAACTGTACTATACACACACACACACACACACACACACATATATATATAAGATTTTGTTTATTTATTTGACAGAGATCACAAGTAGGCAGAGAGGCAGGCAGAGAGAGAGAGAGAGAGAGAGAGAGGAAGGGAAGCAGGCTCTCTGCTGAGCAGAGAGCCTGATGCGGGGCTTGATCCCAGGACCCTGGGATCATGACCTGAGCTGAAAGCAGAGGCTTTAATCCACTGAGCCACCCAGGTGCCCCATGTACAAAATATTTTAAAGAGTTGTCAAAGTGCATGAGTTCAAAGTTAAAACTGTTATGGAGTCCTAGCCCTTGGTGGAAAATAGTCACTTCTTGTTTAACAGTTTCTACAACATTCCCTTGAACTTAAACATTAAATGGAAATGATAGCACTGTAGATTCAAGAAATTTTTCTGGACTAAATCCAAATTTGGGTAATAAAATAGATCTTAGATGTTTTTGGGTAATGATCCCAAATAAAAGTTCACATCATAACATAAAAAGATGTTACATAGTTAACTATTTATGGGGTCATAAAAGTCCCATATTTCTTAAACCACATCAAAATTGTATCAGCACAGGCTTCAAATTACATGACACCTAATGATTTTAAAACTCTTGATGTTTTTAAGCTTGCTCACTTTTGAGGTGTTTGTGCGTGTGTAGGGGTCTTTCTTAAGCATAAGTTAGAATATGGGCAAAAATTGGGGGCACCTGGGTGGCTCAGTCAGTTAAGCATCTGCCTTGGGCTTAGGTCATGATCAGGGTTCTGGGATTGAGCCCCGAATCAGGCTCCCTACTCAGTCTGTTTCTCCCTCTCCCTCTGTCCCTGATTGTGCCCTGTCTCTCACTCAATCTCAAAAAAAAAAAAAAAAAGAATAAGAACAAAAATTGAGGTATTTCTATATAGGTATTAATAAATAAATAAATATGCATATTAAATACTTGTTTTCTATAATTTTAGCTTATTGTTGTTGCTGCTGTCATTGTTATTTTTATTTCCTATCAGGAGATTGTAGGATGGGTATATTTGATACCCAGTGAATCCTCTGAGGTATCCAACATGACAAGGGCATCGGTAGTATCTGGTATTTCCACAAATAACTGTATGATCACTGTCTGGAATTAGAAAAAAAATAATAGAAGGGGATTTGCTATACTATTGACAGTTACTGCTCCTGCCCCAGACCAAACATCATCAGGAACTTCAGAAGTAACAAGGTATTATAAAGTAGAAATAAAGCATGAACCCTCTCCTCTAAGGGACTCAAGATACTCTATCTTCTCCTATAATCCTTACTGAATCAAAATCAAAAGTTCAGGGGGGCGCCTGCGTGGCTCAGTGGGTTAAAGCCTCTGCCTTTGGCTCGGGTCATGATCCCAGAGTCCTGGGATCGACCCCCACATCTGGCTCTCTGCTCAGCGGGGAGCCTGCTTCCTCCTCTCTCTCTCTCTCTCTCTCTGCCTGCCTCTCTGCCTACTTGTGATCTCTATCTGTCAAATAAATAAGTAAAATCTTTAAAAAAAAATCAAAAGTTCAGGTCTCTAGGATAATCCTGCTCTATCCATAGTTTCTAAATCTCCTTGTTTGACTTTGTCGTTCCCTTCAAATTTTCTGAATGTCACAAAAATATTTTGTTTTACTTTCTCACACTCCAGATCTATGACTGTAAATTTCTTTATAACCTTAACCCCCTTTAAAAAGTTTCTTTCTCTTCTTGGTAGTAATTGATCTTCTGAGGATACTACCTCTCTCTAGTATTCTCAAATGGAAGCCGTTCTTTAAATTAAAATTATTATTCTCTCTATGGCCCCACACCCAATATGTAAAGGCCCATTGCCTCTTCCAATCCATATTTCTTTCCTCCTTCAGAAACTCCAAATTTACGGAATATATTTCATCATAGTACCACTCATCTAGTCTGTCATTGTTACCATACCTTCAGGTTTCCTGCTTACACAGTTATTGTCAATCACTGAGTCCTGTTTTCCTCTTCATCTCTACTCCTATAATTCTTGCAAATCTATTATCTATGGACATGACCCATTAAGTTCCTAGTTATCTCAGCTCCTTGAATTTTGCTTCCAACTTTCCTTCAGCTACTCTCATAATCACTACCAGAGACTTGTTAAGCATAAAAATCCACCTCCTTCAGAGCTTTGCTTTCTATTGCCTCGAAATCAGACTGTCTGTTCTGCTACTCTAGGTCATTTACCTGAGGAACCATATTTTAGAAATTCTTTCACCAGATTATAAACATCAGACTTCTAACATCAGTTTTTTTTTTTCATAGTGATCATTATTCTTTTCCTTTTCATTTCCATTCATTTATGAATCTTCAACAATGGTTGAATCCAAATATTCACTCTACTAAAGTTTCTGGAGATAATCATGTATTTAACTGACTGGTTTCATTTTAAAATCAAGAAAATAAACTTTAAGTGGGTAATTATACCAAGCAGCCTCTGTTTCTCAATTAAATGTGTTATTTTTTTAAAGTCAGACAACTATTTTGTATTTTCAATTTTCTTCTCTAACCACATATTTACCTCTTCTATTCTTCTATTCTATACTCTCTATTTTATAATCTTTCCTCAAAATTCATTTTGAAAATGGACCCCAAAATAGGATCTCCCTCATTATGTCATCACCAGCTGAACAATTTTATTTACCTGTGGCTCCATATTCTTCATCTAATTTTACCATGTAAAATTGTTCTCTGTTATCACTTATCAAAGACTATTTCATGCTTACTCTGAAACTCATTCCCTCTTCATTTTTTTTTAAAGATTTTATTTATTTATTTGACAGACAGAGATCACAAGCAGGAAGAGAGGCAGGCAGAGAGAGAGGAGGAAGGATGCTCACTGCTGAGCAGAGAGCCCGATGTGGGACTCGATCCCAGGACCCTGAGATCATGACCTGAGCCGAAGGCAGAGGCTTCAACCTACTGAGCCACTCAGGTGCCCTCATTTCCTCTTCATTAATCATAAACTGTTCTCTAGCAATTACTGGAAGCATGAAAACATATATGTTTGATAACATACCTCTCTTGATCTTCTGTCTTGTTTTTCTTCATTTACTGAAAAAAAAATTTTTTTTTTTTTTTTACATGAAGAAGTGCTAAGACTGCCTTTCCTTCCAATAACCTTTTAACTTACCTAATCCAGTTTCCATCAAGGTCAGATATGATTTCCAGTGTTCAAATCAATGGAAGTTGCTATGTATGAATGTATGTATGTATATATTCTGCTTTCTCTTCCTTTTCAGTTACTGCTCAGTAGTGTTTTATACAATTGATTTTCTTGAAATAATTCCTGATATTTTTCACTGGATGCTACTTTCCATATTCTGTAATTCTCAAAGTTCTTTAAAAAGTGAATATTTAAAAAATAGTTTCTGATTAGAATGAATATCTCAGGAAACATCCCTGGGCCACTTTTTGTGTATTTTTTTTTTTCTTATCTACATTCTTTCCCTAGATAATTTCATCTACATTTAACTTCAACTGATGAATTCATGACTCTCAAATATATATCTCTACCTCTAATATCTCTTTGAGATTCAATTGTATAAGCAAAAGTTACTACATAATTGTTAGTCTTAATGACTTAATTGTCTAAGTCATCACAAAGTAAATGTTCGCAATTCTTGAATTGAATCTACCAAATTTTATCCTCCTCGATTTTTTGTCATTTTAGCTATGTGTCCTAGCTAAATTCTAGGATACTTCTCTCTTCATCTCTAATGATATCACCCTAATGCAAAGGACTTTGTTTGTCTTGTGGATGATCATACCTAGTGTCAGAAACAGTATATGGTACATGAGAGTTACTATGTAAATATCTTCAAATAAAATAAATAAATTCTATAGGTGTCTTTAGAGCTGTTCTTTTCTTAAAAATAAGAAAACTTATAAGACAGATGAATCACAAACTTGAACCTCTGAAACCAATAATATACTATATGCTAATTTTTTAGATATTTATTTATTTATTTATTATAAACATATAATGTATTTTTATCCTCAGGGGTACAGGTCTGTGAATCACCAGGTTTACAGACTTCACAGCACTCACCATAGCACATACCCTCCCCAATGTCCATAACCCCACCCCCCCAAACCCCCTCCCCCCAGCAACCCTCAGTTTGTTTTGTGAGATAAAGAGTCACTTATGGGGGCGCCTGAGTGGCTCAGTGGGTTTAGCTGCTGCCTTCGGCTCAGGTCATGATCTCAGGGTCCTGGGATCGAGTCCTACATCGGGCTCTCTGCTCAGCAGGGAGCCTGCTTCCCTTTCTCTCTCTCTGCCTGCCTCGCCATCTGCTTGTGATTTCTCTCTGTCAAATAAATAAATAAAATCTTTAAAAAAAAAAAAAAGGGTCACTTATGGTTTGTCTCCCTCCCAATCCCATCTTGTTTCATTCATTCTTCTCCTACCCCTTAACCCCCATGTTGCATTATTATATGCTAATTAACTGAATTTAAATTACAAAAAGAAAAAAATAAGGAAGTGAGACTTTTCAATCTTTTGCTGATATGTGTTAAGTTGTGAGAAATAAATGGGTAAATCTTTAAGAATGGTTTTTGATAACAATAGGTTAAAAAGTACACAGTTCAAGGTTTTGAATAACAACCCAGTTTTGATTGATATAAGAAATCTAGGTTTTCCTATTACTTCTCCAATATTCAGTGTATTGTTCTCATCATTGTTTTAAATATCATAATTCTCAGTGTCACACCCTTATGTAATAATGATCCAAACAAAAAGCAAAAAGTGACGCAGTGTCCTTTTTCCTTGCACTATTATAATAAGAAGGGCCCACTGGTCTGCGATATCTGACAGATAACTCCTTGACCTAAGTACCTTGGACCCAGGGATGCTGACTAAGGTCCTCCTACTTATGTCCCCTCAGTTCCCACTCTCCTTAACTGATTTGCTAGGCACTGCACATGTTATTTGATTAAATGACTCATTTGACATGCTGTGATAAATTTAAGAAAACAATTTTTGAGGATACTTATTTTAAGGTTTTATAGGTGAGATAAACATGACACCAGGTGAAGTGGGTGCAAGGCAAGATTTATTAAAGGCACTCTCCCACAAAGTTCCAGGGCTCAGGAGAAGGGGAGCCAGGAAAGTTGCGCTGGAAGAGGTGGGCACCTTCGGGCAAGGTTCCTGGACTCCGGAAAGGGGAGAGGGGGAAATCGCACTGGGAGGGAGTTGGCGGGGGTTTTTTATTGGGACAAGGCAGGGCATGGGCTCACATCCATATATGATAGGGTATTTGGTGATAGGAGGGTCTGGGGCAGTGTCCTGATACTTCTGTTTCCTGCATAGGTATCAGCTAACCTATGGAGATGTGACCTGGATATCCACTCTTTTGGCAGGGAGTCAAGGGTTAAGGAAAGGGGGGTGGCTAGAAGATGGCGGCCCCAGGGGTCATTTCTATTGTTCCTCCTGCATTCCCTGAGCCCACCGACCCAACACTTATGATAGCCAGGTTTCATATACAACCAATTAGTTGAACCTTACTGTATGTAGCCTCTCTCTAATAAAGAAATCCTTTTACTTCTATAAGTCTGTTGCTTCTTCAATTAACTTACAAGCACCAACCTTTAGTTGGTGAAGCACTCTTCCCCAATGGTATAAGCATTAATAACCTATCATCTCTCTCTCTCTCTCTTTTTTTTTTTTTGTAAAAAGAATTATTTATTTGAGAGAAAGTGAACAGGAGGAAGTGCAGAGGGAGAGGGGAAGAGAGGGAATCTTTATTAGACTCCCCACTGAGCATGGATCCCCCCATGGAGGGCTCAATCTCATGACCCTGAGATCAGGAACTGACTGGAAATAATATGCTCAACCAACTGAGCCACCCAGTCCCTAAACTCTAATTTCTTATGATTAGTGTTGGTCATTACATTAGTGCAGCCATCCTTTTGTGTGTAGGAAACAGTAGAGCTGAAGATTTGATCCCTCTGGGGTTGATAGAAACAACTACTCTCATTTTTTCTTCCCATAATCAAGAACAATTTTACTTCAAAGATCCTCACTAGCTTCTCCTTATTTTTCATCACCTATATAAAATCACCCTAACTTTGCCCATAACTAGCAAAGGGAATGAGATTGTCAGGATTCATTTAGTTTGGTCATGATTAACCTTGTAGGGCAGATCAACTGGAAGGAAAAAGGACAAAATTCTGCTAAGAGATCAAAATGTCTGAAACAACTGCCATTGAATGAGGATTGTGAAATTTAGCAAATAAAATTATAGGATGACCAGTAAAATTTACATTTCATATCTACTATACACACACACACACACACACACACATATATTTCATATCTACAACATGTATATATATTTTAGTGTAAGGTGCAAGTAGAATTATTTAAGACAATTATAGAAACATATAATTGTACAGAAATTTATTCATTGTTGATCTGAAAAACAAATTTAACTAGATTTCTTGTATTTTTCCTGGAAATCCTACATTTAACCAAACTGCAAAGAAGGAAATATTTTTATTCTTGCCTCCAAATGATCTTTCAAAACCTTCTCGGTCCATTAAATATTTGTCACCCAGATACATGGAAGACTTCACATTGACACTTAATTCAGGGCTTCCTCCTTGCCCCCTTGCATTTCCTCTGCTTCTACTATTATGCATGCAAGGTTTTTTTTTTTTTTTTTTTTCCTATCAAAAGCAGTGTGGTGTTGAGAAAAGAATTTAGGAACTAATTTCAGAGCTAGAACTAATTTCAAACTCGGTTGAACTGTTATCTATGGCTTGCCGCTGCTTAAAATACATTTCAGTAGATATGAGATTAAAGTAGTTTAAAATACTTCTAGAAGGTATCATAGGAATATATTATATCATTATTATGCGATAAATAAATACCAAAGAGCCTTTCATTCTGAAGCTTGATAATCAGAGTTCATTTTGTCACACTATTATGTTCTCCTCCACTCACAAGATGTATGTAAGGAGCTTCATGGAAAAACAGTACTGTTAGTATTGTCACAGAGGAAGTTTCAGACCTCATGTTAGCTTCCAAGTGGCAATGCCATCAGCCATTTCACCTGCTCTTAAAACAAAGTGCAGGAAGTTGTCTGTTCTGCTTCTGCAATGTGTATTCTACCACCTGCTTTCCAAGAAAGAAGACAATCATTTGACTGTTACAGGCAGAATCAGGTAACCAAATTCACATTGCTGTAGAATTTCCAACAAAAGCAAAGGGAACAGTGACACCAAAATTTTCAGATGTTTCTAACTCCATGCTGTGATATTTTGTAACAAGGACAGCTTTAGAGGGTTGATTGGTCCTCCAGCTAATATTAGTAGACCTGTCCTCTAAGAATATGAAATTATCTAAAATTATCCCCAACACAAGTGTAAATGAGTAGTCTCTTATATCAAAGAACTCTGGTTCTTTGGTTGTCAAAGGCGGTAGTATTTTGCTAAGTTTATGTTACCACAGCAATGCAGCAAGAAAGCATGAACAGCCTCTATGATTCACCCCATCTGGGGACAGACTACCTCTAATCTTTATAATTTTTAAAGGAAAAAAAAAAGGGAAGAGGGGGGGAAAGGAGAGAGAGTTTCCTTCCTGAGTCATGAACAAATTTGATCTAAGAGTCAGATGATTTAGGTACAAAAATAACATGTTGGAAAAACAATAAACATTTTACACAAGGGAAATATAGCCATTTAGAAAACATTAGTTTACATTTTTTAAAAATATTTTATTTATTTATTCGACAGAGAAAGAGAGATTACAGGTAGGCAGAGAGTAAGGCGGGGGGGGGGGGGGGGAGAGCAGGTTGAGCAGAGAGCCTGATGCAGGGCTCCATCCCAGGACTCTGAGATCATGACCTGGGATGAAGGCAGAGGCTTTAACCCACTGAGCCACCCAGGCGCCTCATATTAGTTTACATTTGTAATTTTATATTCCTTGAGATTTTCTGCTTTCAAGTTGTTTTTTATTTGTTTGTTTGCTTTAGTTTATGGTGTTAAAAGCTATGTTAAACTTTCACATAATTTTACCTTACACAGCTAAGGGCAAACCTATATTAGCCATTAAAAAAGTATAAGAGACCCAGCACAGAGGATTTTAGGAAGGGAAACTACTTGGTATGATATTACAGTGGTGAATATATGTCACTGTAACTTTATCAAAACCCATAGAATGTACAGCACCAAGGGCGACCTTTGGGAGTTAATGATGTATCAGTGTAGGTTCACTATAGCAAATGTACCCCTCTGGAAAAGGACATTGATCACAAGGGAGGTTATGCCTTTGTGGGGAGGGAGATATATGAGAATCTCCATACCTTCTGCTTATTTTTGCTGTGAACCTAAAACTCTTTAAAGACAAAGTCTATTATTAAAAAAATAATAAAAGTAGATAATACAGGAATTATTTTGTCATCTTCTGTCACCTGCCTCATAGTATAACTATAGCCTTAACTTTGGCATATTTGATAAATATGATTTTAATAACCTGAACTGTTATAGTGATATTAAAAATGTGAAAATCTTATTTTTTTCTAAAAAATTTAAGGTGAATATATTTGTAGACTCACAAGATATCACAAAATAAAGTGCATGCTTTAATTTATAAACAAGAGTTAAAAAAAATAAATTAGCAGTAATGGGAAGGGCAGCATTCAACCTTTATAGAATATTGATTATAAAATAAAATAACCTCATTTTTAGAAGATATAAAAATATCATCTATACTTTGGTTCCAAAATACTATTTCCAAGGGTAATGTTTGAAAGTTGAATTTTTAAATTTGGGAAAATGGTCATAAGTCGTGTTTTTACATGACTATTTACATCATTTAAATTTAGTGTCAGTTTGTCATTACTTTCTATTCAGAACCAATAAAATGACGTGAATCACTCTCTTTCAGAAATAATGAAAATTCAAAACATTAATTTACTTTCTTATTTATTCTTCTAATTTGAGATTAGTAAAAATGACCCTTTGCCTTCATTAAAGTTGGCTTATTTAAATAATATTGCAATTAAATTCTAACCAGTGAATGTCAATTACTTGCAGATTACGAATTAATTTATTTAGATCAGTAGGGAAACTGATCTTATATGTCTTTCAAACACGTTAAGGTTTTCTACATTTATTTCATTCGGATGAGTTGAGGGTCCGGCCAAACACGTTCCCTTTACTAATTTTCTTTCTAGCCTTGAAAATTATGTTATATTTGGGGGCAGGTGTTTTAATATATTTTCATATATATGTACTGCTTTAGTAGTCTAAGCATAAATTAAAACATAATCACATTTCTTGACACTTCTTTACAACAACTTCCTGATAATGGTTTATCCTTAGAAAGTACAATGTTATTAATAAGTGTGTTCATTTATGGTTTAATAGAATTTTTTGAAAATAACTTTAAAATTATCTTTAATGAGTTGATAATTTCATGAGGCAGTTACAAATAGAATATTTCTTTAATGCAAATAAAAGAATCAAAATAATTTCTAAAAGCTAGTTATTTCCAGAAAATGCCTTAGTATGTGTTATGAAAGTTATATTAAATAGTGAACAAAACACAATTTCTTTTGTGCTCTTATAAATTGCTTACTTTATAAAAGATTAATATTCAGGGAGTTCTAGAAAAGTAAAACAAACAAGAAAATACCAAGAGTGGGTAGAAAATGAGATTCAAAAAATAGAAAAAATAAACTAATTCATTTGAGGAATGGTATTTCAATTGAGAAAATATTTTTCATGATAATTTGGTATTTTTAAATTTTGTAGATCAGTATATATTAACTCTAATATTTTTTAGCTTTCTCTATAGATATGTTTTGCTATTTTAGGTGTGTTTCCTGCAAGTAACTAAAAATCTAAAGTCAAAATAGCTAAATAATAAAGGAGTTTATTATCTCACATAACAAGCTCTTCTGGCAAGTTCACATTCCAATCACATTACTAAGAATCCAGGTCCTTTCCATCTTTCAATCCTCTCAGCTTTCCCAGGCTTGTTACTTTATCTCTTCCTCCCTCAGCTGACTGATAACAGCAGCTCTAGGCATCACAACCATGTGCACTATTGCTTGCAGGAAAAAACAAATAAACAAATAAACAAAATTCTTTAGCATGTTTTTGTTAAAAACAAAAATATCTTTCCTATTTGCCCAGAATATTTCTCCAATGCCTCACTGATAAAAATTGTGTGGCATTAGCTCCCTAATTTAATAATTGGAAAGGAAAATTAGTATTATCATCATTGCTTTAGATTAGTTAAGATTCACTTCAATGGCTAGAGCTGTAGATACCATTTTCCTGAGGCAAGTGAAAAATCATAAACGCATAAAGCAAACCAAGGGACAATCACCAAGAGAGGGGAAAACTGCTACTGGATGATCAACATCAGAGTCTACTGCCATGCAAATGTAATACATGTCATTAATCAAAAACACTATTAAGTAAAATATATATATATATACATATATTTATATATATATACACACACACACATATATGTGTGTGTGTTGCATAATACAATCATTTCACCAAGACATATCTTAATAATCAAATTCCATTTTTCTTTATGTCATATTATTGAAGCATGTTTATTTAACTATGTTCAAATAAAAACACTTTTCTTTCTCATCACAGCTTATCCAAAACAGTCTATTATTTGAGAAGTGTGGGCCACAATGACTTTTGCTTTTAAGAATTCAAATCTTGGTAAGCAATCTGAAGGAAGGAAGGGAGGCAGGGAGTTAGGGAAGAAAGAAAGAAGAGAGAAAAGAAAGAAAGAAAGAAAGAAAGAAAGAAAGAAAGAAAGAAAGAAAGAAAGAAAGAAAAGAAAGAAGGAAGAAAGAGAAAAAAAGACTATAACACTTCTCTTTCTACAGCCTAGAACCTCTTTCTTCCTTAGTTTGTATTCTATGCCACAGTATTTTTTATTTCTTTTATTTTATTATTCTGTTCCACTCCGTTTCCATGTCCTCTTTTCCTCCCTTCTCTTCCTCTTCACTTTCTTTTTCTAATGTATTTTTGTCCATGAATGTACAAGGTGCTATGCTAGACCTATTATAGGCTTCACCTGCATGAGTGAAGTCCTCAAAGGATTATACAGATATCAAGAATCTTACTATCTTCAAGACAGAGATAGGTATGTATAGAACCATATAAACTATAGAGCAGAGTGTTATAAAAATGAGAAGAGAGAACTTTTCTGACTAGAAGATGGATAAAGTCTACATTAATAAAATAACACAAGCAGCGGGGTGGCAGAGGGAAAAGCAGGAAGGAAAAGGAGGCTTCCCACTGATCAGGGAGACCTGTGTGGGGTTAGATCCCATGACCTAAACCTAAGGCCGAAGCTTAACTTACAGAGCCACCCAGGTACCCCAAGACTTCTTGGTTTCTATGAAAGAAGAAAAGTCAAATTATCAGCAGCTCTGGCCTCACTTCTGCTTATCTAAATGTCTTTTTCCTCAACAACTGTGACTGATTACCCAAAGCTTGCTGATGCCTAATATCATTTTCAGCAAAGTGTGTATCCTGTATTTGGGACATAGGTGATTCAATTTACTAAGTGCCATTTACTTGACACGTGATAAATTATAATTTTATCTTTTAAAAAGTGAGTATCAGTACCCCTTTTTGATAGAAAAGTCAACCAAGACTCAGTGGGATTATGTTGTTTAGGATTACATAGCATCATTCAACATTATTTAAAAATAGTTTGAGAGTCCACCTAACTCTGGGATAGTATGTGAGATTTCCTTTACTGCACAAAGGGCTTTGTTTTCTGTCACCTTGAAAGGGTGTAGGCAATCAAGCTTATTCTACCTCATTCCACTCAGCCATGTTTCTTCACCTTCGCTAATAGTCCTTGGAAACTTCACACACAGCTATAGCTGAAGTATGTGAGATGTTTTCCTTCTTATAAAACCACACCTAGGTGTAGTTGAAGAGTCTGTGTATCTAGAAACTGCAACTTGATTCAGGAAAGAAAGGTAACGGTTATTAGACTATTATTAGTCTAATAACCATACTGTATTCTTCCTTGGGGATAAACAGTAGCAGAAGCACTGTTGCATTTTATTTTGCTCTTTAAACAATTTCAAAGAGATTGAAATTGAAAACAATAAATACAAACTCACATAATAACAAGTAAGATTGTTTCATATCATTGAGTTTTAGTGGTATTAAAATAAATGTTTATGTTGACAATGACCCTGACAAAGTACGAGTAATTTTGACATAAAGATACATTAATAATGTGTCTTTCTATCAGCTAAAGCTGTAATTTCTCTTGATCACCAATGAGCAACTCATTAAATTAAATGATGTTACAGAAAAATGAAATGTTCTAGAACAGCATCTTGGTCTCATATTGTGAATACAAAGTTCATATTTTTGTGTGTAAATAATCCAATAACTCCAAGAAGGGGAATAAGACATTTACCTTCATTATTTCGATACTTAGTTTATATAAGGCCCATCCATTTGGCAACTGAAATTTAAACTTGCATATAGGTATCAAGTGGTATTGTCAAATGTATGTTTATTTTCTGTGTTAATTAAATACCTGCTATCCAAATTAGCTTTTTTTGTTTTGTTTTCATTTGTTGTGACCAGAAGCTTATCCCAATATATTCTACTGAAAAAAGTGTGACTGTGATTCATTCTTTTTTTGTCTTCTTTGTGTCTATTTTCATTTCATTTTATTTCATTATATTGGACACAAAAATATTTCACAAAAACTTGTATCATTTGGTATTTTTAAGTGCTTTCTTGCTACCCCTCATCAATGTGCTGTAAATGTCTCTCAATGATGAGGGAAATATTCTCTATTTCTGTGCCATTCAATTTGATAGCCACTAGCCACATGTGATTTTTCAGCACTTGGAAGATAGTTAGAGCAACTAAGAAAAAGATAGTCACATATGGCCAGTGGCTATTGATTTAGAAAATATGGATGCAAACTATAATAAATATACCTTTGAGATATATACATACCCTTTATTTATTTCCTTTATGCCCTGAATTTTGTGTGTGTGTGTGTGTGTGTGTGTGTGTGTGTGTGTGTGTGTGTGATGGTTTTCTTACTGCTTTCTCTGCATCCTCCAGTATGTCCAACACAGGAGTTTTGAAACTCCTGGTATTGACAGTTATGTACCATATTTTACCAGGGTTGATCCGTATAGTTAATAGCATATGGGAGAAGTTATGGTATGTCCATTCTAAGACTGATTCGGACTGTGGCTTCCATCTTGGGCTATTTGCTTCTCTTTCTTTCAAATATGTTTGAAGAACTGGGACTACCAACAACTACATTAGTGAGCTTAGAGCCATCACCTTCAACCCCCATGTAGTCTGGAGTTGGCAGCAGACCAGGCTGACAGCTTGATAGCAGCCTCCTGAGAGACTGGGAGCTAGAATCACTCAGCTAAACAGCTCTCATATTTCTGACTTTAAGAAACTGTGAGATAATAATTGTTTATTGTTCTAAACTGTTAGATTTGGGCACATTTGTTACAAAGCATAGATAAATACAGCAAGCTACTTGTTAATCTATGTATAATTATTTTGCAAATCTATATTTATTTGCAACTTTGTAATATATTTGCAACTTAATGAATTACTTTATTAATTCTAATATCTCTCACAAGTAATTGCTTTGTATTTTCTAGATAGGAAAATATTTCGTCTTTCAAAAACAATATTGCTCCTGCACAATACTTATTATTCTTATTTCATTTTCTTATTATGTTGTTCAAGTAAGAATCAATGAACACAGTTAAATAATAGGGATGACCCTAGCAATTCATTATCTATTACTAATTTTATTAAAAATCCTCTAATGTACCATTATTAGATACGCTATTAGCTGTTGGTATGATAAAACTATTTTATTATGCTAAATATAATATTCAGTATAATATGAAATATATAAAAATGAATTTGAAATATTGTCAAATATGTTTTGGGATTTGTTGAGAAACTATTTTTTTTTAAAGATTTTATTTATTTATTTGACAGATAGAGATCACAAGTAGGCTGAGAGGCAGGCAGAGAGAGAGAGGAGGAAGCAGGCTCCCTGCTGAGCAGACAGCCTGATGTGGGGCTCCATCCCAGGACCTTGGGATCATGACCAGAGCTGAAGGCAGAGGCTTTAACCCACTGAGCCACCCCGGTGCCCCTGTTGAGACACTATTTTTAATTCTTTCATTTGTTATATTGAAAGACCTATGAGCCATCTAATATTTTTGGAAAAATATAAAGTAAGTTTATTTTTGGCAACACAAATATCTGAATATTTTCTATTTAAGCCAATGAAAGTTTTTTAATGCAGAAGTTATTATTGCATAATTAAATCATATCAATATTATTATTTCTAAAATATGCTGAAGAAGTATAGTGGTTAGCAAGTGGTATTTTTTCTGTCTTTATGTTCTACACAAATGAATTCCATTCTCCCTGGAAATAAGAACTGTGTTTTCTATTCTTTCATGCACATGTTCTATATAAAGCATAAATCACAATGTTGCATTTACGAAAAATCTTAATTAAAGCTTGGACGAGGAAGCAGGTTATGAAAGAGCTGGATTGTTATTTGAGGAGCTCATTTTTATGTCCTTTAATCTTGCTATATTTTGGAAAGTATTCTTCAGATTGAAATATAGGAAATACAGGTTCTGTTTCTCTGGAGAACCCTAATACAATTTATTTAAGTGAATGAAATGTCACTTTATACACAAAATATATGATATGGTATCAAATATATTTTGTTTTAGAATTTTTTTCTTAAAATGGTACATCTAAAACCAGGCATAGATGATTTTCATTACATATGATACTCATGTGAATTGCTATTCAAATTTGTTTGAGGAATTTAAAAGCATGTCTAGGTTTTGTTAACAATGGGTCAACTTTATCACCTTACCATCCTTCCTATCCACACCGAAAGCCATAAAATTGCTGTTGAGAAAACGTTGCTGACATAGTTTGGTCATGGTATGAATTACTCCACAACACTTAAAATATAGGAAGTTTCATAGTCTATGATTTCCAAATCAAGATTGATACAGATATAGTACTGATTCCCAGCATCACAAGCTTATTAGCCAGCTTTCGTAGACAACAATGTAGCCAATCAAGCATCCAAGCTTACCACTTTTAGGGTGCTGCCTACACTTGAGAGGTTGTTTTTTAAGTAAAACACTGCATCTTCATGTGTATCTCTCAAACTTTTTTAAAAAGTTGGGATGAAATAGTTGTTCTATTTTTCCATGTAAATTACATCTTTCACACTTAATATTATCAAGACCTTAATTTAGTTCTATAATGTTTTTATTTCTCAGCTATCTATCTATGTAAAATTTTCATTAGCAATTGTTTTTGAATTTATCTACTACCATGTTTTTTTATTAATCTTTGATAATTTTAAGAGATTTTAAAAATCATTTTTTGAAAAAAACCAAAAGCTTAATAATTTTAAATAAAAATGGTGTTTATACATAGTATCTCATCCATTACTAAGTAACTACCATAGAAATAGTTACATAGAAAATTTAAAACAATAAAATTTTTAACATAAACTAGATACATACACAAAAATCTCAACTAAAGTAATTAGGGCATAGAAAAAATAGTTTGCATTTAGATCTTAACATCTTACATAGTGGAGTACATCAATTAAGCTATTTTTTCTAACAAAATGGAAATTGATGAGTACTTTTGACTTTAGTTTTCCTAACTTCCACAGACTTGAGAAAAGCATATAGACAAAATACTTATTAGTTTCTAGTTCTGAGAGGACTTAACAATTCCTGCAGTTGAGAACCTAGATTACCTGAATAATGTATGCATATAAAACTGAGACAGAAATAATAGTATGTTGGTTGAATTTTTATATGCCATTTTATTTCAGATGACTTTTAGACAAAACATGGTTATGAGATCTCTGAATTTAATTTCAGTAATTGTACTGTGATCTAATTAAAATATTTTTTTAAAAAGCCAGAAACCATGGTGCATGAAATGCAGTTAGTTATTGCTCAATAAATAACAGTAGAAAAAATAATTTATGGTTCTCAAGATTAAACATGATCTGAGCATATTCAAGATATAACAGGGCTATTCATTGTTGAATGTATTAATTAGTGCAAATCTTTTAATTAATAAACCTTAAAATGAGGCAATTTAAATTAATAGTTCTTGGTTGGAAGGAATGAATAGAGTTATAAGATTTTTCAAAACATCATTAATAATTTGAAACCTAAAACAATGAAGTGCTTTAAGTATATGACTTTGGCAATGCAAACAGTGGGATTAAGGCCAATGAGCTGCCCATCAGAAAAGATTAATTTAGATAACATGTGGATCAGAAGATTCAAGTTGAAAGGTAATCAAATTGTATAATCAAAGTACTCTCTAGAGACATATAATCCAGCTTAGTTATATCTTGATCCTTAAAGTGCATGTCTTGTCAATTCAATATCCAACTTCCCTAGGGTCCAGGGATAGAAGAAAAAGAAAAAAACTGTACATCCTAGTCTTTTTGAAAGTCCCCCCCAAAAGCTCTCTTTTCTGAATCAGCTCATTGTTTCTAGAGAGAAAATGTAATTTGTTCATTAATGGGTACCTAGATAGTGAGACAGATATAAAATGATGTAGGAGATATAGAGACAAACAGATGGAGAAATAGATTATGAAATCAATCCATCCTTCATTGAATATATTCAACAGGATTAGGACATATCAGATAGTGAAGGTATAACTTTTGATGATGATAATCATACAAACAACATACATTCTCCTTTACAAAATAGATAAACTTAGTAAGATTAAAGGCTTATCAAACCAATATAAACAACAAGGGAAACAATTGAAATATTTTGAGATAGGATTTAATAAATTTAATTCTCAATCTTAATGTTCATATCATTTTAGTTAGTATACAAAGGATATACACATATGATATATCATATATATCTCCTTATAAATGATACTTCTATGTCTAATTAAAAATTTAAAGGTAATATTCTTTTATCTGTTTTCTGATCTATTAATTAATTAACATATAAATTCAATTATTTCTTTATGTGTCTTTTTTATAGTTTTTAAACATAAGACAATGTAATATACTAGTTGTGGGAACAATAATTAATTCAAAAGAGCATAATTACTATCCTCAGGTAGGATAGGTTTTATAATCCTGAGAAGAAAACACATGTGTTTGATCCTGATTTAAAATCAAATAACATTAAATACGACAAAGAACCCAAATGGGCACCACCAACATTTATTTCAAAATATTTCTATAATATTGAAACTTACGGCAGATTTTTTTTTTAAGATTTTTTTATTATTTATTTGACAAACAGAGATTTCAAATAGGTAGAGACAGGCAGAGCAGGGGTGGGGGGGGTTGCAGAATGGGGGCTCCCTGCCTAGCACAGGGCCCGACGTGGGGCTCGATCCCAGGACCCTGGGACCATGACCTGAGCTGAAGGCAGAGGCTTTAACCCACTGAGCCTCCCAGGTGCCCCTTACGGTAGTTTTTTTTATTGCTCATCACAATTATTGTCAAATTGCTAAGGGTGTGAACCATTTGTCAGACGGAATAGGAGAGAACACGGATCTGAAGGAGAAGGAATATAGAACATAACAAGAGATCTTGATCCCAGGATAAATACAGCATTCTTGCCATATTGTGAACTGAGGAAATCACTTCTGCTAAATATAAAGTGAGGTGATATGCAGGAGAGGAGAATCTTAAGCAGGCTCCATGCCCAGTGTGGGCCCAAAGCAGTGCTCCAACTCCCAACTCAGATCACAAACTGAGCCAAGATCGGGAGTCAGATGCTTAACCGACTGAGCCACCCATGTGCCCCCAATTCATTTTATTCTTAAGGAAAAACTTTATTTTTTTCTGAAATTGTTAAACATATATTTGTATGATAACAAAAGGGATTATGAGATTAATTCTGGATGTCCCATAAACTGCTGAGATTCCAAAAATCTTCATGTCATTAGTTATCACAAAAAGTAGCTTTAAAAGGGTATAGAGAGATTTAACCATTAAATGGATGGTTTATGTGGATGATGTTTAGGATGGTTAAGGTTTATGATTATTTAAGAGAATAAAAAAATAGTTTTAGGAGAGCATCTGCTTATTATTATAATTAAATAAAATTGTTGACTTTTACTTTTTCCCTTAATTTAAACTTTTTTTTAAATTTTTTTTTTAAAGATTTTATTTACTTCTTTAACAGAGAGAAAAAGTGAGAGAGTGAATGCAACGAAGGGGGAGTAAGAGAGGGAGAAACAGACTTTCTGCTGAGCAGGGAGTCTGATGTGGGACTCCATCCCAGGACTCTGGGGCCATGACTTAAGCCAAAGGCAAATGCTTAAGGACTGAGCCACTCAGGCACCCCTAATCTTTGTTTTTAAAAAGAACTCAGTTTAGGGGCACCTGGCTGGCTCAGTCGGTTAAGCATCTGCCTTTGGCTCAGATCGTGATCCCGGGGTCCTGAGATGAAGCCCCACATTGGGCCACTGCACAGCAGGGTCTCTGCTTCTCCCCCTCCCCCTGCTAGTTCTCTCTCTCGCTCTCCTTCTCTCTCTCTCTCTCAAATAAATAAATAAAATTTTTGAAAAAAATCAACTTAATCCTGATTTTATAGAGACAAACCTCTACAAATATTTCTTACTTTCCACCCCTTACCTCTCCCCCTGAAATATTTAAATCACCACAGGCCAACCATAAAAGGCACATGTGCAAAACAATTTGAGAAATTAAAAGAACAATTACTGCTTCAAATGGATTTAAAGGGAATAAATATGGACATGCACAGTTTAATCCTTGGATGAACTAAACCTTTGGGGTCCAGATAAAATGTTTGTGATACAAGGCAATTTTTTGATGACATTGTAGTAATTCATATTTACTTAGGTTAGATTGCTGTCTTCCTAAGGCAAGATATTGTTTGTACCAGCTCCTCTCAAGAAACAGACCGCATGTGTACATCCTTGATTAGTGACACATATTAAGTTTTCATTTTATCCTTTGTTTTTAAATTGTTCCTTGCCAGAGGCAGGCATTTATGAAAGATTTCATTAAATGACAGTATTCCATCCAAATTTTATGTAGAGGCAAAAATAAACTACTTTTCAAGTCAAGAACAGACTTGAAGATAATTTGTTTTGAAAATTTTATTTTATTTAATATGGAAAACTATATTTCATTTAAATTTAAATGAACTTGTAATTATTTTTTCACATAGTTTTAGGGGTAAACTCTAGGTGGTAAAATTAATTTAGTGCCTAATTTTTTGCCCATATCATGGAGATTTCACAATATTAAGTAAATGTTCAGTATATTGATTTTCTTGATGTTTCTAAGTATATTTATTGAATTTATATAACTCCTTACAACATTCTATCAGCCCATAAAAACACTTTTTAAAACGCAGAACATGTATAAAAATATTTCTTAAAATAGCAATACAACTTTTCATAGGCTATGTTCAACTTCAAGAAACCAAATGTTCTTGTGTCCCAGCTCTCATCTAGCTTAACAAGAGTAATGAGGATAAAAATATATAAAAAACTGAAATGCCAGCAAAAAAGAAAAAAACATTTTTCCTATCCCCACTTTTTCTATTCCCTTATCCACATAAATATCTGTACCAATAGAATATTTGAAATTACCAAATTTCCAGCAAATATAATTATTTATAGCATAAAATGGATAACACTATTGTCCATTCCATAAAAGGCAACATTTTAATATTGTGTTTTCTCTTTTACAAATGGGAATATTTAAATTTGCTAGCTGAAATATATCAGGACCCATAGGCACCTGCCAATAAAGGTCATACATGTTGCAGGCGTATTTTGTTTTACTTAGAAGATGCATTTGTAATCCAGCACGACAATGAAAATATTAGAATGTAAGTACCTACTTTTTTTCTGATTATTAAATGATTCAGTATTAAAATACATTTCTCAATTTTATTCCTATAGAACTTAACATTTCAAAACAATTTTGGCAGCTGATGTCTTATTTATTTACTCACTTACATTCTTTTTTCCTCCACTTGAAAACATGATCCATGAGGCCAAATATCTTAGCTATGCTGTTTCTACAGATCCTACATGACTAGAACTGTCCCCATAATTGAATTAACAAGTTTTGTTCTCCAAAATATACAACCTCCTCTATTCACATGCTATAGTACCGTTATTGTGTACTATTTCAGTTTGTATTATTTTCAGTTATCTACATAATTCAGCAAAAATAAAATTGCCTTTGACTTTCAGTATTAGTTTCGATTTTGTGTTCACATCCTCATGATTGCCTGCTTTTATATCAAATTCTATTTCTATTTATTCTTAGCAAATTATTGGACCATTTTGCGTGTTTTATATTTTCCAAGCATTACAGTAAAATAATGTTATACATTTGTCCACCACTGTGATTCTTCAAGACACTACTCAAATCTAGAGTTTTCTTTCCAAACTGTAAATATTGACATAGAATCCTGTAACTTTGAAAAGAAATGTAAATCTCTCTCTCTTTTTTTTTTTTTTTTCCTAGATTTTGTTTGTTTATTTGACAGAGAGAGAGTGTGAGAGAGGGAACAGAAGCAGGAGGAGTAGGAGAGGGAGAAGCAGGCTTTCCACTGAGCAGGGAACCTTAAGCAGGGCTGGATCCCAGGAGGCAGGGATCGTGACCTGAACAGAAGGCAGCCACTTAAGGACTGAGACACCCAGGCACCCCCAAGAAATGTAAATATCTCTTAAAATAAATTTCAAGTCTTCCTTTTGGGTCTTGGGATAACAAAGTAAGTTAGCACATTTATAATTCTGAGTGTTTAAAAATATGATAAAATCCTTGTAGAATGATATTAAAAATTAGAGTTGCATTTATATATGAATTTGAAGCATTATAATTGAAAATTGTGTGTGAATTAATTACAAATATTAAGCATAAAATTAATATGAATATGAATTAATAAATATCAAGCAACAAAAGCTACAAATAAATGGCAAGTAGCCCAGTAAAGCATGAACCAAGCTTCCCAGCTGAGCTACCCTATATTAAGTGATCCCAAGCCTACTTGAGATTCATGAGTGAGAACACATTTTAAGCAATGGAGAATTCAGAAATTAGTGCTAGGAGTGGAGTCCTCTTTTTGTTTCCTTTGAAACTAATGCAAAAATAAGCAAAAAAAAAAAATCATGATTAAAATAAATTAAGGGGTGAAGGAAAAATTATCAGCTTGTGGTGAAAAGGATTGAATATTTACCAACAATAATCAATCTATTATATTTTGCTTTTCTGAGAGTGCATCTGGTTCTTTCCAGGGAATTTCTGGGTATTCTGTGTCCGTGAGAAATTAGGGCAATTTTTTTTCCCCCTAAGAAATATCCAAGAAGAAATGTTGAAGAAGAATAGTAGAGAGTGGCTGTAAAGTAGATAATAATATAGTATGAAACATAGTGGAGAAAGGCTGTTTGAATATTTAGATATTTAGTAATTCTCTGAATAGAGCATATAAGTATGCTTAGAACCATATGTGTGTGCGTGTGTGTGTGTATACATACATATATAAACATGTGTGTGTGTATCACAATTAGATGGATGAAAAATATGCAGTGTATGTTTTTCCCTACATAAGGTCACAAGGATACTTTGAAGGGTATAAACTTGCCCCCTTCCCCTCCCCCTTCTTCACTAATGGCTTTAATGACTTTAAACAGTGGGGGAAAAAAAATCAGTTTCTGTTTTAGTTTGCTAGAGTTGCCATTACAGAATAAAACAGATTGAGTGGCTTAAACAACAGAAATTTATTTCTCACATCTATGGGGGAGCTGGAAGTCCAAAATCAAGATATAAGCAGGTCTGGTTTTTTTTTTGAAGCCTCTCTCCTTGCTGTAAAGATGGCCACCTTCTCACTGGGTTCTCACATGGTCATCCCATGGTCTCTTGTCTGTGTCCTAATATACCCTTTTTATAAACACACCAATAGATTGGATTAGGATCCATTCACATGATTTCATTTTGTCTTAATTATTCCTTTAAGGGTCTATCTCTAAATACAGTCACATTCTGAGGAAGTAGGGCTGGGATTTCAATGTAAGAATTAGGGGTGGAGTAAAATTCAGCCAAGAAGTTCTCTTATTTCAAAATACTGTGAAATAGTAAATAATTATGAGAAAGATAATCTACTGACTTACTTGGAATATCAGTGGTTTTACAAAATTGTAATGAGGGTGTGGGCAAAAGCATATGAAGTCAGAGGGAGTGTGAGAATGTAGAAGGCAATACAAGGAAGCCCAGACCACTATATCCATTGCCATATATACCTGGCCTATTTAAATTAAAAAAAAAAAAAAAGTAAAGGAAAAAAATAGTCAAAGATAGACATTAAATAGATAAACTGTATGAACCAGAGCTATATTTAGTAGATGCTTAAAACCAAGCCTCCCAAACTTTACTGTGCCAAAAATCACTGATATATATTAAAGGCTCAGATTTCTGCCTGCAGTCTCAGAGCTTTTCATTGCCATGCTGGTATTGGCCCAAGAATCTCCAAGAAGCATCCAAGAAAATTCTGATAGACTTAATTATGGAACACATTTTGAGAAACAACATAAGCAAAATGCTAATTTTGGCTTATTCATTAAAAGTGTTAATTCTCACTCTCAGAAAAGGGATACTGTCTGACTACTTTAATTTTGTCTGGAGGACTCTATCCCTTACTTGTTTCCTGACTTATGTCATTAATCACTCTCTGTCCTTTAAATTTCCATCGATAAAATGGGGACATTAATAACACCTGCATTACAGATTGTTAAACAACTTAAAAATATATTTCTTAAGATAATGCTTTAAAATATATTTCTTAAGATAATGCTTCACACATAATGCTCAATTAATCTTAGCGATTACATGAGGAAAGATAGGATAAGGTGTCACAGTAAAAAAGAAACAAAACAAAAACAAAACAAAACAAAACCTTAGGATATAACATGTATTCATTCCCAGAAAGAAACACAGTGTTAAACAATTTTGAATTAGTAGACAAGAATTCTGAATGAAGATATTGAGAAAAGGTAAAAGAAAACAACAACAACAAAAAAACCCAAAATAAAACAAAACAGAACTTGAGTGAGGCAGAGGAAGGCAAGGGTGGAGGTAAGTGGGAGTTCAGACATAGAGAGAAGTAGCATTTACTGAGACTTTTCCAAGTATCAAAATCCTTGGCATAGAATTCTCAAAAAAAAAAAAAGAAAGAAAAGGAAGCATATAAATGTTTTATACTCCCCATTTTATATACCAGAGTACTGAATCTCAGAAACATTAATGTGTAAATGTAAAAACAACAACAACAACAAAACCCTGATAAGTAGTAAGTAAATACGAATTCAAGCCTTTGGAATGCCTGGGTGGTTCAGTTGGTTAAGCAGCTGCCTTCAGCTCAGGTCATGATCCCTGAGTCCTGGGATCAAGTCCCACATTGGACTCCTTGCTCCGCAGGGAGCCTGCTTCTCCCTCTGACTCTGCTTGCCACTCTGTCTGCCTGTGCTCGCTCTTGCTCTCTCTTTCTCTGACAAATAAATAAATAAAATATTAAGAAAAAAATTCAAATTTTTGTCTGATTGATGCAAGAGCCAACACCACCACTATAAATTTCTAAGCAAAAACCATGCTATCAAGGTTCTTCTTTTTCCTATAGAAGCAACAAAACCCCACTAATCCATCAGCACTGAATTTTAAGTGACTTTTGAGTAATTTCTGGTCAAAAATCCTGCTGCCAAAGTCTCTAAGATACCTATTGTCTCAGCCTTCTCCGAAAATCAAGATACATAAAGAGGAAATAAAAATGAACATATTTTCTGGGTGATATGGTGATATAAAGTGAATTTTATTTAAAGAAATTGGTGCACAATGCATATTCTTTTTCCAAATATCTTTCACCCATAAACAGGAAACAATGGGACTCAATCATTGCTGGCTATAAAAATAGTTTTTGTTTGGGGCACCTGGGTGGCTCAGTGGGTTAAAGCCTATGCCTTCGGCTCAGGTCATGATCCCAGGATCCTGGGATTGAGCTCCACATCGGGCTCTCTGCTCAGCAAGAAGCCTGCTTCTCTTCCTCTCTCTCTCTGCCTGCCTCTCTGCCTATTTGTGATCTCTGTCTGTCAAATAAATAAATTTTAAAAAAATCATTTTGGTTTATTTGAATACTGAAGTCTGAGTAATGCTTGTAAATCTTACCCAGGAAATGGTCCCATGGCATAAAAATTAACCTAGCAATGGAATTATTAAAAGTTAAACAATTCCTATATATCATTTCTTGAACTTTGAACGGATTCCTCCACTTCACTTAGCAATTGCCAAATCCCTTATAGGATGTAATGCAGAGGTAAAATTAAGGTATCAAGGAAGTAAAGAGTACATGTAATTCATTTCTTTTGTTATTTAGAATTACGACAATAAGCAATCCCACACCTGGGTATCTTAAAATGGCAATATGTTATTCTCCCTCATAGGTCTTTGTGTAGACCAGGTTCAGACAGCAGTTTTTGCACCAAATATCATGTGTAGCTGTGAAAAGGTCAGTTGGGTGTGGTATGGTCTGAAATTTGAGGGGGCTGGGCTAATTCCAATGTCTGGGTGATAAAGTTAATTTGAACAGGGGCCCACAAAATAGAGGCAGCCCCATTGGCCTGCCTACATCACAAATCTAAACCTGTCAGGCTGCAGTTATGGGAAACATTATACTCTCAAGGAAACCTAATATATACCGGTCACAATCCTACATCCCAGCTTTAGCTAGTTTGCCTTACCCTGGGAAATAGGACCACCTAGGCTTATAAAAGCCTAACCAATTATGCCTTGTTTCCACCTTGCCTCTGGTTGCCTATAACATTCTATAAAACTCACTCTTGCCCAAAATCCCTTGGGAACAATGCTCCACTGCTTATTAGGCCCTGTAGTCCCCTAATCCATGGACTGTTTTCCTTTGAATAAAATACATCAAATGGGCTACTAAATTGTTCCAGGTTTTTTCTTGTTTGTTTGTTTGCTTGCTTGCTTGTTTTGTTTTGTTTTCTTTCTATTTGACGGTGACTTCAACTGGGAAGGTTGGAACAACTCAGAATGGGTTGATTATCTCTTATTCCCAACACTGCATTTTTGTACATCAGATTGGTTTACTGCACAACATGGAGGTTTCAAGAGGGTCAAAATTTTCATATGTAGACTGGCTTCCCTAGAGCATGCATTCCAAAAGAGAAGAAGCAAAAGCTACCAGGACAATTAAGCCTCAGACCTGGAAATGGCTCATCACTGGTGCCATATTCTATTGGTAAACAGTCACAGACCCCACTCCCTCGCCTTGATTAAAGAGAGTAATTATCCTCACTACTTGATGAAGAAGTAGCAAGTCATACTGCAAACAAACATGAGGAACAGGAGCTATCATTGTGACCATCTTTGGCTGGATAAAATCAGTGAAGGAGAACCACCATTAAGAAATATGGATTAAGGGGCACCTGGGTGGCTCAGTGGGTTAAGCCGCTGCCTTCGGCTCAGGTCATGATCTTGGGGTCCCAGAATCGAGTCCTGCATTGGGCTCTCTGCTCAGTGGGGAGCCTGCTTCCTCCTCTCTCTCTCTCTCTGCTTGCCTCTCTGCCTACTTGTGATCTCTCTCTGTCAAATAAATAAAATCTTTTAAAAAAAAAAAGAAATATGGATTAAGGGGTGCCTGGGTTGCTCAGTGGACTAAAGCCTCTGCCTTCGGCTTAGGTCATGATCCCAGGGTCCTGGGATCAAGCCCCCCCTTAGGTTCTCTGCTCAGCAGGGAGCCTGCTTCCCCCTCTCTCTCTGCCTGACTCTCTGCCTACTTATGATCTCTGTCTGTCAAATGAATAAATAAAAATCTTTTAAAAAAAAAGAAATATGGATTAAGAAATGTTATTAACAGAATCAGATGTTAAATGATTGTGGATCCAGGGCAATAATGATACAAACTTATGAGTTGAAGAAATAGAAAAAAGTGTGTAGAATTGTCAGGGAGATATTGAAGCTAGATACATCTAGCTGCTAGAGTAGCAGCATAAAGGGGGCTGGTATAGTAGTCTGTGAAAGAGTTTTGGATATTTGCTCTCTGTGGCTACCTCCGCTCTAAGTTTTGTAACAAAGCATTTTGGGGGGTGGGGAAGGACTTGGGGTTGCTGTTGTTTATCATAGCTAACAGTCATGGGAAGTGGAGGACAGTGTAGGGTAAGCAAGAACAGGGACAAATTAGAAAATATCTGTACCACTTGGTTTATCCTAAGACAATATGTCTATCAGTCTGTTTCTTCCCTCTGCCTCCCAAGTATTCATCCCTTCCAACTTGGAATTGCATAGGTTAAAGTTTCCTGGGATATATATTTCCTGAAATGATTAAGTTGGGCATGGAACAATACAGTATATATATTTAGTGATCAATCATGGCTTACAAACATGTCTGCAAGTGCCAATTATTTAAATAATCTTACTTACTCAGAAAAAAAATATTGAATTAGTTGTTTTTATTTTTGAGATGGATATATATTTTGAGATGAATAACCATTATTAGTAAATTATCACAGTAACTATGTAGTTGCATTTGGTGTAATCGGGTCTATGGTCCACCATACTGATAAACTTTTATCAAATGGCTTTGCATTGCTTTAGTATTAGCCATTTAACTACCTCTTCATTCATTTGTTCAACACACATTTATTGAGCACTACTGCATGCCAGACATTATGCACCTCTGATGGCTATATTTGCCAAATGAAATATTTTCCTTTCTTATTTTATATAAATTCCATTTTTTTAAAAGATTTTATTTATTCATTTGACACAGAGAGATCACAAGTAGGCAGAGAGGCAGGCAGACAGAGAGAGAGGAGGAAGCAGGCTCCCCGCGGAGCAGAGAACCTGATGCGGGACTCGATGCCAGGACCCTGAGATCATGACCTGAGCCGAAGGCAGCTGCTTAACCCACTGAGCCACCCAGGCGCCCAAATTCCATTATTTTTGAAAGCCACTTAAAAAAAAATTATTTATTTATTTGACAGACAGAGATCATAAGTAGGCAGAGAGGCAGGTTTTGGGGGGGGGGGCGGGCTTTCTGATAAGCAGAGAGCCGAATGTGGGGCTTGATCCCAGGACCCTGAGATCATGACCTGAGCCGAAGGCAGAGGCTTTAACCCACTGAGCCACCCAGGTGCTTTCAGCAATTTTTAATCACGAATTCATATATTAGGGCTTGGGTGGCTCAGTGGGTTAAGCCTCTGCCTTTAGCTCAGGTCATGATCTCGGTCAGGATCCTAGGAGAGACCCGCATCCAGCTCCCTGCTCAGCAGGGAGCCTGCTCCCCACCACTGCCCCGCCTGCCTCTCTGCCTACTTATGATCTCTCTCTGTGTCAAATAAATAAATAAAACCTTTTAAAAAAACGAATCCATATATTTGCATCAAATAATAATTTTAGGAAGGACTTTGAAAGGTTATTAAGGCAAAACTACTCCTCAATCACTGGTTCTCTCTGTATTTCCCTGGTGTAGCTAGCACAATCAGCACCAGTGCAATGAACTGACCTGAATGATGACATGTCAACTCCCATTAATAGCTGAATTGATATACAAAGGTTCTGGGGAGTGTCTGCATTAGTAATGGAAGTAGATTCAAATATGTTAGAAAATTGTTTCCCATTTCAATCTGATTTTTTTAAGTATGTGATTTAACATCTTGTAAATGCATTAGTGCTGTGAATACCACTGGTGGGGGGGAAGCAAATTTGTAAAGATGTCCTTGCCTTACTTTGTCTTGATGTGTAAGTTGAAAATTATTTTCGCTTTTAGGAATATAAATGGTTTGACATTTCTGCTTGCATTTTTTTCCACTTTTAATTTCCCACCAGTAGACCCCTTCCATGAGCAAGACAGAGAAGCCATGTATGTCACTGTCTTGTACTAATACTTTCAGCAAACTGGAGAATTGCGTGGGAACCATATCAACCACTTTCTTTTCTTCATATCATTGATTATCCATAACATTGTCAATCAGATGACAATCCATTTCAACTTCACACAAAGAAACTAAATTTAGTTAAAGAGTAAAACTGAAAGCAAGAGTGTTAGTGTGTGAGGGGGAATGCAAAAAGAGGGCTTAGTTTTATTTTTTTCTTCATTATTATCTGTCAATTAGGCATTAACTTATTGGATCTCAGATCTGACCTCAAGTACTTATCTTTTCCATATACTTTCTATAAGTACAATAGAAGCTATGTGACATTCTAAATTTGTCTAAATTTCAGCTATCGAAACAATAGACGAATC
The DNA here is from genome assembly GCF_009829155.1 of Mustela erminea. Classification (NCBI taxonomy): domain Eukaryota; kingdom Metazoa; phylum Chordata; class Mammalia; order Carnivora; family Mustelidae; genus Mustela; species Mustela erminea. The sequence continues at coordinate 124,349,418 of NC_045615.1, read as the reverse complement.
AATAATGAAAGTAATATATATCCTTTGTTTTTTAACCTCAAAAATACATTTTTAAAAACTGTAACATGACTGTAACATTAAAGAAATGTCAGTCTTTAGGTCAGCAATTCTGAATTGACATGAACATGGTCTTAAACAATTGTATTTTTAGGAAAACTTAGTCCAAGAACTGCCTTCATGGCCATTTAAATATCAATTCTTTTTTCATGAATTATTTCCTCTATTTCCTGTTTACAAATAATTAGCACACCTAAACTCTTATTTTCTGTGATTTTAACCCTCTCATGTTTTTCTACTAAAATTTAAAATTTGACTCTAAGAAATGGCAGATATTATATCTACTGCATATAAAAGAGCAATACTTCTTAATTTTTTCAAATTACCACCTGATATATTTGAAATCTTCATTTCATAGTACATTTATCACAGAAGCAAAAATATTACTTAAATTCTTTCTCTCCATGCCCATTGTCACAAAATGGCCATTCTCTAAGTTTAGTTCGTGAATTTTGTAACGTAGATGATTTTCACATCAACCTCTTAACTGGTCTTATCACCAGTCTCAGTTCAATTTTGCTCAGCCCTTTAAGTACATGATCTCTTCTAACACATACATATGTGTGTGCACACCCATACACATACGCACACATTCCTGATCACTTGACAAGCATGCAGCAGAACTTGGACTTGAACCCACGTCTTTGTAATTCCCTAGTCTATCTATTCTCATAAGTACTACACTGATTCACTTTTATCTTCCCACAAAACTATGAACTCTGGGAGGGCAAGAACTATATCTTAATCCCCTTCAAATACCCCAAGCTTATCTTAGAGCCTAGGGTGGAGTTATAACTCAATAAATATTTAATAAATGAATCTATTTAAATAGGGAAATCACATCGGGCTTTTCCCGCAGGATTGAGACTATTAAAACATTAGGTTACCTACCTAGAGTATATCAGGCAAATTCATTTGGTATGAATACAACTGCTTTATGTAGTAGCCCCAGGAGATATATTTTGGGATCAAAGAGTAAAACTAAATGTAGGATATTTGAGCAGTTATGGGAAATATTTTGGTGGTTAGAACTACCTGTGATGGCAGTGAATTCCACATCAGTGAAGCTATTTGAACTAATATAAACCAACCATTGGGCCTAACCATTGCCAAACAAGAATGGAAAGGATTATTAGACTATACACTAGTTCAGGCCATATTATATCCATATAGTTTTTTTTTCTATTTTCTTTTATAATTAAGTACAGAAAACAACTCTACTTTCTATCACAGTTTCCACAAAGAGTAACAGAGAACTCACTCATTAAATAGTACATCCTCACTTTCTTTCTCTTTCAAGGATTAGTTTATTTTTTTAACTAATTTTATTTGAATAAAAACATTTAAAAAGGTTAGAGTATGGATGATAAAATAGCAAACCTCTGGGGACAATTATGTATATTCATGTCTTAGCTGCCAATGTTAAGACGTCCTAAAACGTGGTGCAGTAACATAACAAATCAAAAGTGACACAGTTAATTCAAGGAAAGGGGCCAGCATCCACTATGTAATCCTTTTTTTGCTGACTTGCACAAGAGCAAACATCAGTATGTAATGATGCATTATGACACAAAATAGCAGGGGTTAGGGGCAAGCACAGACTGAAATCTTTTCTGCAGCATTTATGAAAGATTCAGAGCCACTTACTGTTCCTTTTTGCTGGTCTAAGCATGAATCAGTTTAACAGCTCAATTTACAATGTTATTGCTCATGGAGGGAATAAAATATATATCAGATGTTCTAAGAAATCTATGTAAGTGACAAATTAGTAATTTTCAATTGTGCAGAGTGAGAATACTTGTTTGTTTTTTCAAAAGCAATTTGGTATTCGTAGAGAGAAAATGAATAAAAATTTATTCTTTTCTAAAAGAACAGAAACATTGGTAGGTGAATGTGTTTGTACATAAAAAATAAAGTAATTTTACATGGTCCTGAATTAACTTCTACAGAGTTTGAGTAATTTTAGGTTTATTTCCCTTTGTGCAACTGAAAACTCCTTCTTTTCATTCTTTTAATTTGATATATTTTACATAGATTTGGGCATTTTAGAAAAAAGAGATTGATAAGCCAAGTGTCAAAAATTAAATATCAAATGACTGAAGAAAATATTGCTTAAATGGATAACACTGAAATCAACTGAAGTTGATTTTTAGCCTGGTAAAAACAGCAAGACTTCTAGAACAATCAGGTTACTTTAATTGAGAAATACACAAGCACACAGGCCCCCAATTCAGCACCCCAGTTTAAATTCCCAAGTTAGAAACAAGTTGAATTTGGATCATTATTTTAAGGAGTGTTATAACTTAATTAAATAGAGCAGATATTTTAAAACTTGTGCAGGAATATAATAATATAAAACAATTCTTCACCTGTAGGATTACTCATACAGAAAAGAAAGGAAAAAACAAAAAAAAGGCACCAAGGTAGGTGCTAGGGGACCTGGGTTTTAATTCTGATTTTTATACTAATTAGTTCTGGGACTAGATTGAGAACCGGTGTGAAGGAGTTATTTCTCCTCAGTGAGACTCAGCCTCCAATGTTTTTCTATGCAGATTTAGGGTTTCAGACCCAATGATCTCCCAGGTCTCTTGCAACTCAAACATTGTGGAATTTTGTGGTACTACTTTTGGATACAGTTATTATTCCAAAGATTGCAGGGAATGTTTGTATTGGTCATCACCTCAAAATACATGGAATTAAAACCATGAGAGAAGTTTTGCATTCCGAGCTTGCAAATGCATTTAAGATTTCAAGCTTCAAGTAGAATGATATGGGAAACACACCACTTCCTGGGTGAATTTTTACAAATTCAGGTCAGGGTATTTTATCTTGGAAATGGAGGATGCAGCAGGAAAGCATTTGCCCCTTATAAAGACTGGAACCAACAAGTTGGCACAGATATGTCTGCTGAGTAAGGTCTCTGTCTTCTGAAGGATAGTTTGGGGTCCTTAAGTGGTCAGTGTCTAACAGGATGATGATGGGGAAATGACTTAATTTGGGAGGACTTTATTTTCCTTATATTAAAAAAAACCTGGAGATACTGAAATCTAACTTACATGGTCATTTTCAGACTAACATGAGATAGTATCTAAGTGAGATTTAAATAAAAACTTAAAAAAAAAAAAGAAAGAAAGAAACTAAGTGCCTGGCACTGAAAGATGTTTGTAAAATGTTAATTGATTTTCTCTTGTATGTAGTCTTTACCTCAGTTGCTGCATTTTGTTTTTGTTTTTGTTTATTGATCTATGTTTTTAGAAGCTGTTTGATGGGAACTTTTCAGTGTCCTAGAAAGTAGAAACAGCTTTTTCTCACTTCAATTCACCAAGCCATTTCTTTCAAAGTAGATTCAGACAAGCCTGCGTTTAAAAATTCAAAGGTGAGTGCACCATGGACAGTAGAGTATTTGGGAGGAAAAAAGAAAACAGTATCTTCTTTAAAGACTTCCTAACACAATGTTTTGGTGCTTGCAGTGAAACTCAACTAAACACTGTTAGTAAAAAGTATAAATGCTAATCACACTGAGAATTTTTCTACCTTGGAACAATAAGACATAATTTGTAAACTAGAGGCAGTTAATTCTATTGCTCTATGTCAGATGGGATTACTGAAAAAGCTGTAGCACTAGGCCAAGTGGAAAATAATGCTTACAGTTAAACACATTGTATATTTTTATATAATCTTTAATGAAGCACTAGTGTTTATATCTTGATGGATTAAAAAAATGCCTCTGCCAAGATTTCCAATTTATCTCTTCTTCCATTTCTATATTTAGTTTATTTTCTTTATCTAATAAAAGAAATCAGTTATACTGCCAAGATATAGTATAGAATAAAAATATTTAATAATTATACATATAACATATACAATTTTGTGTGTTTGGTAATAGAGTTTATTTTTTGCATTATATTTTTCATGTTTTTATATTTGGGTACATTTTTTACACATTTTGCATTTTACTTTTGATGTGGCTTTCATCTGACAAAATGATTAGCTTGTCATGTTTATAGCTAAGCATCGTACTGAAAGGAACATAACTCAGCATATTCATACGAGTGAAATGAGCAAAGGTGGTGATGAAACAAAGTGAGGCTCTGGTCAGCATTATGATCATTTTAATTTGTGTCATGCTGGTATCTTCCACTCATTGGAGAAGACATATGCCAACGTTATTTAGAAAAAAACTGTTAAGAACAAAATAATAACTTAAAGATAGGCTTTGTACACTGTCTAAAATGGTGGCTGTGTTGTGACTCTGTTACTAACCCAGCATTAACCTGAAAACACTGTCTCTGACATCAAGGAAGTTACTCGGCAGACATATATGAATGACTTAACCAGAGAACATTTGAGGAAGCACAAAATAATAGAAAATAAATTATTCTCAAGTGCTAAAGGAATGATAGATCTGTATATATGACAAATTGTAATGAGAAACCTAGGGACTAAGTACAATCTCTTAACAGTGAATTAATACAGGAACCAGAGTCAGGCAGGAAAATGGCAGCCCTGACATGACTCATACTTTAGTCCGACCACCAAATTCAAAGTTATATATCATCTAAGAACTCAAGAATGGAGGTTATAATGTAGCCTCAGGCTGATGGCACTGGGAATAATTTCCTATTAGGGACTTATTTAGAGAATGAAATGGTGTTACTTAAAAAATTAATTCTACATTGGGGCACCTGGGTGGCTCAGTGGGTTAAAGCCTCTGCCTTCGGCTTAAGTCATGATCCCAGGGTCCTGGGATCGAGCCCTGCATCGGGCTCTCTGCTCGGCAGGGATCCTGCTTCCCTCTCTCTCTGCCTGACTCTCTGCCTACTTGTGATCTCTGTCTGTCAAATAAATAAATAAAATCTTTAAAAAATATAAAAATTAACTCTACAAAAAATTAATTCAAAAATTATTTTGCATATTCCAATTTTTTTCATACTTTAAAGAGAAGCATTGCATCAGTGTAACTACACTCAACATTTCTAAATTTCATCTGTACTGTCATTTAAAGATCCACCCTCCCTCCAAGTAAGGATTTTTTTTTTTCTATCTGTTTGTGTGTGTATTTAATTTTGTGTTTGTTTTATTTGGTTGTTTCATTTTTAATCCTGATAAGGAAGGCTGATTCCTGATGGATGGGGAGGGGTGAGGAGCAAAAGAATTTGTATTCAGGAATGAATGAGAAAAAATTAAAAAACATAAATTAGTTTTGAAGACATGCTTCTGGAAAAAACAATGCAAACACATTTTGTTGTGTCTATAAGAAGAAAGAAGGAAGACCTCACCACATATGAGTCTTCAGAGGTCTTCTGTAACTGGTTAATGTAAAAAAGAATCATTGCATGGCAAACTGCCAGACTGGGGGCTGAAGACAAAGTTGTTTTATGGATCTACCATGTGAAAAGCACCTGTGCAATAATGAGAATGTCTGTAGTAAATGGCTGTGACAATGGCAGGTGCAAATTTATGTTTCCCTACATGCCTGAGTCAATGCTACGTGTTTTTCAGACACCATCTTATATTATCCTCTAATGGCATCTCCAAGGTTTAGATACTATTATGATCAGACCTTTTCAGACCTGAGGAAAAGGAGACATGGAGTGAAAGTCAATGGATCTCAGTCTTGGAGACACATTAGAAACACCTGAAGATGATTTAAAAATACCCTCAGGGTTTGAATTTAGACTGTCTGAGAGGTTGGGGCAGGCACTGGTATTTTTTAAAGCCCCCCTTTTTTGGTTCTAATATGAAGCCAATGTTGATAAGCATTAAATTATGCAATTTCCCCAAGTTAACACAATGAGGGTGGAGTCAGGGTTGGAACCCAGCAAGGTAGACTCTTCATGATACTTTCAGCTGTCCTGTATCTGGGGAAGCAAAAGTGGCTGGAATTAACAGTGCAGTTCATCCCTTTTCCAAAATTAGGACAAGCACCTTATGCAGGTTCTCAGCATCCTGTTCTTGGCCACTCCTTCCTTTAAAAGTCTCCTATGGCTTCTCATTGCTCTTGCTATAATGAAACATTTCTTTCACTTGGTCTATAAAGACGAAAGTGCTTAGAACCTGGCCTCAACCTTGCCCTTGGAGATGTTCCCTCCTTGGGCAGTTGTTTTCCCATCCCTCTGTCTCTGGGTTTTCCCAGAGGTTATGGACTCTGCTTGGATTATGTTTTCTTACCTTCTTCCCAAATTAATACCTGCCCTGCCTTCTAATATTATCTCAAGGGTCACTTCTCAGGGAAAACACGATTTTCACGACTAGATCCAATCCTTCGCTTTCCCCCCTCCCCCCATTCACCTTATGAATTCTCCACATTTCAAGTTCTTTTACTGCCTTTACAGCTTCACTTGGTAACTCCACGTACAAGATTGCTGGAAGGAGGTTTCTCACTGCCATCACTCTCCCTGGCCCTAAAGCAGTTACTTAGTGGGCACATCTCTATTTCACATTCCTTATGCTATCTTAAATTCCAGCTGCCTTACAGAAAATTTATCTTCCTGCTCTATAGTGTAGTTATCTTTAAGTTTTTATTCTTTAAAAATGTCAGCATTCTCTTCATTGCCAGGGCTTGGGCTGTTAGAACTACTAATGGTCCTCTTTCATCCAGTACTTATGCTTACTCGGTCAGCCCGAATAGTTGAGCACTAACAATATCTTCTTAATTTCTTGTCTTCTTTCCATTCCCACCACCATCCCCAAGTTCAAGGTCTCATCCCTTCTAATTCATACTACTGCAGCACTGCTCAGCATATGGTGGGCAACTCACATTGGAATCATTAGATTCACGGGTATAGCTCATTACAATGGTATCTGTGCCTTATCCCAGTTCATCTGAGTCCATGGGACTAAAGCTTTAGGATCTGAAATTTCAAGAAGTTCCCATATCATTCCTCTGCACACAGAAGTTTGAGAATCATTAAACTAAAATAACGCTTAAGCATTGTCCAATCCCAATCCTTTTCTGCTTCATTTGAACATAGATCTTTCTTCTATGTGAATATCCCAAGGAATCATCCCAGTAGCAAAATATTCAAATGAAAAAAAATAAATTCTGAAACAACATTATAGGGTTATAGAATTAAGGATCTGTTTAAAGTTTAGAAAAAATGTTTTACTCTATGTTGTTCAACTTATTTTTGTATATATATTCCATTCTTCTCTAGATACAAACTGTAGGACATATTTCTGGAGATTTTTCTCTGTATCAGATTAACACTTTTATACCATTTTATAAATCAGCTTGTTTCTTTCTCCACTGAAAACATGCTCACTCCAACATATGCCTCAAATTACAAACTTCTCTGCTCATCTCAAATGAAATATTTTAACTCTTTGGTGATCTCTTAAGGGGTGACAGCCAAGACTTTTACTAGGTATCTAAAATATAAATCACAGCTTTTCCAAGTTTTTACAACCTATTTTTATCATACTTTTCAAAATCATAGAGATTCCCAAAGTTACTCTCCTCTCTCCTTTTACTTTATGTGTCCTATGGTTCCTATTTCTAAAGAGATGTGTCTTAATATACTTTGGTACTTGGTACAACTGCTGCTGCCAACTAATCCATGGGGCACCTTTGGTGTTTGGAAAATTCAAATGCCACTGTCTTAGAGAATTCAATGTAAATGTTGAATCCATAGAACCCACATGCCTCTATTCAATGTGTTGGCAATAATACCCTCCTCTGGAGAGCTTTCCTATTGAAAGATAAGTACTTCCTTCTTGTCTCTTCCAAATGATGGCTTTTGCCGCCTTCCCCACTACCTATGGTCATTTATGCTTTCATTTGGTTCAGATATCAATGATTAATTAGTAATACCCCACCTCAATTTATAAGAAACCAAAAAATGAGAAGTCAGATTAATGTAGGTTAAACAAACATTACCAATTAAAACTGGATTCAAAGATGGAGATTTTAGGTGCATGGCCAAATAGCCCTGTAGCATTCACTTGAATTTGAATGACTAACTCAACTGAATAACCTCAGGCCTTCCCAAAAGGATAGGCTCCTTATTTGGTGGCAAAGAGCAGACAAGAATGAACTTGCTGGACAAAAATGTTTCTTACTCACTCCTAATGTTCTGTTCTATTTGGGTGAGTTCCCCACAAAATACTACAAATTAATCTACCCCTCATTCACTTCTTTCATGTGATTAGAAATTTTGGAAAGAAAATACTCCTCAAGATACTATCTCCTCATTCCAACATTCTCCTTTTCTTTTTCTTTTCTTTCTTTCTTTTTTTTTTTTTAAGTAATCTGTGTTGGGGTGCCTGGGGGGCTCAGTGGGTTAAAGCGTCTGCCTTCAGCTTGGGTTGTGATCCCAGGATCCTGAGATAGAGCCTCACATCGGGCTCTCTGCTCAGCAGGGAGCCTGCTTCCTTCTCACTCTCTGCCTGCCTCTCTGCCTACTTGTGAACTCAGTCAAATAAATAAATAAAATATTTAAAAAAAAATAATTTGGGTGTCTAGTCTCCCAGAAAGAACATGAATCCTATCTGCTTTCTCATGGCATAAAAAGGCCAAACCTCTTTTTGAAAGCACTCTGTGGTCCATTTTGTTCCATCTTATGCTAGCTAGATCATTCTCTGGTACCTTATTGGGAACAGAGGCAATATCCCTTAAGAATGTTCATGAAAATAGGCCATTTCTCAGTTGAAAAACAAAAACAAAAATAAACAAAAACAAAACAAAACACAAACTTCCAGAAGTTTGTATTTATTCACTCAGAATAAAGGCCAAAGTACACATATTGGCCTGAAGTTCTTTGCAAGACAGTTCCCCAACACCTGTCTATTCTAATCTCCTGCTGCTTACCCCAATTCTCTTCCTGGCAGTCATTCTTTCCTCCTTGTTTGTCTGCAAACATATAAGACATTTACTTGACCTATTTCTCCACCTAGGATTCTCTTCCTCTCGATAACTCCCTCAAGTCCTTTGCAGGAAGGCCTACCCTGAAGCCCTATTACTCTATATAACGCAGCAACCCAGCCCCACCTTCTGCATCCCCAAGTTTACTTCTTGTTGTGCTCTTTACTTCTTTTACATTCTTATGTCCAAATACACTCTATACTTCACTTATTTACTTTGTCATTCATTAAATCTTTCTCCCAACTGAAAATTACACTTTCAGGGTGATAGTTTTTGAATGTTTTGTTCCATGAACTATCCTAAGCACACAGATTAGTCTGTGGGAAGTAGTAGACACTCATTCAACATGAGGGAGAAGTAAGCCTGGGATGGAGGCAGAGATCATGATGCTCGTATCCATATAGATGATAATCCTGGAGTGTAAGGGCAAAACAAAATAACGGTAGTTATTTTCAAATAATAGTGTTTTCCTATGGTGTACTAGTTAAGTGCTTTGCTGCTAAATATGTTTATAACCTCAACCAATGTATGCTGTTACTTACTTTTCCAAAAATTTTATCTAATTGTTTAAACAATGCCTAATACTCTAAGTCATTTAATATATAATGGTTTTGTGTATGTGAAATTGCCAATATGTTTGCTATAATTAAATCTATATATTTTTACGCCACATATCGAATAATTTAAGCTTATAAACTCCCCCTGCTGACTATTATGTGTTTGACAGAAATTTGTTGTTACTATTACCATTATTGTTGGTAAGTACAAGTATGGGAGAAGCATTTTTGCAGATGAATAATCAAAACTGAGAGCTGCTGGGTATTTGGGGATTAGCCTATGGAACCCATTCTACTTTCTTGTAGTCTACTTACCTGTGGCAATTGGCTGTTCTTACAGAAATTTGAGGGGTTGGGTGTAAGAAAGAGTACCATTCTACTGCAAGTCTCAATACTGAGGATATTAAGTTCTCTACTACAGTGTTCAGGTGTTCATTCACTGTCTTCATGGGTGACAGGGAGCTGTTCTGGTGTCAATAGTTTCCAGATTTTTGGTTCACATCTACAGTGATATGTTCTTGAATTCAACAATCCTTCCTAATCCTACCCATTCTTGGTTACTGCAGCTATAGAAGCTACTAGCTGTTCCTTAAGGACAAGCCTAGACTCTGCTTCTCTAGCTATGTCCAGGATTTTTCAATTACCTAATTACTTATAACAACAACAAAAAAAAGTGTCATGTTTAAAATAGCTGGAGAAATTTCTGCTTCCTTCCTTCAACCTGGGATTTATTACATACTGTAAGAATTCTCAAATCATGCCTCCTACTGTATTATGCATATATTGTGCCCTTGGCCCAAATGCAAGTTTCTCCTGCATTATAAATAAATCATGTCATTTGCATCCCTATAAAAGTCTTGATTATTCTTTTTTTTCTTCTTGTAAGTTTCAATTATTCTGAACAATAATGAGTGTATAGTAAGCATTTACTTATTTCAGTGACTACATTCCCATATTCTTACTATAATTGTTTTTAAACAATAAATATTTAATTGATACTATATTCTAGATACTACTCTATGTATATAAACAATGAAGTAGACTTGATTTTCTTCTTTTTTAAATTATGCTACTTATTATTATTTTACGTTCTATTTTAAAAATGCTGTCATAGTTGCCTTAACTTTTCTATAAGACCTTTATAACAAAACAGCTCTACCTGTAGCATCTGTCCTTTTTACTACTGAGTGGGGCAAAATGACCAATAAAATGTAAAATGCAGCATACCCAGTCATGTAATCTAAAAAAAAATAAGTTATGGTAACTTATTGCAATTACACTTGACAGCTCACTACAACAATGGGAAACTAGCCCCTTGTTGGTTCACATAGTTCATGAGAACCAAACTGAAATCACCAGTTTGTTTTTGTTGTTGTTGTTTTGTTTTTTTATTAACATACAATGAGTTATTTGTTTCAGGGGTACAAGTCTGTTAATCATAAGTCTTACACAATTCACACCACACACCATAGCACATACCCTCCCTAATGTCCATCCTGCAGCCTCCCCATTCCTCCCAACCCCCTCCCATCCTGCAACCCTCAGTTTGTTTCCTGAGTTTAAGAGTCCCTTATGTTTTGTCTCCCTCCATGGTTCCATAATGTTTGATTTTCCCCCCACTTCCCCTACAACCTCCCACCCTGCCTCTTAAATTCCTTACATCAGTGGGATCATGTATTAATTCTCTTTCTCTGATCAACTTATTTTGCTTAACATACCAGCATATCTGGATAAAATTTTGCAGCTCTACTCTGGCAGTAACTTTACCTTCTCAGTGAGTCAACTTAGGACGCTGCTTTGTCCTGCTCCTTGAGGTTTCTCATTCTTAGTCAGGTGGTCAGGCAGTTCTGTGTTCTGTTCTACCTCCTCATCTGTGATGGGAATGGGACCAGCATCTCTTCTCCACTTTCATTTTTCACAACTTGCTGAGCCTTCATAACCTGGGTTGGTGCTATTGCTGATGCAAAGCTCCTGCTTTCAAATCTGAATGGATCCATACCATGAACTTTGAACAGCCATTTGAAAACTAAAGCTAATGGCAACTTTATTTTTTTTTCTTCAAATGTATTTAAATTTTATTTAGTTAAAATGTAGTGTAGTATTGGTTTCAGGAGCAGAATTTAGTGATTCATCACTTACATATAACACCCAGGGCTCAGTACAGCAAGTGCCCTCATTAATACCCATCACCCATTTAGCTCATCTCCTGCCCACACCCCTCCAGCAACCCTGTTTGGTCTCCATTGTTAAGAGTCTCTTGTGGTTTGCTTCCCCCTCTTTTTTTTTTTTTTTCCCTTCCCCTGTGTTCATCTATTTTGCTTCTTAAATTCCCCTGTGCTCATCTGTTTTGCTTCTTTAATTCCAAATAAGTGAAATCATATGGTATTAATCTTTCTCTGACTTATTTTCTCAGCATCATACCCTCCAGTTCCATCCACATCGTTGCAAATGGAAAGATTTCATTCTTTTTGATGGTGGAGTAGCATCTCATATGAATGCTATATATAGCATTCTATATATATTTACATAGAATGTTCATATAATACAGAATGTTCATATAAGCATTCTATATATATTTGCATAGAATGTTCATATAACATAGTATGCTCACATATATATATATAATCTTTACCCATTCATTAGTTTGTGGACACTTGGGCTGGATCCCTCCATAGTTTGGCTGTTATTGATAATGCTGATATAAACATTGGGGTGCATGCTGGGCTTGAGACAAATATAGAAGAAACCAGAGAGAACCTTATTGCAGAGGTAAAAGACCTCAAAACACAGAGATAAACACCTTTAATTTCTAACAAATCCTCTTCACAGAAATTTCTGATATATATCACCAACACCATCTATGTGCAAGAAACATTGTTTTGGAATTTTTGTAGTGTAGGTCCCAGAAAAATCCAAGTTTTCTTTATATATTAATTCATTTCCCTGAAACTATCACCATCTGCCATATTGGAAGACTGAAGGATCCTATAAGTTTCAGAAGCCAGCAGTTTTGTTTCTCTTGGAGCTGTGGTCTTCTCTACAACATTTTGCAAGCTTAACATCATCCCCATTTCTCCGTTCATCTTCGTTAGCACAGCATTCTGCTAAGTAACGAAGAATGAGCAAAACTAAGTGGACAGTAGGGTCATTGAAATGGTCCAGAAATAAAATAAGGTCAGGCAGACATCCCTGACCCTAGACAATGGCTCCTCTATTTAATGGGATCTACTGCTAGATCCCATAGCTAGGTAACTACTGAGAAAACATCAGGTTCTTCGTGCATGGTGGAGGAGGAATAATTCATCTCTGCCATACACAAGCGAAATCTTCTTATATTTGCACCAGAGAGTAAGGAGTTCAAAGCCTACCCCACCATCAGGGTCACACCAAGGAATGACATAGGGGGACCCAGGAAGCACAGAGTGGGTCCCTCCATTTGGAGCTGTGTCTCAGCAATGGCAAATGAGCAGGCTAACTCTAGGAGACAAAGAGCAAAGACACTGGTGGGGAAAGGCTCTATAGAGTCTCCCCCATGACCCTGCAACATCTTTCAGTTTTTGACTTCTTTCTTATTGGGCATGTAGATTTGTGGAACTTTTCAAATAGTAAGGTATAGCAAAAAATGTCTTTATTTGTTCCTTTTGACATATGGTTGCCTTAATTTTACTCTATAACAATACATTTTTGAGCATTTTTGCTTTTATAGCTAGACTCATCTCTTTCTCTAAGCCATTTTCATGACATTCTTTTAAAAATGGTGATAATAGGGGCCTCTGGGTGGCTCAGTCATTTAGCCTCTGCCTATGGTTGACCCCTTTGGGTCCTAGGCTCAAGCCCTGCATCAGGCTCTCTGCTTAATGGGAAACCTGCTTCTCCTTCTCCCACTCCCCCTGATTTGTTCCCTCTATCACTTTGTCTCTCTCTGTCAAATAAATAAATAAAGTCTTTAAAAATTTTTTAAAAATAAAAATGGTGATGGTGTTGGTAAGTTACAATATCTTATTGTCTGATAATTTTCTTATCAATCCCAAATCATGTAAGATCATATCAATATATCAATATTTAACTTGTTTTCCCTCTTTGTTTTAAGTGTCCATCTATTCATAACTAAATAAGCATTGATGTGTTTTAGTATTAGAATCAAATTCAGAGTGGTAATTAATTACCATTTCATATATTAGATGTTCCATTATATGTTATATTCCATTTTATTAAATAGAAAAATTGTTATATATGATAAGAATTTCGTTGAAAATACAAGAATTTGGGGCACCTGGGTGGTTCAGTGGGTTAAAACCTCTGCCTTCAGCTCAGGTCATGATCTCAGGACCCTGGGATTAAGCCCCACATTGGGCTTTCTGCTCAGCGGGGAGCCTGTTTCTCCTTCTCTCTCTCTGCCTGCCTCTGCCTACTTGTGATCTCTGTCTGTCAAATAAATAAATAAAATAAAAAATAAAATACTAGAATTTAATTTAAAGATGTAGTCAAAATGGTTTGATCTCCAGCATTCTGGAGATTTCTTCTTTACATATATATGTAAAGAGAGAGAGAGAGTTTGAGAGAGAGAGAGAGAGAAATCGAGGTTGAAAGAATTTTAATGCCTCCATTATGAATATTCATATGACACTTAAATAATCATCTCTGCAGTTTGTAGACAACTGAATATATCCTGTATAACTTGAGGATTTAATATTTTTGAGGGACTGAGGGAATGAATAAGACACTTCTAATATAATTAAATTTAAGATTATTCTTTTTTTTTTTTTAAGATTTTATTTATTTATCAGAGAGAGAGAGAGAGAGAGCGCGAGTACAGGCAGACAGAATGGCAGGCAGAGGCAGAGGGAGAAGCAGGCTCCCTGACGAGCAAGGAGCCCGATGTGGGACTCGATCCCAGGACGCTGGGATCATGACCTGAGCCAAAGGCAGCTGCTTAACCAACTGAGCCACCCAGGCGTCCCAATTTAAGATTATTCTTATAGACGTTGTCTTCATGGTCATGACATCTTGAAACCATGATCTTCAGGCATTGCTATCATAAAGATACCAAATTTCTATCTTCTGAACCAGATTGTCTTCTTAATCTGTCATTGAGAGAATCAAAACACTTACTGGTTTTTCTGACTCTTGCTGTCATCCACTAATTTTCATACCTATGTTACTGCAGAAGATCTTTTCAAGAAAACTCCAATACAAAGAGCTTGGTGATTATAACTTCAAAACTCACTTGAAGGTTCTTTGTCAGTTGGTTTTGTTTATGTATATGTATACAACATACACACACACACACACACTCACACACACAGATATTTAGATAGATGATAGATAGACAGATAGATAGAGATATCCCAGATATCTTAATGTACATATGGCCTTTCAAATTCTTTCCTTTGTTGACATGACCGAAGTTTCACTAAGATAAATAAATTTTAACTTTTCTTGCATGGTTTCAAATATTTCTGCTGCTTTCCAAATCAGGGGAAGAGGTGCCAATAGCTTCAAACATATCAGTGTTAGCAAGACAACCAGTGTCTTCAGAGATTAAGGAACAATTAGCTCTTTTAAACTGACACCAACTGTTTCTACTGTTACTATTAATGTCACCACCACTACACCTCTAAATTACTAGTGTCTTTTTACACATTCTGTCTCAATCCTTTGGGGAATTATCACTGTCAGCAATATGTCTTGCTTTTTTTTTTTTTTTCCCCCAGCTCTGATACTTTACAGACTAGTGCAAATTTCTGCAATTTCTATGTCCTCCTCCAAGTATTTTCTTCCTCAGCCCTGCCTGGCTCCTTTTTTTAATCCTCTAACTCCTCTTCAAAGACCCTGTGTTTTCTTTGATAAATTTAGAAAGACTCATGCCCTTAAGCAACTCACCATCTACCAGGGAAAACTCAGCGATAAGCAAGCATAATATATGTTGCCCCTTGATATCACCCAAAGGGGAAGTTGTCACCTACCCAAGAAACCTGATTATTTCCAGGGGTAAGAATGCTTGCTTTCTCTGGGCTCTCTGCCTTGATGTCATGCCTGACATTTTCAACATTCTGAGCAATAAAAGTATACAAATACTGTCCAGATTACAGAGAATGGAAAAACCAAAGAGGGCCATATCTGAGAATATTGAATTTGAGTCAAGGGCTGAGCAAACCACAACAGAGAATCACCTAATAGTTGTTCAAACTAAAAGTTAAGAGTATTAGAGTACTACTCATACACTAAGCAAATATCTAACTGTTCTTAGCTTTATATCTGTGTTAACTAAATTATTAATGAAAATTATTTACATATGAGGGAATGGAGGCCTTAAGAAACAATAAACTTGCCCAAGGCTATATAGCTAGTAAGTGGAAGAGATGTGACCTGAACCCGGGAAGTCTGGCTACTGAGACAGTATTCTTAAATTCCACAGTGTAAAATTTCCTCACACAACAGAGAAAAGTTTCTGGGATTCTGTAAAACCTAATTGTGCCCATACTCATATACATAACACACATATGTGCACACAATTTTAGTATATATACACACATACATGTAATATTCGTATAGCATTTAACAGTTCACAAATATTCTCACATGTACAGTCTCAATCACAATAAACACTCTTGATGTTAAATAGTATTATTATACATAAAAAATCCTAAATCTTCTGAGTATGTAAGGAGTGGTTAAAATTCAAGTGACTTTACAAAATTTGCCTCTTAAGACTTCCAATTGCATAGCTGGACTTTCCCCATCACTATATTAATATTCCTTTGAAAACCTGATATAAAACCCAAATCAGAAGATATAGCTAGATACAGCTGAGACTGATCTATTTTCTGAGTGCTTTTTATGTGTTATTATTGAAGAAACTTGTCAGTTTTTTTTCTCAGTTTCATCTAAGCCATGGAAATAGCTTATTGTAACTTATCTTAATTGAAGCCAATTAGATTTTTTGAAGATCTTGGGGTTGAAATTATAACCACACTGTGATCCAAAAATTGAAAAAAAAAGTTCTCTTGTGTGTATCATAGTGAAAATTAGAAGACTTATAATACATAAAGCCTTGATTGATCCAGTTTCTTCCCAAAGAATTCATACTGAAGAGAATTTGATTTTTCTTTTTTATGAAATGTTTCTATTTAAACGATACTTCAGTATGCAGCATTTCTGAACTATTTATGACTCTTCCTTTGTGGCAATAAAAATGGAAATCAAACTGCAAATTTGTAGGTTCATTGAAAAGAAAACGTAGGGTTTCAGCTTTAGGAATGACAGGTTCCAGGAGTTCAAATTTGTCTTCAGGAACTTGCATTTTCTCAAATCTTACTTTTTTTTTTTTATTGCTTTCACCCTCAAGAAGGCAGAGAGGCCTCTTCTATTCCAAGTTGGCAGGATGATCTTCAAATCTCTGTCCTTTTCACTTTTTAATTCCAAAAGAAAGCAAGGTTTCTCTTTCCCCAAATAGCAGAAAGTATTTTGAAGTAGGGCCACCTTCCTACCTTTGAACCATGAGGATGAGATAGGGTTTGGTGGCTTTGGAAAGGAAAATAGGAATGTTTCCAATAGAAAAACATAGTGCATGTATGCTGAGAAGATAAAACATATGTCAAGTATTGTGGTTAGAAAAAAGTATCAGATGTCTATTATAATGATGAGTCAATATATAATGAATGATGGAAATGTTTCTAAGTGAATGCATCTGCTTGAAAGAGGAAATTCAACCCAAGGTAGAAAGGCTAAATTTCTAAGTGTTATTTGAAAAGATAGGCAATTGCACTACTGGATATTACCTCAAAGATACAGATGTAGTGAAAAGAAGGGCCATACATACCCCAATGTTCATAGTAGCAATGTCCACAGTAGCCAAACTGTGGAAAGAGCTGAGATGCCCTTCAGCAGATGAATGGATAAAGAAGATGCAGTCCATATATACAATGGAATATTACTCAGCCATCAAAAAGGATGAACACCCAACTTTTGCATCAACATGAATGGGACTGGAGGAGATTATGTTGAGTGAAATAAGTAAAGTAGAGAATGTCAATTATCATATGCTTACTTGTGAAACATAAGGAATAACATGGAGGATACTAGGAGAAGGAAAAGAGAAGTGAATTGGAGGGGGAGATGAACCATGAAAGTGTGGACTCTGAGAAGCAAACTGAGGATTTTAGAGGGGAAAGTGTGGGGGGATGGGCACATATTGTATAGAGCACTGGGTGTTGTACATAAACAATGAATCTTGGAACAGTGCATCAAAAACCAATGATGTATTTTATGTTGTCTAACATAGCACAATTAAAAAAAAGTTTTTCCCATCACCTATTTCACACACACACACACACACACACACACAAATATAGTTTATTCATGACAGGATTTTTTATTTTATTTTTTTTCACATTTTTAAAGATTTATTTATTTATTTATTTTAGTGAGGGAGAGCAAAGGTGGAGGGGCAGAAGGAGAGGGGAAGAGAAAATATCAAGCAGAAAACTTGCTGAGCACAAAGACTAAAGCAGGGCTTGATTGCCAGACTCTGAGATTATGACCTGAGCCAAAAACAAGATTCTGATACTTAACCACTGACTGAGACATCTGGGTGGGTCTAATGATGGGATTTTTTTTTTTAAGATTTTATTTATTTATTTGACAGAGAGAAATCACAAGCAGATGGAGAGGCAGGCAGAGAGAGAGAGAGAGGGACGCAGGCTCCCTGCTGAACAGAAAGCCCGATGCGGGCCTCGATCCCAGGACCCTGAGATCATGACCTGAGCCGAAGGCAGCATTAGCCACCTAGGCGCCCACATGATGGGATTTTTTAATTAGCATTATGTACTACTCACTTTATAAAGTCAGAGTATATATGTAGATGGTAATGTAATGGCAATATATCTGAGTTTATATGAAGCAAATGTGTCTTTTAGAAGAATTCATGAATCAGTAGATCCCCCTTATGGTTTTGCTTTTCTCAGTTGGAGTTACCCACTCTAAACCACACCCTGTCCAATAACAGATGATCCACCTACTGAGATATGGTCAGGCCAATAGTAGTCTAACACTATATCACAAGGGCTGTGTCATTCACCTCATTTCATCTCATCATGTGAGTATTTTTTCCTCTGACATTATCACAAAAAGAAGGGTGAGCACAGTACAAGATACTCAGAAGGAAGCCAGATTCACAAAACTTTTATTACACTATACTGTCATAATGGTTTTATTTGTTTTCCTCATTAATCTTTTACTGTGCTAATTTTTAAATTACACTTTATCAAAGGTATGAATGTATAAGAGAAACATAGTATATGTAACTTCAGGTATCACTGGGAGTCTCAGAACATATTCCACATGGATAAAGAGGAAATATTATACTATTAAAATTTTTTCCTAAACAGAAGTGGAATACTGCATATTCTTCTTATTATATATTTTTCTTCTTATTATATATACATTATTCCTCATATTATATAAGTTATAGTTTAGTATAATTTTCATTTTTACTAAGAAGTAATAAAATACATATTAGTGATTATTCCTTGCATTTTATATAACATTTAATATGTAAAAATCACTTATATTGTGATTTACCTTATTTTGTGTGAACAATGTAATGACTAAAGCAATTACAAAATGTCAAAGCCCAATAATGTACTTCTAATGAGTTAATTTATTTTTCACATGGCTATAAAAGATACAACAAAATAAATAACTGTGTTCTATCATTTCTCTGATAATATAAAATTCTATTACTCTTAATAAATTTAAGATTTTCTCTGCAGAGAGAGCATCACAGCTAATTAATATATCATATCATGGTATACAGTTGTAAGAATAACTGCATTTTATTATACAACTTGGAACTTCAAAAAATGATAGTTTTCAACACTTTATTTCCATAACAAATTGAATTTAACCTATGGCAAGTATAGAATCTACTTGGCTTATAATGTTCTGTGTGAACCTAAATTTAATTTCACAGCTCACTCTTTAAATATTTATTTACTTTAATTTAGAGAGAAAAATAGAGAGATTGCATGACTAGGGAGAAGAATACCAAAACTGACATCCTGCTGAGCGGGGAGCCCGTGTCTCACAACCCATGAGATCAGGAACCTGAGATGAAACCAGGAGTCCAACGCCCAACTGGCTGAGCCACCCAGGCACCCCACTCAGCTTAGTCTTTAAATATAGTGTCCCCATCTTTCACAGATGAAAACTGGAGGGTGAAATAAGCCTAGTGCAATCAGAACAAGCATTTCAACTGTGTGTGTGGGTGTGGGTGTGCATGTGCAGTTATCTGATTATTCTTTGTTGTAATGCAGCATTCCTTCTTTTCTTAATATATTAACCATCATACTATAGAGAAAATAAGATATATAATACAAGAGTTTAAAAATATTACCATTATGTTCTATAAGAATACTTTTTCCCAAAATATTTTGTTTCCTTCAGATGAAGTTGGGCTAAGAAATGACACAAAATTTCAAATTTTAGGGCCTTGGTTTAAATATGAACACACTTTATAAAATCAATATGAAAAATCATTCAGTGTACTGATTATCACATTTTGAGCTTTGTTGATAATCTGTAACTATTGTACAACAAGAAAAAATACTGTAATTTTAGTTATTGATATGTGTTACAGCTATAATTTTTTCAGTAATATCCTCAATAACTTTGATCAAATGGCCTAACACATCTTAAACTCATTATCTTCTTTTATATAAAGTGAATGCAGTCTCACAAGGGCCCTGGATGATTAAATTATCCAATGAATGTAAAATGCACTGTAAAATGTAAAATGCTAAATATATTTTTGATTTGTTCAATTTCTCAAACTTTGTATATAAATATTATGATTTGAATTTTAAAAGAACTAAGAATTCAAGAGGAAACAATATCTAAAACGGTCACTAGTATTAGAAGTTTTATGATCATCTGTCATTAGGTATTAATGAGAGATATTTTATTATAATTTCATGGAACATACCAGATATCATTCTACCTCAGGGCCTTTGCATTGGCAGTTTCCTACATCAGAAGGGCTTCTTCCTTGCCCACATGACTTGCTCCTCATCTCTTTGTCTTTGACCAAATGTTTCTTCTTTAATGATTCTTTGCTGATCAGTCTTTAAAATTGTGTAGTCTTCCCCACCTCCTACTGCTGATCCCTTCACTTTCTTGTCTTTCTTCCCGTATCCATTAACATTTATGATCATCTGGCATGCTATATAGGTATTTATTTGCTTATCTTCTGTATCTACATCCATGGGAACATAAGCTCAAAAATAATGTTTTAATTGTTGCTTTTTTTTTTTTCGTACACTACTCTATCAAGACAATTTTTTGGAGTATATTGGGCCTTTTATCTACCTATTATCTATTTATCTATCATCTATCTATCATCTATAATCATCTATCTTTCATCTGACATCTGTTAATCTATCATCTATCATCTGTTATCTATCTATCCATCTATCATTATTTATTTATTGAATGAAAATATACATATTTCTTACTCTAAATTTACCATACAAAAATTTGTACATAGATCAGAAGCTACCATTTTGATGTGTTACATCATTTTTGGTATTAATATATCTGAATGCATACAACTGTACTTTCCTTGTCATAATTATACTATTGCAAGTGATAAAAATAATAATGATGATACATATAACACTTTACACATGCCAGGCACTTTTGAAACACTGCATATGGTAACTCATTTCTTTCTTACAACAGTCCTTCAAGATGGTGATTATTACATTATCTTCATTTTATTGGATGCTAAAAATAAGGTACAGATGACCCATGGTCAAACTGCATAGTTGATTTTTTCTTTGAATGAAATTTTTGTCTGTTTCTGGTGAAATTTGTCATTGGTATAATGTTGCAGTTTTGCAACATCTAACAAAAACACATTTTACCAAATCGCTTTAACATAAATACTCCTCAATGTTTTCTTGTGTTTCATAACTTATTTGGAACTTTTGTATATAATACTGTCACTGATTAGAACAATTTTGCCATTTAGATTACCAAACAAAACATTGTCTTATGCTTGAAAATATTTGTATTATAGCTATGAAAATGACTTTCAGATAAATTTTGAACAAAGTTATGCTAAACAAGCAAGAATAAGAAAATTAGCCAGCATTCATTCTAAAGAAATAACACAAATTTCTATTAAGTATTTTCAGCTAGATTGCAAATGCTTCTTATGAGAAAATTAATCTTATTCAGAGCATACATTAAAAAATGTAAGCAGAAGACTTCAAATACATGGAGAGTTATTGATGTGCTATATGCTTCATAAAGTTTATTCCTCATATCTGTTCTGCTATTAGTATAAAAGAATTATATATTAAAATACAGAGAGGGATTGTAGATCATTTAAAATCCATTAAAAGCTAAGATATTCTTTTAATTAATTTTTGGCTGAGATGAGAATTCAGAACCTTGAAATAACTTGCAGATGGGCATTGTCATAGTGAAGAGAACCTTTGTCATCTTCTAAGAATCATTTTACTCCCTAGTAAAAATTCAAGGTACATTTATGTCTCATAATCAGGATTGCTGGTCTGGTTCTTGGAAGGAAAACTGGGTGTCTTTCAATCCAATTTAATTTTAATGATATATATTGAACTTAAAGTGTCTTTCCCTATTAGCTTCTTCTTTTTTAATGGAAATACCCTTTGAAGAGAAGGTATTTGTCAACTCAATTGTTTATACCTTGTTCTTTTCCTGATTCTTGAAATAGTGACATAGAGCTAGGCAATTGATTTTGTGGTAACAATAATTGGGAAAAAGTTAATCGAAGCACATGATGATGAACATTGTCACTAGCATAGGTTTTTCCTTGGGACAATTTATTAGTTATTTATTATTATAAAACAAATTACCCCCAAAATTACAGTTATAAAGAATACACATTTATGACCTCATAGCTTCTGTGAACCATGAATTTGTGAGCAGTTTAGATGTAGTCTTCACCAGGCTTAATTGTTTCCACTTTCAAACTTAGTCACCTGACTATTGACAGGACTTAGCTTCTTCCATGTTTTCAAATAGAGATCTCAGTCCTTCACAAGCTATTGTCTGGAAACCTCCCTCAGTTACTTACCACTGGGACCTTTCTATAGAGGAATTTACGACGTGGCTCCTTGCTTCATCAGAGTATGCAAGAGGGCAAGAGAGAGTGCCATCAAAAAAAGGCTAGCAAGCAGATGTTACAGAGCTTAGTGATTATGGAGGTGACATCATGTCACACTTGGCATACTATATTCATTAGAAGCAAGTCACTAGGTCAGGTATACCCTAACAAGGCTAATAATACCAGGAGGATGGGTTTTTATCTTATAAAATAAGTGATTTATTCACTTAAAAGAATATGGCAGAACTTCAGTTTTTATGATAAATCACAGAATATCTAATTGCCTATGATCAACTGGAGTGTTTCCTTTGCCATTTAATGTTTTCTCATATCTAAAATGAAAAGACAAAAACAAACAAACAAAAAAACCACATCTTATGGTATCCCTTCTCTCTGTAGAGAGCATTCTTGACAGAGCCTTCTGCTCTCAAGAGGTCAGTTTGCTCACTACCAACTCATCCCCAGTACAGATAGACCCCTCCCCACCATGCCAACAAATCACACTTCCTATTTTTTTTCCATGTCAGTAAATCCAAACAATATTGTTCAGCCTTTATTACTTGACATACTATCATCATTTTACATGATTGATCCCCCCTCTCTTGAAACAGGACTTTCTTTACCTGCACAGCATGTTCAACACCATGTAGCCTATACAGTCACAATGTGATCACAAAGGATTCACTGAGACAGATGCATCTCTGTTTTCTTTTGTATTACTTTGAGATCCTAAGTAGTGTGGCTAAAAAGAGATGGGTCTTTGCAGCAGGGACACATTCCTGAAGGGTAGCCTCTTTTCCTCAAAGCCAAATAAAGAGTGATGAAAGCTCTTTGGAGAAGGTAGAGGCTATGGGGGCAGAGAGAACAATCTGACTCCAAAGCTGCATTTCTGGAAACAGAATTTGCACAAATGGTTCCATTCTGCCATTTTATCTTTACCCCAAGAGAGCCGAATGATGAAGAGTAGAACATGTGAGGAACAATTTGTTTAATGAGGAGTGATAATAATTAATTCCTAAGAGCCATATATAAAGGTATCTACCATAGTCTTACATACTTCCTGTCCCAATATATGGTTTGTGAGAATTCTTTCAGACATAATAAATGTATTGTCTTTGATAACACATACTGCCCAAAATGACTTTATTACCAAATGTTGATTTTAGTATTACTGACAAGCACATTAGTTATAAAATTACATGTATTCTACTAACTGCTATTTTGGGACCACGTTATTTGAAACAGGTGATTACTAAAGGTGTTGTGATTTTTCTAGCATATTACTTATTCAATATTTGATGAGTGTTACTAGCAACTCTGTGAAATGGAAACATTGAAGACAGGTATGAGATACTTGGCCAAGGTTTTGCGATTACTTGTGAAATTTTTTTTTTTTTTTCTAGTTCGTGGAACCAGCCAGTCCCTATTCTACTTTTCTTTTTTCTTTTTTTTTTTTTTCTCACATGTGAAATATTTTGACAGGAGCTATGTATAGGGAGAAAGCTTTAGAGACCAAAAAATATAAAACAAAAAACAGGATTTTCTAGCAGGAAGTTAATGTGACTAATCAAGCTGACTTATACTTGAAACAACTAGATAATCTGAATATATCTCAAGTTGTGGTGAGCATCTTGATCTCTATTAATACCAAAGACATCACTTTGGGTACCAAAATAGTAATTTCAAAACAATACAGAAGTGGCTTTTGAATTACTTTAATTGAAAAAAAATTACACATAGCATTATTAGTACTTCCTGAAACCATATAATCACTATCCTTTATATCATTGTTCGGTTTTTACTATTTTTTTTAAATATAGGTCTTTTCAATTATGCTCTACTAAAGGACTTGGAGATTATGAAATTTGTTCTTTAAATCCCTGCTCTTTAGTTTCTTGGTCTCCAGATGTAGGTATTGGACCCGATGTTGTATGACATCTCATGTGAATCCATTCTATGGGTTGATGGGCATCAGTTCCTTCAGAGGAAGATTTGCACCATTCTTTTGCTTATTTTCTAATGCCATTTAGTGTGTGTTAGGTGCTTCAAAAATATTTGGAGAAAGGTGATTAAATTAATGCATGTTAACAATAATGTTATATTAACATTATTTGATATTAATTTAAACCCACTGTATATTAGATAAGATACTGGAAGAGAAAAAAGGCATTAGCTGAAACCTAAGGTAATCTGAGAGAAAAAAAAAAAACCTAGGTACTTTAGTTAACAATAACGTATCAGTCTTTGTTCATTAATTGTGACAAATGTACCATCCTTTGTAAAATGTTAATAATGGAGACTGGGTGAAGGGTGTGTTGAAACACTCTATAATGGCTTCTGAATTTGTCTATAGAGTCTTTACAGCACTCAAAAAGTGCTCTAAAAAATAAAGTTCATTGAAAAACAAACTTTTGTTTTGTATTTTATTCATTTGGGTATGAAGACTGTCATTTTTTAAACATTTATTTGCCAAATAATCTTTAAAATTTCATAAATTAATTTATCCTGAGAACTTATAAGGAAATATTTAAACAGTAGAAAATTAACTACTTTTTTTGTTCTATAATAAGTGTATCTGAGAAGACTGAGTTTATCCTTAAACCTCAGGCTCTTTGTTTTCCCTCAGATCAAATATGAAAGTTGAAAAACAAACCCTGTTCTTGTATATCTCTTCATATCAACACATTTTTTTTTTGCTCAACTTACAAATATGTCAAAACTCTAAATAATCAAATAATATAAAATGCAAATCAGCAATCAAGATAAATTCTTATACTCTACAGAAACAACATGTGTCACTTTATGCAACTGCCTTAAGAATTCCAGATTAAGGGGTGCCTGGGCGACTCAGCTGGTTAAGCAACTGCCTTTGGCTCAGGTCATGATCCCAGGGTCCTAGGATTGAGTCCTGCATTAGGCTCCCTGCTTGGTGAGGGGCCTGCTTCTTCTCCCTCTGCCTGCCACTCTGCCTACTTGTGCTTTCTATCTCTCTGTCAATTAAATAAATGATATCTCTTAAAAAATTATGAAAATATATTTTATATACAAGCAAGAATAATTTCTCCAGAGAATGTTGGGCTCCCAAATGACCTCAACTTTTCTATAAAGAAGCAATTATTTACTGTATTTTCACGAATTTTTCTAATTCCTAGTCATACCATACCTTGAATTATCTACTCCAAATGATTTTATCCTATTTAGAATTAATATTATCTAGAGTTAAAATTATGATTTTCCTTTAATAGTTATGAGTTTAAAAATATGTATTATTTATATTTATTTATCTATATATCTCAACATATTATTTACAGTGTTCTTTATTCTTTTCTATAAGTTTATAAATTAAATTTATACCTTGTTGGGTCATTTCCCTTCAGTTTGAGTAGAGAGTTTCCATGTATTTTTTACAGTATATCTCTAAGTAATTTATTAATATTTTTGCAAAAAAGAATGCACTGCTATTATCCCTATTTTATATATTGTGCAAAGAAAGGATAAAAAGAGGGCACAGACACACTGAAACAGCAATGATCAATAGTAGATGTGTCTTAGGTAGAGAGCAGTTATAAATCCAAGAATGCAGCAGGTCAGATGATGAGAAGGAGTATTTCCTGCTGAAGAAACTAAGTCACAGTTAGAATATCATGTCACATGTTCAGGCAAATGGCAATAACATAAGACAGTGTTATCAGAAACTGAATACAAAGTGGGGGCAGGTTGTTTGATCAGGGCTATTGTCCAGTTGTTAGAATTAAAGGACCAGATGAAAATGGAAATTCAATAATTTTGAAAAACATAGTTTTGAACAATAGTTTTGAATCCACAAATTGTGCCCAGAGTTGAACATTTGGAGGTTAAGTGGCCTAAATGAGAAAAATGAAGGGGTTAAAGGCAGTTAGAGAGATGATTTATTTCTTGAAATAAACCATTCTATGGAAAAGATAAATTTAGATAGATAAAAAATCAACTTCAAGTACTTAAATATAAGTCCTAATATTTTGCCTGGAAGCAGAAATAAGTTAAATGATCATACTTGGTTAAAAATTAAATCTGTTTATCAGTGTAGTTATAATCCTTTTATCAACGAAGAAAAATTAAAGCATGTAATGTATATGCCTACATGTAAGATGACAAAACATCAGTAATCAAAGACATGATTAAATAGAATAAATGGTTAAAACACCTTGTTAAGTAAAATGAAAACAAAAAGTAAATAAATCTGTAATGCAGTGTGAATCTTGTTTGCAGATTATTAAACTATCTAATTTTTTAAAAATTAGAGTCATTAAACACTGAATAGGATGAAAATAATTGAACAAACTTGCTCCTAAACCTCAGATGAAATTAATCAATTTCAAATTTTATGGGAGGATGTAGTAAGTAGACTCATGTCTAGAGCCCCAGTAAAAGGCATGCATTTTTGTGCAATGATAACTATGTAAATAGATGCTTTGTTAAATTGAGCTATTTAAGTTATGCTACATATTTAATCATATTTATAAATACAGAAGCACAGAGCAGATAAGGCACACATTTTTTCAAAGAACTGAATACATTAAAAGTATATTAAAATATATACAAATATTGGATGTGGCTACATTTAACACTAAATACATTTCTAGTATGAATGTTATATATATATATATATATATACACACACACACACACATATACATATGTATATATATATGTGTATATATATATGTTGCTCTATGTTCTTCAGGGTAAATTATGCTCTATATATTATTGCACCAGCTTCTCTAAGATGGGATTTTTAAATCTGAAATAATGATTTTGATACCTGCTATGACATTGACTTTTGTGTAATGTTTGTAAATTATCTTAATACTATAATTATTCTTTCATGCTCTAGTTTACAATACTTTAAAAGTGCTGTACACATAATAGGTCAATATATGTTGCATGAATGAATGAATAGATGAATGAATGGCTCTATGAGTCACTAAAGATGCCTTATTTATCAAAGTACACTTCCCTCTAATCATTGCTAATTAAATCCTTGTGCATTTTTTAAGGTCTATTTTAACTGATAACTTTTCTGTGAAAACTTTTGTCCTCTTTCATACACTGCTTCACTTTTTTTAAGCCACATAACACTTTGACACTTTCTCATATCACTCATATATCTTCGCTTCATATTGTTCAGTCCAACATATCCTGGTCACTCACCTTTAAAGAACCTTTCTTACTCAGGTAAGTGCATGCTAGGAACATGTAACACCCCTAAAATATCCATGTATAAGCATCAGGTGTCGGCCTGTTCTCAATTTTTGCATCTCCTTTTCATTTATATCTTTTCTTATCTCCTTACTTACATTCCTGTTTCAATGCAAAGTACGATATTTGCATTGATCATTCTAGAATCCTTTCTTCTTGATTGGCTAAGACAATCCCAATTTACTTCATGGCACAAATTTTGCCATCTGTTCCTTAGTGTCACATACCTCAACAATGGGTCAGATAGACTTCTCAGCATCCACTCTCATTCTGACTCCTTCAACCTTTTGGATATAATAAATGGATATTCTTGCCATCTTTTCTTGTTTGTGTTCTTGTCTCAGAGGTAAACTGTTTCTACTCTTTGGTTCTGTTACATATACTTGGGTATTTCCAATCTCTATATTTCCATTTCCTCCTCAGCAAAATAGTGAACAATAAATATTGCACTGATAAGAGGACCTATCCATTTTGAGTTGTATCTGGTGCACATCAAATACTTTGTAGAAGGTTTCCATTATTAATATTTTTAAACCCACATACAAATTCATGTCACCTTATAGAAAGCTTCTATTCGGTGTCACATTCCAAAGAAATACATTTAATTTTCAGAAGACTTCTATCATAAGCAGATATGTGTTTGGTAACTCTGCCAAACTATATCCATCTCACAGCAGTGTTTCTAAAAAAGAAATTTGTTTATATGTTTATATTCCATGTTTGCAGCTTACTTTTTCCTCTTCTATCTGTAAGTCAGTTCCAAGTAAGATTTCTTCCACATAGTTTTACTGAAACAGGTTGAAGGTGGCCATCTTCATGCTTAGGTTAATAGTGAATGTCTTGCGTTCATTTTTTAATAGACTATTTTTTAGAGTAGATTTGGTTCACAACAATATAGATCAGGAGGTGCAGAAATTTCCCATATATCCTGTACTCACATGGAGGCATAACCTTCTCCACTATCAACACCCCCCACCAGAGTGGTCCATTTGTTAAAACTGATAAGCCTATGTTACTACATCATTATCACAAAAAGTACATAGTTTGTATTTCTTTTTTTTTTTTTCAGCGTTCCAAAATTCATTGTTTATGCACCACACTCGGTGTGCTCCATGCAATACGTGCCCTCCTTAATACATAACACCAGGCTCTCCTAACCCCCTACCTCCCTCCCCTCCAAAACCCTCAGTTCTTTTCTCAGAGTCCACAGTCTCACATGTTTTGTCCCCCCTCCAATTTCCTCCAACTCACTTCTCCTCTCCACTTCCCAATGTCCTCCGTGTTATTCCTTATGCTTTACAAGTAAGTGAAACCATATGATAATTGACGCTCTCTGCTTGACTTATTTCACTCAGCATAGTCTCTTCCAGTCCCATCCATGTTGATACAAAAACTGGGTTTTCATAGTTTATATTTCTGTTCAGTCTTGGTGTTGTTCAGTTCAAGGGATTGGACAAATGTATAATGACATGTTATCAACCATTATAGTATCATACAGAGTAGTTTCATTGTCCTAAAATCTTTCTTCATTTTTGTAAATGCCTCAGTAACATTTGAAAGGATTACCAACCCCATCCCTTTCTCCAGAAACATTCTTTCCTTTGTCTTCTCAGATACTGTATACTCCTTTTTCTTTTTTCTTTTTTTTTTCTTTTCTATCTCTTCCAAGTCTTCTTTGCTGGCATTCAGTCCCCCAGTAGTTGTCAAAATTCTACCCCCATATTATTTTCATTGTATTTATCATTAATAAGTATCTTCAAATTACCATATCCAAAATATACTATTATTTCTATTAAAAAATATTCTATAGGGACGCCTGGGTGGCTCAGTTGGTTAAGCAGCTGCCTTCAGCTCAGGTCATGATCCCAGTGTCCTGGGATCGAGTCCCACATCGGCTCCTTGCTCGGCAGGGAGCCTGCTTCTCCTTCTGCCTCTGCCTGCCATTCTGTCTGCCTGTGCTCGCTCTCTCTCCCTCTCTCTCTCTGACAAATAAATAAAATCTTTAAAAAAAAAAAAAAGAAAGAAGAAAAAATATTCTATAGTAATGTCTCCTCCAACTCAAATGATTCCCAATTGTAATCACTATCCAATTTTATGGCTAAAACCTGGCATCTTTGATTCTTCTATATCTTTTCTAGCTTCAGCATATATCCCTAATCTGACTGGTTATTATGGCTTATGTTCAACATGTTCTGGCCCCAGCCTAAGATCCAAATTCTCTCCCTTTAAATAAACTCTAGTGCTGTGTATTTGTTTGTGTGTGTGTATACAACAGCCTTGACTTTTTGTTTGTTTTTGGAATACATCAAACATTTCTTTTTTTATTCTCTGATGATTCATACTTGATAGGTTCTTTCTTCTAGGAATGTTCTATCTCCAAAATTAAATATTTTATACTCAGATCTCAAATCAAGTATCTTCTTTGCTAACATGCTTTAGAAAACTTAATGAATATAGATATATAGTCATTGTCATCCATATTACATATGTTATCTTTCTTATAACAATTCTCAAAGCTAGAATATATTGTTTCCTTTTCCCCCAAGTATTAGTTATTTATCTGACCTGTCCGAAAATAAGGTCACTGAGTTGTAAGATCATCTGTTTTCTACACCTTTTAATTCATTGTGCCAGGAATAGCATCAGACACATAACAGGTGTTTAGTAAATATTGGTTAACTGACAAAAAAGGCTGAGCAATGGATTTGAGTGAATTATTGGTAGAAATGTTTGAGATTGAGTAATTTCCTTATTGAAACTATTCATTTTTAAAAACATTGAGCAATAACATCTTATTACCTCAGAGAATAATGAGGAAAACATGTGTCTAAGAAGTTGGACTTCTTAAGTATCTGTATCCAGTCACCGGCAAAACAGGCACTGAATAAATGTTAGACTTGTTTTCTTCCTCAAATGCTGTCTATTTCCCCAATATTCACCCATAAGCTGGATTGATTCTCTTTTTATCTCCTCCTGGGCTTTGTATTTTTAAACAGTTCATTTTTTCTATCTTTAAATTTTCTCTATCTTTGATGCTTTTGTCTACAAACATTTTTGAAAGTCTCTCATGCTTAAAAATAATAATAATAATAATAATCTGCCTTCTCCTTAAGCTTACCTTAAGTTTACTTCTTCTTGCTCTTCTTCACTGAACTTCTTAAAGAAGAAACAATACTATTTTCATTTTGTCACTAATAATCAGCCCTCAATGACTTGGAATCCCTCTAACTATTTAAATCCCAGTCACTTCATTAACAAATGTAATTTCTTCTCTTTGCCATCCTACTTCTAACTCTGCAAAATTTACCACCATTGATTTCTCTCTTGTCATATATATTCTGTTCCCCCAACTGGGGTTTTAAAATTATATCTGCTCTTGGTTTCCTCCTATATCCATTTTCCTACTATCTGTTTTTGTCTCCAAATTAACAAATTTTATAGCTAATCTTTGCTTTGTCTATAGTTTGTAGGGACCCCCAGATATATTTATTTTCTGTTATCTTCATTTTTAGTTCATATGACATATATTTTCATGGGTGAAACTAACATCCATACACGTAAACTCTCAGTCTTACTAAGATTCTGCATATACAAACTATGAAATCCCAGGAGGATATCTCCTCTTCGATGGATAAAGATCAGTTAAACATTCAAAATGCCATGCTCAATGTTTCTTCACTTCCATTTTATTTTCATATCTATTACTTTTCTTTTGAAATATTTTTAAAATGACTTCAATATGTACTTTCTGTGAAAAATAGCTATATTCAATATGTTTTTATAATATCTAGTTGCAAATCATATATGATTTAAGTATTAATCATGCCCATGACTGAGAAGGCTATAAGGAATTTGCAGATACTGAAGACTTTATTTCAACCTCAATTAGTTTCCAAAATCATGGCTTGCCATAAGCCACTAGGGAGTGAATTTCCTGAAGTGGAACATGCCTAATTATTTCTGCTCTATCCTTGGTATCCATTAAATTTTGCCACAATGGTATCTATGAATTCTACACAATTTAAGCATTTTAGATAATATCAAGATAATAATAGTAGAGTCCTCTAATGATTAGGACCAGGAAAAATGAGACATGACTTAATGTTACATTAAAATAATACCTCAAGTTGATATAATGTTGATGTTTTTTAAAGTGTTTTCACAGGTTTCAATTGTTAATGAAATCAAGCTCTCAAAATATTCTTTAACATATAATATTTACAAGGTTTGTTGTTGTTGTTGTTGTTTGTTTTGTTGTGTTTTGTTTTGTATCTACAGCATAGGCTACTGTTTCTTAGGGTAATACACAAAACTTAAATGAATCAGTTTATAATGGATGAACATAGAGGGAAAAAAAGAACCTATGTAACTATTGCTACACACTCTCACTTTTTCTACTGTTCTGTAATATACCTGATCTTTTCCTGCAGAGATGAATTACATTTAGTTTTGATTACAGTAAAAATTTCACTGGGCTCATGTTAAAAATCAGTCACACACCAGGGAGAAGAAAAGAGATTTTAGAAGTAGAGTTCACGTCTTCACATGACTGACATGGTAATGAGACTTTTCAGAGGTAACATTTTGGGCTATTTTGTTTTACAAGTTCAATAAGCTTTGATCTTCTAGCTGTTCTTTAGGACCTTTTCTTACACAAATAATGTTGAGACAAAAAAGACAGTTACTTATTCAAAAGTAAATGGAAAAGTTTGTCTTGTAAGTTGAACATTGAAGATATGCTTCAAAATATTCATGTGCAGGAATGAGTCTATCAATTATTGACAGATAACTACCTCAAGGCAGAGACGTACTTCCTTCAAAAATGTATGTGATTATTTATTCATTTATCACTTTTTATTATTAACTGGGGATGCTCATTGATTTTACCTCTAGGTAAATATACAGAAAGAAACAGCTTTAATCACTCTTCTACCTGATTGATCCTTTCATGTCATTCAGATAAAAGACTGAATAAATAGGACGACTTTACACTTTGATTCATAGGTCAAGGCTCACACTCTTGTGTCTCTGGAAAGCAATTCAGAACCATGAAGTCAGCAGGAGAAACAAGTTGGCCTCCCTCTAGTACACACTTAAAGTTTTGGGGGTTTTATTTTTTTTTAGCAGTAAAAAATATCCTTGATAGTATTAGACAAACTTCAATTTGAGATGATTAGCTATTTAATTAGGTATTTTTTGGGGTGTAGGAAATTAGGAGAAGGTGGTACTACTACTAAAACTACTATAATAATAATAATAATAAAGTGAAACTATTACCACTATTTATTGAAGATTCATGATGTGTTAAATACTGCTTTAAGGTTGTTTTTTTTTTTCCCCAAACTTAAATAGTTTAATCTCCACAGATACCTTCTGAAGCACTATTGTCATCTTACAAGTGAGGAAAATGAAGCACAGAAAGGCAATTGAACTTCCCCAAAGTTACTTCATCAATAAGTAATAAAGCTAGAGTAGGTAGTCAGATAGGCTGCTTCCAGATTTTACAATAATCAATAGCAACTTCTGGTTTTAAATGCCCATAAGGTGTGCCAGGGTACTCTGCATGTGCTGGTATGAAACTTAGACTCAGTGCCTAAAACTCAGTCTAGTTATGTTCTATGCTTGATTATTGGGTTGGGTTCAATCACTGAAGTTAGTGCCTCCTTTTAGATCCAGTAAATAAATATTCTGACATTTTAGTTCAAGGGTCATTTACATTATTATTTTGTTTTTCTTCATGTTACTTGCTAGAGAATATCAGATCATTTTATCAAGAATTTTTCAAACAACTAATGCCTTAGTCATACTTTATTGTAATAAAAACTTCATAAATTATTTTAAGAAAAATAATGATAGTTATATTTAATTATAAATTCAACCACTTTTCCTCATTATGCTTGTGAAGACTCACAAGAGCACAGAAGTGTTAAAGTTGAAAGCATATTTTAATTTTCAAATGTCTAGAAGATATTTGAAAATTTCAGTTTCATTGGATGTAAAATTGAAATTAGATCTTCACTTACAAATGTAGACAGGTTAAGTGTGTTTCTTAACTGTTTCTTTAGAAACAGAAATTTAATTATATCATTTATAAGTAACATATTAATTATATTTTAAATTATAATGTTTATGTGAGTTTTAGGATATGAGGGCTGAATAAACGATCAAACACTACATGTACAATTCATAAACTTTAAATTTATTTTTCTATTTTTTTAATTTATTTTCCTGGCACTTAGTACTCTTTATTTTATTTTATTTTATCTCTTTTCAGTGTTCCAGTAAACCTGAAATTTAAGCAAGTACATTAATTAATCAAATAAATTTACCTCCTAAATTCTGAAGGTAAGGGTAAGGTTTCTGAATCTAGATGTGGCTGAATATTACATAACTTTTTTTATTCCCCCCCCCCCCCCCGCTAGTAAATATGTAGTTTCTTTATCTTATATAATTGCTCTGGTTAGGACTTCCACCACCATATTGAATAAGAGTGGCTAGAGTGGATACCCTTGTCTTATTCCTGATCATAGAGAAAAAGCTTATAATATTTTACTGTTGAGTATGATATTAGCAGTAGATTTGTTATATATGCCCTTTATTATGTTGAAACATATTTCTTTTTTTTTTTTAAGATTTTATTTATTTATTTGACAGATGGAGATCATAAGTAGTCAGAGAGGCAAGCAGAGAGAGAGAGGAGGAAGGAGGCTCCCTGCTGAGCAGAGAGCCCGATGTGGGGCTTGATCCCAGGACTCTGGGATCATGACCCAAGCTGAAGGCAGAAGCTTTAATCCACTGAGCCACCCAGGCACCCCCAGGCACCCCGAAGCACATTTCATTTGTACCCAATATATTGAAGGTTTTTTATCATGAGAAGATGTTGTCAATTACTTTTTTTGTGCCTACTAAGAAGATTATATAATTTTATTGTTCATTCTATTACTGTGGTATGTCACCTTTATTGATTTGTTCATGTTGAAAAATTATTGTATACCAGGGATAAATCCCACTTGATCAGGGTGTATAATCTTTTTTAATATGTAAGAAATGAAGAAGTAAAATTATTTTTGTAAAGACATTGTTTATTAAAAGCACAGTAAGAGAGGGAACACAAGCAAGGGTGAGTGGGGGAGGGAAAAGCAGGCTTCCTGCTGAGAAGGGAGCCCATTGTAGGGCTTGATCCCAGGGCCATGGGATCATGACCAGAGCCAAAGGCAGACACTTAACAACTGAGCCACCCAGGAACACCAACACTATAAGACTTTGACAAAATAAATTA
Source organism: Mustela erminea (assembly GCF_009829155.1). NCBI lineage: Eukaryota > Metazoa > Chordata > Mammalia > Carnivora > Mustelidae > Mustela > Mustela erminea. The sequence continues at coordinate 124,314,274 of NC_045615.1, read as the reverse complement.
AAGAAGATACAAACAAACAGAAGGATAGATTGTGTTTATGGATTGGAAAATTGATATTGTTAAAATGTTCATACTACCCAAAGGAATGTATGCATTCAATGTGATCCCAGTCAAATAATACCAGCAATTTTCACAGAACTAGAACAAACAATTCTAAAATATTTTTGGAATCAGAAAAGACCCCATATAATCAAAGTAATGTTAAAAAGAAAAGCATAGAGGGAGGAATCACAATCCCAGGCTTCAAGCTGTATTACAAAGCTGTACTCACCAAGACAGTATGATACTGGCACAAAAGCAGACACACAGACCAATAAAACAGAAGACAGAACCCAGAAATGGACCCACAACTAATGGTCAACTAATCTTCAACTAAAGTAGAAAATAATATCCAATGGAAAAAAGACAGTCTCTTTAACAAATGGTGTTGGGAAAACTGGACATCAAAATGGAAAATAATGAAACTGGACCTTTCTTACACGACACAGAAAAATAATTCAAAATAAGTGAAAGACAGGGTGCCTGGGTGGCTCAGTGGGTTAAAGCCTCTGCCTTCAGCTCAGGTCATGATCTCAGGGTCCTGGATCGAGCCCCGCATCAGGCTCTCTGCTCAGCAGGGAGCCTGCTTCCTCCCCTCTCTCTCTCTGCCTACCTCTCTGCCTACTTGTGATCTCTGTCTGTCATATAAATAAATAAAATCTTAAAAAAAAATCGGTAAAAGACCTCAATTTAAGACAGGAAACCATACAAATCCTACTTGCAACAACCTCTGTGACATTGGCCACAGCAACTTTTTACTAGACATGTCTCTGGAGGGAACAGAAACAAAAGGCAAAAATGAACTATTGGGAGTTTATTAAGATAAAAACTTCTGCACAACACAGGAAACAATTCAACAAAACTAAAAGGCAACTGAAAAAATAGAATAAAATATTTGCAAATGACATTGGATAAAGGGCTCATATTCTGAATCTATAAAGAACTCATCAAAATCAATACACATAGACACACAGATGCACAGACACAGATACACACACACACACACACACACACAATCCAGTCAAAAAATGGACAGAAGACATGAACAGACATTTCTTTAAAGAAGACATACAAATAGCTAACAGACAAATGAAAAAATGTTTAACATCACTCATCATCAGGGAGATACAGATCAAAACCACAATGAGAGACCACCTCACACCTGTCAGAATGGCTACAATTAGGAACTCAGAAAACCATGAGGAGAAAGGGGAACCCTCTTGCATTGTTGGTGGGAATGCAAAATGGTGCAGCTACTCTGGAAAACAATATGGAGTTTCCTCAAAAAGTTAAAAATGGAGCTAACCTACGACCTAACATTTGTACTACTAGTTATTTATCCAAAGAAATACAAAACAGCTGATTTGAAGGGGCACATGCATCCCAGTGTCTATGGCAGCACTATCAATAATAGTCAAATTATAGAAAATCCCAGATGTCCATCAACTAATGAATGCATAAAGAAGATACAATACATCTTTCTTTATGTAGATAGAGAAATATAGAGTATTATTCAGCCATCAAAAAGAATGAAATCCTGCCATTTGAAATAATATGGATGAAAATAGAGTGTATTATGCTAGACAAAATATATCAGTCAGAGAAAGACCAATATTATATGATTTCACTCATATTTAAATGTAAGAAACAAAACAGATAAACAGGGGAAGAGGAGGAAAAATAAGATAAAAACAGAGAGGCAGGTAAACCATTAGAGACTCTATAGTTAAGAGAATAAATTGAGGGTTGCTGGAGGTATGGTGGAGGGGATGGACCAAATGTGTGATGGATATTAAGGAGGGCCCTTGTTGGGATAAGCACTGGGTCTTTTATGTAAGTGAAGAATCACTAAATTCTACTCCTAAAACCAATACTACTACTATATGTTAACTAACCTGGATTGAAATAAAATTTTAAAAATAAATTAATTAATCAAAATTCTAATGGCATTTTTTACAGAAATAAAAAAATAATTTAAAAAAACCTTTAAATTTTTATGGGGCCATAAAAGACCTTAAATAGCCAAACCAAACCAATGCTGAAGAAAAAAACAATACCAGCACAAAGCTGGAACATCAAACATCCTGATTGCAAACTCTATAACATAGCTATAGTAATCAAAAGAGTATGGTATAGCTTGAACATAGACATGTAGACAAATGAAATAGAAAGGAAGGTCCAGAGATAAAATGTTATATATATAGTCAATTTATAAATTGAAAAGTCAATTTATATATATATAGGTATATATATATATATATATATATATATATATAGTCAATTTATGTACTCAATGGGGAGATAATACTCTTTTCAGTAAACTGAGTAGGAAAACTAGGTAACTACATACAGAAAAAGAAAATTGTCTTCTATCTTACATCACTCCTGAAAATTAACTCAAAATGGATAAAACACTTAAAAAGTGGATAGAAGACTCAAACATAAGACCCAATACCATAAAACTCTTAGAAGATGGGAAGATGCTCTTTTCAATGATCTAGGCAATAATATTTTGAATATGACACCATAAACACAAGAAACAAAAGCAAGACTCAACAGGTGAGATTACCTCAAATTAAAATATTTCTTCACAACAAAAGAAACAATCAACAAAATGAAAAGGCAACCTACAGAATGGAAGAAAGTATTTGAAAACCATATATCAGGTAATGAGCTAAGACCCACAGTATATAAACACCCATATAATTCAATAACAAAATACAAACAATTAAAAAATAGGCAGAGGAACTGAACAGACATTTTTCCAAAGAAGACATCTCAAATGACCAAAAGGCACATGAATAAATGCTCATCACTAATCATCAGAGAAATGCAAATCAACATCACAAGATTTTCACCTCACTCATATCAGAATAGCTATCAAGAGACACATGATGATGAGATTTGGAGAAAAGGAAATCTTTGTACACTATTTGTGGGAGTGTAAATTAGTTCAGCTACTATGAAAACACTATGAAGTTTCCTAAAAAATTAAACATGAAAATACTGTATGATCAATCCAGCAATCTTATTTCTGGGTATATATTCAAAAGAAATGAAGACAATGTATTGAAAAAAAAACCTATATTCCCATGTTTATTGCAGCATTATTTACAATAGTCAAAACATGGAAACAACCTAAGTGTTCATTAATAGATGAATGAATAAAGAAGATGTGGCATAGATCGATAGATAATAGATAAAGAGAGGGAAAGAGTCAAGATAGCAGAGAAGTACCAGGCTGAGATGACATCAAGTAGCATGAGATCATAGAGAGCCTATCAAACCATTGCAAACACCTACAAATCCAATAGGAGATAGAAGAGAAGATGAGCAACAATTCTAGAAATTGAAAATCAACCACTTTTTGAAAAGTAGGACCAGCGAAGTGAATCCAAAGCGATGGGAAGATAGTCCACGGGGGAGGGTCCAGCTCCCAGCAAGCGACAGAACAATGGAGCACAAAATCAGGACTTTTAAAAGTCTGCTCCGCTGAGGGACATTGCTCCGGAGGCTAAACCGGGGTGAAGCCCATGTGGGGTCAGCATGGCCCCAGGTCCCTCAGGGCCACAGAAGTAGCAGGGGTGTCTGAGTGTCACAAAGTTCACAAGTATTAGAGTGGGGAAGCCAGCTACAGAGACAGAGCCAGGGAGTGAGATCTCAGCTCAGGGTTACCTTGAGCCAGTCACAGGTTGGGTGAGCTCTGAGCTCAGCTGAAGGCCAGGGAGATGAGAGTGATTGAGCACTTTTCTCCAAGCATGGCCAGAGGCCAGGAAAATGGGAGTGATTGAGTGCTTTTCTCTGAGGGCGCACTGAGAAGTGGGGCCCCCAGCTCTTGGCTCCTCCAGGCTGGAGATTGGGAGGCCATTTTCATTCCCATCCTCCAGAATTCTACGGAAAGTGTTCAGGGAACAAAAGCTCCGGAAAGTGAACCTGAGTGGATTACTTAGCCCGGACCCTGGTAAGGGCGGTGCAATTCAGCCTCGGGCAAAGACACTTGAGAATCACTACAACAGGCACCTCCCCCAGAAGATCAAAAAGAAATCCAGCCAAGACCAAGTTCACTTACCAAGGAGAACAGCGGATTTCCAGAGGAGGAGAAAACAAAGCATGGAACTCATGGCTTTTGCCCATGATTCTTTAGTCTTACAGTTAATTAATTTTATTTTTTTTTCTTCTGTTAAATTTTTTTAACTTTTCCCTTTCCTTTTTTAATATTTTAAGCTAGTTTATCTTAACAATACCTTTCATAAAAAACTAAAAATAATCTTTTTTGAACCTTCATTCTTACAGTCATATTTTATCCTTCATTGTAACTAACTTTATTTTTTGTACACACATAGGGTTTTTTCTTCTAAAACATTTGGGGTGCAACTTCTTCTAATAGATCAAAATATACCTTAAATCTAGTTCCAGGCTTGTTCTAGTCTCCAGTCCAAGCAAATTCTCTCCATTTTCTGTTTCTTTATTCTCCCAACCAACTTAACTTATCAACTCCTTTTTTAGAAATTAAATTTTTTTTCATCTTTATAGGCATATTACATCCCTTCATAGTGTTTACCCTTATATATATATTTTTCATTCTTTAAAATTTTGAGAGGTAGTTTCTTCTAAGAGACCAAAATACTCCCAAAATTACGTGGGTTACCCTGTTCTAGTCACTAGTCTAATATATATATATTTTTTTTCTTTTTTATATTTTTTCTTTATTTGTCTTCCTTTTTTATTTTATTTTTTTCTGAACTTCTTTTTATCCCCTTTCTCCCTCCCATGATTTGGGGTCTCTTCTGATTTGGTTAAAGTACATTTTCCTGGGGCCTAAAGTACATCTTCCTAAAGTACACCCTTTTAGTATTCTATTTGCTCCTTCATATATTCTTATCTGGACAAAATGGCAAGGTGGAAAAAAAAGAACAAAAAAAAGAACAAGAGGCAGTATAGAAGGCTAGGGACCTAATCAATACAGACATTGGTAATATGTCAACTCTAGAGTTCAGAATGACAATTCTCAAGGTTCTAGTTGGGCTTGAAAAAGGCATGGAAGATATTAGAGAAACTCTCTCCAGAGAGATAAAAGCCCTTTCTGGGGAAATAAAAGAACTAAAATCTAAACAAGTTGAAATTTAAAAAGCTATGAATGAGGTGCAATAAAAAATGGAGGCTCTTACTGTTAGGATAAATGAGGCAGAAGAAAGAATTAGTTATTTAGAAGACCGAATGACAGAGAATAAAGAAGCTGAAAAAAAGAGAGACAAACAACTACTGGACCACGAGGGAAGAATTCAAGAGATAAGTGACACCATAACATGAAACAACATTAGAATAATTGGTATTCCAGAAAAAGGAGAAAGAGAGAGGGGAGCAGAAGGTATATTGGAGAGAATTATTGTAGAGAATTTCCCTAATATGGCAAAGGGAACAAGCATCAAAACCCAGGAGGTGTAGAGAACTCCCCTCAAAATCAATAATAATAGGTCCACACCCTGTCACCAAATAGTAAAATTTACAGGTTTCAGTGACAATGAGAAAATGCTGAAGCAGCCAGGGAAAAGAAGTCTGTAACATACAATGGTAAAAATATTAGATTGGCAGCAGACTTATGCACAGGGACCTGGCAGGCCAGAAAGAACTGGGATGATATATTCAGAGCATAAACGAGAAAAACATGCAGCCAAGAATACTATATCCAGCTAGGCTATCATTGAAAATAGGAGAGATTAAAAGCTCCCAGGACAAGTAAAAACTAAAGAATTTGTAAACACCAAATCAGATCTACAGGAAATATTGAAAGGGGTCCTCTAAGCAAAGAGAGACCCTAAAAGTAGTAGATCAGAACAGAACAGAGTCAATATATAGTAACAGTCACCTCACAGGCAATACAATGGCACTAAATTCATATCTCTAAAAAGTAACCCTGAATGTAAATGGGCTAAATGCCCCAATCAAAAGACAAAGGGTATCAGAATGGATAAAAACAAAAACAAAAACAAAAACAACAAAAACAAAACAAAACAAAACCCAGAACGGATCAATATGCTGCCTACAAGAAACTCATTTTAGACCCAAAGACACCTCCAGATTTAAAGTGAGGGGGTGGAAAACAATTTACCATGCTAATGGACATCAGAAGAAAGCTGGGATGGCAAGCCTTATATCAGATTAATTAGATTTTAAGCCAAAGACTATAATAAGAGATGAGGAAGGACAGTATATCATACTCAAAGTGTCTGTCCAACAAGAAGATCTAACAATTTAAAATATCTATTCCCCTAACTTGGGAGCAGCCAACCATATAAACCAATTAATAACAAACTAAAGAAACACATCAACAATAATGCAGTAATAGTAGGGGACTTTAACACTCTCCTCACTGAAATGGACAGATCATCCAAGCAGAAGATCAACAAAGAAATAAAGGCCTTAAATGACACACTGGACCAGATGGACATCACAGATATATTCAGAACATTCCATCCGAAAGCAACAGAATGCATATTCTTCTCTAGTGCATGTGGAACATTCTCCAGATCACATGCTGGGTCTTAAATCAGGTCTCAACCGGTATCAAAAGATTGGGATCATTCCCTGCATATTTTCAGACCACAATGCTCTAAAGCTAGAGCTCAATCACAAGAGGAAATTTGGAAAGAACCCAAATACATGGAGACTAAACAGCATTCTTCTGAATAATGAATGGGTCAACCAGGAAATTAAAGAATTGAAAAAGTTCATGGAAACAAATGATAATGAAAACACAACTGTTCAAAATCTGTGGGACACAGCAAAGACAGTCCTGAAAGGGAAATAGATCATGATACAAGCCTTTCTCAAGAAACAAGAAAGGTCTCAAATACACAACATAATGCTACACCTAAAGGAGCTGGAGAAAGAACAACAAAGAAAGCCTAAACCCAGCAGGAGAAGAGAAATAATAAAGATCAGAGCAGAAATCAATGAAATAGAAACAAAACAAACAAAAAAATACAATAGAACGAATCAACGAAACCAGGAGTTGGTTCTTTGAAAGAATTAATAAGATTGATAAACCCCTGGTCGGAATTATCAAAAAGAAAAGAGAAAGGACCCAAATAAATAAAATCATGAATGAAAGAGAAGAGATCACAACCAACACCAAAGAAACACAATTATAAGAACATATTATGAGCAACTCTACGCCAACAAATTTGACAATCTGGAAGAAATGGATGCATTCCTAGAGACATTTAAACTACCACAACTGAACCAGGAAGAAATAGAAAACCTGAACAGACCCATAACCAGTAAGGAGATTGAAGCAGTCATCAAAATCTCCCAACAAACAAGAGCCCAGGGCCAGAGGGCTTCCCAGGGGAATTCTACCAAAGATTTAAAGAAGAATTAATTCCTATTCTCCTGAAACTGTTCCAAAAAATAGAAATGGAAGGAAAACTTCCAAACTCATTTTAGGAGGCCAGCATCACCTTGATCCCAAATCTAGATAATGATCCCATCAAAAAAGAGAATTACAGACCAATATCCTTGATGAACACAGATGCAAAAATTCTCACCAAAATACTGGTCAATAGGATTCAACAGTACATTAAAAGGATTATTCACCATGACCATGTGGGATTTATTCCAGGGTTGCAAGGTTAGTTCAACATCTGCAAATCAATTGATGTGATAGAATACATTAATAAAAGAAAGAACAAGAACCATATGATACTCTCAGTAGATGCTGAAAAAACTCTCAGTAGATGCTGACAAAGTATAGCATCCCCTCCTGATCAAAACTCTTCAAAATGTAGGGATAGAGGGCACATACCTCAATATTATCAAAGCCATCTATGAAAAACCCACTGCAAATATCATTCTCAATGGAGAAAAACTGAAAGGTTTTCTGCTAAGGTCAGGAACACGGCAGGCATGTCCATTATCACCACTGCTATTCAACATAGTACTAGAAGTCCTAGTCTCAGCAATCAGACAACAAAAAGAAATTAAAGGCATCCAAATCAGCAAAGAAGTCAAACTATCACTCTTTGTAGATGATATGATACTATATGTGGAAAACCCAAAAGACTCCACTCCAAAACCCCTAGAACTTGTAAAGGAATTCAGTAAAGTGTCAGAAAATAAAATCAATGCACAGAAATCAGTTGCATTTCTTTACACCAATAAAACAAGACAGAAGAAAGAGAAATTAAGAAGTCAATCCCATTTACAATTGCACCCAAAATCATAAGATACCTAGCAATAAACCTAACCAAAGAGGCAAAGAGTCTATACTCAGAAAATTATAAAGTACTCACGAAAGAAATTGAGGAAGACACAAATAAATAGAAAAAGGTTCCATGCTCCTGGATTGGAAGAACAAATATTGTGAAAATGTCTATGCTACCTAAAGCAATACATACATTTAATGCAATCCCTATCAAAATCCCATCCATTTTTTTTCCAAAGAAATGGAACAAATAATCCTAAAATTTACATGGAACCAGAAAAGACCTCGAATAGCTAGAAGAATATTAAAAAAGAAAGTCAAAGTTGTTGGCAACACAATTCCAAACTTCAAGCTCTATTACAAAGCTGTCATCATCAAGACAGTATGGTACTAGCACAAAAACAGACACATAGATCAAAGGAACAGAACTGGGAGCCCAGAAATAGACCCTCAACTCTATGGTCAACTAATTTTCAACAAAGCAGGAGAGAATGTCCAGTGGAAAAAAGACAGTCTCTTCAACAAATGCTGTTGGGAAAATTGGACAGCCACATGCAGAAAAATGAAATTGGGTCTTTCCTTACACCACACATGAAAATAGACTCAAAATGGATGAAGGACCTCAATGTGAGAAAGGAATCCATCAAAATCCTTGAGGAGAACACAGGCTGCAACCTCTTCGACGTCAGCCGCAGCAACATCTTCCTAGGAACATCACCAAAGGCAAGGGAAACAAGGGCAAAAATGAACTACTGGCATTTCATCAAGGTCAGAAGCTTTTGCACAGCAAAGGAAACAGTTACCAAAACCAAAAGACAACTGACAGAATGGGAGAAGATATTTGCAAATGACATAGCAGATAAGGGGCTAATATCCAAAATCTATTAAGAGCTTAGCAAACTCAACACCCAAAGAACAGGTAATCCAATCAAGAAATGGGCAGAAGACATGAACAGACATTTCTGCAAAGAAGACATCCAGGTGGCCAACAGGCACATGAAAAAATGCTCCATATCACTTGGCATCAGGGAAATACAAATCAAAACCACAATGAGATACCACCTCACACCAGTCAGAATGGCTAAAATTAGCAAGTCAGGAAATGACAGATGCTGGCAAAGATGTGGAGAAAGGGGAATCCTCCTACACTGTTGGTGGGAATGCAAGCTGGTGCAACCACTCTGGAAAACAGCATGGAGGTTCCTCAAAATGTTGAAAATAGAGCTACCCTATGACCCAGAAATTGCGCTACTGGGTATTTACCCTAAAGATACAATCGTAGTGATCTGAAGGGACACATGAACCCAAATGTTTATAGCAGCAATGTCCACAATAGCCAAACTATGGAAGGAACCTAGATGTTTTACTTTACAAGAATATAGTTATTTCTTATGGTTATACTTAATATAATATTTTCTATTTCATTGAGCATTCTCTGCTTTAGTGTATCCAATATATTCTGTCATCTTCTGTCTGTGATTCTTGCATGTCAAAGCTGATTCACAGTGCTCATTTTTGCATACTGCTCAGTGGGTAGCTTATAGAAACTGAAGTTGAGTATCAAAAGTGATTAATATGGACTCCATTTTTGATAAAATAGTAAAATAGCTGGTGTGCAAAGTCCCCTGTTTTTTTTTAAACAAATGAACAAATATATACAAACAACTAAAGCTTAGAAAAAAATCATATCATCTTGTAAAGTAAAACAAACTCTGAAAAAAAAAAAAGTAATTCTAGCATGTATTTCACATCCAAAACCTAGTTTTTGCCTTATCTCTGTGACATTATGCCCAATTCACCAATTCCATTTCAGTTTTATCCAGAAACTAGCTTAATTTCTGTTGTTGTTCATGACCCTGCATTTCAATGTAGTGAAGTCCTACTAACCTCATCCCAGACAAATAGGATTATTCAAAAAAGTTTTCGTTAGACAAATTTTCTAGAGAAGTTTAAGGTTTATAGCAGTACTGAGGAAAAAGTGTAGATATTCTCAGATATATACTCCCTGCCTCTACCCAATGCCTTCTTCATTATCAATGTCCCTCATCAGAGTGGTACATTTGTACAAATGATGAACCTACACTGATACATGATAATCATCCAAAATCCACAGTTTAGAGTACAGTTCATTCTTGGTGTTGTACCAAGACATTCCTGGTGTGTTCATTCCTTCTATGGGTTTGAAAAAGTATATAACAGTATGTATCTATTATTCTGTAATTATACTGAATACTTTCATTGCCCTAAAATCTATGCTTTACCTATTCATTCCTCTGCCACCCCTAATCCCTGACAACCATTCATATTTTTACCATGTCCACAGTTTTATCCTTTTCAGACTGACACATAGTTGAAATCATACAGTATATAGACTTTTCAGATTAGCTTCTTTCACATAGGAATGTGGATTTAAGGTTCTGCCTTGACTTAATGGCTTAATAACTCACACTTTTTTCTCAGTAGATAATGTATCATTGTCTGTATGTACCACACTTTATTTATCCATTCACTGATTGAAAAATATCTTGATTTTACTTCAAGGTTGTGGCAATTATGAATACAGCCTCTAAACAAGTTTGTTCAGGCTTTTCATGGACACAGTTTTCAAATTCTTTGGTAAATACCAAGGAGCACAACTGCTGGGTCATATAGAAAGAGTACATTTAGTTGTGTAAGAAACTGCCAAAATGGCTTCCAAAGTGGCTTTACCATCTTTTGCTTCCACTATCAGTGATTAGGTTCCTGTTGCTTCACATCCTCACCAGCGTTTGGCAGTGTAAGTGTTTCATATTTTGGCCATTTTAGTGTGTAATGTATCTCACTATTGTTTTAATTTACATTTCCCTATTGACATATATGTAGAACATATATGTGTTCTATTTGCCATCTACATATCCTTTCTGATGAGGTGTGGAAGTCTTTGGCCCATATTTTAGTCAAATTGTTTCCTTTTTTTTGGGTTTTTAAAATTCTTTGTGTACTTTTGATAGTCATCCTTTATTAGATATATCTTTTGCAAATATTTTCTCCTAGTCTCTGGCATCATGTTCTCTTGGCATTGTCTTTCATAAAGCAGAAGTTTTTGTTTGTTTATTTGTTTGCTTGTTTTATTTTAGTAAAATCCAATTTATTATTTCTTTCATGGATTTTGCCTTTAGTGTTGTATCAGAAGCATTGCTATATCCAAAGTAATCTAGAATTTCTCCTGTTATCTTCTAGCTTTATAGTTTTGCATTTTACATTTAGATCTATGATCCATTTTGAGTTAATTTTTGTGAAAGTTACAAGGTCTGTGTCTAAGTTCTTTCTTTTTTTTTTTTTTTTGCATATGGATGTCCAGTTGTTACAGCATTTGTTGAAGAGACTGTCTTTCCTCCCTTCCATTTCCTTGGCTCCTTTATTTAAGAACAGTTGACTATATTTATGGGATTCTATCTCTTGTCTCTCTATTTTCTTTCTATTCAAATATGACATTGAAATATTTGTCTATTCTTTTGCTAATATCACACTATCTTGATTTCTGCAGCTTGATAGTAAATCTTGAGTGTCATTTCTCTGATTTGGTCTTCTCCTTCAGTATCGTGTTGGCTATTCAGGGTCTTTTGCCTTTCTTTTTTCTTTCTTTCTTTTTTTTTTTCTTTAATTAACATATAGTGTATTATTTGCTCCAGGGGAACATGTCTGTGAATCATCAGGCTTACACATTTCACAGCACTCACCATAGCATACCTTCCCTAATTTCCATAACCCAGCCACGCGCTACCCTATCCCTACCCCCTCACACCCCAGCAACCTTCAGTTGTTTCATGAGATTAAGAGTCTCTTATGGTTTGTCTTCTTTTGGCTTTCCATATAACTTTAGTTTGTAAATATCAACAGAATAACTTGCTAGGATTTTTATTGCAATTGCATTAAATCTATAAATTAAGTTATGAAAAACTGACATCTTAACAATATGGAGTCTTTCTATTTATGAACAACTTGGAGTACCTCTGAGCTTATTTAGTTGTTTGACTTTGTTGATTAGCATTTTGTAGTTTTTCTCATATATATCTTGTACATACTTTGTTAGATTTATGCCTAAGTGTTTAATTTTTGTGGTATTTGGTAAATGGTATTTAGGTATTTTGCTTTTAATTTTAAATTCCTTTGTTCATTACTGGAATATAGAAAAGTAATGGGCTTTTGTATATTAACTTTGGCTCCAATGACCTGCTATAATTGCTTATTAGTTTCAGGAACGTTAGTGTCTTTTCTTTTGGATTTTATACAGAGCCAATCATGTTATCTGTAAGAAAAAAAAAAAGTTTACTTTCTTTCTTTAGAATGCTCTTTGTTTCTTTCTTTTGCTTTACTGCATTAGGAGAAACTATACTGAAAAGAAGTGGAGAGAGGGGACCTCTTGGCTTGCACCCAATCTTTGTGAGAAAGCTTTGACTTTGTCACTACTAATTATTTTAGTTGTCAATATTTGCAAATATTATTTATCAAGATGAGAAATATTATTTATCAAGATGAGAAATTTTTCCATGTATTTCTAGTGCACTGAGAGTTTTTCTAATCATGGATTGTTACTGGATTTTATCAAGTGCTTTCTGTGCTTCTGTTGATATGATCATGTGAATTTTCTTTTGTAGCTTGTTGACATAATGGTTTACATTAATTGATGTTCAATTTTTGAGCCTGTATACCTGGGATAAATCTCATTTTGCCATGATGTATACATATATATATATAATATGTATATAAATATTATATAAATAAATATAATATATAATATGTATATAAATTATATCATATAATATAAATATTATATATAAATATATATAAATAAAATATTATATTCTATATTATATATAAATATATATACTATATATTTATATTTTTTAATACCAGCATCAGAACTCATCTGAGCCCTGTGCTTTCTGTTTGGGGAGGTTATTAATAATGGTCTCAATTCCTTTAATAGGTATAGGCCTATTAGGATAATTTATTCCTTCTTGCATGAGTTATTTTATATTTTTTTAAAATAATTTGTCTATTTTATCTAGGTTATCAATTTGTGGACACTGAGTTGTTTATAGTATTAATTTATTATCATTTTAATGTCTATAGAATACATGGTGATATTTCCTCTTTCATTTCTGCTGTTAGTAATTTGTTTTCTCATTCTGCTTTTTGTGGGTTAAGAGACTTACTGATTTCATTGATCTTTTCAAAAAACCAGATTTTTGTTTCATTGATTCTCTCTATTGATATCCTTTACTCAATTCCATTGATTTCTGCCCTAATTCTTATTATTTCTTTTCTTCTGCTTACTTTGGATCTAATCTGGTCTACTTTTGTTGGTTTCTAAGGTAGAAACTTTGATGATTGACTTTAGTAAATCTTTCCTATATATATTTTTTAAAGATTTTATTTATTTTTTTGACAGAGATCACAGGGTCGGGGGGGGCACGCTCCCCATTGAGCAGAGCACCTGATGAGGGGCTCTATCCCAGGACCCTGAGATCATGGCCTGAGCTGAAGGCAGAGGTTTTAACCCACTGAGCCACCCAGGTGCCCCAGGCACCCTATTTTCTAATATGTGCTTTCAATGTTATAAATTTCCCTCTAAGCACTATTTCTAATGCATCCACACATTTTGATAAGATGTATTTTCATTTTTCTTTGGTTCAATATATTTTCAAATTTCCCAAGATTTCTTACCATGCTATTTGGAAGTTTGTTGTTTAATCTCCAATAATCTTGAGATTTTTCAGTTTATATTTCTTTCATTGATTTCGAATTAAATAAATTTCTAATAGTTCTACAGAGGGTTGAAAGTAGAAATTATTTTATTTCTATTATTTTAAATGTTACAAGTTGTGTTTTATGTTCTATCTTTCTGAATATTCCGTATGTGAGCTTGAGAATAATATGTAGTCTGATGTTATTGAATGAAATTATCTATGAGTATCAATTATACCCAAATGATGGTTGGCACTGTATTCTACTGTTGTTGGATGAAGTAGTGTGTAAATGTCACTTATATCCAATTGATTGATGATGATGTTGTTGAGTTCAACTGTGTCCTTACTGATTTTCTGCCTGCTGTATCTGTCCACTTCTCATAGAGGGGTTTTGAAATCTCCAACTACCATAGTGCATTCATCTACTTCTTTTTTGTAATTCCATCAGTTTTTGCCTCATGGAGTTTGATGCTATATTGTTAAATACACACACATTTAGGGTTGTTATGTCACATTGGAGACTTGACCTCTTTATCATTATGTAATGCCCCCCTTTATCCTTGATAACTTTCCTTGGTTAGAAGCATGCACTCTCTGGAAATAATATAACTATTATTTTTTTTTTGATTAATGTCAGTAAGGTATATATTCTCTATCCTTTTAATTTATGTGTTCTTATAGTTACAGTGAGGTTCTGTATACAATTTACAGTTAGCTCTTGTGTTTTTTTATTGTGTTTTATAATCTACTTTAACAGCCTTTGTCTTTTATTCATGCATTTATACAACTAATGTTGAAAGTGGTTATTGATATAGTTGTGTTAATAGCTATCATATTGTTATTGTTTTCCAGTTGATGGCCTTGTTCTTTGTTCCTTTTATTTTTGATTTCCACTTTTTTTCTTCCTGCTTTACTTTTAATTAATCATCTTACATGACTTCATTTTCTCTTCTTTCTTAGCAGTATACACACGGAGCTAGATAATCCAAGTCAAATTTCAAAAAACTCTATATTACTTCATGAGTGTTGTATCTTTTAGTAACAAAATAGCCTTCATCCCTCCCACCCATATCTTGTAAAATTGCTGTCATTTATTTCACTTACATGTAAATATACTTAAGCCTCTCTTTATATTTAAGCAACAAATAGTTTCTTAGTATTTTTATTTTGAACAAAATCTTAGCTCAATTAAGGATAAGAAAAAATAAAGTTTTGGGGCAGCTTGGTGGCTCAGTGGGTTAAGCCTCTGCCTTCAGCTCAGGTCATGATCTCAGGGTCCTGGGATCGAGCCCCGCATCGGGCTCTCAGCTAGCAGGGAGGCCACTTTCCCTCCTCTCCCTGCCTGCTGCTCTGCCTACTTGTGATCTTTCTCTCTCTGTCAAATAAATAACATCTTTAAAAAAAAAGAAAGAAAAGAAAAGAAAAATAAAGTTTTGTGAGTTTTTTGCTTTTTTTTTTTTTTTTTAAGATTTACTTACTCATTTTAGAGAGAGAGAGAGCATGAATGGGAGGGGCAGAGGGAGAGGGAAGAGAATCTAAAGCAGACTCTGCACTGCACACTGAGCCCCACTTGAGGCTCTATCCCAGAACCCGGAGAACATGACCTGAGCTGAAACCAAGAGTCAGATGCTTAACTGAGTATAATACACAGGTGCTCCTAAAAGTTTTTACATTACCTCCATTTATTCACTTTTATGCTTTCCCTTATTTTATGTAAATCCAAGTTTCCAACCTATATTATATTTCTCTCTCTAAAGAACTTCTTTTAATAGTTCTGGTAAAGCAGATCTAGTGGCAATAAATTCAATTTTTATTGGTCTGAGAAAGTCTTTATTTTGCCTCACTTTTCAAAGATCGTTTCTCAGGTTACAGAATTCTAGTTTTGTTTCTTTGTTTGTTTTCCTCTACACTTTAAATATTTCACTTCAGTTTCTTCTTGCACAGTTTCTGAGGAGAAGTCAGATGTGATTCTAATCTGTGTTTCTCTCTATATAAGGTATTTTCCCTCTGGTGTCCTTTAGGGTTTTTTTTATTTTTTGAATTTCTATAATTTAAAAATGGTAAGATTAGATGTAGGGTTTTTGTTGTTGTTGTTGTTTTGTTTGCTTGTTTGTTTTGTTTCGTTTTGTTTTGTTTGGTATTTGACTTGTTTAGTGTTTTCTGAGCTTCCTGTGTCTATGGTTTTGTGTATAACATAAATTTAGGGCAAATTCTTAGTTCTTATCATTTAAAATATGTCTTCTGTTCTTTTCTCTCTTTCTTCTCCTGGTATTCCCATCCCATATATGTTATACCTTTTATACTATTTTTCCATAACTCTAGGATTCTTGGATATTCTCTTCTGTTTTTTTCAGTCTTTTTTGTTTGTTTGTTTGTTTTTGGTTTTGTTTTTGCTTTTCAGTTTTGGAAGTTACTATTGTCATGTCCTCAAGCTTAGAGAGCCTTTCCTCAGCCATATTCAGTCTCCATTTCTGTTGCAGTGTTTCTGATCTCTTGCCCTTCTTTTCTGTTCTTTCTTAGAATTTCCAACTCTCTGCTTACGCCACACATCTGTTCTTGCTTACTGTCTACTTTATCCAGTAGAGCCCTTCAAACAATAGTTATTTAAAAGTCCTAGTCTGAAAATTCTGACATCTCTGCCACATCTCTGCTCTGTCTCCTCAGTGTTTTTTGTTTGTCTTCTCTTGTTTTGTTTTGTTTTGTTTTTGCCTTTTGGATATCTTCTAATTATTTTTCTTGATGACTGGACATATGTGCCTAGTAAAAGGAAATGTTATAAATTGGTTTTTAGTAATGTGGTGGTAAGGTATAGAGGGATGAAAAGTGTTCCATAGTCTTATGATTAGAAACTTTGCTAGTATTTCTAAGCGTTTTGTCCCTACTTAAATGGGACAGGATAACTAAAGTGAGTTGGAAGTGGTTATTTTCTTTCCTCCAGGTCAGTTAGTTCCTGATATTACCCCAGCATCATAGGCTGTGGTCAGCTAGTTTCCCCGGAGTGCAAGTCTGGTGAAAACAGAGTTCTCTAGTGTATTACAGCATGGCTTCCTTTCCTCTCCTCCTGCTGGAAGTATTAAGAGATTTGTCTTCAATATTTACTGTAGGAACCTTGCTGAGATCCTATAGTTTTGTTTTGTTTTGTTTTTTGGATGGTCAGTGGCTTTTATTTAATCAGCACAGCACAAAAATAAATAAAAATAAGGGAAAGGGAATTAAATTACAGCCAAACTGAGCTTCATGACCTTGTCAGATTATAAACCACACATACTTACAAACACACTACACATACACACAGAATGAGACAAATATAAATTAATATTAGCAATATCTATGTTTGGTCAAAGAATAACTACAGAACAAATTGCATTAAGAACCACCATACACCACAGGTGTAATCTCACAATATTTTGGGTGCTTCCCCATGATTGGAACCCTCTAGAGTTTTTAACTCTCAGAGTTGTCCATACTGATTTTCTAGCACTTTGTCATTTACAGTTCAGATTTTCCTATCCAGGCACTGGCTCCTGTTGTGTTTCCTCTTATGAATCTCTACTCCAGTAAGCCATGACTCCTGTATTTTCCTGTCTTTCTTTTTTCTTTTTTTTTTTTTTAAGATTTTATTTACTTATTTGACAGAGATCACAAGTAGGCAGAGAGGCAGGCAGAGAGAGAGGAGGAAGCAGGCTCCCCGCTGAGCAGAGAGCCCCATGCGGTGCTGGATCATCCTGGGATCCTGACCTGAGCTGAAGGCAGAGGCTTTAACCCACTGAGCCACCCAGGTGCCCCTCTGTCTTTCTTTTCAATCTTGATGACAATGGTTTGTCCTGTGTTCTGCCGCCTCTTACATATTCAAGAAGAACTGTTATTTTATTTTATTTTATTTTTTATTCTGTTCAGCTTTTTATTTGTCTTTAGGACAGAATGGTGACTTCTAAGCTCCTTAAAAGTGGAATTAGATTTTAGCCATTCTGACTGGTGTGAGGTGATATCTCATTGTGGTTTTGATTTGTATTTCCCTGATGCCGAGTGATATGGAGCACTTTTTCATGTGTCTGTTGGCCATCTGGATGTCTTCTTTGCAGAAATGTCTGTTCATGTCCTCTGCCCATTTCTTGATTGGATTATTTGTTCTTTGGGTGTTGAGTTTGCTAAGTTCTTTATAGATTCTGGACACTAGTCCTTTATCTGATATGTCGTTTGCAAATATCTTCTCCCATTCTGTCAGTTGTCTTTTGATTTTGTTAACTGTTTCCTTTGCTGTGCAAAAGCTTTTGATCTTGATGAAATCCCAATAGTTCATTTTTGCCCTTGCTTCCCTTGCCTTTGGCATTGTTCCTAGGAAGATGTTGCTGCGGCTGAGGTCAAAGAGGTTGCTGCCTGTGTTCTCCTCAAGGATTTTGATGGATTCCTTTCTCACATTGAGGTCCTTCATCCATTTTGAGTCTATTTTTGTGTGTGGTGTAAGGAAATGGTCCAATTTCATTTTTCTGCATGTGGCTGTCGAATTTTCCCAGCACCATTTATTGAAGAGGCTGTCTTTTTTCCATTGGACATTCTTTCCTGCTTTGTCGAAGATTAGTTGACCATAGAGTTGAGGGTCTATTTCTGGGCTCTCTATTCTGTTCCATTGATCTATGTGTCTGTTTTTGTGCCAGTACCATGCTGTCTTGACGACGACAACTTTGTAATAGAGCTTGAAGTCCGGAATTGTGATGCCACCAACGTTGGCTTTCTTTCTCAATATCCCTTTGGCTATTCGAGGTCTTTTCTGGTTCCATATAAATTTTAGAATTATTTGTTCCATTTCTTTGAAAAAGATGGATGGTACTTTGATAGGAATTGCATTAAATGTGTAGATTGCTTTAGGTAGCATAGACATTTTCACAATATTTATTCTTCCAATCCAGGAGCATGGAACATTTTTCCATTTCTTTGTGTCTTCCTCAATTTCTTTCACGAGTACTTTATAGTTTTCTGAGTATAGATTCTGTGTCTCTTTGGTTAGGTTTATTCCTAGGTATCTTATGGTTTTGGGTGCAATTGTAAATGGGATTGACTCCTTAATTTCTCTTTCTTCTGTCTTGCTGTTGGTGTAGAGAAATGCAACTGATTTCTGTGCATTGATTTTATATCCTGACACTTTACTGAATTCCTGTATAAGTTCTAGCAGTTTTGGAGTGGAGTCTTACAAGTCAGGAAATGACAGATGCTGGCGAGGATGCGGAGAAAGGGGAACCCTCCTACACTGTTGGTGGGAATGCAAGCTGGTGCAGCCACTCTGGAAAACAGCATGGAGGTTCCTCAAAATGTTGAAAATAGAACTGCCCTATGACCCAGCAATTGCACTATTGGGTATTTACCCTAAGGATACAAACGTAGTGATCCAAAGGGGCACGTGCACCCGAATGTTTATAGCAGCAATGTCCACAATAGCCAAACTATGGAAAGAACCTAGATGTCCATCAACAGATGAATGGATCAAGAAGATGTGGTATATATACACAATGGAATACTATGCAGCCATCAAAAGAAATGAAATCCTGCCATTTGCGACAACATGGATGGAACTAGAGCGTATCATGCTTAGCGAAATAAGTCAAGCAGAGAAAGACAACTATCATATGATCTCCCTGATATGAGGAAGTGGTGATGCAACATGGGGGCTTAAGTGGGTAGGAGAAGAATCAATGAAACAAGATGGGATTGGGAGGGAGACAAACCATAAGTGACTTTTAATCTCACAAAACAAACTGAGGGTTGCTGGGGGGAGGGGGTTTGGGAGAAGGGGGTGGGATTATGGACATTGGGGAGGGTATGTGCTTTGGTGAGTGCTGTGAAGTGTGTAAACCTGGTGATTCACAGACCTGTACCCCTGGGGATAGAGTATTATGCCTCCATCAGAAAGGATGAATACCCAACTTTTGTAGCAACATGGACGGGACTGGAAGAGATTATGCTGAGTGAAATAAGTCAAGCAGAGAGAGTCGATTATCATATGGTTTCACTTATTTGTGGAGCATAACAAATAGCATGGAGGACATGGGGACTTAGAGTGGAGAAGGGAGTTGGGGGAAATTGGAAGGGGAGGTGAACCATGAGAGACTATGGACTCTGAAAAACAATCTGAGGGTTTTGAAGGGACGGGGGGTGGGAGGTTGGGGTACCAGGTGGTGGGTATTATAGAGGGCACGGATTGCATGGAGCACGGGGTGTGGTGCAAAAATAATGAATACTGTTATGCTGGAAATAAAAAAAAAAAAGTGGAATTAGAAACCATAAGTCTCCCTAATTTTGTTGCTGATAAATGAGATTAGTATCAACAGATTTAAAGATGATAGAATTAAAAGAAAAGAAAAGAAAAAAAAAAGACAAAGAGAAATGTACAGAGAAAGTGTCCTGAGGAGGAAGTTTACATTTAAACTAGATTCTAAGAGATACAGATTTTGGTCAAGTGATAACTGATATATTTTTGGCAAAGAAACTGATATATATTGTAAAATATCCCATAGTTTTTCAGGATAGAAGTGAAGGATACCAATGAAGGAAGAATTTTTGAATCTTTATATTTGGAACTGGAAAACAAAGTCTTCCCAACTTTGAATTTTTCAGTGCAGACTTTTGATACATTGATATTATGCTAGTTTCATTCCATTTCTGTTTACCTATATTTTATTTATGTTATTATTAACTAAACCTTAAGTATAATTCTCTTCATGTTTGTATATAATGTACCTCTATTTTGTTTGACCAGTCTTAGTTCTGACCCCAAGAATTGATGTTTGACCCTAGTCTTTCCATCATGTTATGTCCCTTCCTCAATTCTGGGTCTAATTGTAGCAACTTTGCCTTTCAACTCTCAAGAAAATTTTCTTTGGTTTTTGCATGTACTATTTTTTCCATTTTCAAGACACTGAGTATGAATCTAAAATCTACTGAGAGTCATTTCAAGTTGAACATTAAACTCTTGTAGGTTAACATTAAAATATTCCCCTGCTACTTGTATTAAATGATGATCATTGGTCTCTTTGTCTTTAAGGACTATTTATTACACGTTAAATAGATATTCCTAGGGAAAGTCTCAAACCACCTTCTTTTGACTTATTTATCCTTTGATCTTCATTCTTCCAGCTCAAATATGAAATAGAAGAATGCCCAGATATATTTTCCCCTCCCATATCTTTTAATATATTTGTTTAACTTAAAGTTAAATAGACTTTGAAGTTGTGTGTTTGGGTGTTAGTTATTTATTTCCTTGTTCATAAAGATAGTATAAGAGTCTATGATTGGATTGCTGAAAATATTGAAGAAGATAAGCATATAAAATGCCTGGGAATGTTGTACATATTAGCTACAGAGTGATATTTCAAACGGAAAATTGTTGAATACAAGGAACTAACATCATCAAGAATCTCATGATGGGAACTCAAAAGTAGTAGTGTGAGAACAGTATGTAGGGAAGTGTTTTTTAAAATGGTCTCAAGTTCAAGCCATCCCTTACATTTAATTCTTTTGGTTTCAAGATTTTCTTTTTCCACATAGATTAATCAAAATAATGTAATTCCAACAAGTGATCTTACAGAATTAACAAAATGTCTTTCAACGTACCTTCATAATTCAGAATTCTTCAATGTTACCCTATTATTTTTGTAATAAACATTATGCTAGAGTGCAATTAATCCTTTCTAACATTACATCCCATTAGGACATCCACAAACATTTTTTTTATTCCTTTTCTTTTTTTCCCACCCAGATTTATGACATTCATGATGATTAATTTTATGTATCATGGTTAGAGCAAGGATTACTCACATATCTTTCAAACATTTTTCTGGGTAGCTCCTTGAGAGAGTTTTTGAATGGGATTAACATTTAATGAACAGAGCAAAGTGTATTCCCTCCAAAGTATGCTGGACCACATTCAGTCAACTGAAGATTAAAATAGAACAAAAAGATCGACCTTCCTTCATGTTAAAAAATAAATAAATAAATAAATAAATAAGTAAAAAAAAAATTTCTCTCATAGATTTCCTTTGGACTTTATCTGTACCACTGGCTCTCCTTTATCTTGAGCCTTCTGGCCCACAGTGTGGGTTTGGATTTGCCAGTTATCGTAATTATATTAATTAATCATTAATAACAACGATTTTTCTATTTACCCACATATCTGGGTGGTTCTGTATCTCTGGAGATCCATGGCCTCTTTTAAATGCTATAGTGAAAAATAAATGTTCTCACATTTTCCATGATTTAGCAACATTTGAACTGCTCAGTAATCTTGAATTAGACAATTAATTTAAACATTACCTTCCTTCTGCCCTTGGACGTAAGCCCTGATATTTTATCTTATAGTCTACTAGAATTTCTATAAACACCATATTTCCTAAATGCATCAGCTGTGTTTTAGAAAAGCAAGGCAAACATAGAAAAAACTTATTTCATCATACTACTATATTGGATTTCCATTACTCAATATATAAACATTATGGATTTACCTGAACATTCTTTTTTTCCTCTATAATAACCCCCTCTTATCCATGGGTGGTATGTTCAAGACTCCCAGTGGATGCCTAAAACCACATATAATACCAAACCCTATATATACTATGTTTCTTCCTATATATAAATACATATGTATGTATAAAGTTTAATTTATAAATTAGACACAGTAAGAGATTAACAATAATACTAATAAAATAGAACAATTGTAATAACAATACACTGTAATAAAAGTTAAGTGAATGTGGTCTCACAATATATTTTATTTTATTGTACTATATGTAATTTTCTTGTTCTTGTGGTGTGAGATGATAAAACACCTACACGATGAGATGAAGTAAGATAAAGGACATAGGCATTGTGATGTAATGTTTAGCTATGAACAGCCTTCTGACCGTATATCAGGAGAGTCATCTGCTTCTAGACCATGGTTGATGGCAGGTAAATGCAAACACAGAGAGCAAAATGAATAAAGGGCACTGCTCTATGATATATCCCTAACTCCCTCAATTCTCCATTCATATTTTGGACTATGCTTTTTATTTAAATTCTTCTACTTGTTATCCATGATTTTTAAATACTTGCTGAAGTTAACAAATAAAATATTAATTGTTATCATTCAGTCCATAAAATAAAACAGTCTGCAAAATTTTACTTCTTATTACTCACTTCTATCCTTGTAGTTGTACCTTGAGTTTTCTTCATACTTCCTCTCCTAGGGAATTGGGTAAAATGAAGATAATTAATTAGAATTGACAATAATGCTAGTTATCATGTTAAAGGACCAATTAGAGACACTTGAAATATTTCTTGGATCTTCATAAATTCCCATTGTGAGTGACATGATCAACCTGATTTAATAGACCAGGAAGAACTCTTAGAAATTCAATAACTGTTTCAAATCTTAGAAACAAAAAAGGAGGAGAGAAGGAAATAGAACACTGTGTTCAATCACTAAGCAGTATATACCCTTTCTTTAACACCATGTTAATAAATTAGGCCCAAATTTTGTGATCAAGTCCAATATAAAGCCTGGGTATTTTCTAAAATGAACATCACACTAAATGTAAGTATAAATATTCAGACACTGGACACTGGACATGTGCAGATTTTTGCCCTAGTTTTTGTTTAAATATTTCATTCTTCTTTTACTTTTAGGCATATATATACTTCCAGTCAAATTTAAAAGTCTGAATTGGAAAAAATTAAACAAATATTCAGACACCAAGGCAAAATATTTATAAATGACAAACCTATAAAATTAATAACTAACTATAAAATTACACATATTAATAATAGTATCATGGAACTAACTTTCCCTAATAGAGAAGTATATGTCAGCTAAAGCATTTCAATTATAAATATCAAGTAAAAAGCCTCTTAAATGTGGGTATTGATGTATATTACACAAGTTTGATATTCATATTTCTATCTGCTCTACTGTATAATAAAATCTTAGAATTTAGAAAATCCAAAACTTTCTGTATATTAAATAAAACCTACTTTATGCAATTAGATACACACATATGCATACATACATACAACCACTTTAATAGAGCAAAATTACTTCAGCAACATGAAAAAGTTTTTGAGAATGTAAGTTCTTATAACTTGGGAGACATAATTTTTTCTTTGTTTCTGTTGCTTCTTCAAGGTCTTTGATAACCAGAGGCTGTGTTTCAGAAATATATTATTAACTAAAGGAATGCAGTTCATGAGACAGAATATTGCTTAAAGAACCTTATAGCATTTAAAGTGCACAAATAAAGCTAGCTTACATTGTGTTTTTCTTCTCCAACTCCCTGAAAATCCAATGTTTCTTTCTCTTCATGCTCTCTCCCCGGAGAGAAAAGAATTTGTCAAAGCAACATTTTTAGAGGCTTTTTATGCTTATCAAAATTTTGATAACCAAGGTGAAAAGTAGACAAAAAAAAAAATTTAAACATGCGACTGCTTTGAATTTCAGAATGCCTGCAGATACCTGTGGTAGAATTTCATAAAATATTTGGTTCAATGAAAGGTAGGCCCTGGGTAAGCTGATATTCAATATACATAATTTGATTTTATTTGCCACTTTAACAAACTTTTTAGTCATTACTGAATAATGCTGGTCTCTGCTTGTTTCCATGCCAAATCCTTATGCTCTCACATTCTATAGATGTTACAGGAATTTTTAAAAAGATTTTATTTATTTATTTGGCAGACAGAGATCACAAGTAGGCAGAGAGGCAGATGAGAGGGGGAAACAGGCTCCCTGCTGAGCAGAGAGCCTGATGCGGGCCTCGATCCTAGGACCCTGAGATCATGACCTGAGCCGAAGGCAGAGGATTTAACTCACTGAGCCATCCAGGTGTCTCGATGTTACAGGAAACTAAACCTAAATTAATGATTCTATATTTTTTTATATATTTTTTGGTCTATAAATGACAGATTTCCAGTAAAGTTTCAAAATGTAAAAGGAATATATTACTAAAATAGAATATTCATGTTAGCTCTGACTTTTGTTCCTTTGTGAAACTTTGTATTTAATCTTAAATTTTGCCATCCTTCCAGATGTTAATATTAATAATAATTTAGGTAATTAATTTATTAAAATGTTTTTCCAGACAGAGGTGTTTTATCAGATTACCAAACTGCACAAAGTTTTGGTTATTGTTTTTCTTTTTTTTTTTAATAGACACATTTTTCACAGAATTATCTATGTGGTGAAATAAAGTGTTCTAGAGTAAAAATAGCAGAATCTAGCTTGAAGAAACTCTGCATGGAATCTATGCATGTAAAAGGAATATACAATGACGTTCTGGTTGAGCGAAAAATATTCATTATTTTCCAAGTTTTTCATGTGGGTCACAACATCACTGAGTGAGTCTCTAAATATATGTTAATTTGGGTACCTGGTAGCTGAACTCAAAAAAATCCCTTTAAGATATAGCATAATCTCTTGTTATAATCCTAAAGTTAATTGCTTTATGAAATTTGAAATAATATGTGTGAGTGTAATTAAGAAGCCTACACTTAACAAATACACATTAAAATAATGACTATAGAAACAATCTATTTAGATGAAGAAATAGATTTATAAATTATCTTTTCATTTCATATCTTGATAAACATTCTATTTATCTCCTATTCTACAGGTTTCATATTGTACATATATGAATATCTCAACCACTGACTGGAAAAGCCACATTGCCTGTGACTTTATGGTTGTGATGTCCATTGGCATCCCCTTATGGAGGTTAACTAGTCAGTTGAATGTCAAACCTTACCAATTAACGGCCCTAAGAATAAGTATAATGACATATCAGCACATAGCCTTTTCATCACAAGTGACACAATGATTTGAATTGCTCCAAGGTACAACTTACTTTTTAAAATGTTCTGGATATCTTTTTAAAGTTGCCAGTGTAAATCCCTGCGGTGTTTCCTTTGGCAACAGACCAAGAAACAACTTTAACTGCTGAAACACTGAGAGATGTTGACAGGGTCACTTCAAAGAAGCTCAAGGGATTAAAAAAAGGATATGGTAACTTTTCTTCTAGGTTCTGAAGACATGTTAAAAATAAAACATACTGGCCTATTTTGTAATGCTTATTTTGTAGTTAGAACACAACAATGCAAAGTAAGTAAAATCCAAATAAGGCCACATTGCTCCTGGCATGAAGTAGATAGGTTGGGATATTATTTTAGAGGACTTTTATAATACTGTCTTAATAGGAAAACCCACTTATAAGGAAATGCTTTCTAAGTTCATCCTTCACACATTCTAAAATTATTCAATGGGTACTTCATAAAGTCACAGACATTGTTTGAATTCTGGAAATACGACCTTAAAACCATATTCTACTCTTTTTTTTTTTTTTTTTTAAAGATTTTATTTATTTATTTGACAGAGAGAGATCACAAGTAGTCAGAGAGGCAGGCAGAGAGAGAGAGGAGGAAGCAGGCTCCCTGCTGAGCAGAGAGCCCGATGCGGGACTCGATCCCAGGACCCTGAGATCATGACCTGAGCCGAAGGCAGCGGCTTAACCCACTGAGCCACCCAGGCGCCCCACCATATTCTACTCTCATGGAACTTGCAGAACTAGTAGAGAGATATAAAAAAAGTAAATGTCAAACCAAAATTATAATTACAAACTGTGCAAAGTGGAACTGAGGAATCTGGAGGTAAAGGATACCAAGTTGGATATTGTTTAAATGAGATTAGTTGTGAAGGTCTTCTGGGACATGAAAATTATGTAAAGACTCTACAAAGAGGATGAGACAGAGCAATGTGAGTGTGCGTGTGTCTGTGTGTGCGTGTGTGTGTAATGTGGATGTCATATCTCGGCCAGGAAAAAACTATCGCCTCAAGCCTCAAGTAGAAAATTCTTGGCATATGTGAGCAACTGAATGTAGGCCAACATGCATGCTAAGGGATATGAATAAGAGAGGCAGGATAATATTATTTTTTTTAGAAAGTAGCCAATTATCTTTAAAAATATTTTTTAAATAATAAAAATCTATTTTTAAATTTACCCACATATTTACCATTTCCAGTGCTCTTTATTTTCTTGTGTAGATTGGATTTCTATCTGGAACTATTTTCTTTCTTCCTGCTTTTAATAATAGCTCATACGCTGGAAGAAGAAAAGTGGAAATCCAGGACTGTCAGATCCATACATTATACCTGAGAGGTATAATATTACTTAAAGACAACAATAAGTGAAAGATGTGTACTCTAAAATCTAAGGAAATTGCAAATTTATAACACATACAGGTATAGCTAATAATCAAACTAGAAAGTGCAATAGAACAATAAAAATAGCTCAGTTAATTTAATAGAAGGCATAATAAGAGAATCAAAACACAAGGTAATTGAAATAAGCAGACGAATAATGAAGGGTATTAGTCTTGTCAATAATTTGGATTTTATTCTAAGTACGATAGGTTCTGAATGTTTTTCAG
Organism: Mustela erminea; assembly: GCF_009829155.1. NCBI lineage: Eukaryota > Metazoa > Chordata > Mammalia > Carnivora > Mustelidae > Mustela > Mustela erminea. Next base: position 124,286,857 of record NC_045615.1, on the reverse strand, counting down.
CGAAGAGGAAATAGGATATGATTTATTGTACCAAAAATAATACAGAAATAAAGAAGGAAGAAAGAAAAGAAAAAAGCACTAGTGGCTGCCTGAAAAAAATATGAAGATTTGGTGGCTGCCCAGAGACTAGATTATTAGAGGAGGCAATTTGAATTCAGGAGCTATGTTAGCAGGCTGCTGTTGTAATAAATAGACTAGGGTAAAATATCTCCACTAACAACTCAGCTAACATAATAAATGTAACAGGCTCTTTCTGTGTCTGCACATTTTCTATCAAAATTAAAGAATAATTTGATTCAGAATATTCTCAAACTAGTAGAGCTGCTCCAGGGCATGTGCAGACTCTCTCCTACAGATTTGAGCCGAGAACATTTACCTTCCACAAAAAATTGCAGTACAAATCCCTTCCAAATCTTTTAGAGTATCTGAGGTATCTGAGGTATTTCCCCTCTGTTACAGAAATCAACTACTTTAGTACATATAATATTTTCACTTTAATTAATGGAAAATAAAATGGAAAACATAAGCAAGCCATTATCTCAAGGTGACTTTCAACACACAGTCCTTTACAGTTTTAAATTTCATCATAGTTTCAGACTTCCTTTTCAGGCCATGGTGAAGGAATAGGGCTGAATTTAATCTCCTGCCTTAAACATAACAACAAATGGACACATATATGAGAAAAGTAGATTCAGACATTATCTAATAGGCAACATATGACTACGGGTGAGAAAGAATAAAAACAAACAAGGTGAGCCATCGCGCAGTTTCCAATATCACTGCCTAGAGAGTTTCCAGGCCACAGAACTGGGAGGGTAATCGGAATAGTCCCAGAAGTCTCAAATGGAGGAGATGGAAATGAGCTGTTTAGGTAGCCAGGCACTCAGAGTTCACAAAGCGGATCTCTGTCAGCTGTGAGAAGAGAGAGGCGAGTTGCACAGAGAAGCAAGCTCAGGAGGTCAACAGAGCATTCCCTTACAGACTTCAGGTGAGTATTGAGCAGCACATTATCTGGGAATATGCATGCTCAAGGCAGAGCAAGTAGGGCTCAGAGGATACAGTAACTACCAGAGTTCACAGGGATGGAAAGAGTCTGTCTTTCCTCCAGCAAGGAAAGAAAAAACTTGTAATGAATACACAGGACATGAGATAAAGTATTGAGAAAACTATGGCCTCATTAACAGCCAAAAATTTAACTCCAGACTGAAGTTTGCTCTTGTCCTGACTATGCCGTGGTGTAAAGTAAGCCTTGAAAGGATTATATCGTTCCCAAATAATTAACCTGTATTCCCAAAACAAAGGTCAAGTATACTTAAAAAAGACACAAATACCCAGCATTCAAAACTATAAATTTTAGAATGTATTTGACATTTTTAAATGTTTAATTTTCATTTAAAATATGACGATCAGGATTCTCAGGTATCTTCTGTATTCATATATTAAATATCCCTCTCCACTGTGACATACTATTGTATGTTCTCTACATTTTTCCTTAATGTATCAGTAAAACTCATGCTCTATCTCAACCAAGCAGACATTCCATATTCCTTCTAAAGTGAAACTTCTTTATTTTGTTGGCTTTGTTTTGTTTTCAGACTTTCTAAAATTTATTAAATTTTCCCCTAAAATTTCATAGCTGTAGATTCTGCTTCCAAGGTAATGGATTGAGCTCCTACTAGACCAAGCCTTCCATAGATAACCACTATAAACTCTGACTACATCACAAAATAACAACAAAACTATAATCACCTTGAGGCACTAGAAATTGTACGAAAAGTAGGCAGTTTGTAGAAATGAGATTAAATCTATGAGAGAAAATCATTATTATATAGATTCTAGAAAGTGAGCAGGGACCCTGGAAACAAGAGCCAAATACATATAAACTCTGACCAAATTTCTGGCTCTGTCTGAGCCCTGTAGGTGCAGGACAGTTAAAAAACAAAACAACAAAAACAAGAACAAGAACAGATGAACTGAGATTGGATCTGTCACTCAAAAGAGAATATGCAGTATGTGTCTAATCACATGTTGTCAGCTTTTACAAAATTGTTATATTCCTATATATTCCTATACTATATATAGTCCTATATACAGTATCTACTCTGTAATTTTCAAATTGTTCAAGGTACATGGCAAAAATCTTAGGGCTCCTGGGTAGCCCAGTCCTTAGGCATCTTCCTTCAGCTAAGGTTATCATCCCAGGAGCCTGGGCTGAAGCCCTGCATCGGGCTCCCTTGCTCAATGGGGAGCCTGCTTCTCCCTCTCCCTCTTCCTCTGTCTTCTTCTCCCTCTGCTGGTGCTCTCTCTGTCAAATAAATAAATAAAATATATTAAAAAAGAAGGCAAAAGTGTACAACATATACAGCATATTCAGAACCAGAAATACTCAGGAATTCTCACAAGAAAAGCTGAGCAATGGGTAAAAACCTAAGAGAACTCAGATGTTGATATTGGCAGAAAAAGACTTAATAGCAACTATTATAGCCATGTTCAAATGAGGTAAAGGAAAAAAATATATAAAGATAAAAAAATCTCAGTAAATGAAAAGAAGTTATTAACACCCAAATGCAAAAATCTAGGACTAAAACTTGCAATTTCTAAAATCTCCTTCCTGTAGATTAATGAAGGACTGGTAAAGCAAATATTGGATCAGCTTGTTTTATATTAGTAGGTTACTTATACCACAAGATGTACTAAAGGAAACTAAGTAAAAAGTTTAAGTAATCCTCTTAACAAGAAAAGACATAAACAAGTATGTGTTATAGAAGTTCCTTAGCAAGCTAGAAGAATTTTCATTACAGGTGTTTCACTTTTTGAAATAGTTATTTTATTTGGCAGAAATAATCACTGTATCTCTCTATATTACAGTACTTACTGAATGCCAAATGATCTCTTGTTTAGGTGTAAGGGGATAAATGTTTTCCATCTGTCCAGAAGTAATTTATGTTGTAATATTTATATAGTAATCACTCAATTAATGATGAAAGAATGAGTGAGTGAATGAGTGAGTAATTCTGTCTGGTACTAAGAGGAGTGTAAAATACAGAAATAAGATGTTTGATTGCATCCTGTATTTTAGAATACTGAAAAAATTAATCACATTTTAAAATCGATAAAAGGAATATATAAGCATAAAAACTGAAAACGTAGAAACATTAGAATTGATTTTTCTGTCACTCTATTGGGAAACATGAATTACATAAATGAGGGGCATCTGAGGGCTCAGTCAGTTACATAACTGCCTCTGGCTCAGGTGATGGTCTCGGCATGCTGGAACCCAGCTCCATGTCCGGCTCCTAGCTCAGCTGGGAGTCTTGTCCCTCTCCCTCCGTCCCTCCTCCCCTATTTTCTCTTTCCCTTTCTCTCTCTCTCTCAAATAAATAAAATCTTAAAAAGAAGAAATTATATAAATGAAATAACTGGTTAAGTATGTTATTAAACACAATGAAAAGGAGATTCATAGTGGCAGAAAGCTACAATACAGTATGCTAATGCTATTATAAAATGTTAAAATAAGGGGCTCTAAAGTGCCAGATAAAATATCGTAAAATCAGCTTCTGTCTACCCTGTAGGAAAAGGTTTGTAAACTTGGGCATAGAATGATATTAAGCCATCTGAGGGGCGCCGGGGAGGCTCAGTGGGTTAAGCCTCTGCCTTTGGCTTAGGTCATGATCTCAGGGTCCTAGGATCCAACCCCACATCACGATCCTGCTTTCCCCTCCCCGTCTACCTGCCTCTCTGCCTACTTGTGATTTCTCTCTCTGTGTGTCAAATAAATAAATAAATAATTAATTAAAAAAAATTCTGACTTTAGTGAAAATATTCCCATTTTCAAAAATTCATATACCAGGACATTAACCATACTAATCCCTCTACTGACAATATTGAAAATGATTGAAATTGCTTTTTAAATAACAAGAAAATATAAAAATTCAGTAAATATATGTGCTTATTTCTTTCAAAATTTAACCCTTCCTATTAGACTGGGAGACATTATTTTCCAAAAAGCTCAATAATTTGTTACAAATTGCACTAAATACAAACCTAATTAATTTTGGGCTTTGGTTAGTTAAACTGCAATATCTAATGAAATGCTAATCCAAAGCTTTCATCAGGCCAATTTCTGCATAACTCCGTGATTTGAAAAATTGGCATAGTAACGTCTCACTATAAGGAAAAATTATATAATCCAGATTAAAGAATAATCATTTTAACTATTCAATTTTTGACTTGATCTCTTTATAAAATACTTTTTTAGGAGGCCAATGTTTTAAATTCATAGAAACATTTGTTTGCTAACAAGTTATTCGGCAACTATGTGTTAAGCATTATTCTTGAGCTAGAGAGCAAAAACAGACTTTGAGATCAAGTATCATACTCTGTGATAAGAAAACATAAAAAGAAAACAAATTTTACACACTATATATACACACACACACACACACACACACGTGTGCGTGTGTGTGTATAAAATATGTGTTCAGATGGTAATATGTATGACTGTCATCAGATGGTACCACATATTCGGGAGGAAAACAAAGTTTGGAAGGAAATACTTTATTTGTTGGAATGTGTATTGGACACAACCTTGTGTGCCTTCTTAGACATGATTCTGTTTTTTGTTTGTTTGTTTGTTTTATTTTCTCAGTCAATAGCTTTTCTGCTTTAGATGGCTTCCTCCACTTTTGGGTTTGGCTGAACTACCCCATCATGAGAAAAAGGATCTGAATTCTGAGCAGCCACTCAAGGTCAGAGATGATATGCAAAAGCATGGTTGAGACAGCTGTCCTTGTAGTAAAAAGTGGGCAGTTTTGAATCCATTCTCTTTTTTCTCTTTAAAAATTGATTTCTTGCTTGCAACCTTCATGAAAAAGCTGGTGCCTTGTGAATACACTTCAGGTCAACTTGGTGACTCTTAACTCCCTGTAGTGAATGTGGAAAAGAACAATATCTCATTGCTTTCTTTTCCTTTCTCCTTCATTACCTACTATTTCTCACTTGAACTCCCATAGGCATAGAACTCCCAAATAAAGTGTTGCCACTTTAATCATTGCTGCAGGCTCTGCTTTGCAGGAATTGCTATTCCAAGTATGAATAGGGAACAGCACCACCTAGGAACTTGCTAAAATGCAGAATCTCTGGCTTCACCACATGCGTACTAAACAAAATCTGCAGTGTTATGTGATCGTCAGCTAATATGTGTACACAGTCCATGAAACATAGCACTGCTCTATATAACGTTGTGGCACTAGTCTGCAATGGTGTAAGTGCAGGTAAGGAGAATGATTACTTGGAAACTGTAATGGCAATTTTACATTGCCATGAAATTTCTGCCGTATTTTATGAATATATCATTCTGCAAATGTCTGAAAATTTAAGACCTGGTCCTTCAATGTAGATGAATAATGAAGCACTATTTTAGAAGACACATGATAATAATTTTGACATTAAATAAGGTGTTTAAAGAAAACACACTGACTCACAAAATAATTTGAGACTTAGGCCTGCTCAAATATTTATAAAACTTTAACATATAACAGTAAAGACAAATGTATCTATTGATTCTAAAAATCTTCACTTCCCATGAAGCCTCATGAGCCTATATATAAAAGTGAGGAAACAGGGATAGTATATTAGAATGCAGAAAGTGAGGTGCCTTGGATTTCAGATCAGCCAACTCTGGATTTCAGATCAGATCATGATCTCAGGGTCATGAGATCAAGCCCTGAGTAGGGCTCTGTGCTCAGCAGGGAGTCTGCTTGAGATCCTCTGCAGAGAGTAATGCCTTAAAAGAATTTTAGACCAAATGTTGAATTGAAGACATAATGATTTGATATCATTTCATAACATGTACATATACCAAGTCTTTATGTTGCACACAAAAATTTATATAATGCTATATCCAATAATATTTCAAGAAAACTGGCAGAAATAAAATGAGATAAAATTAAGGACAGTGTCTAAAATTTTCAGAGACGAATATCCTGTTTGTCACTTATTAGGTAAATGACATAAGACCAATTAATTAATCTCTCTGAGTATATTTCTTCAGTTGTAAAATGAGCATAACATTATTTTCACCTTAAGGATATTGAAAAAACTTGAATAAAGGATAGTTTACATAGGTGACATTTAATAAGCCTTGAATAATAATAAAAAGAGGACAAGAAAGAAGAAATTAAATATGTTTATATATAAGAAATTGAAAATATAAGTGAAGAAAATAAGAGTTTGGAATGGAAGCAACTTTTAAAAATCCTTTTTAAAGGGATGAAAAAGAAACATGTTTCAAGTGTCCCATAAATTTCTCTTACTATATTTTTCCAAGTTTTCTTGTGTTTTTCCAGACTATTTTACGTGTTCCATGGACTGTTGGAAGAGACATTGGACTGGGAGTTATGAGCTCAAGATACTAGCCTTGACACTTGCACATGATCAAATAACTTAACCTCCTCTTCACTGTTTCTTCAACTCTAAAATGAGGGATTTATAATGGATTATCTTCAGGACTCCACAAGCTCATAATGAAATGTCTTATATGATTTGAGAAGTAGATATTATCTTGGCAAAAAAAAAAATCAATGATTTTGTGAAGACCAGTTTTCTGAACATCATGTATTTAAGCAGAGAACTCTCTCGACATAAATTAATCTGATTGTCTAAAAGCAGTGTACTACTTACAGTGGCAGAGTGCCCAACCCAGGGATTTAATATACATTTCTTCTATCTGATATCGGTAATCATAATAACAAAAAAAGGAAAACAGATTTTACACAGTGCATTCCACTGAGATCAATTCATTCAGTAAGTTTTATATTTGAAGCACAAACTAGGATTACAACTGTCTGGTAAGTAGATAGACTAGGAGTTAGTAAAATTCTATCATTGATTATTCTTCTTACAGGAAAACACATCATGATAAAGCATGTTTTTCATATGCATGAATATTCAACATCTATTTATTCAGAGTATTCAGGGTAGAGAAAATTGAATACAATGGCATTTTCTGACTAATGATGAAACTACGCATATCATCCATGTGTAATTAATTACAAAAAATCAGAGGCAACACAATGTACTTTGTCTTTAGATATACTTAAAAGGGTGCCCGAGTGGCTTAGTCACTTAGGTGTCTGTCTTTCATCTCAGGTCAAGATCTCAGGGTCTGGGGATCGAGCCCCATGCAGCAGGGTTCCCTGCTCAGTGGGAAGTCTGCTTCTCCCACTCTCACTGCCATTCTCCCCAGTCATGCTCTCTCTCTCTCTCTCTCTCTCTCTCAAATAAATAAATACATCTAAAAAAGATATACATAAAATCTAGGGTTGCTTGGGTGGCACCTGTGACTGTGCAGTGGAGATTCTGCCTAGGATTCTCTCTCCCCTTCTCCCTCTGCCTTCCCCGCCCATACATTCGGTCCCTCTCTCTCTCTCTCTCTCTCTCAAACAAACAAACAAATAAATAAATATTTTTGAAAAGATATACTTAAAATCTATAAGACTTAAAATCTATAAGCAAAGTGTATATCATTTTAGATAAGTCAGAAAGCATCTTAAATCCTTTTCAGAGTGCCTGGGTGGCTAGGTCAGTTAAGCATCTGACTGGCTCATGCTATCATATCAGGGTCCTGGGATGGAGCCCCACATCATGTTCCTTATTCAACAGGGAGACTGCTTCACCCTCTTCCTTTGTCCCTCCCCCATCCCGTGCCCCTCTCCCTGCTTCTTCTTTCTTTCATTCTCTCTCTTTCTCTTTCTCAAGTAAATAAGTAAAATCCTTGGAAAAAAATAAAATAAATCCTTCACATGTTTTAGCATAACTAAGCTGCCTATCAATTATCAATGAGTTGTTAGTGTGGGGGGAAAAAATCTGACTAAAGGGGATATATTGCTATTTAAATAACAGAGTAAAATATGTCTAGCAGAATATCACTGAGTTCTAGTCAGTGGCCAACCATGTGGCTAATTCCCTAAAAACAGGTCTCAGTATAACAGATGATAGTCATTAATGGGCTGTTTTAATGGCTCATATCCCTCTATGCTTGCATTAATGGTGGTTTTCCAGTAATCAGAGATTCTTCTACTACTCAAAATCCCTTCCTTTCTTCTTATACCTCTTAGGCCAAGAGAGCTAATATTTATACTAATTTTTTTTTGTAAAAGTTATAAGACAAAATGAGATGCTGCATTAGTAATTAGTTTTGATTGTACATAGTAAGTAAAGAGTATAATGGCAGAAACCTGCTTAGTTTCCTAAAATGCAAATGCCAGTCTTGTTCTTAAATTTTGTTTCTCTCAGGTTTGTCTTCAACACAGATATACCTCCTTTTACTGCACTTCACTTTATTATATTTCATAGTTAATGTATTTGTTTTGTTTTATTTTGTTTATAAATTGAAAGTTTGTGGCAACCCTGTACCAAAAGTCTATTGGCACCATTCTCCCAAAAGTATTTGCTGACTTGTGTCTCTGTGTTACATTTGGTAATCTGTGCACTATTTCAAACTTCAGAATTTGAGGACTTTGAAGGGTTCAAAACTTCAGTGGAGGAAATAACTGCAGATGTAGAAATAGCAAGAGAAGTAGAACGAGAAGTGGAGCCTGAAGATTGGACTAAATTGCTGCAATCTCATGATCAAACTTGAGTGGATGAGGACCTACTTCTTAAGGATGAGCAAAGAGAGTGGTTTCTTGAGATGGAAACTACTTCTGGTAAAGATGCGGTGAAGATGGTTGCAATGATAACAAATGATTTAAAATATTACCCAAGCTTAGTTGATTAAAAAATACAAAAAGTTGCAGGTTTTGAGATGGTCGGTTCCAAATTTTAAAGAAGTTCTTGATAATGCTATCAAGCAGCATCACATGGTACAAAAAGTTTATTAAAGGAAGAGTCAATAGGTATAGCAATAGGTGTTACTTACTGTAAGAAATTGTTATGGGGGAAGATGGATGGCTCAGTTGGTTAAGCATCTGCTCTTGATTTCCACTCAAGTCTTGATCTCAGGTTTGTGAGATTGAGTCCATCATCAGGCTCTGTTCTGGTCATGGTATAGTATAAACATATGCACTGGAAACTCAAAAATTCATTTTACTAGATTCATTGCAATATTTGCTTTATTGCAGTGACCTAGAAATGACAACCAATTCCTTAAGATATAAAATAAAAGAAAGGAAGCAAAATGTTTAAGAGCACTGAAAGTGCTCTAAGTGCTTCTAGTTGTTCAAACACAATGTCCTTAATAAAGCAACATATATAAGTTCAAGCCAACTTGTATTATAAGATTTATTATACAGGGATGCCTGGGTGGCTCAGGTGGTTAAGTGTCTGCCTTCACATCAGGTCATGGTCCCAGGGTCCTGGGACTGAATCCCACATTGGGCTCCTTGCTCAGTGAGGAGCCTGCTTCTCTCCCTCCATCTGCTGCTCACCCTGCTTGTGATGTCTTTCTCTCTCAGATAAAAATAAAATATTTTACAATACATTCATTATACAACCTCAAATTTCAGGTTGACGGTGTCATATATTACAAATCATTTTAATTGTGGAAGTATAAGATAATGTAATTAAAAAAAAGTAGGGTGATTGATGGAGCATTGTCCTATAAGGTAGCTTCACTAGCCTCTAAATTTAAGGGACTTATTTTATCATATAAACTGAGAAATTGGAGATAAGCTGGATATTTGCATTTTTGTTTTTTTTTTTTCTGTGTCTCTTATTTAGGTTAACAAGAGGAAAAGGGAATTCCTTGAAAATAAATGTTTGTATACACATATGTGAATATAAATATTATGACATGCATGATATAATATATATTTAAATATAAACATGTGTATACATACATTTATGTGTGTGTGTGTGTGTCCTTCTGCCTGATATTCAGGTGATAGTACATTACAGTGTAGAGTGCTGAAGAACTTGATTAGGAAGAGCTTTGACAACAAAGTCGGTACCATCATCAAGAAAGTGAAAAACAAAATACACTTCTAGCCACTTGGTGGCTCAAAATGAAATAGCATGGAATTAGGGAAATTTTAAGCACAAAGTAAAATACTAATGGTGAGACAAAAAATATTTATAAGCAATTTAATTTAAATGTAATAAACTCAAGAAAAAATGTTGTCTCTTGTCAAAATATAGTTATTATATATGTAAAATATGAGAAAAAATCACATATAACAAGAAATAGAATATATAATGATTAGCAAAAGGTAAAAAAGAAAATAAGTGCAGTTTTTGTCGTTATATTAAAAATAATAAATAATGCTTTAGAGTAAATAAATTATGTGACACAAAGCATGTAGCTGCTTCAAAAGCTACAAAGTGATCAAGAGTATCATCAGCAAAGAATGGTAGAGTAGGTTTCTCCAAGGGCCCGTTCCACAGAAACATCAAAAGTTAAGCAATGCAGAGCAAAACTTATTCACAAGACTTGTGTTTGTTCTGACTTATTTGGGGACTGTCTGAAAAGTTGATACAAGGTGCTCCTCTTTTGCACCTAACTTGGAATTCATCATGGAAGGAAAGTGATAGATATTTCTTGAAATTGTTGTAAGGTAAGTAAACAGCCTATAGCTCTTTAGGGGAAAAGATTAAATTGTAAGCAAACAACAGCCTGAGAGGAAAAGCTTGACAGAGACTTTCTTATGGATATACAAAAAGTGCCCTTAAGTACTGGAAAATTTTAAAAAAAAATTGTGCACACATCCAAGGCAGAATGTATGTTTTGTGGAGATCTGAGAACACCCTAAGTTTCAGCTTTGATCACCAGGCTCATAATAAATAAAAGCTAAGACAGAGTTAGAAGTGGCTGGGCAGTGTTGAATGCATACAAGAGCTAATGTACAAGTTTTGTTTTCTTTCCATCCTTCTTTCTTCCTCTCTCCTATGTTAAAAAAGAATAAAGATCCCAAATTAGTAATAACTTTACAACTCTAGGAAATAGAAAAATAAGAGCAAATAAAACCAAAAAGTAGCAGAATGGAAGAAACAGTGATGGTTATAGTGGAGGTAAACAAATATATAAGAGGGAAACAATTGAGTGAATCAAATAGATCAAATCAACCACCCTTTTTTTTTTTTTAAAGATTTTATTTGTATTTTTGACAGGCAGAGATCACAAGTAGGCAGAGAGGCAAGCAGAGAGAGAGAAGGGAAGCAGGATTGCAGCTGAGCAGAAAGCCCGAGGTGGGGCTCTATCCCAGGACCCTGGGATCATGACCCAAGCCAAAGGCAGAGATTTAACCCATTGAGCCACCCAGCCACCCCAAATCAAACATCTTTTGTACCCACCAACCATGGTCCCAAATTTTTCCTTAAGTTCTCCTTTTCAGCTTGTCTCTTTACTCAAGCAAAGCATCCCTTGATAGAAACCAAAGCTACCCTTCAAGGAATACCAATTACTTGGACAAAAAATTCCAGCTGGCCTAGACCATGTAGACCAGTTTGAACTCAATGTCTCACTCATGCCTGAGTAGATAGACTCATGGAGTGAGGAAGAGACCTACAGAGTGAGTGACAATTACCTTTGCTTCGTTTTAATACTAAAATCTTCACCCAAGGAGGAGCAGAAGCCTCCTTTACATAACATAAGATATATGTATAAGTATGTTTCCTTTAGCCATAAGTGCCACCCTATGCCCGCTTCTAAATACAGTGGCAAGGCTCCCTTATATATTCGTCCTACCCTAAGGAAAAGAAACCCATCCACCCTGTTCTGAGGAGGCATAACTTTGGAAGTTATTCCCCTGTGGAAGTTATTTCCCTTGATGTCTTTATTTGTAACAAATAAAGTTTACTTTGCAACAATTCTACCTGGTATAATTTCTACTGAGACTCACCAAGGAGAAAATTCACATTAGTTCAGTTACACTACCAACTTCATAGGGGGAAAAAAAAATTATACACACACACACACATACACACACACACCCTTATATGAATACTATGAATAACTACATATCAAAAAATTACACAATCTAAATGAAATGTGCAAATTTCTGGAAACACACAAATTACCAAAATTGACCGAAGAAGAAATATAAAATTTGAGTAGACCTATAACATGTAAAGAGATTTAATCAGTAATCAAAAATGTCCTAACAAATAAATGTCCAGAACTGGGAAGTTTTCGCTAGTGAATTATATCAAATATTTAAAGAAGAATTAGCATTAACTCTCTTAAAATTCTTCAAAAACCTAGAAAAGGAAGAAATATGTCTTAACTCATTTATATTGATGGGAGTGTTACCCTCATACAAAGCCAGATGAAAACACTAGAAGAAAAGTATAGGTATAAAGAATATACTAAAGAAATGTACTAAAAAGTATAGAAAAGTATAGGTACATTTCCTTTATGAATATAAATACAAAAAACAACAAAATACTAGCAAATGAAATAGTATATTAAAAGGACTATATACCATGATAAGTGGGATTTATCCCCAGAATGAAAGGATGATTTGAAAATAAGAAAAATTCAATGTAAAGAACCATGTTAATAAAAGAAAGGAAAAAGCAACATATGACATCACAATTGTTGCATTAAAAGGCATTTAACAGGGGCGCCTGGGTGGCTCAGTGGGTTAAAGCCTCTGCCTTCGGCTCAGGTCATGATCCCAGGACCCTGGGATCGAGCCCCACATCGGGCTCTCTGCTCAGCAGGGAGCCTGCTTCCTCCTCTCTCTGTCTGCCTCTCTGCCTACTTGTGATCTCTGTCTGTCAAATAAATAAATAAAATCTTTAAAAAAAAAAGGCATTTAACAAAATCCAATGCTCTTTTATGCTAAAAAAAAAAAATTCAGAAAGCTAGAAATAAAAAGTAAATTTTCCTCAACATGATAAAGGGCATTTATTTAAAAAAAAAAAAAAAAGACACAGCTTATAAACCAGCTATAACACATGCATTCAAAGGAACTTATTTAGCCACAAAAATAAGCAGCTATACATGTCAATATGTAGATGAACCTCAGAAATATCATTTCAAGTGAAAAAAGTTACATTAAAAAGTCACTTCTTGGGGCGCCTGGGTGGCTCAGTGGGTTGAGCCTCTGCCTTTGGCTTAGGTCGTGATCCTGGGGTCCTGGGATTGAGCCCCGCATTGGGTTCTCTGCTCAGCGGGGCGTCTTCTTCCTCCTCTCTCTCTGCCTGCTTCTCTGCCTAGTTGTGACCTCTCTCTGTCGAGTAAATAAATAAAATCTTAAAAAAAAAAAGTCACTTCTTTTATGATTCCCTTTACATGAAACATTCAGAATAAATGAAGCCATAGATATTGAAATCTGATTGGCAGTCCTGAGATAGAGTGTTGGCAAAATGGGGAGTAACTGCTTAATGAGTATGTGTTTTCCTTTTGATATGATGAAAATATTTTAGAACTAAATAGAGGAGTATTTGCACAATATTATGAAGGTACTAAATGCCACTGAATGGTTCACTTCAAAATGGTTAATTTGAGGTGCGTGAAATGAGTGAAGGGAGTCAAAAGGCAAATTTCCATTTATAAAAGGAATAAGTCATGGGGATATAATATATAGCATATTGATAATGGTTAATAATAGTGTATTGAATATTTGAAACTTGATAAGAGATTAAGTCTTACAAGCTCATCTGCAACTAATAATACAATGTATATTCAATAATTTGAATTTAAATAAAATTTGAAAAAAGTTCTTAAGATCAAAAAAATTCTGTAATTTCTGTATGGTATAGATATCAACTAGACTTATTTTGGTGATCATTTTGCAACAGAGTTGAGCTTTGAACACTGCAGGGAGTAGGGGCAGCAACCCCCTGTGCAAACAAACACACACTACAACTTTGACTCCTCCCCCAAACTTAAAGACTAAGAGCCCACTACAGACTGAGAGCCTTACCAATAATATAAACAGCTGATTAATGCATACTTTGTATGTTATACTTATCACGTGCTCTATTCTTGCAATAAAGTAAGCTAAGTAAAATAAAATGTTACTGAAAAATCATGAGGAAGAGAAAATGCATTTATAGTACTTGAATGTATTTATTTAAAAAAAATCTGGAGGTAAGTGACTTGCACAATTCAAACCCATGCTGCTCAAAGCTCCACTGTATACACAAATATCAAATCATTATGTTAGACAGTGGAAACTAGTCTAATGCTGTGTGTCAATTATACTTTAATAAAGAAATAAAATTAAATGGCTAATTTTATATTCAGCAAATTTAATCTCAATAAAAAGTATTAAAAATATACTGTAATTACTTTTGGAGATACTTAGAGAAATTGCTATAAATAAAATAGCAGTGGATGGTCAACAGACACATGAAAAGAATTTCAAAATTACTAATCATCAGGAAATGCAAATCAAAACTGAATGAGGTGTCACTTCACCTACCAGATTGGCTATTATCAAACAAAACAAAACAAAAAACAAGTGTTGTCAAATATGTGGAGAAAATGAAACTTTTTTACATTGTTGGTAGAATGTAAATTGGTGCAGCCACTATGAAAACTGGTAGTGAGTTATCTCAATAAGTTAAAAATTGAAATACCATATGATCCAGAAATTCCCCTTCTAGGTATTTATCTGAAGGAAATTAAAAGGTCAATTCAAGGAGGGAGGAGGAGTCAAGATGGCGGAGAAGTAGCAGGCTGAGACTGCTTCAGCTAGCCGGAGATCAGCTAGATAGCTTATCTAAAGATTGCAAACACCTGAAAATACATCTGCAGATCGAAGAGAAGAAGAACAGCAATTCTGGAAACAGAAAAACAACCACTTTCTGAAAGGTAGGACCGGCGGAGAAGTGAATCCAAAGCGACGGGAAGATAGACCCCGGGGGGAGGGGCCGGCTCCCGGCAAGCGGCGGAGCAACGGCGCACAAAATCAGGACTTTTAAAAGTCTGTTCCGCTGAGGGACATTGCTCCAGAGGCTAAACCGGGGCGAAGCCCACGCGGGTTCAGCGTGGCCTCAGGTCCCGCAGGGTCACAGAAGGATCAGGGGTGTCTGAGTGTCGCAGACCTTGCGGGTATTGGAACGGGAAAGCCAGCTACAGAGACAGAGCCGACAGTAAGCTCGCAGCTCGGTGTTACCTTGAACTGGTCGCAGGCTCGGAGAGCTCGGAGCGCGGCCGGAGGTCAGGCAGACGGGAGAAACTGGGCGCTGTTCTCTGAGGGCGCACTGAGGAGTGGGGCCCCGGGCTCTCGGCTCCTCCAGGCCGGAGACCAGGAGGCCGCCATTTGTATTCCGCGTCCTCCGGAACTCTACGAAAAGCGCTCAGGGAACAAAAGCTCCTGAAAGCAAACCCGAGCGGATTACTCACCCCGGCCCCGGGTAAGGGCGGTGTAATTCCGCCTGGGGCAAAGACACTTGAGAATCACTACACCAGGCCCCTCCCCCAGAAGATCAACAAGAAATCCAGCCAAGACCAAGTTCACCTACCAAGGAGTGCGGTTTCAATACCAAGGAGAGCAGCAGAATTCCAGAGGAGGAGAAAGCCAAGCACGGAACTCATGGCTTTTTCCCTGTGATTTTTTTTTTAGTCTTGCAGTTAATTCAATTTTTTTCTTTTTCATTTTTTTGTTTTTTTCTTTTCTCGCCTTCGGGTAAATTTTTTTTTTTAACTGTTACCTTTTTCTTTTTTAACGATTTTTTACTAGTTTATCTAATATATATATTTTTTCATTTTTACATTTTTCTCAGGTGTTTTCCTTTTTTTTTTAAATTCTTTTCTTTTCTTTTTTCTTTTTTCTTTTTTCTTTCTTTTTTCTTTTTTTTTCTTTCTTCCTTTTTGAACCTCTTTTTATCCCCTTTCTCCCCCCTCACGATTTTGGATCTCTTCTAATTTGGTTAAAGCATTTTTTCCTGGGGTTGTTGCCACCCTTTTAAAGTATTTTACTTGCCCCTTCATATACTCTTATCTGGACAAAATGACAAGACAGAAAAATTCAACACAAAAAAAAAGAACAAGAGGCAGTACCGAAGGCTAGGGACCTAATCAATACAGACATTGGTAATATGTCAGATCTAGAGTTCAGAATGACAATTCTCAAGGTTCTAGCCGGGCTTGAAAAAGGCATGGAAGATATTAGAGAAACCCTCTCGAGAGATATAAAAGCCCTTTCTGGAGAAATAAAAGAACTAAAATCTAACCAAGTTGAAATAAAAAAAAACTATTAATGAAGTGCAATCAAAAATGGAGGCTCTCACTGCTAGGATAAATGAGGCAGAAGAAAGAATTAGTGATATAGAAGACCAAATGACAGAGAATAAAGAAGCTGAGCAAAAGAGGGACAAACAGGTACTGGACCACAAGGGGAGAATTCGAGAGATAAGTGACACCATAAGACGAAACAATATTAGAATAATTGGGATTCCAGAAGAAGAAGAAAGAGAGAGGGGAGCAGAAGGTATACTGGAGAGAATTATTGGGGAGAATTTCCCCAATATGGCAAAGGGAACGAGCATCAAAATTCAGGAGGTTCAGAGAACGCCCCTCAAAATCAATAGGAATAGGCCCACACCCCGTCACCTAATAGTAAAATTTACAAGTCTCAGTGACAAAGAGAAAATCCTGAAAGCAGCCCGGGAAAAGAAGTCTGTAAAATACAATGGTAAAAATATTAGATTGGCAGCTGACTTATCCACAGAGACCTGGCAGGCCAGAAAGAGCTGGCATGATATTTTCAGAGCACTAAACGAGAAAAACATGCAGCCAAGAATACTATATCCAGCTAGGCTATCATTGAAAATAGAAGGAGAGATTAAAAGCTTCCAGGACAAACAAAAACTGAAAGAATTTGCAAATACCAAACCAGCTCTACAGGAAATATTGAAAGGGGTCCTCTAAGCAAAGAGAGAGCCTACAAGTGGTAGATCAGAAAGGAACAGAGACCATATACAGTAACAGTCAACTTACAGGCAATACAATGGCACTAAATTCATATCTCTCAAAAGTTACCCTGAATGTTAATGGGCTAAATGCCCCTGTCAAAAGACACAGGGTATCAGAATGGATAAAAAAACAAAACCCATCTATATGTTGCCTCCAAGAAACTCATTTTAAGCCCGAAGACACCTCCAGATTTAAAGTGAGGGGGTGGAAAAGAATTTACCATGCTAATGGACATCAGAAGAAAGCAGGAGTGGCAATCCTTATATCAGATCAATTAGATTTTAAGCCAAAGACTATAATAAGAGATGAGGAAGGACACTATATCATACTCAAAGGGTCTGTCCAACAAGAAGATTTAACAATTTTAAATATCTATGCCCCCAACGTGGGAGCAGCCAACTATATAAACCAATTAATAACAAAATCAAAGAAACACATCAACAATAATACAATAATAGTAGGGGACTTTAACACTCCCCTCACTGAAATGGACAGATCATCCAAGCAAAAGATCAGCAAGGAAATAAAGGCCTTAAACGACACACTGGACCAGATGGACATCACAGATATATTCAGAATATTTCATCCCAAAGCAACAGAATACACATTCTTCTATAGTGCACATGGAACATTCTCCAGAATAGATCACATCCTCGGTCCTAAATCAGGACTCTACCGGTATCAAGAGATTGGGATCATTCCCTGCATATTTTCAGACCACAATGCTCTAAAGCTAGAACTCAACCACAAAAGGAAGTTTGGAAAGAACCCAAATACATGGAGACTAAACAGCATCCTTCTAAAGAATGAATGGGTCAACCGGGAAATTAAAGAAGAATTGAAAAAAATCATGGAAACAAATGATAATGAAAATACAACGGTTCAAAATCTGTGGGACACAACAAAGGCAGTCCTGAGAGGAAAATATATAGCGGTACAAGCCTTTCTCAAGAAACAAGAAAGGTCTCAGGTACACAACCTAACCCTACACTTAAAGGAGCTTGAGAAAGAACAAGAAAGAAACCCTAAGCCCAGCAGGAGAAGAGAAATCATAAAGATCAGAGCAGAAATCAATGAAATAGAAACCAAAAAAACAATAGAACAAATCAACGAAACTAGGAGCTGGTTCTTTGAAAGAATTAATAAAATTGATAAACCCCTGGCCCGACTCATCAAAAAGAAAAGAGAAAGGACCCAAATAAATAAAATCATGAATGAAAGAGGAGAGATCACAACTAACACCAAAGAAATACAAACTATTATAAGAACATACTATGAGCAACTCTACGCCAATAAATTTGACAATCTGGAAGAAATGGATGCATTCCTAGAAACATATAAACTACCACAACTGAACCAGGAAGAAATAGAAAGCCTGAACAGACCCATAACCAGTAAGGAGATTGAAACAGTCATTAAAAATCTCCAAACAAACAAAAGCCCAGGGCCAGACGGCTTCCCGGGGGAATTCTACCAAACATTTAAAGAAGAACTAATTCCTATTCTCCTGAAACTGTTCCAAAAAATAGAAATGGAAGGAAAACTTCCAAACTCATTTTATGAGGCCAGCATCACCTTGATCCTAAAACCAGACAAGGATCCCACCAAAAAAGAGAGCTATAGACCGATATCCTTGATGAACACATATGCGAAAATACTCAACAAAATACTAGCCAATAGGATTCAACAGTACATTAAAAAGATTATTCACCACGACCAAGTGGGATTTATTCCAGGGCTGCAAGGTTGGTTCAACATCCGCAAATCAGTCAATGTGATACAACACATCAATAAAAGAAAGAACAAGAACCATATGATACTCTCAATAGATGCTGAAAAAGCACTTGATAAAGTACAGCATCCCTTCCTGATCAAAACTCTTCAAAGTGTAGGGATAGAGGGCACATACCTCAATATCATCAAAGCCATCTATGAAAAACCCACCGCAAATATCATTCTCAATGGAGAAAACCTGAAAGCTTTTCCGCTAAGGTCAGGAACACGGCAGGGATGTCCATTATCACCACTACTATTCAACATAGTACTAGAGGTCCTAGCCTCAGCAATCAGACAACAAAAGGAAATTAAAGGCATCCAAATCGGCAAAGAAGAAGTCAAATTATCACTCTTCGCAGATGATATGATACTATATGTCGAAAACCCAAAAGACTCCACTCCAAAACTGCTAGAACTTATACAGGAATTCAGTAAAGTGTCAGGACATAAAATCAATGCACAGAAATCAGTTGCATTTCTCTACACCAACAGCAAGACAGAAGAAAGAGAAATTAAGGAGTCAATCCCGTTTACAATTGCACCCAAAACCATAAGATACCTAGGAATAAACCTAACCAAAGAGACACAGAATCTATACTCAGAAAACTATAAAGTACTCATGAAAGAAATTGAGGAAGACACAAAGAAATGGAAAAATGTTCCATGCTCCTGGATTGGAAGAATAAATATTGTGAAAATGTCTATGCTACCTAAAGCAATCTACACATTTAATGCAATTCCTATCAAAGTACCATCCATCTTTTTCAAAGAAATGGAACAAATAATGCTAAAATTTATATGGAACCAGAAAAGACCTCGAATAGCCAAAGGGATATTGAAAAAGAAAGCCAACGTTGGTGGCATCACAATTCCGGACTTCAAGCTCTATTACAAAGCTGTCTTCATCAAGACAGCATGGTACTGGCACAAAAACAGACACATAGATCAATGGAACAGAATAGAGAGCCCAGAAATAGACCCTCAACACTATGGTCAACTAATCTTCGACAAAGCAGGAAAGAATGTCCAATGGAAAAAAGACAGCCTCTTCAATAAATGGTGCTGGGAAAATTGGACAGCCACATGCAGAAAAATGAAATTGGACCATTTCCTTACACCACACACAAAAATAGACTCAAAATGGATGAAGGACCTCAATGTGCGAAAGGAATCCATCAAAATCCTTGAGGAGAACACGGGCAGCAACCTCTTTGACCTCAACCGCAGCAACATCTTCCTAGGAACAACGCAAAAGGCAAGGGAAGCAAGGGCAAAAATGAACTATTGGGATTTCATCAAGATCAAAAGCTTTTGCACAGCAAAGGAAACAGTTAACAAAATCAAAAGACAACTGACAGAATGGGAGAAGATATTTGCAAACGACATATCAGATAAAGGACTAGTGTCCAGAATCTATAAAGAACTTAGCAAACTCAACACCCAAAGAACAAATAATCCAATCAAGAAATGGGCAGAGGACATGAACAGACATTTCTGCAAAGAAGACATCCAGATGGCCAACAGACACATGAAAAAGTGCTCCATATCACTCGGCATCAGGGAAATACAAATCAAAACCACAATGAGATATCACCTCACACCAGTCAGAATGGCTAAAATCAACAAGTCAGGAAATGACAGATGCTGGCGAGGATGCGGAGAAAGGGGAACCCTCCTACACTGTTGGTGGGAATGCAAGCTGGTGCAGCCACTCTGGAAAACAGCATGGAGGTTCCTCAAAATGTTGAAAATAGAACTGCCCTATGACCCAGCAATTGCACTATTGGGTATTTACCCTAAGGATACAAACGTAGTGATCCAAAGGGGCACATGCACCCGAATGTTTATAGCAGCAATGTCCACAATAGCCAAACTATGGAAAGAACCTAGATGTCCATCAACAGATGAATGGATCAAGAAGATGTGGTATATATACACAATGGAATACTATGCAGCCATCAAAAGAAATGAAATCCTGCCATTTGCGACAACATGGATGGAACTAGAGCGTATCATGCTTAGCGAAATAAGTCAAGCAGAGAAAGACAACTATCATATGATCTCCCTGATATGAGGAAGTGGTGATGCAACATGGGGGCTTAAGTGGGTAGGAGAAGAATCAATGAAACAAGATTGGATTGGGAGGGAGACAAACCATAAGTGACTTTTAATCTCACAAAACAAACTGAGGGTTGCTGGGGGGAGGGGGTTTGGGAGAAGGGGGTGGGATTATGGACATTGGGGAGGGTATGTGCTTTGGTGAGTGCTGTGAAGTGTGTAAACCTGGTGATTCACAGACCTGTACCCCTGGGGATAGAGTATTATGCCTCCATCAGAAAGGATGAATACCCAACTTTTGTAGCAACATGGACGGGACTGGAAGAGATTATGCTGAGTGAAATAAGTCAAGCAGAGAGAGTCAACTATCATATGGTTTCACTTATTTGTGGAGCATAACAAATAGCATGGAGGACATGGGGACTTAGAGTGGAGAAGGGAGTTGGGGGAAATTGGAAGGGGAGGTGAACCATGAGAGACTATGGACTCTGAAAAACAATCTGAGGGTTTTGAAGGGATGGGGGGTGGGAGGTTGGGGTACCAGGTGGTGGGTATTATAGAGGGCACGGATTGCATGGAGCACGGGGTGTGGTGCAAAAATAATGAATACTGTTATGCTGGAAATAAAAATAAATAAAATAAATAAAAAAATTAAAAAAAAGGTCAATTCAAAGATATCTGTGCACTTCTATATTAATTACAGCATTATTTGCAGTGGTCAAGATATATCTTCCAAAACCTAGAAGTAGACTCAGAAGGAAGAATGAGAGCAAAAGAAAATCACACAGTCTTATGTCTACCATAGTAAATACAAATCATACAGCATGAATATGGAAACCTGCACTTAAAGCAAAGGACAGTAATTAAAATAGAAAAGGCCAGACTGTAGTAGATTAAGAATGAAAAAAAATCATGAAAAATACAGAGAATACAGAGAATAAAGAGAAGTGGCTTTAAGTTACATCTCAAGAAGTGCCTAAAAAAAGAAGGAAAGGGACAGCATATAAATTACAGAAGTTAAGGTTCAAGGAAAATTTTTTGTTAGATTTACTGTTTATTGGTTGATTGGGTTTGTTTTTAATTAAGTTCACTCAAACATTTGTAATGATTTAGCAGATCTGGTAGAGAAAAAGACATTCTTTAGTAACAGAGAGAAAAGATGGAGATATTGATTTGTATCTATAGTATGAAGCACTGCAGTTGAATAGAGGGAAAATGTGCATCAGAAAGATTAAAATGATGTTTCATATTATTTGCCTGACTTGTCCAAGGGCTGTAGTAAATTTTTAAATATTTTCTTTAATGTAGAATGCATCATATCTAAATGTTTAATTCAACAAAAGCAAGCATATTATTTTTCTATCTTAGGGACAATAAATAAACACTAAGTTCACACTTTTTTTCCCCCAGAAAGTTATGGGATTCCCAAATTTGAAGTGTTCTAATGAATCAACACTGTTCATTCATAGACTCTATAAACATAATATAAGATAAAAATAAATTGTTAGTGGTTTAGGAGAGAGTATAGTATTTAGCAGCTAGAGAGTTCAGCCAGTAAAAATTTGAATTTTGTTCTTTTAACTAGAATTTACTATCCTTGTAGATTTAGTTATGAAATATTTCTGCTTATATTTCCAACTTAATAGTGTGTATTTGAATGTAAGCATTTAGTGTGTATTTGAATGTAATCATTTAATTTGCTTGCTTATTACAGGTCATCCAGTGGCATCACTAACTTGAGTACGAAGTAACAGTCAACATTGTTACTCTAAATGTTACAGCCTTTAATGTGTCTATTAAAAGTGAATAGTCACTGAGAGAATAAAGCAGATAGACAACACTTAAATTATGTTACCTTCAATCTCAAGTGGGAGACCTTCCAAAAGTCAGTGAGCAGTCTCTATCTTATTACTTACTCACAGCTGTGATTCCTACCAAAAAAATAAAGTTGATGGAATGATTTTTGGCTATTCCAATTTAAATGATTTTTTTAGTCAGCACCAAGGAGGAGGAAAAAAAATCATGTTAAAGAGAAAGCTGTTTTAGCAGATATTTTATTCTTGAATATTAGATAAATTTGAGATAGAGTTTTAATTAAACTCTCCCTAGCCTCATCAGATTAAGTGTTTAAAGCCGGCTTATTTATTGGGAAGGTCTGTCCTAGCTTTTCTGGATTAATCTCAATCATTTTCATTAGTGAAATCTTTAATCTGTTCTTCATTACAAATGGATGGGGAGAGAGTCACATCTATTGGATCTGAGATATAATCTTGGGTTTTAAACTGCTTGGTAAATTATTTAGGCACAAGCATATTAGAAAATTTAAAGACACAGAATCCTAGACAGTAGTAAATCTGCTTTGACTTAACACTTTTTACAACATTCTGTGTAATATTATAGCATCTGGAGGGAGAGTGGGTATATTTTCTGGTACTATGTCTTGCCAGGCCTATAAATTTATACATAGTTTATAAATCATGTATAAAGGATTATTTTTGCAAAATTAACTAAATTAGGGAAGAATTTGGTAGGGTTTTGTTTGTTTTGTTTTGTTTTTACTTATAGTTCAGACATTACTGAACTCTTTTATTTAACTTTCCTTCTAAGGAAATTATCTAGTGCTCATATTTTTTTCCCCCAAACCCTAAATTACAATACAATAGAATACACCTTGCGTTGATCTCTCTCTTATGGTATTTGTTACATAATAAATTTTCCAAATGTTTATGCAGCCTACTGAAAGTAGTTACTGTAGCAGTTTCCATGGCTAAAGCCAGACATTTTTCCCTCAGAAGAATTAAGTACAAGAGATTCTGGATTAGGTATGGAATCAAGGATCTTGCACTGGGGCCCTTCCTTGTCTGTTTTCTTTGTTTTGTTTTGTGTGATTTGGGGAAGGCATTTACCATCTCTAAGTTCAGATTTACCATCTTTAAGTGAATAGAAAAGACTTGCTTTATTTATAGGAGTGTTGCAAATGTTCAATAAATATAGAAGAAAATTGTTCAAAACTCTTAAAATAATGTTTTATGATAGATATTCCTGAGAGAATTTTCATAATTTTATTTGATGTGTTTGGAATGACATATATTTTAATAGATATCTGACCATGAACATTATTTTTATTTTTGTTACTAAAAGGTGTCTGGTACATACAAACTGGTAAGATACTACTACAAAAAATTTAACATTAGTTATTATTGATTTGGCTGGATTCATTTTAGAAATAAAAGATATGTAGAAACCTAACTACCTACACAGATACTGAAAAACCTACCTAATTTATTTAAGTGCACCTGATTTTCCATGAATGTCTAGGAGAGTTAAAAAAAAAAAAAGGGGGGGAATCCTATTTTCCATTGTATCTCACCATACTTTATCCGATGTGTTCTCTTTCTCTTTCCTTTGTCACCCCTTTGCTGTTCTACATGCTATCTGTGCAACCTTGAACAAATGAGTTCTTTTTGTGTTTCACTAACCTCATTTATGAAACAGGGAAAATAATTTTACTTCATAGAGTTTTTTTAAGCAACATGTCAGTACAGAAAAGCAGTTAAGACAGCACCTGGAGAGAATGAGTTCTTAATAATTTTTGGATAAATAATTGGAAATAAACCATCAGGTATTGCATTTGATATGTTTTAGTACTGTCATGCTAATTACATGATAGAAACCACTTTATTTCTCAGAAACATAAAAACAACTTTTTTTTTTTTTCAAAAAATAGACATGTGTGTCTTCCTCTGACAAAATGTTTTATTCTGTTTCTTTAGGAAGTCATCACATTTTTATGTACCTTGCCATACATGCTACTCATTTGCCAATAATAAATTATTCTATGCCCAGAGCACTACAGATACTGGAATATTCATGTAGGAGAAGTTTTATCCAAATTCTAACTTCCATTTCCCTTAGTTCTTAATGCAATTATCTTCAACATAGTAGATCCTAAAATCTTGCCTGTAATTAAGATTTTGAATGAAGTAATGCATTTATTTTAATAACACAAATGAAATCAGGATCATATTTTGTTCTCACTTTATAAAAGAGGATATTTTCAACAAGGAACTATCTCCTACATCAAATAAATTGATTAATAGTATTACATATTTTCCTTTTAATGAGGGCCTCATAAAGAAAAGCATATTTAATTCACATTTCCAAACTCAAATCATGTTTATTACATAATGTTGAAAACTTCAAAGTCATGACTAATCCTGGTTTATTTTAATGAATTTTTACTCATTTTATTTGGATATCATAAATCATTTAATATGGTATAATCATATTATATTTTGTTCTTTTAGCAATATAGAAGTTTATAGGTATTTCTCTCTCACTCTTTTATTAAATTTACTAATAATGTCAATTCTGGTTCTTCTATATGAATATGACCTAATCCATGATCAAAGACTTAACAAAGATTTTGCTTTTCTCCCTTTATCTGACTACCATGACAATTTACAGTCACCATAGGTTGGTTATGTAGTAACTCATTAAATGATTGTTGAGCAAGTTATTGGGCAAAGACTGAGACCATGACTTCTAAACAGATTTTATATCCTGAGCTAGAAGAGACAACACTGCTGTAATCTCTATTCCTTTTTGGACTTCTCTGAATGCTTCTGACACAGTCTAGTACTTCAGAACAAGTTCACTTTTCCTTTTCTACATTACCTCCCTCTGAGAAGAGTCTACAGGTCCTGAGATAGATTGGGAACTAGCATTGCATTGAGAAACTCTTACAACTGCCAGTCAGAATGGTGAAGGAACAGAGTCAACTTTTGTGGAAAACTTAAATACACAAATATATCTGACAGTTACAATGCCTTTTAAAAAGGGGACGTCTCTCAGTAAAATTAGCCTTCCCTCAAGTGAATCAACTTGTACAAGGAACGTGCAAGATTGCTGTGCAAGTATACTTATTTCTCTAAGCACCCAGTCTTCTTGAAATGTTCAGATGTCCTAGATTTGGAACCATTTTTCAGGTTCAGTATTGTCATCTATAGTTAATCATCTTCTTTTAGCTTTTTTTTCTTTCTTTCTTTAGTCCATTGTCACATCAGACAAGGAAGGCAACTTAGATCTACAAATATCCCATTTATTACCAAATAAATGAGAGATTGATCAATTTCACAATTTCATAGCAAATTCATTATTCATTTTTTTTTATGTGACCTCTTATTTTGCTGTACCAAATCTCTAAAACTCATCTTTGGATTTGCTTCTGAGTTTCAGATAGCTAAACCACATCTTGCTTCTTGTAATTACAACTAATTCTATATGCTTTTTCTCTTTATATAATCATGATCACAAAGTGAGGAGGGCTTCTTTAACCTAAATAATCAAGAATAGTTCCTGATGCATTAACTGTTGGAATCCATCCATCTGTTCAAACTTGAAGTGTGTTCTTGGCTCACCTCATTCTTAGAGCTGCAAGAGTGCAAATCCTCTATCGCCCTCTCCACAGTGTTTCCTTCCCTCATTTCCCTTCTTAGTGTGTCTGACCTACAGATATTTCCTAAATTCACTAGCATAGCCCATTTTTCTACTAACTAAAATTCTTCTTACAATAAAATAGATGTCTCTTTAAGGGCTTTACTGCCTATAGTGGGTGGAATTGGGGCCCCTCAAAAGATATGTCTACCAGGAAACCGTGAAGGTGAATTTATTTGTAAAAAAAAATGTTTTTGCAGATGTAACTAAATTAGGGTAACTTGAGATCATCTCAGATTTAGAGTGGGCTTTAAATCCCATGACAGGTGTCTTTTTTTTTTTTTTTAAAGATTTTCTTTATTTATTTGCGAGAGAGAGAGAGAGAGAGAGAATGAATGAGAGGGGAGATGGTCAGAAGGAGAAGCAGACTCTCCATCGGGCTGGGAGCCCATGAGGGACTTGATCCCAGGACTCTGGGATCATGACCTGAATTGAACACAGTCGCTCAACCAACGGACCCACCCAGAAGCCCTAGAGGTGTCTTATAAGAGAAGGCAGAGGGAGATTTGAGATCCAGAGACACAGAGAGAAAGCCATCTGAAAACAAAAGAAGAAATTAGACTTATCCTGCCATAAACCAAGGAATACAAGAAGTTACCAGAAGCTGGAAGAGACAAAGAAGGATTTCCTCCCAGAGACTTTGGAGAGAAGGTGACTCCCATAACGCTTTAATTTTGTATTTTAAGTGTCCTTCAGAACGGCACCAAATTTGTGGGAAGCCTTAGGACACTAATATACCGCCACTATTAAAAAGTCTTTGAGGCTGCCTGGGTGGCTCAATTGGTTAAGTATTTGCTTTTGGCTCAGGTCACGATCCCAGGGTCCTTGGGTCAGGATCTAGCAAGTCCCAGGTTGAGTCAGGCTCCCTGCTCAGTGGGGAGTCTGCTTGTTCCTTTAAATCTGCCCCTTCTCCCTGCTCAGGCTTTCTCTCATTCTTTCTCAAATAAATAAATAAATAAAATCTAAAAAAAAAAAAATTCTTTGAATGCTTGTGATTGAATATATATTGTAAAGATAATAAAGAAAATAATGACGAAAATTCAGACCATTATTCTTTCTTTTTCTTTTTTTTCTTTTTTTCTTTTTTATAAACATAGAATATATTTTTATCCCCTGGGGTACAGGTGTGTGAATCGCCAGGTTTACACACTTCACAGCACTCACCATTGCACATACCCACCCCAATGTTCATAACCCCACTCCCCTTCTCCCAACGTCCCTCCCCCCAGCAACCCTCACAACCCTTTTGTGAGATTAAGAGTTACTTATGGTTTGTCTCCCTCCTGATCCCATCTTATTTAATTTATTCTCCTACCCCCTTAACCCCCCATGTTGCATCTCGACTTCTTCATATCAGGGAGGTCATATGATAGTTGTCTTTCTCCAATTTACTTATTTCGCTAAACATGATACCGTCTAGTTCCATCCATGTCGTTGCAAATGGTAAGATTTCATTTCTTTTGATGGCTGCATAGTATTCCATTGTATATATATACCACATCTTCTTTATCCATTCTTCTGTTGATGGACAGCTAGGTTCTTTCCATAGTTTCGCTATTGTGGACATTGCTGCTATAAACACTCCGGTGCATGTGCCCCTTTGGATCACTACATTTGTATCTTTAGGATAAATACCCAGTAGTGCAATTGCTGGGTCATAGGGTAGTTCTATTTTCAACATTTTGAGGAACCTCCATGCTGCTTTCCAGAGTGGTTGCATTCCCACCAACAGTGTAGGAGGGTTCCCCTATCTCCACATCTTCGCCAGCTTCTGTCATTTCCTGACTTGTTAATTTTATCCATTCTGACTGGTGTGAGGTGATATCTCATTGTGGTTTTGATTTGTATTTCCCTGATGCCGAGTGATATGGAGCACTTTTTCATGTGTCAGACCATGATTCTTGAAGAACTGTTCCTGAAATGTCTTTTGCATTTTAACATTCAATTTTTTGATGGTTAGAACAGTAAAAAAAAAAAAAAAAAAAAAAAAAAAAAGTATATTTATATTTATGTATGTATTGAAAAATTTTAAATTATATGAATTCTAAACTAAGGCAGAAAAATTCAGGAAAGTCAGAAAAGAAAATAGAAAAATACCAGGATAGGTTCTCATAGTTCATGCTATAAACCTGTTGAAAGTGCAGTTGCAAAAATCTTTACTCAGTGATTTACTCAACAATTGTATATTGAGTAACTGTTTTCCTAGTCCATAGATCCTTATGAGCAAATTCTTATGACAGTCAGATGCAACGAGAAAGCCAATTCTAATTTTTGGAAAGAAGAATGGTTCCACAGAACATGTATTGGTTTATCATCATTTCATCAGTGAGTTATGCATGTGGAACAGAGATATCCCTAAAAAAAATACATGCTTTTACAATACAACAAAACATCCACCCTTATTGCAAATACCAACAAACATAAATTAGCACTACACATCTAAGTGAAAGAATAACCAACCATGCACTATTTCATTTGAACATTTTCGAGTACTTTATCAGGCTTGCGCTAGTAGCCAAATGCCTTCTGAATAAACATAATCCACTTCAGAACCATCACAACTGGTGATTTGAGAATTAAATTCTTGTATGTATGTATGTACAACATCCATTGGAAATTGCAAATCATTTAGATTTATAAATTGTATCCATCCTTTTGAATTCAAGGAGAAATGTGTTGCTTCCTGCCAGGCCTGGGGCACAAGTGAGGTCTTTTAGTTTATAATACAAAGGAGCAAAGAGTTTCTTTACACACACAAAAGAGTACTTGAAGTTTCAGCCACTGCCCTGCGTTTTGACTGTGAAATGTTAATCCGGTTGCTGTTGATAGAGATTACAGTAGGGAGAGCCAGGGCAGCTACAGTTAGGTCCTGACACCCTGGCATGCAGCCTGACTGGATATTGCAGAGCTCTAAATCTGTCTGTCAGGAGATGGGACACAAAGGTAACAACTGCCAGTTAAATCAAATTGCTTAGAGTAAATTGGACAAATTTCGTTAGCCTCTTGCCTACCTTGGCCCAGAACCACATCAGCAAGGGCAATAATGTTAACTTTAGGATTGAACTTGTGGCTGAGCAAAACTAATTCTGTAGATGCTTCCAGCAACTGTGTTAGGCTGATTAAAAGCAGCTCCATGGTCAACTCAAATTGTTTTATATATTGATGTTTTGTTGTCGCCAAATGAGTTGTAGTTTCCTAAGGGAGGGAAAGGAGGTTCAAATAGTGGTGTTTCATTCAGGGTGTTGAACAGAGTGCTAGGCACATAAAGATGCTCAATTTATATGGCTTGAACAGAATCAAATGAATTTATTCTTTAACTCAAGCTCTGTTGACTCAGACTTTCTCTTTAATTGCAAAACGAACCAAATAATGTGTTAAAGAAGTGCTTTCTTCATTGACAGCCATGTAGCAGTCTTGCACACCTCTTCTCAGTTAGGCTGCCTAAATCATCAAAAACATGATCTATGGCAGGAGATCCAACCCAATTAATAATATTCTCAACTTAGAAATCTATTTTCACTGTCCTCATGAAATTGCTTCTGGTAAGAAAGGAATAGGACTACAGTGTGCTTATTCTTCTCCATTGCTAGGCCACCATGAGCTGCATATGTCAACTTATATTGTTGATATATGGAACAAAGCTCAACTAATCAGTCAGTTATTAAGTGGTAGATAAAATGTCACATCTTCACACATTCTTTCTCTCCCTCTCTCCCTCCCTGTCTTCACCCTTCTCTCTCTTTCTCTCACTCCCTCTCAAGTGTTCTCACCTGTATATTGTTATTTTTACATGTTTACAAAATTACAGTTGTTTGTAAAATTCTAGAACTGATTATGACATGACATGGATGTTGCTCTTTGAAAGTTTACCTATATATTATATATATATATACATATATATATATATATTTAATGTATACACTGTTGAATTTTATTTTGTTTTACTTAGTTGTGTGCATCTGTGGGTATATGAAAGGGATAAACTAAAATTTCCAAGTACATAACCCAAATTACAGCACTGTGTCTAAAAACATTTAAGATTTTTAACAGGAAGGATACCTCAGTGGCTCAATCAGTTAAGCATCTAGCTCTTGGTTTGGGCTCAGGCCATGGTTCTGGGATAGAGCTCTATTTTAGGCTCTGTACTCAGCGGGAAGTCTGCTAGAGATTCTCTCCTCTTCCCTCACTCTTTAAAATAAACAAATAATTTTATAAAATATTTAACATAGAACAAATGACTTAATTTGTAGCTGGTTTATAAGAACCAATTAGTTTGCATGCAGACAGACCCTACGTTGACCCCCAATGATTTCCTGCCTCCTTATTTCCTGCCTCCACAGCTTTGATTAATCTCCTTGCCCTTGAATGGTCAAAGTACCTATGACTAGCTTTTAGCTGAGAGAATATGGCAACTATGACGGGATGTCATTCTTGTGATTAAGTTATGTTAAATGGCAAAGGTGATGGGATGTCACTCCCTTGGTTAAGTAACCTTTGTGACAAAATGAAAGGATAGTGGATATGTAACTAAAGACCTAAGTCAGTTGATTTTGAATTAATCAAAAGATATGTTATCTGAGGTGAACTTCACGACATAAGGTGAAAGTTCGCTAGAAAGAGACTTGGGCTTTCTAAGAGGAGAGCTATTATCCTTCCTGGCCTTGAAGAGGCACACTTCCAAATTTGGAACTACCTATGGAAAAAGCCATCTGGTGGATGACTGGGTGCCCTCTAGGACAGTAGAGTACAGTTCAACCGAACAAGTAACACATGGGAATACTCACTCATACTACTGCAAGAAAATTAACTTTGCCCTCATTCTGCATGAACTTAGAAGAAGATCCTTCCCCAGGCAAGCCTCCAAATGAGAACTCAGTCCAGCCTTGAGTCTCTGAGCAAACGATAGAACTAAACTGTGCTCAGACTCCTCACCCATGGCAATCCTAACATGTATGTTGTCTTAAGCCACTATAGTAGACAATATTTATTGTCAACAAAGAAAAAAATATATAGTTTTTCAATTAGAAGTGGATTGTTTGGATTTTTTTTTTAGAAGAACATCTTGATCCAAAACTCAGAAACCTTTTATTCACTTAACAAATATTTTATAAGCACCCTTTAATGTACTGAACACTGTTTTAGGCACTTGGATTATATCAGTAATATGGAACTTACATCTTGGGTGGGCAGACATCTTCATAAAAATGATAACTAGATGATAAAGATGAGAAACATAAGACAATAATTAGTGATTTATATAGTATACTGGAAGACAATAACTACTATGTTCCCAAGGAAATGTTAAGTAGGAAGAAAAGATCATGAATATGGGATGATACAAGAAGCCCTGCTACGTACTACATCTTGGATAACTTCCTTTGAGCATATATCTTAAAAATACTGGTTAGTGTCTTCCAGCAGAAGTAATAGCTTAGTGCAGTGACTTAAGGAAATTGTCTGTCTACATATCCAAGGAACAGCAAGACAGCCAATACATTTGGAACAGAATGAGCAGGGGGAAGATTGTGTAAGTGTTGCACAGAGGGCATGCAACGTGCAGTGAAAGTTAGAATCACAAGGGATCAAAGATTTCATGCTTAGAATATTGGAAGGCTAAAGTTGCTGTTAATTGATAAGTGGAAAATAGTGAGCACCTGGGTTTTTGTGAGAAGACTGTAAGTTCATTTTTGGACACTGCCGTGTACTGATTGTGTCTCCCCAAAATTTGGATGGATATTGAAACCCTAACCCCCAAAATGGCATATTTGGGGTAGAGATTATGGGAAAGAGATTGTTATGTTTAAATGAGGTCATAAAGGTGGGGTCCCAATCTGATAGGATTTATAAGAAAAGCAAGAGAAAGATTTTGCTCCATGCTCATATGCCAAGGAAAGGCTATGTGAAGACGCAGAGAGGAAGGAGGCTTACATCTGAAAGCCAGGAAGAAAGGCCTCATGAGAAACAAATTCTGTTTGACCTTAATCTGAGACTCTCCATCTTTAGAACAGTAAGAAATAAATTTGTGTTGTTTAAGTTATCTGGTCTATGATATTTGTGGGGATCAACTGAGCAGATTGATACATTTTATTTTATTTTATTTTATTTATTTTTTAAAGATTTTGTTTATTTATTTGACAGACAGAGATCACAAGTAGGCAGAGAGGCAGGCAGAGAGAGAAGGGAAGAAGCAGGCTCCCTGCCAAGCAGAAAGCCCTATGTGGGGCTCGATCCCAGAACCCTGAAATCATGACCTGAACTGAAGGCAGAAGCTTTAACCCACTGAGCCACCCAGGTGCCCCAGATTAATACCTTTTAAAATTTACGTGGTTTTTAGCTAAGTGAAGGTGTTGACTCAGATGTTATTCTTAACAATCTTCTACCATGCGAAAAAATAAAATACATATACATATTTTTATATAGAGAAACAAATATATTATTTTCAAATAAATTACCTGCATATATATATGTGTGTGTGTGTGAATGTACATATATATGTACATATATATGTACATATATATGTACATATATATATAGGCACGACTTTCAAAGCATTTCAGCTATATTTCCAAATGTAAGTCCATGTGTGCACAGTGTACACATGGACATCTCTATAGCAAGAAATGAGAAAGAGGGAGTGGCTGTTGCGAATATTGTAGAAAGCAGATTTTAATAGTCACAAAAATTTACCTGAATGACATTTGAAGCAATGTAAACAGAAAAGAACTGGTTAAACTCAAGCACATACATTTGTTTTATATTGCTTAATTTGCCTAGATAAAAACTCAGAGGGTAAACAGAAAAGCAAAGTTAGGGTCTTCAGGGGATGACAGGATAATGGTAACAATCCTGCTTTAAAAAAAAAAAAAGTCGCATAGTGAGGACATTTAGGGGACATCAAGGAATATACATGCTGTGGAAAGAGACCTTGTGGTATGAACTTAGATAGTTTTACCTTCACTTTGAGGTTTGATAGTCAATCTTGTTATGAGAATAACCTTATTGTTCCTCTGACTCCTTTGGGTACTTTGCTTGAAATAATTTTGTTAGAAAGCACAGCGACTGAACACAGTTTTACTGATTCTTAATCGGCAAGCCAAAAGACAGAGGTATTTACAGACTTGAAGGCACTTGTTAGCTGGATGTCAGTCTCCAGTGAGACTTTCTTCTGTTTTGTTTTCCTACCTATACAAACCCTTTTCTTTGTTCTCATGCTGTTTTTATTATGATAGCATGTGTCAAATTCTTATGAGAAAAAATCTGGTAGATAATTTTATGCAAATTGTTTCTATTTTTAAAGCTCAGAAATGGTTACCGTATATCCAATGGCATATATATTTATACAATCAGGGGTTAAAGGGAAGATTATTTCATTACTTAAATTAAAGTTATAATCAAATAGGTGAGTCAGTCAAGTAAGACCAATTGAAATGATGTAAGAGTTTAAGGTTTTCTAAGAGGCTGACATCTGGGAAAATCTTTCCTATATGTGGTAGGAGTTTGCTCGTTTTTGAAGGGTTGGCTGAACTGAGAACACCTGCCAAGTTGGAGATCTGAACATTGTCAAAAGCACAGAGTTCTGAGACTTATATTCAAAGAACATTTTAAATATGATATAGGAGGGAACTCAGAGACAGATACAAACGTAGATGACAATTATGGGTCAGTCACAATGAAGGAAAAATTCAGCTTTCTGTAAATAGACATGGTTTTCAAGCTTGAATTAATATGAAAATAAATATGAACTTATCATATCCTATGGCTTGAAGAAACACTGAGTGCAATGAAAGACATGGGACGATAAGAAACCCCCGTTATTCTTTTGTTGTTGTTTTTAAAGAGATACAATTCACATGTCTCACAATTCACCCATCTAACAATCCAGTGGTGTTAGCACATTGACTGAGCTGTGTATACTCACCATTAGCAGTCATTCCTCATTTCTCCCCAAACTTTTCCAGATGTAGGCAACCACTCTTCTGCTATCTGTATCTATAGATTTTCTGCTCCGAACATTTCATATAAATGAAATCATACAATATGTGGTCATTTGTATCAGGTTTCTTTCATTTACCATGATGTTGTCAAATTCATTTATATTGTAGCCTGTATCAAATACTTCATTTGCTATTATTGTTGAATAATATTCTATTGTATAGACACACTACATTTTATTTATTCATCCATAGATAGATATTTGGGTTGCTTCTACCTTTGAGCAATGATGAATAATGCTGCTAAAAACATTCATGTATAAATGTTCGTGTGGACATACATTTTGATTCTCTTGGGTTTATATGTACAAGTGGAACTTCTGGGTCATGTTGTGGTAAGCAGTTAGCTAGTTTTTGAGACCTGGGTCCCACAAGAAAGGAAATGGGGGAAGAATCTTGGACAGGCAACATCAGGGACCTGCAGTTAGGCATATCCTACCCAGTAGGCAAAGGGAAATTCTAATACAGAAGCCATAGAACACACATTCACAGGAAAAAAAAAAAAAAAATGCAGTTAGCATTTTTGTTTGGCCTGCCCCTGACCTTGGGGTTTCTTAGGGGCTGCAAGGTAATAAGTAAGACAAAAGAACTTTGAGCAGGCACACCTCGACAAGGAAGGAGCTTTCCTTCACCAGCTAGTTACTGGGAAGATCGGAAGCCTGTCCATGCAGTGCTTTGCAAGAAGCTGGATCAGACCAGACAGACCTAACATGGAGGATGCCAGGATTGGGAACTCCTGAACATATTAGGAGGAAAAGATGGAAACCCTGCTTCCTATCCCAAGTAATGAATATTCCACCCACTATTTAACAATTAAAAACCCTAGGACCAATTCTGTTCAGGACATCTGAATCTCTCTCAAGCTACCCACCTACCTTTCCTGTGACTGTACTTAATAAGATCTGCTTACACCTGTCTTCTGATCTTTTGGTTGAACTCTTTCCCTCGAGAAGACCAATGACCTAGGCTGCATTGCTGTAGGTGGTGACAATATAGTAATTTGTGTTTAACCATTTAAGGAACTACCAAACTGTTTTCCACCATTTTATATTTTTAAAAGCAATCTATGAGTGTTTTAGTTTCTTTACCTCCAAGACATGTATTTTTTGTCTTTATTATTATCGCTCTATCAGTGGGTTTAAAGTAGTATCTCATTATTGTTTTAATTTGCAATTTCTCTCACAACTAATGATGTTGGTATCTTTTCATGTATTTATTTGTATATTTCTATAGAGAAACATCCATTTAGGGCTTTATTCATTTTTTATATATTAGCACATTTCTTCCATTTTTTTTAAAAAGGATTCCCCCTTGGGAAGCCTGGGTGGCTTTGTAGGTTAAGCATCTGCCTTTGGCTCAGGTCATAATACCATCAAAGCCCTTTATCAGACTGCCTACTTAGTGGGGAGTCTGCATCTCCCTCTCCCTTTGCCAATCCCCCTGCTTGTGCTCTCTCCCTCTCTCTCAAATAAATAAATAAAATCCTTAAAAAAAAAAAAAAAAGATTCCCCCTTTCTTTAAAGCAGTTTTAGGTTCATAGCAAAATTGAGAGGAAGATACAGAGACTTTTCGATACTCCTTACACCCAAACATGCATGGCATCCTACATTATCAATATTCACCACCAGAGTGGTATATTTGTTACAGCTGATGAACCTATATAAACACATCACTAACACCCAAAGGCCATAGTTTACATTAGGGTTCACTCTTGCTGCTATTATTTTATGAGCTTAGACAAATGTATGTTGATACATATCCATCATCATAATATCATATGGAATATTTTCACTACCTTTAAAATTTGCTGTGCAAAGCCTTGATTTTAACTTGAGGTAATCACTGCGTGAGCTACAGGTCAAAAACTCAAAATAAAAGAGGGTGAGAGAGAATCAACTCATTATCTATCAGAATGACTTGTTTTAGCAAAAGTCTTGAATTGTAATATTTAAACAAAATTTTGCACTTAAATGATGCCAATCAAATTATATTAAAGTGAATTCTGAAACAATTATTTTTCTAATATTTGATAAGATTAGGAATTATTAAAAGAATACTGTCCTGGTTTATATTTTCTGAGAAGAGCTGGATTTGTATATTTCTGTTTTTCT
Source organism: Mustela erminea (assembly GCF_009829155.1). Classification (NCBI taxonomy): domain Eukaryota; kingdom Metazoa; phylum Chordata; class Mammalia; order Carnivora; family Mustelidae; genus Mustela; species Mustela erminea. The sequence continues at coordinate 124,250,558 of NC_045615.1, read as the reverse complement.
TAAAGCACTTGAATGTATATTTAGATGGAGAAAAATGATAAATACTTAAATATATGCCCCCAAAACAGGAAATTGTATACTATTTGCACATCACCTTTCCAGAAAAAGGTGTTAAGAAATAATTCTAAGAAGTATAATAAATCTTCTACCCAAGATATTGTATTATAATTATACTAGTACCTTTATTTTTATTGTGCATGGGCTGAAATAATTTTTGAAAAGGGGCTTTCTTAAAAATGAATAATCACAAGTAATTTTTCTGTCTTCGATGTGTCTTTACACATATAGCTAGATTCCTATTTTTAAAAAAGCCATCATAATTTCAAAACCTATGTTAACAAGGTTATTTCTGTAATCAGCAATTAGTCAAGCAACATCACATAACATGTTCCAATATTTTAAAATTAATTAATTAATTAATTAAATTAAAAATAATTTATGAGATATAAAACATTAGCATTAGCTTTCATAAATATTTAATTTTTTAATCATGTATTACTAAGTAGTTACCTAAGTAGATTCAACTCTTTCTTTTTTTTTTTTTTTAAGATTTTTGTTTATTTGACAGAGATCACAAGTAGGCAGAGAGACAGGCAGAGAGAGAGGGGGAAGCAGGCTCCCTGCTGAGCTGAGAGCCTAATGCAGGGCTCCATCCCAGGACCCTGAGACCATGACCTGAGCTGAAGGCAGAGGCTTAGTCCACTGAGCCACCCAGGTGCCCCGCAACACTTTATTTTCTAATGTACATTTTAATGTCTATATACATTAACAATGGAAATTTTTACATATTTACAAGGCACTAAATTATTGATACTATTTAAGAGATTTTTTTTTTTTTTTTTGTAAATGCACAATCTGAATGTGCACTAGAAAAACAAGTCATATAATCTATGGATCTTCCTGGACAGCCTCATGTTTTAAGTTTCTTCAAAGCATGAAAATTATTGCTTGGTTTAGCTTTATCAACAATTTATTTTAACTTTATGTGTAATAGCTAACAAAGCAAATATTGCTTTACACTGAGAATATAAAAAGACATGTTTCTTAATCAAAAATTGTTTATAATCTAGTGGAGAGTATTGAGACTGATAGCTAAACATTAAAGTTCAGTGAAATGTAAAGAGAAAACTACTTTACTTTTTTCACACTAGTGGAACATTACCCAATCTGAGAGCTATGTGGGAAGCTCACTTGTAAGATGAAACCAGAACTGAATCTTGAAGAATATAGGTTAGGTCAATAGATGAAGCAGGACTTGGACTTTTTCTTGGAGCAAGGACTCCAAGTAAGTAACTGCACGACATAGAATTCCAGGACAAATATGCAATAAGTTTCGTTATTGTGAACTATGAAGAAGAAGAAGAAGAATCAGTCTGACAAAGCGGGAATGATAGAGTGGAGGATATCAGCGCTGGAAAAAAGGCAAAGATGATTTCCAGAGATTTCAGAGAAAATACGTAGGCCAGTTTTAATATTGATCAAGAAATATTTTGGAACTAGAATTAATATTGGAACTAGGAGGCCAAGAGGGAGAATGATTGAATGTAATAGGTGAAAGAAAATTATCTAGGATGACACTAAGTTTCTGAGTTTCTCTTGTAACAGTATTATTCCCCAGCAAAGGAAAATCAGGAAAAGCAGCATACCTGGTAGGAAGATGGGAAAGGTGCTTTGGAGACAAGCTGGGTACAAACAGGAAAATACATAGAACAAACTGGATACAGAAACCTGAAACTCCAGTTATATAGGGATAGAGACATGATTTAGAACACTGGTTAGAAACTCCATTATATAGGGATAGAGACATGATTTAGAACACTGGTTAAAAACTCGTGGATGTCCAATTTTCCCAGCACCATTTATTGAAGAGGCTGTCTTTTTTCCATTGGACATTCTTTCCTGCTTTGTCGAAGATTAGTTGACTGTAGAGTTGAGGGTCTATTTCTGGGCTCTCTATTCTGTTCCATTGATCTATGTGTCTGTTTTTGTGCCAGTACCATGCTGTCTTGATGATGACAGCTTTGTAATAGAGCTTGAAGTCCGGAATTGTGATGCCACCAATGTTGCAGAAAAATGAAATTGGACCATTTCCTTACACCACACACAAAAATAGACTCAAAATGGATGAAGGACCTCAATGTGTGAAAGGAATCCATCAAAATCCTTGAGAACACAGGCAGCAACCTCTTCGACCTCAGCCGCAGCAACATCTTCCTAGGAACAACGCCAAAGGCAAGGGAAGCAAGGGCAAAAATGAACTATTGGGATTTCATCAAGATCAAAAGCTTTTGCACAGCAAAGGAAACAGTTAACAAAATCAAAAGACAACTGACAGAATGGGAGAAGATATTTGCAAACGACATATCAGATAAAGGACTAGTGTCCAGAATCTATAAAGAACTTAGCAAACTCAACACCCAAAGAACAAATAATCCAATCAAGAAATGGGCGGAGGACATGAACAGACATTTCTGCAAAGAAGACATCCAGGTGGCCAACAGACACATGAAAAAGTGCTCCATATCACTCGGCATCAGGGAAATACAAATCAAAACCACAATGAGATATCACCTCACACCAGTCAGAATGGCTAAAATAAACAAGTCAGGAAATGACAGATTATGGCGAGGATGCGGAGAAAGGGGAACCCTCCTACACTGTTGGTGGGAATGCAAGCTGGTGCAGCCACTTTGGAAAACAGCATGGAGGTTCCTCAAAATGTTGAAAATAGAACTGCCCTATGACCCAGCAATTGCACTATTGGGTATTTACCCTAAGGATACAAACGTAGTGATCCAAAGGGGCACATGCACCCGAATGTTTATAGCAGCAATGTCCACAATAGCCAAACTATGGAAAGAACCTAGATGTCCATCAAGAGATGAATGGATCCAGAAGATGTGGTATATATACACAATGGAATACTATGCAGCCATCAAAAGAAATGAAATCTTGCCATTTGCGACAACATGGATGGAACTAGAGCGTATCATGCTTAGCGAAATAAGTCAAGCAGAGAAAGACAACTATCATATGATCTCCCTGATATGAGGAAGTGGTGATGCAACATGGGGGCTTAAGTGGGTAGGAGAAGAATCAATGAAGCAAGATGGGATTGGGAGGGAGACAAACCATAAGTGACTCTTAATCTCACAAAACAAACTGAGGGTTGCTGGGGGGAGGGGGTTTGGGAGAAGGGGGTGGGATTATGGACATTGGGGAGGGTATGTGCTTTGGTGAGTGCTGTGAAGTGTGTAAACCTGGTGATTCACAGACCTGTACCCCTGGGGATAAAAATATATGTTTATAAAAAATAAAAAATTAAAAAAATAAAAATAAAAATAAAGGTGGTGGGGAAAAAAAAAAAAAAACCTCGTGGAAACCTGACAATTTTATAAATATAATTCCCAAAGTAAATCAATAAATTCTTATAATTTTTACCATCTGAAGTCTATGCTGGGTCTATGAATATAATGTACAAGCAGAAGTCATGTCTTGCTAGGATGAAGAATATGTTCTCCATCATACCTGAAAAAAAAAAAAAGTATGAAAGAATGTGCTTGAAGTTGCTGGCTGTAGAATTGTGAGTGATTATATGAAAAGACTCATATTGATTCATTCTATTTTTGCAGTGATATAAAAAAAAAGCCAGATTATAAGTAGAAAGAACAAAATATAAGTTCTAATGAAAAAGAAGAAAATATACAAGTTTACTTCAGGAACTGAACAAAAGTCAACCTACTACCAGATCATGGAAAGATTTTCAGTCATAAATGAATGCCCAGATGTGATTAGAGTTATAGGTCTTTGGATGGAGAGTATCTTGATGGAATCAATCTAATCACATAAGTCCTTAAAAACAGAACCCTCTCAGCTGTGGTTAAAGAGAGGTCCGAGACCAGGGAAGAGTAAAAAAGATGTGATATGAGGAGGATTACACTATTGCTGGTATTAAAAATGGAAGAATGAGAGTCATGGGATAAGGCCACCTCAAGAACATGGAAATAACCCTCATTTATAACTAGAAAGAAAATGGGGTTTTTAAGGGGAAAACCCAGTCTTTCCCTCCTGTGAGTCTTTTGTCTGTGTGTCTCATTTACTACACTCCTGGTGTCTCATTAACTACTCACACAAAACGCTTCCCTCTGGTCACCAAATGTGTGGAAGGTGTTCACCTACACCAAGCAATTCTCTGTGATACCAGCTGGGTGTCCTCCAATTTAAAGCAATTCTAATACTATCTACTTGGAGATAGTTTCAGATCCCAGAGGTTAAAGTTCAGTTCCACAAGACCACCCTCTGCTACTTCAGATACCAATAGCAAGTAATAGATTCCCAGGTTACCTATAGCTTTTGTCCAATTTGGCTACAAATTGAAGGTTCCCATAACAATGCTAGCCTCAGTTTGATTAATTTGCTAATCAAATTGGAGAAATACCTCTTTAATGTTTACCAATCTATTAATGTGATAGAGGATACATATGAACAGTCAGATTAAGAGTTATATAGGGTGATATCTAGAAAAGTCTTAAGCATGGGAGTCTCTAGCTCCATGGAGTTGACATACCCCAACTATGTTGGGGTATGTCACTTTCCTAGTATGGAGGTGTTGCAACTTAGAAGCTCTCCAAACTCTGTACTATTGGAATTTTATGGGGGATTCCACATAGGCATGATTGATTATTAACTACATTTCATCTACTCACCCATCTCTGGAGAAGTCAGGAGTGGGTAGCTGAATATTGCAAGCTTCTAATTATGTCTTGATTTTTCTGGCGATCGGCACCTATCTAGGAACCCAACTAGTGTTGCCTCATAAGAACAAAGGATAGTCCTACTGAGAAATATGCATATTTCTTAATATTTCAAAGGAATCTTATTTCAGGAGCCACAAGGAACCAAATGAACAGAAATGTATTCTCTCTTACAACCTTCAGAAAGAAACACAGCTTGCTAATATCCTGATTTTATGCCCAGTGAAATTTGTATCAGTCTTCTGACCTACAGACTGTAAGGTAATAAATGTCATGGTTTTAAACCAATAAGCTTATGGTAATTTTCTATAGCAATTAATAGACAGCTAATACATACTTCTTCCTGAAGTTCCCTCCATGGACTCATGGAGTGCTTTTTCTACCATTATGGCATCTGCACAACATTGCTTCTGATCAATCATTTATTTTCCAACAAAAACAAAAACAAAAGTACAATGATGGGATCGTGTCCACTGGATTGACAAATTCTTCTTTGAATCCCACAATCCAGAATCTGATGGATTAATACAAAATTTTATTGGTTTATTAAAACTCAGTTGAGAAGAAAAAACTTGGGAGATAAGACCTTGAAAAGATGTTCTATGAATGCATCACCTACTTAGAATCAGAAGCACAGGGTTGTCCCATCTAAAGCAAATAAGTCCGCAAATCAAAAAATAAATGTAGAAGTGGTGTCTCTAGTTACTAAAAAGAATAACTCCTTCACACAGCTTTTTTTTAAAAAGTCCTGTCCCTGTAACTTTTCATTCTGTTGGCCTGGGCATCTTAGTTCCTAATGGTGGTAGTGGTGGAGAGATTGTTCCAATACTGTTTTCAGAACAGTTCCATTGAATTTTAAAATGAGACTGCCATCTGGATTTTTGCAGATCCTTATGTTACTACAACTAATGGCAAAATAAGATCACTCAACTGCCTGGATTGACCACAATCACCAAAGGAATTGAGATGTTTGTTAAAAAACAAAGACAACGAAGACAATGTTTGGAACCCAAGGAACTCTATGGATGTCCTCTCAGTGTTTCTGCATCTAATAATCATAATTAATGAAAAACTACAGAATATCCAATTCAGGATTATAAAGGACTCAAACTCTTTGGGAATGAAAATTTGGATTCAACCCAGCTGAAGTCCTAACTGGGTGAGGGAAAAATGGAAAGGAGAGCAGAAAAACTCAGAAACAAAGACTAATAGTTATGTTTATTTTTTCTTTCTTGTTATGTGTACATATTTACAAATTAATTATTTTATTTTATTTTTCTTTTTTCGTCTTACTACTTTATAAGCGAAGTTATTGGAGTTTAGCTTAAAGTCAAGGAAACTATGACTGGATCTGAAGAGTAATTAACATACAGATTCAGTGACAGCTGGGACTGTGTCTTCACGTCTTGGGCAATGAAGTGTGAGAGCATCTTCACTGTATCAAGGACGACAACATTTACGTGCAACTTAAATGGGTATGCAGGAGTGTATGCAAAGGAATGATCTGTGCCTATTTTCCATTTAATTCCTCACAGTTTCCTATCCACTTCTCTTTGCCCTACTTGTGAAATGTTAGCCTTTGTCAATAGAGGGCGCTAGAAGGACACTTTAAGGCCAGAGCAAAGCAGCGTCCGGTATAACCTTTCTCCTGTGGTGCAGTCGTCAGTGAAGGGTGTACTGGAGGCTAAGTGGTACTTAACATAGCAATGGGTGCTTACCTATCAACTGCACAGTGAAAAGACTATGCCCTGCTAGCCACCTTCAATTAATTTTTCTGCCCCCAGTGAAACAGGTACTGTGGACCACCCCACCTCGAACACCACCGCTACACCCTCTTTGTGTTTGCTGTTACTGGTAGGAAGCATGTTCCTGGGTCAGCAATGCCCTCTAAAATGAGATCTGAATTTCAGTTTTCAGTTCCTTCCATACTTGTTCTTAGCTCTTGAGGCAGTAGCTGCGGTGTGTATGTGCTACTTATCTATTCCTGGGAGTCCTCTTTTGCCCTTTTAATGGTTTGCCCCCTTTTATTGTTAAGGTTCTTTATATTAAATTTTATGTTTAAATTACTAACATAACTTTGTCTTCTGTTTGGACACTGACGGAGACACATGTGGACTGGTCCAGAAAGAAAAATTTTGGTAAAATATTATAGATGAATTTTTGCAAGGATAATTGTTTAAATTATCTAATCCAGACTAAGAATTGTTGCAATAATTGTTAATAATTTAAATTTTGATAATCAAGTTTAATAATATATTAATTAAATATGGAAACTACATACCAAAACAAGCATAGAGCTATCACACATATATAAATTACAAATCCTAATTATTCTATTATTCCCTAACAAAATTTCAAAATTTGGAGAAGTCACAAAGCACTTTGAAAATAAACTAACGTATTAGAAATTACAAAATGCATTTTTGTATTCAATTACTGTTCTTTCATTTTGTCTTATTTTGGTTTTGGATTTCAAACAAATCCAAATATTCTTTGACTAAAATGCGGATCCTTTGTACAATGCCAATCAACCTATGTCAAATATAATGGTCAAAAGAATCAAAATGATACAAGTGTGCCAGAGATGACATAGTATTAAGACTTCAAGGAGCAACATGACTTTCTCTTGACAGTATGCTAGACAAAGTACTTCTACTCATGATTTTCATTAAGGGTCGCTTGTATACTTCTTTCTCTTAATAAGCTTTTTTCTTTTCTGTTTTATTAGAGAGAGGTATAGTTATCATTAGGACAAGGGCTTCATATTTTCCTCTCTCTTCAAATAAAATAAAATGAGGTGGCTTTAGAAATATGGAATGTCAATCTGAGTCAATAATATGATAGTGGAAACTATGAAAAGTGAGTTAGAATAAGAGGAATCATTGAGGATTCATAGCATTTTACTGGATAGTTGGACTATCTATTAATATGGAAATGTGTTTCTTTGCCTAAAGGAGATTACAGTCTAATTAGGAATACAAGAGAGCTCAGTAATCAACACAAATGTGTGCAGGTAGAAACAAGTTATGACAAGGGTTAGTTGAAGGGGATTTAAGGATTATGATGGCAGTCTGAAGAAGGAGCAGAAAATGTCAAGAAGAATGAACAGAATACTCTGATACAGTTTCATAGTTGATCAGATGTATCATGTTTAAGTGTCATTTATAGGCATTCTATGTATGCAAAAATTCCATAAAAGCAGAGATGATGATAGACATGGTTCAGATGTTGATACTGCAAGAATTTATTCAATGAACATCTTCTTCTTAAACTTTCTTTTTATTAAAAGAAAAACATGAGGATGAAAGCATATTAAAGGTTTCAGGATTTTCACAAAAATGGATCTTGCAAATTTATGACTTTACATTTTAAAGAACAATCCGTATCCCTTCAGTCTGGCAAACACTGACCACCCACACCCTAATCTTCATATCAAGACATTATCTTCTCTCCAATAAATGAGCAATCTGAAATTCCCTAATTACAATTAACCTGTTTGTGTCGGAAGAAAAATACATAGCTTGCTTTCAGAAATTGCTTCATCTTGGGTCATTATATCCTGAAAGGTACAGTTTAATTTATTTAAAGGCTTTCTCATTTGTTTCTGAAAAACCCTGTCTCACATCTCATATTCTTAATAGATAGGATACAGTAACTCTGTGGAGTTATAACCGTAAGCATTATGTCCTGATAACCCCAAATCCAGAAATATTATTCAACACTTTTCTTACAGTACCAATAATTAGCGATGACATGCTTAATTGGCTATCTAGCACCAACCACATATATATTATGATTATTACAATTTATAAATCATCACATAATAGAGATCATTAGCAGTTTATTATGTCTTTTTCTTCCCTGGCATGGAGTAATTCTGTTTCCCAGTTTCCTTGCAGTGTTTTAGTTGATGAATAGGAGTAGAAATCTTGTCTACCACTGGTTGGAATGGTTCCTATAAGCTTCCTGTATGTATTTTTCCATTTTTTGTTTACCGTTATCACTAACTGAGATGGAGATGAACTTTAGGGAAATTTTGAAAGCCATGTGTTGAAGATGGTCAGTCAGTCTAGGTCCTCAGTCAGCTGTACAGAGTAAAGGGCCGTGTTCACTAACTTTACCTCCTAAGAACACACATATTCTAGAGCCTGTTTTTTACAGAGAGTAGCATTGTTCCAACAATCTTTACTTACTGCTAAGCACAGAGACACACCTACAAACACATTCATTCAACTTCTGTGTTTTGATATATCATGTTTTACATAAAATATTAGCATGAATTCTATTTTTTGTGGATCTCAGTTTGATCTGAATCTTGTATTTCAAGCACATATCATTGAACCTCATTTTTCAGACCTGCCTATTCCATCATATTTCAGATCTCTTCAATAGACAGAATCTTCTCATTCTTTTTTTTTTTTTTTCACTATTTGTTTAGAGCAACATTGCCTTCTGAAAATAGGATCTCCCAGGCACATCCTCTTCCCTGCCCTAAAATCCAGGACTTGCTACTCCCCAGAAGGCCCTGGGCTTCTTTGGTGAGGAATAGTAAAAAGACCTGAATTATAGGCACAGGGGAAATCAAGCAAAAGAGCATCTTAAGCTTATATCATGCTACTGGTTAAACATCTGTCTTTCAGAGTACATGTTACCAAAAGGCAAAATTTACTCTCATTCCAATTTATCCATATTAAGCAGGACTATTTCGAGCCATTAGTTAGGAAATATTGGTGTTACAGGACAGGGAAAATTCTTCAAGCTCTTACATTGTTGATGATTACTTTTTTCCACAAACCTTACTTTCATTAAGATTTTCTCTTTATATATTACATTTTTGCTTCACTTGAAGAAAAATACACTTGGATTTATGAATGTTTTGATTTGGATAACACTTTTGAAGTATAGAAAAACTGTTTTGTTTTTTTTTTTTACATATAGATACTAAAGCCTAGAAAAGCAAATAACAATTTAAATAGTCAACTTTGAACTCAGATCATCAGGCTCTAAATCTACTCTTATTTCTACCTGTGTTATTTCTTGAATTTTGCAGTCCATATTCGAAAGATGCTCTCCCTTTTTATTTATAGAGGTACACGTGATCTTCATTGATGTAGTTTTGCCCTTGTAATATCTCCAGGGCAAGTGTCCTTTTATAGAGCATGATGGCTCTGCCTGCTAGATTTTCACCAAAAATCCAGGTGTCTTCTTGAACTTTAGATTACATTTTCCAACCTCTCTCTCATTTAGGTGTGATCATATGTGGGATTCTTCCAAAGGAATATGAAGAGAGTGGTGTGCTTTTTCTGGCCAAAGCTTTTTTAAGAAATAGGTGTGACTCCTTCACACATTCTTTCCCCTTCCATGGGCTGGATACAGATAATAACAAAACTGTAGAGAATATTAGCCACTCAAGGGGCTCCTGGGTGACTCAGCTGGTTGAATGCCCAACTCTTGCTTTTGACTCAGATCATGATCTCAGGGTCCTGTCATAAAGCCCTGTGTCGGGAAACCAAGATCAGTGGGGGGATCTCTTGAGAATTCTCTCTCTTCCTCTATTTCTTCCCTTCTCTCCCCTCAAATAAATAAATAAATCCTTTAAAAAAAGGAATAATAGCCACTTGAGAGTAAAGAATCTGTTGTTCTTGCATCACCACATAAAAGAGAATCCATTTCCAACAAAAATTGACCTGTTTAGAACAGAGTGACAGAGACGTAGTATTTGAGGCTTTATGCGATTTTGAACATACTTGCTACCATTTTCCTACACATATTGAATATTCCATTATGGGGTTTTGAATTTTCTCCAAATTCCATCAGTTTTCTTCAGCAAAGATTGTCTTTTCACTTGCTTTATATACCTCTTATCATCTATTTCTTTGAAGATCTCTCTCTCTACTTTTCCTTTGTTTTCTTAGCTTCCCGCCTCACTTCTCTTTCATATGACATACCACATAATATCACATACAACATACACATTCCATCATGTTGTTCAATAACAATAAAAATATTTGATCTTTAACAATCATAAAAGCACTGTTCTAATTAAGTATAATATGTATAAGAATCAAGCCGGGATACAATTTTTCCAAATGTTTTGTTAGTGTGACCATAGTGTTAACTCCATAGCTGGAAATAAAAGAGTACAACTCAGTGTCCCAATGGACAACTTTCATAAGGAATTTATCAAAGTATATGTTCAGTTTGTCCAACAGTATGATGACCCACAGCTTCAGTAATTACAGCTCTAAAACATTTATTCAACCATGGTTTACCTACCCCAACTTCATATTAATATTACAACTACTGTGGTCATAATACTTCTCAATGGGATAAAAACCAGTTAGTTATATAATTTTTCATATCTAAACCCAAAAGCAAAATTGTACAGATCAATTTGTTTTGAGTGCAAAAATCCAAATTTCTCATTCATAATATATTTTACATCTTCTTTTCCCAATTTTCATTCCATGGTGACTGCACTCCAAGTCAACATAGAAAAATCTCCAGCAATTAAAATGTAACTCCTTTTAGTAGTTGTATTATTCTTCATCTGTGGCAGGTCATAATAATCCAATAAAGCATAGACAAGTTTATTGATTCCCACATAATAATGGCAAAAAATAAAGGCAATTTTTTTCAAAATTATTTGAATTTACATATTCAATTTCTTCCATCATTTTGGTTAATTTACTGTAAGTTTCAATGAACTAGTAAACTCTTCTGTTTTGCCAATGTTATGCACAGCATTTCTTTTCTTTCTTTTTTTTCTTTTTAAGTCACAATTTGTCTTTCTCTAGCAATTTCCTTTTGAGTCACAATTTCACAATTTACTGGGTCACTCAGAAGTACAAACTTAATTTAGAAGCACTGTACTGGCACAACAGAAGTTTAGACATAGATGCTTTCTTTCCCCCTCTTCAAGTTAGTTCTTCAGTACCTTTGAATTTAAGCTCATATACCAATAATTAAGTTATGCCTTATTTGTAAGAGGTATATTTATGTTTATCTAAACAAGTAGAATTAAGTTATCCTTTACATAGCTGTAAGAACAGAATAATGCTCTTTTGGATATGTATTTTGATGGGTAGATAATTTAACAGATTTTTTTTCCCTCAAATTTTATGTGAGAAATAATTCCCTCATCATCCTATATATTCCATTATCTTCCTATCCTTGAATTCTTCAATTAAATATTTGTTTTTAGGTAAACTTACCCCTCTCGGAAGTCAGTATTCTTTCTCCTTAATTACCCACCAATGAGGATATTTAACCAATACTATCTAAACCTTAACTTTTATCTTCTGATCTTTTAGTAACATCGAGTGTCCTAGGGGCTAGATCCCACTTTCAAAGCATATCATAATTTGAGGAAGAGTCTGAAAAGTGTCTCTACTGCTTTTTTTTTTTTTTTTAAGTACATGTATAGTATCAAAGTCTCATACTACACTATCTGCACCCACAATCACGCAAGAAGGCTTGCATTGACCCCTAGCACTCAAAATCAGTATTTTCAAGTATGCACATTTTGACCTCTTGACCAGAGTATGTGAATCCTGTATGTGTTATATTTTGTTCCAACCTGACCATAATGTAGAAGAATGTGAATGAACATATACAATAGAGTACATTCGTAAGATTTTACTAGTTACTGGAATTCCTTCAATTTCAATATTTGTAATCTATTCTGGAATTGGGGGTGGTGGAGATACAAAAAATCCCCACTACCATCTGTCAAGAACACTTTGCTAGCTTGATTTTGTAATAACATTAGATTCCCCACATACCAGTCCTTGAAATAACATTTATTTCCCTAAACCTGAAACAAGATTCGTATTTACAGTTTAATCCATTTTTGTTAGAATATTGTAAACAAGGTGAATTTCATTTGCTAAGTACCCCTTTCCTGTTAAAAACCTATTTCATTCCAAGCATCTATGGGTACATTGAACAGGCACTTCATTTTTCCTTAAACAGCCTATTACTTTGATATCTTCAATCCCTTTCAAAGATAAATATTGACACTATAGTTGCAGTTTTACCTAAAACCTTAAGGCAAGAATGTTATTTCTTTTTTTCCTTTTTTTTTTTTTAAGAGTTTATTTATTTATTTGGCAGACAGAGATCTCAAGTAGGCAGAGAGGCAGGCAGAGAGAGAGAGGAAGTAAAGCAGGCTCCCTGCTGAGCAGAGAGCCCGATGCTGGGCTGGATCCCAGGACCCTGGGCTCATTACCTGAGCTGAAGGCAGAGGCTTTAACCCACTGAGCCACCCAGGCGCCCCAAGAATGTTATTTCAACCACACATTGCTCAATGTACATATACCTATAAGCATTCAAATAGTGATCTTTATTTCTGTCAATTTTATGGTATGCTCATATTCTTTAAAAAAATATTTTCACTAACAAATACTTATTCTTTAAATTGCTATTAACTAAATAACAATGATAACTGAAAGTTTCTGAGGACCCACATGTAGATATTTTGCACTTTTAATATCTAATTTTCACACAATTGTGAAAGATAGGTATTATACATATTTTCTAGATAAGGAAACTGAATCTCCAAGAGTTGAAATATTAACCCATGATGACATGGCTAAGATATAGTAGAAACAGGGTTGCAGTTTATATTATTTTTCTGACTCTAAAGGTCATTTCCAATCCTAAACATTTTAACTCTCATTTAAAAAAAATTAAAAAAAGAACCTTGTAATCATATTTAATTCTATGCATTTTGTCCCCTTGCTATTAGTGTACTTTATGTATCATTAAGAGCTAAATATCAGTTGGTATATTTTAAGCCAACACATGCTGAAATACCGCAAAATGTTTAGAAACGAGTTGCTCTGAAACTTAACACTTTACTCCTCTGTCGTTTTTTTCCAAGTACAAGGTTATTCTGACATTTACTATCCATTTTACAAGAAAAGAATTTTAAAAAGCAATTTGCATATTTTCTGATTTACCTGAGAGTTAGAAGTTCCCTACTGTTAGTCATTTAGAAAGTAGGTGTACCTATTTGAAATGACACTTTCTCCTTCGTAATACTTTCTGTTGTACATTTTCTGGCATTTCATTAAGGGTGAATTACCTTCTCATTATACATTTTAAGGGATAAAATAAAGATCTATAATAAGAAGCACACGCAGGCATGGTTTGAGGGAAAGGCAAAGAAGTTGCACTCTAAAGAGAGTTTTGCCACTACTGAGGAAAGTTAAGTTTTCACTTAATTTAATTGTGAATTTTAATTTGATATAGTTATCTTATTTTGTATACATCATTACAATTATTATAACATGTAAAATAATTAAGAATGTGTGAATATTATACAATGTAACTTACTAAATTCTATGATTTACATTTGACTTCATTTAAAATTTATTAATCTGACCAGATAACAGGGACAAGTTCAGAGAAGAAAGAACATGAGTTAATCAATGACTTACCATGATTATCATCAACTTCTCTTCAATCCTCAGCACCAAATACTGTCTTACAATTTAACCAGATACAATGTACAATATACTCAATCATTGAACTCGCTAATCATTTGAGGTTTATAATTGCAAAACAGTAACAAATCATATTAAAGGATAAAGTAAAAAAAAAAAGTGATTCTTTAACCCTATTAAAATAAAGAAAATACCCATGAAGAGATTATATTTTCAATGAACTTTTGAAGAAGAATATTTGTTATAGTCTCTGGGAGAAAGAAGAGTAAAGGAAAATATATCTATCACTAGATAGATATATAGATAATATATAGATAGATAGATAGATAGATATCTATCACTCTAATCAATTCTTAAAAAAATAATCCCTGTTAAATTTCAAACAGATTTTTATAGGTGACTGAAGTAAGTGAATGCATTTTAGGAAGATGAACCAATGAAGATGTAGAAAGGACAAGGTTGTTAGAATTAAAATAAGTTAGACAGAACTAATATAAGAATTTTTGGGAATAGTGGTATTAGATAAAACTGAAAAGGAGCAGACAAATTGAAGACAAACTGAAGAACTGGAACATAAGTGATGCTCAAGTCGAAAGAGTTTACAATTAAGAGTCTTGCCTAAGTTGGTCAAATGTTTGAGAGAGGTCATGTCACTTGTAAAGAATGTATCAAATTTGACTTAAGTTAAGACGTGATTGACAATGTTTCAAAGCAAACTATAATGATAAGAGGAGAACATATTCAGAGGGATAATGAATAAATGGGAGTTTTAAAAAAGAAAGTTCTAGATACTGTTATATTAAGGAGTCTAGTATTGAAGAGAAAGAAAAAAAGGTAAATCTTCTTTGATGAAAGAAGAATCAAAGGTAGTTGTTTTTGTTTGTCTGTGTGTTTGTTTTCTCAAGTAGGTGAAATGAGTGCATTTTTTAAATGGAAAGGACTTTTAAATAATTGGAGGGGGAGACAAACCATGAGAGACTGTGGGCCTGAGAAACAAACTGAGGGTTTTGGAGGGGAGGGTTTTATGGGTTTTAAAAGGGAGATGGAGGGTTGGGTGGGCCTGGTGGTGGGTATTATGGAGGGCACATATTGCATGGAGCACTGCATGTGGTGCATAAACAATGAATTCTGGAACACTGAAAATAAATAAACTTATATTAAATTTAAAAATTTTTAAAATAAAAAATAATGCTTTTATAAATAAATAGATGGTTTTAAATAATCAAGGACTAGGGAGTAGGTGGGCTGTAAGGATGATGAGAGAAAGGGCATGCTGGATTAGAGAAAACACTGAAGGTGAGATGGAACGGCATCAAGAATACAAGTGCAGGAAGACTTGATGCCTGCGACAAAAAGTGACAATTGTGATAAAAATGCTTCCAACACATGGTATGCCTGGGTGACCAGGCGGTTAAGCGTCTGCCTTCAGCTCAGGTCATGATTGCAGGGTCCTGGGATTGAGTCCTGCACTGGGCACCTTGAGCAGCGGGAAGCCCGTTTCTCCCTCTGTCTGCTGCTCCCCCTGCTTGTGCTCTCTCCCTCTCCTCTTTTGTTAGAAATGAATAAATAAAATCTTAGAAAGGAAGGAAGGAAGAAAGGATATTCTCAACACCTATATGGATAATTAACAGGAAGCTGAAAGAAACATGAGGATAGTCAGATTTGTTTTAGGAAATAACATTAATTGAACAAACATAACTCTCTGGCACTGTGTAGTGGGCTGAAAGAAGATAAATCCTTGCAAGATGGTAAATCTGGCAGAAGACTGTTAGCTAGACATCATCTTTGACACCTCTGAAAGAGCTGACATCTCTTTCACTGTTACTCACCTTAGTAGAAAATGTATTTGTACTTATTCTAAGAAATGTTTTTGATTTTTGAGAATGTGATAAATTGTACATGTTTTATAAATATCTGAGACATTTACTTGGTAAACAATAAGGTCCTTTATATCAATTATATACAAGAGGTGAAATGAGTCACTTATCACAGAAAATTACTCTGAATCATCATTTAATGATAAATGTCTCTCATAAAAACTTTTAAAAAGGGTAAGTGTCTCATTGAGTTATTTAAATAGATCTCTGAAAAGCTGAATTCTTCATAATACCTCATTATGTTTTGGTTTTTCTTCAAATAAATTCTTGTGTTAGATTTTCTCTAAAAATAGTAATTTTTGTAGAGATACCTACATCTAATTTCTCATTATTTCTTTCACTTTTGCTATGTAGTATGTTGAATTCACATTTCATATTTTTCAGAGTTATCTATGTATCCTTAAAAAAAAAAAACTAAGACATTTTGATATACTCTTCCACCATATTGAAGAGAAGGAAATAAAACAATCCTTAAAGAAATTGGTACACCTCTATAGCATAGATCAAATTTCAATCAGCTCCTTATATTTTGAAATGCTCTGCTTGGTACTTGAGTTTAGATTAAATATAAAAACTTGAATAGAAATGTCCTGTTTAAAAGAAAAAAAATACACTAACATTTTTCTAACTGGATCTTCAGTACAGAAAATGGAATAGAGAAATTGATTTCATAAGATTGCATAGTTTGTAACAATCGTTGCATTCTAGAATCAGACATGAACCCCTTATGTGACAAAAAGTGACAAAGTCATTGCTATAAAGCAAATTTTGCTCGTAATCTCTATTAAACATTATAGTGCCATTCCATAGACAAGGTTTACACTCAGGAAAATTGTTTTAAAAATATATGACTATATGTTCTTGAGTATAAAGAATGAGATTGAAAAATCATTATATAGAAATACAGAAAATAAGTTGAAAATTATGATCTGAGTCTTTGGATTGTCAGAGAAACCCTTCACAAAGTGGCTCAAATTGAACTGAGATCCATAAAGCCTGGGATTTGATGAGGTGGAAATTAGAAGTTAGAAAAAGACGGGGAAAGGAAAAGAACATAAGCACAGAATCAGGAAAATGTAAGGTGACCTAACACAGACGTGGATGTGTACTAACTACACACACATGACACTTGAGGGTGATGTTAAGCTGCATTTGACTAATAAAAATCTAGAATACTATCTCCATTCTTTATGCTTCTCATTGGAAAAGGCTTGACCTGACCTTATCTCTATCTCTAAAGCCATGTCTACCTGAGATCTTTCCAACTATAGATCAACTACTTCCAGCAAAAGAGAACTCACAGGACTCCTTCCCATGCAGACCCAGACAGCTTCAAGAGTAGTACTTCAACAAACAATTTCCTTTTATAAAAAGTATAAATGTACAAAGTGTTAATGGGTAAACATTTTTTTCCCCCTAGGAAAAATGAGAATTTGTGCATTTAATTAAATCTTTCAAGATACCATTCTGCTTTTTCTCCAATCTGGTATAGTCTGCATTAAATACTGATAAGATAAAACAGGGCATATATAAATAAATAAATCAAACCACTAATCAATTTGTTCAGATCAAGAGAAATTTACCATTAGAACAATCAATTTCACAAAACTCACTCATATTGATGATTGGTTAAAGGTGTTGAACTCTGTAAATTAAATCCCAGACACTTAGATAGCCTGAGTATTCTGTTAAGGAATTATAATCAGCATTGTAAATATTACTTAGAGAAATTTGTGAGAATGGACAGTATGTATGTATGTGTGCATTGATTATTATCTATCTCTCTCTCTATCTATTATCTATCTATCATCTTTCCATCAGAGAAAGAGAAAGAACAGGATGAATAGGTTTAATGCCACCCTTTCAACTCTTCTCCTTGCTTCCTAATCTGAGTTGTTGGTAACTCATTAAATTGGCTTTCAATCTATTTTTTTCCCTTGGAACAAACAGTCATAACCTTTATCCAGTTCCTGTAAGAGTTTTCTAACAAGGCTAAAAATTACTGTTTGAGTGTTATTAAAGACATAAAAGCCAGTGATAGTAGCTAGGAGAAAATATGCCATTCTGTTTGCTGAACCAATTAAAATGATGATTAGAAAATAAGGTATGTATTCTCATCACATAAGAGGATTATTTATAAATGTAAATGTATAAATGTAAAATGATTTATTTATTTATAAATGTAAAATGATTTATTTTGTATGTTAAGATAACTCACCAAAACAAACATCATCAGTGTTTCTTAACCAAAACAGACAGTGAAAGGAAAAAAAAAAAGAAAAGAAAAGAAGTAAACTTTCTCTCCAATGGCAAAATGATTTCGAACTCCTGTTAGATGTTATCTTTGTGGTTGTTCTTTGGAGCTGAAGCATGAAAGACAGCATTATCCAGCTATTTACAGAAATGCAGCTGCCCTAGGTACACTATTAGGGTCATTTTTAAAAGAGATCATTTCCATCAGGTTTGGCTCTGACTAGGTCTCCCTCTATTCTCAAATCAGATTGACTATCCCCTTAGAAAGCAAAGCTTTTTAACCTTGTTGATCTCATCCCCAGAGCTAAAGATCAACCAGTACTAATAAAAGAGGATTCACAGAAGCACTTCCCCATAGAGATTCAGGCAGCTTCAAGAGTAGTACTTCAAGCAAGTAATTTACTTTTATAAACAGTATAAATAAAACAGAAATAGGAAGAAGTTCACAGTCTTACATCAGTTTGCTTTTTTACAGCACTCTGGATATTTCATTTTATATTATACAGGAGGTCTGCAAGCTGTTACAGTTGCTTAACTATGGGAGGTCTCCAGGCTGTTCAGGTGTAATTCAGATAAATCAAGTATTACTCCCCATTGGAGGCTTTATTTAAGATATAGCCTCAAGGTGGTACTTTGCTATCTGAATAATTATAAATTGGTAGCTGTTTATGGGACATCTACTTTAAAAAGATTAGAATACTAATGATTTTTTAATAAATATCATAAGTTAATATTGACCAAAAAATTGCATTCTTTGTGTAATTATCTACATCAGTACTTCCCAAGTGCATTTCAACAATTTATTGAACGACTTCAGTGAGCCCTTAATATGCTAATGTATATTTAAATCTTCAAGTAAGGTAGCATATAGTGTCTCCTAAACTCATTGAGGATAAATCATATATAATATATAATATATAATATATAATATATAATAATTCACACATTATATGTATATATTCACACATTTTATATATAACTCATAAAGCATCTCTCAGGACTTACATTAATGCACTAAAATTTTAGGAAACACTCATCTCCTTTATATTATTCAGGAATTCATGCAACATAATTTCTTTCAAGTACAAATGAAGAGAGGCAAAAAAACGTCTGCTCACTTACCTCCTCTCTGACATATTGTTGATCGAATTCCGACTCAAACAAGATCCAAGTTGAGGATCCTTCTTATAATATTTTGCCTTTGGGGAATTATTGCAGCTTCCAATAATGCTCTCTGGAGTGGAAGATACAACTAAAACTTCCAATCATTACTAAATCCTCCAACAGAAATTATCATTGATTTAGTCTCCTTTTTTAAAAAATTCCAGAGCCTCATGTTATGTAAATGATTAATTATGCTGTTATACCAGTGCAATCATTTGATATTAAACATTCAAATCTAGATTGAAAGAAATTCAACAAAATAAATGGCTATTTCTAAAAACATGTACTTTTATACCAAGTAATGAAAAATACTGCTAAATTAACTGAGTGTTAAAAAAAAAAGTCTGTTTCTTGCTAAAAAAAAAAAAAAATTAACTGAGTGTTGCAGTATTAATTGGAATAATCAGGATCTTTGTCATTAAATAGACATCTTTAAAACTCTATTAGTTGTCAATTTGCCTCATTCCTTTATTTAGCACAAGTTACTTAAATATCTTTATCTGATACATGACAAATCCTATCCACAGAGAACTTTCATAACATTGAGTTCAATGAAATGTGTGCTATTTTCTAGCAGTCTAACATAATACCAACATTTTAGAGTTATGTATAGGGGTGACTGGGTGGCTCAGTCAGTAAAGCATCAGACTCTTGATTTAAGCTTAGGTCTTCATCTCAGAGCCTTGAGATCAAGGCCCACTAGAGACTCTGCGCTCAGCTCAGAGTCTGGGTGGGATCCTCTCTCCCTCTCCGGCTGCTCACCCCGCTGCTTCCTCTTTTTCTCTCTCTCTCTCTCAAAAATGAATAAGTAAGCAAAATATTTAAAAAAAATGAAAAATGTGTTCTAAATGAATATATTAATATCAAATTATATCTCAAATGATTCTAATCCTTTTTAACTTCTAGTAATTTGTTCCCTTGTATTAGAACTTCCATTGGCAGTATCAAGCCAAGGCAGAATGTGGCATTTTTCACTACACAATTCAATGAAAACAAAAAGGTACATATTTAGACAAAATAAACTTCAGTCATATGAAAGAGGTGGTGATTGGTTGGTTTACACAAATTAACTTGCAAGTTGCATTAGCATATATATCACATATCTATTAAATGCCAGAATAAATGGAGAAGAGCTTGGTAAACTTAAGAAAAAATGGTAATAGACATGGCCCAGATGGCAAACCTCAGTTTTGAACACGAGTTCACATTCAAAATGACTTTAACAAACTTCTTTGAGGCAAGATTTGGATTAGTTCTCTGTGACCTAACATATGATTAAATCTTTGTCATAATATGATAAGCCTTTAATTACCTCTGCAGAAACATTAACTGAAAATATCACCACACCTGGATAGTTATTCTTTCTCAACATTGAGAAGATAGCTTATGGCATTTAAACCTTTCAGCTCACAACATCAAATTTATATTGACATACCTATAATTTTATGATGAATCTAGATACAGAATACAATTTTATCATGCTTAATAAATCATTTCTTTTTGCTTGTTTAAAAATGATAGGGAGTTTAATTTTGCAAAGAAACTGATGCCAGGTGCCAAAAACAGGTGTGATGCAGTGGTTTAAATGTAAGCTAAGAGATAAAAAAAAGAAAATGTGATATGCCCATCCTTGATGAGACTTTTTTTTTTAAGGGTAAACGTCTTCATTTTATCTAAAAACATCAATTCCAAAAATAAGGCACACTTAATGTTATATATTCCTAAAATAATATCCAATTTATAATAATTTATTGTATTTTCATATATGTTATCCATCATTTATATTAATATATTTTAGACTAATATACAGTATGTAACACATTGTATTTTGGGTTCAGAAAAATTTTCTGTTTTTATAGAAATGTAGTTATATATTGAAACTCTGTCAATAAAATCACAGTCAAACTGATTTCTGCTTACTACAATCAGTATGAATCTGGTCTATATAAATAGGCCAACTACATGAAGTAATTCACCCATGTAATTTCACATTTCACAACCTGACAACTTAGTGAAGATACAGATACTTATAAAACTCAGCATTTTATTTTATTTTTTTAAAGATTTTATTTATTTATTTGACAGAGATCACAAGTAGGCAGAGAGGCTGGCAGAGAGAGGAGGAAGAAGACTCTCTGTTGAGCAGAGAACCTGATTTGGGGCTCGATTCCAGGACTCTGGGATCATGACCTGAGCTGAAGGCAGAGGCTTTAACCCACTGAGTCATCCAGACACCCCTAAAACTCAGCATTTTAAAAACTGCTTTAAAATTGCTTCTAAGGGGCAAGTGGCTGGTTCAGTCTGTAGAGCATGTGATTCTTGCTGTGTGGGGTCATGAGTTCAAACTCCACAATGATGGTAGAGATTACCGAAAGAAAGGGAGAGAGAAAGAAAGAGAGAAAGGGAGAAAGAAAGGAAGTTGCTTCTGATTTTTTACAAAATGATATTCTATTGTAATCATGTTGTGATAAAAGCCATAATAATTTCATGTATTTCAGAATATGAATGAGGCAATGAAAGCTAATCTCCAGCAAGACTGCTGTGATAGAGTTAATGCTTTACTTTAAATTTGCTAAAAATACCATTTATTCCATCTTGGAAGTTCAATGTGGTGAAATGAATTAAACTAAAGCACAAATTGCTTGTAAATTTTCCTTCTTCTTTTTTTTTTTTTTATTCATGACAGCATGCATTCTCTCGTGAATCTATTTTAATTTGAAACAATTTTATTTTTTTAAAATTTACAATACGTATTTAACCTTTTCTCTACTGTATGCCAGGTAAAACGGTTGCCCTGTATAAAACTAACAGCTTTCTTAACAATATTGTGTAATGAGATTGATCTCAGTTGCCCTGAAGCCAACATCTTTGGATTCTTTATTCATCAACATCTATTCAGTGTAGTCAGGTGAAGAGAACACGCTGAACGGTAAAGAAAACTTCTTGTAAATAAGAGTGACATATATAACATATCTTTATGAAATTGAAGCTGAAATCTAAAACGGTTTCTGTTTTTGAGGGAAGGCATTCATACCAAGGGAAAGGAATTATTTTCTCCTAAAATATATACACAGACAAATATTCAGGCTTATATTTAGGGATTCTTACATAGTCAAATCTTGAGATTCTACAGTTGTTGAGGAAATTATCCACATGGGGAGCTCTAAAGCATAGATTTGTTTTCCAAAAAGATGTAAGAAACAACAGAACTGTTGACAAAATAGAATACTGTTATCAAAGGATGCTGTTCTAATAGTTAGCTTGGGGACTCAAGAGTGGGCAGGACACCCTCTCACTGAAGTTCTTCACACCGGGCAAACCACAAAGCTGCCATTTTATGAGTGACGGGATGAGTTTATAAATAATTCCAGAAAGTGAACTCTTTATGTAAATAATTTTTTAAAAATAATTTTTAGAGTTAGAAACATAACATATTAGCTATTGGTATAATGGTACAATGAAATAAATCTATCTGCTAGGATTTCTTTTTAGTAGTAGTCTGTGATTGTAATCAAAGTCATCTATTGAGGACAGGTGCTCATATTTAATAAAATCTTTGTTGAAAAATATATTCCTTAAGATGATTTTTGCAAATAATCCCTTAAATTCAAGAGACTATTTGCATTTATTATTTTAAATACTTTAATTGAATTCATTAAATTTAGCAACCACTACATACAGAGTCCTAGGATTCAAGGAACAGAATGTGACTTTCTGAACCACAGAAGTGTCCTGATTTTCCCTCATGTTGTTTTGCTATCACCTTGGTCTCTTGATAAGAGTTACTCCCCACAAGCCAGGCCACTTTTGTTGATTTTGGTAAACTGCTATTCTCATCAGGACAGAAGGATTCAATGTTTACTTGAACATTTACTAAAGTCCTCAGTCACTTCTGAAGTAACAGAAACATAATGTGTCATTAAAAGAAATTTGAGAATTTTTGATAAAAGAAAACACAGGAGCTTTGCTTAATACAAGTTATGCATATAACCATAACTGTAATTTACTATTTACAAGTTTGAATATGTCATTATATATAACTAGAATTTTAATAACTAGAAATATCCATAGGTTGGGTTTTCTATGTGTATGTATGTGTGTGCTTGCACAAACTTAAATTTCCAAAAAGTTGTAGGAGTATGAGTATCTCTCAAATTCTTATGAATTGTTTTATTTTTTCTTTTAATGAAATATTATTTTTAAAAAATGTTGAAAAATGCTTGCTTGAGTAAATGATTTTGAGAAGATAGGATAGACCATAGTACTCTTCTACCTGTTGGTTCATGAGGCTCACTGCTGGGATATTGTGGGAATATTACATAGGCAATTTAAAATGATGTGCTGCTGCTGCCATAAGAAGGATTCCACAAAAACAAACAAACAAAAAAATTAACTGTCACTTCTGTTGTAATAACTACTGCTAGAACCTCCAAAATACTTTACATTAATTGCTTAAATGTCAATGTCACTAAGAAAATAGTCATTCATTCTTGACATCTGGTTAATATATTGACATGATTGTTCCAAATACATGTACTCCCCAGTGGAGAATCCTCCACAATGATAAAACTAGAAAATTCTCGGTGTTGAGCATTATTACCCCTTTATTTCTTATGTAGCAAAATATGTATTATGTCCCTAAGTTAATGTTTATGGTAATATTCTGCTACTAAATACATATGAAATATTTAACCAGGGATATGATTTACTTGGTTGTTTTGCATAGTGGTCTCATATTTGCATATCTTTTACCCGTAAAAGCAAAGTGAAGCAGACTACTGAGCAGTTATCTGATTTGTTCATTCACTCAAAACAGAAAGGAAAGCTGCATCATTTCTATAAAATAAATCGGGCATATTCAATTACATAACAAGATGGTTTTGATTGTCCAACGAGATTATTGATTTTGTCAGTTAGAAGCAGTACTTGTCCAAAAGTTTCTTCTTTGAGATTTTTCACATTTATATTTTTAATCTCTTTAATAATTTTATATTAGAATCTCTATCACTGTTCATATAATAAAACATATTTTCCTATCCTTGTATCTTATAGTCAGATAAATGTTGACTGTGTCATAGATGGTAAAATTTTACCAGAGAAGACTGTAGCACTTTAAAGCTACAATTTGCACTGTTTTCTATATGTACATTGTGTATGTACATGTAGGTGTATATAACCTTCAATATGTATTCCTTTTTATCATAGGTTTATTAAATACATTCTATGTTCACAGACTATGATAATTACATGCTTTTTTGAAATTAAGAGTGAAGTGCAAAATTTGCAATTATTTTCAGATATTTCTACAGTTTTTTGTAGTCATAGGTCTATAATTTTATACTTATCTGTTATAAAATTTGATGTTTTTCTTTTTGCTTACCCTGTGGATCCACTAAACTAGTTTTGTACAAGTGGCAGCAAATCATAAAGGGCATTCAGTTTAAGCACTTCCTCTCTGAGCATGCCTCCAGCACCATCTGCTACTATCCTCACTTCCCAGAGCCTCCTTCTTCACTGTCAAGAAATTTCATAGTTTTGGAAGCAAAGTATCCATAGCTCCCAAGCAACACTTAAGAGACTTTTTCCTTTAATTACTCTTGTAGTGTTTCATCTCCTTTTTGTTGTACTTCGCCACTTTTCCCATTTAAGCACCTTCTTCACAATTCAAATTTGTTTTTAAAGTATAAGAAAGTTCTTCATAATTCTGTATTTTTAAAAAAAAACTGTTTTTTTTTTCAATGAAACCAACAATACCAGACAAAAAAGAAAGGTGAATCAAGGAAATCTGCATGAAGAAAGAAGTCACCTTGAAGGAGAATGAGTATGCAAGGATCTAGTTTGACCCCCAAATCACTATGCATTCTTAAAAGGCCAGCACATTTTTTTTTTTTTTTAACCCTTCCAGGAAGCTATTTTCTGAAAATCTCCAATTATGGCCAGATCACAGTAATGTCCTCACCCTACCGGTAGAAATGGCCATCTCAATTATTTTGTCTCGTGATTTTGAACTCAGATTACATTATATTTACTAGTCAGTCAGTAGTCAGTAGTAAGTGTATTAAATAGAGATCCTATTTTACATTTGGAGATAAATTTAATAATATTCTTTCTATCTTCCTTTTATTATTCCCCTTATCTAGTCAGTTATTAAGTTCTATTGATATGGGCCCTCTAACAAACTAATCTTTTAAATCTCATCCATACATTCTCCACCTCCATAAAACCATATATTATATTTATATATGAACATAAACCATACAGTGCATGCTCTGATATATTTCCCATTTGATGCTAACATAAAATAGTTAGAAAGGTAATCTCAATATGGAAGGTAGTGTAAGTAATTTGGCTGATAGCATATTTCAAACACAGGCCTTCAGATTCTAATTAAACTGTTTTTGTTTTTAATTCTCTAAGTTTCTAACTATTGTCACTTAACATATTTGCCTCTGAATGATTCGTCTTTGAATGAAATTTCAAATTTCACTTTGATCATACCATAGACATGGTCAATTCCTTCAGTGGGAACTCATTGAATGTAGTGTAAAAGAAAGATTCCCCAGGCATTAAGGTTTTTCATAATTTGGTCCAAACTTGCTTTAATATGTGTCCTTTCAACACTACTCTACTAGAGACTTAGATTAAAGGACTAGTTAAAGACAAATCTCCTAAAACCTTTGAAATGATCTCTTCAAACATGATTTAAATAGTTCAATTTTGAAGCGCATCTCAGTCTTTCTTCATGCTGAACTTACTTTTATTCTCTCATTCTAAATAGTAGATTTAAACCTCGTGCATTGATTTTATTTTATTTTTAAAATTTTGTATATTTGCCAAGAGTTTTCCTTTGCAGTTATGGTTTGTTTTTATCTTCTGTTCATCTTTTAAGAGAAAGGCAATATCCTACCTCTTCTATGACATATCCCCTCTCTATAATTCTCTTCACTGTACAATATACTATATTCCTCCATATATCTGATAATTTCATTAATAATTATAGGATTTATAGCACATTTTATTAAAAAATCACGTCATAAAGTTGACAAAAACATCAAGAATTATAATCACTGAGTCCACATCTATTAAATGTTTTGAGTTACAGTGATTTCAGTGAATATTACACTCTAAGAAAAACGTGGTCCAGGACTCTGTTCATTATAGAGGCTATATCCTAACCTGTTCAGATGACCTCTAAGAAGTGTCCAGGATTCTGATCTTAGTTTACTTTAGCTCTTCCAGAAGAGTGATAATTAAATGTGATGTTTGTTTTGTTTTGTTTTAATATTTTATTTACTAGAGAAAGAGAGAGAATGAGCAAGAGAGAGAGAGAGAGAGAGAGAGAAAAGGAACAGGCGAGAAGCAGAGAGAGAAGCAGACTCCCTGATGAACAGGGGGTCCACTGTGCGGCTCAGTCCAGGGATTCCAGGATCATGACCTGAGCCTAAGGTAGCTGCTTAACTGACTGAGTTTTAAACATTACAAAGCACCCCTAATTGTATTTTTTGCTCTCAGACTTTACCCCTTCAAGTTTCTTGTCTCTTGAAAGTTTATTGAAAATTTACAATCTGGAATTTCAGAGCAAACTATGGATAAAAACCAAGTTATTTTCTAAGACATTCTGAGACATGAGCAACTAATAATTTTTTTAACATATATTTTCCTCACAAATCTATTACCTTAAGAAATAGGGATATTATGCTGAAAATCTGTTACCTTAAGAAATAGGGATATTTTGCTGAAACTTCTTGATTATTTCATTGGGAGTTATTAAAAATATCTTCCTGTTTTTTGGGTTTCTTATTTGTTTGTTTTTGTTTTTTTACATACAAGTTGTTATCCTCATGTCCTTTGACATTTTTTTGACCAGATTCATGTGCTGGGATGATTGTTATTTCAAAAACATTGCATAAAGTCATTTTATGTTTTCAAAAGTTGTATAATTGCTTTGTAATGTTTAAAACTTCATCTATTTAGCTGGGTAGAGGGTTAGATATATAGTAATGTATTTATTAATACACTATTTGGTTTCTAATTTTGCACTCAAGCTTAATTTTCACAGTCTACAAATTAGTGGTAAGTGTCACCAGGGCTAAGCATAAAGAATCTGATAAAGCTTTATAAGATAGTTTAAGGCATCATAATTCCCATAACATTTTTCAGCTTGACCACTTAAAGATACATAATTGCCATAATATTTTTTATTTTGACTATTATGATTATCTTGATACAAAACCAAGAAAGCTATGATTATCATAAAACATTAAATATATTATTATATACACCAAGTAATAGCTACTGTATTATAATATATCAATAAATAAATAAATTCATTGTTGAAAATGCTATGTAATTAGGCACTTAATATATCCTGAATCTTTGTAAGGTAAAAATTTAAATAATAAGAATTTTATGACATATATAAATATGCCAGGGAAGTGTTTGTATTATTTTTGTAATGTATTCACGCAACACAGATTACTATCTCTCAAATTCATCTTAAAATAAACTTAAAATAGATCATTTATCTTATCACTTTGGGTTTACATCCAATAAATAGCTGAAGAGCTTATTTGTGCAAAGCATTATTGAATATATAACTTCAGCAAGTTCAAGATTTTTTAAATAAGTCAATGTAAATCTCTGGCACACATGCGTGAGATGATTTTGAGGACTAATCTACTGGTCCCATTTTCTTGAAAAGGAGCATTTTATTAGTATCCAACATTTTTAATAATTCTGTCAAAATTATCAGTGGATATATGCTGAAAGGATAAAATAAAATATATCATAGTTATAGCCTTAAAATATTTACTGTAGACACTAAATGAGTAAGCACATTTTGATCAAACCATTTGATTTTGATATTGTATTTATTACATTTTCCTTGTCTTGAGTAAAGAAAAAATCAAGATAATTTACAAAATCACAGTATTGAAATATAATTATTTCGGAAACAAAAAATAAAATTAAAGTAAACTAAAATCATTAATTAATTTGTAAATTATATGAATCAGTTCATAATACCTGGTACTACAAAATATATATCTTTTGAGCTGAAAAATAAGCTGAATATGAGCTTACTGGTTTCCAGAACCAATCTAGAAAACCTAGAAAATTTCCAGAACCAATCTAGAAAATAAAATGTTATATGTTGACAATATAGGACACTAACAAGTAATCACAAGTTTCTCAGGAAGTCAGTGCTTTTTCTAATACTGACCTTTGAGAGAAGTGTCCTCCATAAATCTTCCAAACCAACATATACTTACTCTGGGCGATATCTTGAATAACAATTCTAAAGGCAGATGTAGTTTTTAGTTCTATGGATATTTTAATGGCTCTGCGTCAGAAAAATGATGCCTATTACTTTTTTAAAATGGTTCAGATCTGAAAAAGATGCAAAAAATAACATAGTCAATAATACAATTCTTTGGTATAGTGAGGCTACACAATAAAAATAGACAATTGCAGGAATAAATTCATTACATATCCCTCAGTTAATCTTTTATTAGTATTATTTATCATACCTGAAATTATATTATGATTCATACATTTCTAGGTTATTTTCCCTTGAAAGAACCTACAGTAAGGCATATATATCATGTGAGTAGCTTGGAGGATATCCACATATATCAAAGATCAGTTGAAGTAAGTTAACATTCTCTTAAAAATTAAGGTGTATTAAATTTAATTAAAATAGATTGTTGCATAATATGTGTTAAATTAAAAATATACATAGTTTGTTTATACATTTCAGTAGGACCTGTGAAAATATATTATCTTCTGAATATTATATAATCCATGAGACTATTCAAATGATTTGTATCTAAGAAAAAGAATAATATACAATTTTAATGAAAATCAATTTGGTTGTTAGCTTAAGGTTGACAGGAAGTCAAGCACTTATATTCAACCAGAAAAGTTCATTATCTCTGGAAAGCAGATATTTCATTTTCTGTTGTCTTTTTTTTTAATAAGATGGGATCAAGTAAAGAGGAAAAGAAAATATTTCTTCTCTTCTAAAAGATTCAATTTTTTATTCCTTTCATAAGCCCAAGTTATTTCACTTAAATGATTATTATGAAACTAAACATACTCTTACCATGCAATTTTGCAATTATACTCCTTGGCACTTACCCAGAGGACTTGAAAATCTGTGTTCACACAAAAATCTGCACACAGATATTTAAACCAGATTTATTAATAATTTCCCAAACTTGGAAACAGCCATGATGTCCTTCAGTAGGTGAATATTGATTAAGTAAACTGTAGTACATCCAAATAATGTAATATTATTCAGTGCTAAAAAGATATGAGCTATGAAGTCATGGGAAGACATAGAGGAAACTCAGCATATATTACTAAGTGAAAGAAACCAATTTGAAAAAGTCTATATACTGTATAATTCCAATTATATGATATCCTAAAGAAGGCAAAACAATGAAGAGAGTTGTCAGAATTTGGGAGGGAGAAAGGAATGAATAAGTGGCATACAGAGGATTTTTAAGACACTGAACATCTCTCCATGATACTATACTGGTAGATCCATGTCATTATACATTTGTTCAACATCATAGAATGACAACCCCCTAATGTCAACTATGGATTTGGGGTAATCATGATGTGTCAATGCAGGTTCATCAACTATAAAAAAAATTGTATCACTTGGGAGGGAGATGTTGATAATGGGGGAGGTTGTGTACATCTAGGGGAAGGATGTATATGGGAAATCTCTGTACCTTCTGCTCAAGTTTGCTGTAAAACTAAAACTGCTCTACAACAAAATTAAAAATTAAATCCAGTAAAATTTTGTAAGGGATTTCATATTAAGTACCCACATATGTTTTAAATAACATTTTCTAACCAATAAAAGTATATTGATGATTGAATGTCCCATTGTTATCAGTTATAAATAAAAATGATAAAATGAGTTCTTTTAAACTTAGATATTATTTTTAATTGAATATGAATATGAACCTGAGTCCTTCCATAGTTCAGACATAACAGCTACTCTGTATCATGTTTAAGAGTTTTGAATAAAATACCTCATTAACAAAGTTGACCCAGATTTCTGTGTGTAATTTAATTACAAATATGGCATGCACATGTGGCAAATCATTGTTTCAAGACTGTTATGAAGAAGTTGGCTATTACTGGCAATGCCGAGATTTTGTCAGTAGGGAATAATGGTTCTTTGATTATATGCTAAGCATAAATAGCTGCAGTTAACAAATAAATGGGCTGAAAAATATCACATTAATGAAAGAGCAAATAACTTTTAAAAAGAATGATCTTAATCAAATAATTGAGATGACTATTATGTAAATTACATTTGGAAAAACTAGTAAAGATAAAATAGAGCACTATGGAGTTTATAATTACCTGTATTTTACCTGTAAGTTCTCTTTAAGTTTCTTTATTTCAGCTTTTTGTAGGATTCTTACTCTTCCGTTTCCTATTTATGTTGTACATCTGTGTTTGAGTGTTTTCTTTTTTAAGGAAGTGGTTTGTTGTCATGTAAGAAGTCTTGGCAAACTGAAGAAAATTACAAGTCTTCAATTCTCTCAATGCGTTGACTTTAACAGTTAATCCAAAAGCTCTTGACCCTGGTTTCCCCAGCTGTAAAGTAAGAATGTGCATTATATAATTTATGAAGTCATTTCTACCTTTACAATTCTATGACTTCTATATATTTGTGTTTCATTCTTTAGACAGTAAGAAAGTAAGTCGTTGAGAATCCCTTGAGAAAAAGCCTTTTTTTTCCCCTCCCTCTTCTATCTGAACTACTTTAGTTATCACTGTTTTTACCGTAATACTCTTAGATACTCAAATGTTGAGTAATCATTGGTACAGTTTGATTAGATTTTGGAAGCATTATCTCTTTCTCTTCTTTCTTTTTTTCTTTTTAAGTTCTATGTGTCTAAAAATCTTAACAACAGGCATCTGTTACTACCTAAACATTATGTCAGGGAAGTATCTGCCTAATCTGGAGTGCCACATGTCTTCTAAGAACTGTGCATGACGCATTCTTACAGCTGCCCTGAAAGAGTGATATTGATTCATACTTTAAAGATTAACAAACAAAAACTGAAACTTTAAATCTTATTCAGAGCCGGACATCAATTTGCAGAAACTTGAACTCAGGTCTGATAAATTCAAAAATTATTTTTCTTTCTTCTGCACAACACTGAATTTGAGCCACTATTAAAAACTGGCTGCAAAGGGTGCCTGGGTGGTTCAGTGGGTTAAAGCCTCCGCCTTCGGCTCAGGTCGTGATCTCAGGGTCCTGGGATCATGCCCTGCTTTGGGCTCTCTGCTCAGTGGAGAGCCTGCTTCCTCCTCTGTCTCTCTCTGCCTACCTCTCTGCCTACTTGTGATCTCTGTCAGATAAATAAGTTAAATCTTAAAAAAAAAATGCATAAATAGTCTCAAAGCATTGCCAAATAAAGGAGTTTAAGGCAAATCATTTTCTTTTTATTGAACCTAGCCTGTGTATTTTAATTGTTAAAGTCACAGGCTAGTTGTAAATGTGCCTTTCTTCCAGGCCAAACTGGGTTATAAGATCCTTGAGAGGGGCAACCGGGGTGATCAGGGTAATTTTCTTCAATTACAGCACTTAGCCTATTAACTTTCACACAAAATCCCTCACTAAATGCCAGTTTAATTATATTGAATTAAAGAATACGCTAACACCTTTTGGTTCTTAGGCACATGTGTTCTAAAAGAAAGCTATTTAAGGAATTTAAATAAAATATTTGATTAATGAAGATCTCTGTAACAACCAATTGTCAGTGAAAGAACATTGGTTTGAGTTTATGGGAAGTAACAGCCAGCATTTGATGTCCTAGTTAATGAGCAAAACTTTTGGACCCACTTGGGGGCAGTTTCCATATGTGTTACATGGCACGCAAAATAATATTAAAGCTATGTCCCCTACCTAAAATCATTAGATGTGTCCAATATCTATGTCCTTATGTTTATGTGCCCTATCTATGTCTATGTCTCTTTCCCTTATCTATGTATGTCCCCTATATAAAATCATTAAAACTATGTTCCCTATCTAAAATCATTTAAACCACCTTTGAATAATCAGTGGCAATCTTTTAATAAATGCAGTACGTAAATCCTTATGTACTAATTCATTGAAAGTATAAAATATAATTTTAAATTTCTCTGCAAATTCTTACACTGAGTAATTCAAGGACTTTATTTTTAATTTATAAAGCTCATTATGAACCATGTGGCAAGAAGGAAGTCATATTTATCACTTAGTGCTGGAAGTAATGTGAAAATTACATGTCAATAAATATGACTTTTTTAAAGTTCTATTTTAGGAAAGAAAAGCAAAATTAAAAAGATGTGTAAGTAAAATATTTCTTTCAATAACTAAAGCCCTTAATGAATAACAATATAAAAAGCTCTAGATAATGCTGCTTTCCAGATAGGGGATTATTATGGTTTCCTCAGTGCTATTGGGGGAAAAAAAGTCACTAACAGGAGAGTGATTTTAATGACTTATCATGAACTTTAAGCTGTGTATGTATACATAGTGTGTATGTATAAAAGGGTGGAAAGATCTATAATTTTAGTTTCTAGTGTGTTGCATGGCTAGGGGTTGGGATACTGGAGGGAGAAACTGGAGCAGACGAAGGAGATTGTCAGAGAGTAGAAGGTATGAAACTGAAATTATGGAGTGAGAATAAGGAAATGATTTCAGGAAAAAAGTCTGAGCTATGGCTAAGACAGTGTGTGGTTGACATGAAGATAAAGGACAAGATCACTGAAGAAGAAAATAACTAGGAAGCCAAGTTTGGGAAGAAAGTGCTTCAAAGATTCTGAAATCATCAATATGTTCATAAAATTTTGTACTTCACTTAAGTTGGATGTGCTAAAAACCTTTCGTTTCTAGTTTTGGTTGTATCTACAATTCATACAATATATACATTAGTGAAATATAATGTTACATGCATGTTTCCCTATAGGTAACTTCAAAATAATTTCTCACACAAAACATTTGTCCATATCTTTTGCTGCATAATTAAAGATTTCCAAACATCAGATTAGATCTATGTCCCAAATCACATCAAATGGACTGTAGAATAAAAAAACCTTTTGTCATTTTTTTTTCATTTCTACTAACATACCTTAACTAATATCCTAGCACTATAAAACAGTGATGTCCAGTAGAAATAGAATGTGAGCCACACATATAATTTAGAATGTTCTAGACATTTATAGGTTTGATTACTTTCTGATTGAAATAAAAGCTGTGCAGACTGTGGAAAAAAATAAATTAAATAAAATAAAATTTTCTAATAGCCCCATTTAAAGATGTAAAAAGAGATAGGTAATACCGCTCTAGTAACGTATTTAACTCAATATAGCTAAAATATTATCCTTTCCATGTAATGAATATGAAAACCACTAGTGATAGTTTATATACTTTTTTTAATCTTTAATATCTTGTATGTATTTTACACTTCTAACCCTATATAATTTGGATTAACCCTGTTTTGAGGGCTCAATGGCCATGTGATAATTGGTTACAGTAGTGAACAGCACAGGTCTGAATATCATATTTAATATTAAGTATAAAATATACCAGTGAGGCATCATATAGGCATTATTTTCATTTATTGTTTTTAACTAATATTGGAACATTTTATTTTTCTAAGAAGAGTAAAAAAAGAAAGAATATGCTATGGTAGAGATGGCACCCAGGTGAATTAAGAGAGTAAGTTTATTAATACCTTGATTGCAACCATTTTTATAGATCTTAAATCATATCAATAGTTCATCCTACTAGAACTCTATTTTATTTGCTCTATAACCTTGGACTTCTGTTGGTGAAATGATGACTTTGTTTCTCTGCATCTTTTCATTCACAATACTGGCTTTCTTAATCCTGTCAGTCAATGTGAAATAGAAAATACTATAAAGAACATAATTCAGTAGATAATAACTAAGTCACCTACACGTGTTCCATTCTAGAAACCGAATGCAGATATTTCTATTTAAAAGCTACCCTTCGATTTCATATCATTAAATGTGAATTTGGTGTGATTATTTTTAAGACACATCGATTCCATACATTTTAATTTGTTTGCGAATTGAATAAATGGTCACTCAGCTTTTGCCTCAATGTTTTGTTTTTTTGGGCAGGGGAGGTTGTTTGTTCTTTTTAAACAAAATTATTTAATCAAGGTTCTTTGTTCTTTTAAGTTTGGAGATATTTTGGAATTTTTAATATTTTTTTATTTGAGTAGAGTTGGCCCAAAATGTTACATTAGTTTCAGGTGTACAATGTAGGGTTTTTTGTTTGTTTGTTTGTTTGTTTGTTTTTATGTTATGCTATGCTCCCCACAAGTATGCTGTCACCACACAATGTTATTACAGTGTCATTGACTATATTCCCTATGCTATGTCTTTTATTCCTGTGACTCATCCATTCCATGAAACTTGTGTCTCCTACTCCCCTCTACCCATTTTGCTCATCTTCCCACTGCCTCCCCTCTGGCAACCATCAGTTTGTTCTCTATACTATAGATCTCATTCTTTTTGTTTGTTTATTTATTCATTTTTTTGTGTTTTTAGATTCCATGTATGAGAGAAATCATGATATTTGTATTTCTTAGTGTGACTTATTTCATTTAGCCTCATACCTTCCATGTCCATCCATTTCATTGGAAATTTCTGCCATGTGTTAATCTGAGAGTCATATAAATGGTGAAAGCCACTTTCAGTCCAATCACATTATGTTATTAACATTCCATATGATAATTTTTTTCCAATATACTCATTTCTGATGTCTCAATTTTTTTCCAGGCAAATTATTAAAGAAAAATATTCTCTAAAGTTTACTACTATTGCTATTATTTGAACATTTCCCCATTTTTTTCTTCCAAAAGCCACAAAATTGTTATCTTCCTCTTTAAATTATTTAGAAGATAGGTATCTATTTAGAGGCATACTGGATTTTTCAATTAAGATAGCATTATTTACTAAAGCCTTCTATCGCTTCAGTATTTTCTTAGTTACTCTTAACATGAGTCCTGCTATCAACCTAAATGTCCCTCAGGCTCCAACATTTTACTCATGCATGGCTCCTATAATGGTTTCACAGCCACTCTCCATTATCTGCCACTGCTTCCAGGAAGATGAATTTATTTACCTTTGTGAGGTATGGGGGTAGAGATGGGTGGGGGTCGCAGTGACTGAAGAAGCGTATGACACATGGAGAACCAGCCAGTTATTATTTTAGATAAAGTCTTTTTTTTTCTTTTAAGTTTTGCTTTTTCTCTTTTTAAACATCTGAAAGGTTTACATCACATGCATATTAGATAGTTTTTAAGATATTCGATGTTAATTATAAATGATAGCCAAAGTAATCTATCAGGAGAAAGAAGACAGAACAGTAAGATAGAGCAATAAGATCTGAGGTCCAAAGACACAAATAGAATGCTAATTCTGTGGACCTCTCTGCTTGCTGCATATTTCTTTTGTACTTTTTCTTTTAAATTTTTATCAAAGTCTTAAAAACCTTTATATCTAAGTGCTGCCTTTAAAAATTGTTTCAGATATATCACTTCTACAGCTCCTGTTAAAAATGAGCAACTGTTCAACCTGTTTACCAAAGTTCTGATGCTTTTCCATTTTTTTTTTTTTTTCCAATGTTTGGATGTTCTACATAAGAGAAAGAAAACAGATGGACTTAGAAATAAATGTAAAAAGACTAATTAATTATTCACATATGGCTCTTCATCCTACTTATTTGTGTAATGTTTTAGCTTCTTTAATAGCACCTTTCAGACTTTGTACAAAGCATAAGACCTTGAATAAAATAGGCACTTAGTAAACACTCACATTAACTGGTATGAAGTTATCATGAGCTGCAGGTTCCCTAGCCATTCCGTTGATATTGATACAGAAAACAAGGCCAACTTTATATCTAGCACTTTTCCTTGGGAAATTATCAAGTAGAATGTCTTTGGCTTCTTCCTGTGTTTGGTTCACACGGTGTCTCTCTGGAGCCTTGGCACAGTCTTTCTTCTAACATTGAGTTTCCCGGTATAACCTTCAAGTTCAACAGTTGTCCTTTTCAAACAAGAATAAAAACACATGCCGGCAAACCTCACAAGTCCTTCTTTTTAACTGTTAGTGAAGAGGAAAAATACCCAGAGCAGGAGCAGGCCAGGAGGCCCCAGAAGATGGAAAGTTACTAACTAGAAGCCCTACAGGGACAAGAGATAACCAGCTGCTTCCACTTCTGTAAACAGTCTTGCCACCACAGACTCCCTACACTACTGCTCCCCTCTACAGCAGCCCCTACACCCTCACTTAAAACCTCCTACCAGCAATCAGCATAGCCTGCCTACAGTTCCTATAACCCCATGGGCCAGAGCCCAGAGCTTCCAGCAGGAGCTCATCTGGATCTGCCTGGCATAAAATAAATCCCAGTCTTCCTACTCTGAGTGCCATTTGGACTCTCGCTGGCCTGATTATTTTCCACAAAATAATTTAGAGAAATAAATCTATGTGAACTAATTCACACCAAAAGTGGAGAGACTGAATGCTGACTCAATATTTACAATAGGTTTCAATAGGTTTCAATTTTAATGGCAGTTAAATTTCTGAGATTTTAGTAAAAACTTTTATTGTTGTTGGTTTTGTATTTGACATAATCAAGACTCTCATATTGTACTAGGCACTCATTTTCTACACTTGATATGTTCATAGCTTTGATGACCTCTGAAACCCAGTGAAATAATTTTAAAAACACTGCAATTTGATTATGTTAAGATACAATTAAAATAAAGTAACAAATTATTTCTTCAGATATATCCTAGATTGAAAGCTAAATTTTAAGGATACTAGATCCCCCCAAAATTGGTTGTCTATCAAATGAGTCAATTTGATCCTTAATTAAGAGGGAAATCACTTTCTAAACATACAAAAGACATGCAGTGCAATAGGCTTATAAGTACACATAACCCAAATAGTTAATATGTTTGGTGCATAAAATAAAATTGTTTTAAACCAGAGGTGCAAAAGTAGACACCTAAAATTAACTATTGTATTAGTGAGGATTTTTTAAATTATTCTGAATTTGAATATTGTTTAAATACTTATATATTCTGCCTAGCTAT
The DNA here is from genome assembly GCF_009829155.1 of Mustela erminea. Classification (NCBI taxonomy): domain Eukaryota; kingdom Metazoa; phylum Chordata; class Mammalia; order Carnivora; family Mustelidae; genus Mustela; species Mustela erminea. Next base: position 124,212,915 of record NC_045615.1, on the reverse strand, counting down.
AATCTCCTGCACTCCCATTATTTATAAAAAAGACTTCACACATTTAATCCACCTGCATTTTGAAGATTTAAGATTATATAATATCTGCCTTAAATTTAGGGAGAATTTTTTTTTCCCCCCCAGTAAAACTGTTTTGACAGGTTTAGAAGTCCATCCTTCCCCAGTATCAAAAATAGAGTCTTGTGTCTACAGTGCAGCCATTCAGCAATCAAATAACCATGTTTAAAATATTTAATCTCAGAATATAGTGTGGAATGGAGTTCAGGTGGATCTTGATACCACCCCTGGATTATGACCTCACTCAGTCATTCATGTCTGAGCTTGATCTGCTAATTCTGGCCACCTTCCCAACATCCTGTTGATGATAAACAAAAATGGACACCAGTTAAATTGGTTAAGGGTACGTTTTGTTCAGTAATAGTATTGCAATAGGGAATAAGGTCCGTTGTGAATTGAACTCAAATTCATAAAACAAAAGACAGGAGACTTCTTTAAAGTGGCCTGTGCCAAAGGAAGTACTGAAGGATGTTAAGGAGGGTTAATCCATGGGACTAAACGACCTGGATTTGTTAACAGGAATTTATCCAGAGAAGAAACACATTTTTATTTTTATGGCAACAGGCAGTGATGTAACTGGAAGCCAGGCACCCACTAAAGTCAGGCCTTGATTCTCCCAAAGGGATTGGGCTAGAGAAACCGAGGTTACCTCCATGCATATTTGCATTTCAAAGGACTAACTCTCAAGTCCAGAAGGAAACGGTATTGGGTGGTAGATTTACATCTCAAAGCACAGAGAAATAATGTAAAATTGCAAGATTTCTAAAGATCTAAGAGGGGCTGGACCAGACAGCAAGTTTCCTGGTGGCATTGGACTTCCTCAGGCAGGCTTTTTTTTTTTTTTTTTTTTTTTTAATTTGAGGGGAGAGAGAGAGATAGAGAGAGAGAGAGCAAGAGAGAGCAGGAACAGTGGGGAGGGACAGAGGAAGAGGAGAGGGAGAAGCGGACTTAGGCTGAGCAGGGAGCTCAATACAGGGCTGGATCCCAGGACCCTGAGATTATGACCTGAGCTAAAGGAAGGCAAACCCTGAAGCACGAGAGCCGCACAAGAGAGCATTTTAAGAGGGCCTGGCATCATCCTAGGCTCTGGGTCTTAGGCTACTAGAAGCCAAGCTAGACTTAGTTAAATCTCTTCCTGGAAAGGTTTGAATACAATCATTTTTCCTTAGAGTTCTGCAGTTCTCAATACTAGCATTTGTTAGATTTTTCTTTCCCCCTTTCATTACATTTTATTTGACTGCTACACTGTGATTTTAGTTAGGGGTCACAACTACAAAACAAAGTGAAGGTGCTAGTGGGTAAAACATGAGGTAATATTATTTGTTAATATGCACACAACAGAGCCTACAAATTCTACATCAGATAATTAATTTTTTTAACTTTTTTTCTGGTTTGTTTAAATACCATGTTGATTAAATCACATTTTTGTAATCAAGATTTCTGAAGTTTATACATTTTTACCCTGGCAATGTATACCTGTGTGTCCTTAAGAAAAAGTCATAATGTAGTGTAGGGGACCAAGAGTTTAGCAGTGATAGTCCAGGAAGACAACCACAATTTCAGAGTGAAGTCATTGTGAGGAAATATTCATAGCATTTATGCCTCTGTTCTCTGATCCAATAGGTGAAGAATATTTGATTAAATAATCCCTATTTAATTGCACACAGAAAAAAATTACTATTTGGACTATAAAATATGGACAATCACCAGGTTAACTTCACTTTGCACTAATCATTTTTAAAATTACCCAAATAAGAAGATTATTTTAATGCTTTCATTTTTAGTGTTTGCTTCATCTATCAGCATCTACATGCTACTAAAAATTAGTTAATATGAACAGAAATATATATTAACTAATTTTTAGTAGCATGTATTTTTTCTGATTAAAAAAAGTTATACATATTCATTGAAGAACATTAGGAAAAAATGGTAAACACATAATGAGAATGTTTCCAATGAAAACATTAATAAAAAGAGATAGCATCATAGTAAACATTAAAATCTTTATGTAATCTCCATTTCCAATGTAATTATTTTCAGGCAAGAGAAACAATATGCAGAACATTCTTATATATCATCAACCCAAGAACAGGGACTGTAGTGATTTCAGTGAGCTATAGTAAAGGAACACCCAGCCCTAAGGCACATACTGGGTGGACCAGTTCATTCCATATATGTATGCCCAGATTTTTAAACAGCTGTAACTTTTTTTTTTTTTTTTTCCACTTACATGAATGTCTCCATGTCTTTTTTCCCAACATCTAAACATCCACAATTCAGCCCAGCAAGTTGTAGTTCTCTCTCTTGGGTTATTCACTCATGTTGGCCTTGGTCTATATACTTTCGATGTCACTTGTCCCTCACTATTCAGCTTTGCTGGAATCCGGATCTCTTCCTCTTTTATAAACCAAGCCTTCTTATGTATGATTCTCAGACCTGGACCATGGACAAGAGGTTTAATAAGCATTGTATTTTTTCAAAGGTCTGATGATGAATCCCTAAGTCTGCTATAAAGAAGAATGAGGCCATGAGACAAAGAAGAACAACAACGTCTTTTTACTTCTCGGACAAGATGTAATTTCAGCAGAAACTGAGTTCAAAAGGTTTTAGATAACTGCGCAATGTGGAAAATACCAGTTCCACTAGAACAGCATTTTAACAGAAGTGTGGAGATGATGCTGGGTTTCTGATGCTGCACATTTTATTCACACAGATTTAAAGTAATCAGAACACTGCATGCATCCTATTTTGTCAATATGTTTAAATATGCTTTCTTTCTTAAAATAAATTTAGATGTACTCTAAGGATCCAAGTGGGCCTTTGGAGAGAAATTAATTATAATATGATACATATAAGAAGATAAAATGCTAAAGAAATACTCAGACATGAATAGCCCTTAAAATAATAAAGAAGAACATGGTCTAGATTATAAAGTTTTATTTAGAACTATTAGTCACTCATAGTGATTCAAATCAAAAGAAAATATTATTCCATATTAACTTTTAGTGGCTTTTAATTTTTTTAAAAAAATCTGAGCATAGTTGATCTGCAATGTTACATTAGTTTCAAGTGTACAACATAGTGACTTAACTTTTCTACAAATTATTTTATGCTGACAACAAGTGTTGCTTCCTTCTGTCACCATACGATATTATTACAATATCATTGACTATATTCTGTATGATGTGCCTTTTATTTCTCTGGCTTATTCATTCATTTCATAACTGGAAGTCTGTATCTCCCTGTCCCCTTCACCAATTTTACCTATTCCCCATCCCACTTCATTCTGGCAACCATCTGTTTGTTGTCTGTATCTATAGGATTGGTTCTGCTCTTTGCTTTTTTAATCATTCTGTCTTTTTAAAATTCCACATATTAACTTTTAGTTTTTTAATTTACTTCTTGCTGAAAGATTCTAACTCTCTTTTCTTACAACATTTGATCCATATACATAATAATATTGATTGTGTTATATAATAATAGGACTGTGTTTCCATAACTTTATTAGACTGAGAGATTGAATGTAGGTCCCCTATACTTAAAAACAACAGATAGGCCAGGGCTATCATGAGCTAGGGCCTTATTCCATTCTGGCTCAACCGCAGCGACTGGTAATACCAGTGACTGGTATTATTTCATGGGACATCAGGGAAATGGAAAATCAATATTAAATAATGGTGTTGGGTATGGGTTCTACTGTTTACTTATCTTCCTCATCTGAGGAACAGTAATAATTACAGCACATAATATCTGTATCACAGGATTATAGAAGTTAAAATTGTATATTTTCAAGTCAGTGCAAATTTCCAACACTTGGGAAGCATTTAGTAACACTTGGCTTTTTTTATTGAGAAAATTTTTCCTAGATTGTAAGGATTCTGGAAATTTCTCTTATCCTCCCCAAATTGAGAAGTATAAACCCTCCAATTGCAGCAGTTTTAAAGGCGTAGATTAGATCAAGAGGAACTATTTTCTGGGAAAACGGACAGCAGTGGCGAGCATTTGGCAGAGTGAATTAAAGGGACTCAGACCTCTGCTAGTTTAGTACAATTAGGAAGACAGATATGGATACTGAAACATTTGATGAAGAGTCTCCATTTAGATTATGGTTTTATGATATTCTAGACCAAAAAAAAAAAAAAAAAGACAAAACCGTCTTTTTATTGATGTTAAATTCCGAAAAGAAGTAAGTATGTGTACATTCTGATGTAGGGCTTTGTAAGCCATGAAGAACACCACCAGGCATTAAATGAGTATATAGATGGAGACCTCACTAGGTTTGGAAGACAATAACAAGTCAGATCAGATGGAGTAGACATTGTGACTAATAATATCACCGTCCCCCTACCAATACAGGAATGCTTGCTAATGATTCCTTATCAGCAATTTTTTTCTGTCTACATGTAGGTTTGCTAAAGTTTTTGCTTGTATTAATGTTGATATGATTGAATAACCTTTAGATATTCAAATGTCTGCATAAAATCCCAAGTTAAAGACTTTCCAGTGGTTGTACAAGATAATTATCTAATACAATGATGGAATGTTTACTAACAATTTGCAACCTATATTCACACATTTAGTTTTAGACCAGCTAATCATTTGTCCTTTTAGTTTGTTTTGGCTGACATTTTAAAACTCACCTTCTTGTATGGGCCAACTGTTAAGGCAACATATCCTGTTAATGATTATGTTGAGAGAATTATAGATAATGACAGATCTTAGAATAACTATTATAATGTTAAACAAAAATTACATATTAAAAAACTATCCTAGGATAAAACCATCAGAAAATCCTCATAATGACTATACTTTTTTGAGAAAGATGTCAAAAATAAATAAATAAGACCCTACTTGGCTTAACTTGAGCTCAATAATCTGAGGTTTTTATTTCTTATATTCAATTATCATTTAAAAATAGTTTTGTTTAAAATTTTTAAGCAAAGTTTATTTTTTCTTTTTAAATAAATGGTTATTCAAATAATATTCAACTTGCTAGTTAAGAGTTTTATCTAATGTTCATTTGTGTATTGTTATATTGTTAACATTTTTTTTTAAAGATTTATTTATTTATTTATTTATTTGACAGAGAGAGAGAGAGAGAGATCACAAGTAGGCAGAGAGGCAGGCAGAGAGAGAGGAAGGGAAGCAGGCTCCCTGCTGAGCAGAGAGCCCGATGTGGGACTCGATCCCAGGACCCTGAGATCATGACCTGAGCCAAAGGCAGCGGCTTAACCCACTGAGCCACCCAGGCACCCCTATTGTTAACATTTTAAGTTGTTTTTCCCTTTAGTCTTTCTACCTTCCATTTTATTTTATTCTTTAAAATATGGATGGGACACTTGGATGGCACAGTTGGTGAAGCAACAGACTCTTGGTTTTGGCTCAGGTCCTGATCTCATGGTCCTGAGATCAAACTCTGTGATGGACTCCATGCTTAATGGGGAGTCTGTCTGAGATTTTCTCTCCCTCTCCCTTTGCCCCTTTCACTCATTTTTTTCTCTGTCTCTCTGTAATATAAACAAATAAATCTTAAGAAAATAAAATATGGAAATAGAAAAGGATTATGACAATAAGGTTATATGACCAATCTATGTGGCAAAGCAAAAGTAGGTTCGTTACAAAGCAAAATTTGCACCAGATGAAGTCAAACAGGTAAAGAAGATTTTCTTAAAGGTTATTGAAATAAGAAAGAGAATCTGAATTTAACTCACTTGAAATGAAGGGTGGGGCAGGTTTTAAGGGCAGATTGGAGGAAATCACAGACAATCTGTGTTTGCTAATTGGCCTTACGCAAAAGAAAAGCAATGTAGTTTCACAATTTGGACCAAGATGGTCAAGGAAGTTAGAAGGTAAACTCCTACCTTTCCACAGAGAGTGGGATATGGGGCACTATTTTCTTTTCTTCTTCTTTTTTTTTTTTTTTAAAGATTTTATTTATTTATTTGACAGACAGAGATCACAAGTAGGCAGAGAGGCAGGCAGAGAGAGAGGAGGAAGCAGGCTCCCTGCTGAGCAGAGAGTCAGATGCCAGGCTCCATCCCAGGACTCTGAGATCATGACCTGAGCCGAAGGCAGCGGCTTAACCCACTGAGCCACCCAGGCACCCCCGGGCACTATTTTCTGGATGATTTCATTTAAAAGAGATTGCTCCCAAGCCCTTGGGAAAGAACCTTGAGTTATACATCTGACTAGAAGATTTTTAAATGAATTAGCATCAAAGGAGCAAAGAAAGAATTTACAATGATAAGTTTGGGAAGTAAATGCTCGAATTAAGAGAACTAAGGCAGAACACTAAAGTGTGGTCCCTCTTGGTCACAGGTTTCCTGGAGTAGACAGTGTCCTCCTTGAGGGCGGTGAAAAACTAAATGTACAAAGAGACAAAAGCCAGATCACGTATAAATCTTGTACGCTGACCTATGGTCTCTGCCGAAGCCAGGTCAGGACTTGTTCAGTAACTGAGAGCCAACCTAATTTTTGCCCTGACTTCTGACTTAGTGCTAACCAGAGAAACCTCATCATGTTCCCCTAACCTATCACACAGGATGCCCAGCTTCTTTTAGCTAGCTCTGACTTTCCCATGCCAACAAGCTTGGATCAGAACAGACTTGAAGCCTTCTCTTTTTTCACCATAAAACTTTCCCACTCTGCCTGCCTTTGAACTTTTGCCACATACAAGTGATGGTGGCTGACTGTCTTGCTATATATAGTAAGCTTTAATAAATAGTCCTTGCTCATTCTCATTTGTCTGGTCTCCATTTATTTCCACAGAAGCATTTATTTCCATAGAAGCATCTAGGACTGTGGGTGATTAATAGTTTCAACTTAATCTATTAAAGAGAGACTTTCTGTGTAAAGACTTCTGTGCTAGCAGCATCCTGGAGAAACAATATTGTAAGAAATTAATAATATAGTAGTACTTAGCCTGAATCACTTACTTATTTAGTGACCTTAGACAATTTAATGAGTTGCATCCTCTAGTCTCACCTCCATTTTTGGAGTGATAATTCAACTGAGTAGTTATTTGAACATTAAATTAGATAATGTTTGGGAACATTGTTTCTCTTTCTGTATGGATTATTTCTCTATTGCAGTGTTAGGAGGGAACCACTGTCCTGCAGGCTTAATGCTAAAAGGATATACATTAACCTTAAAATGCTGCTCAATAGAAAAAAAAAAAGGTTAACATTTTTGTTTGTTTGTTTGTTTGTTTGTTTGTTTCTATCTGTAGGGACTGTGACAGAAGAAGTTAAAGTTCTTGTGCATTAGCTGAAAAAGGGCTCCAGGGAAAAATGGTCAAGAAAGGAAAAGACAAAAACACCCTCAGGCCAACCATTGCTATGCAACTGAACATGAAAGGTGCAGGTGATCTTCTTGGGTAACAACTTCTGGGTTGTTCTGCAACTAACAACTTACATCAATTGAATCAGCTGTACAGTTTTGCTTTGTTTTGTTTATTTTTCTTTTCTATAAATTACACATTAAGTAGACAGTGTAACCACATGACCCAAATAAAGCAACCAGGTGAAAGGTATAAAGAGTACTTGCTTCTACACCTGCCCTCAGGGCTCCCAGATCCTTACCCTCCAATGGAGAATCCCACCAACAAAGATAAACACTTGTTTTGGTTTCTTGTTCTAACTTCCTAGAGTATTTTTTAAGTAACAAAGGTATATATTTATGCTCTTAATATTTAATGTGAAATATAGGATGGTATACCCTTTGTGGATCTCTTTGCTTAACCTAACAGTACATTTTGGTTGTTTTCACCTTGTTGAACATAAAGAATGTCTTCAATCTTCATTTTCTTGTGCATTTATTTAACAGGTACCCAGGGATATGCATTTAAGTAGCTTCCATGCTTTAGTTACTGTGAACAATCCTGGAATGAATAAATTTGTACCCTTGTCATTTCAATACTATGCACCTCTCTCCTTTCCTGTATGTGAAATGTGCATCTAGTATATCTAAAATAAATTCCCAATAGTGGAATTACTGAGTTAGAATGTATGCGTAGACATAGACGTAGATACAAGCCTAAATCTAGATACAGACCTAAATCTAGAGATGTAGGGATATAAATGTAGAGATAGGTATAGAAATAGATATGAACAGACATATATAATAACATTCTATATATAGAAAGATACAAAGTTTCTGTCACTGATTCTAATTTATGTTACTATCAGCCTATTTCTTCACACTTCACACATGCTAAATATTATTGACATTGGCTTTTACAAAGCTGGTAGATGAAAATCAGTATCTCAATGTACTTTTTTTTTTTAAGATTTTATTTCTTTATTTGACAGACAGAGATCACAAGTAGGCAGAGAGGCAGGCAGAGAGAGAGAGGAGGAAGCAGGCTCCCCATGGAGCAGAGAGCCCGATGTGCTGCTCGATTCCAGAACCCTGGGATCATGACCTGAGCTGAAGGCAGAGGCTTTAACCCACTGAGCCACCCAGGTGCCCCTCTCAATGTACTTTTAAAGTGTCTTTGTGTTATTCTGAGTAATATACTGTGCTTTGTTCTAAGTTTAATGGAACTTTTCTTGTTCGAAGTCTGTATTTCATACTCTGCTTGTTCTCTATGTTTTAAAATCAAATTTTAAAAGATCTTTTTATATGCTAAGGATATATTATCTCTTTGCATATAGTTTTGTGTAGTAACATTTTTTGGCCAATGTCTTTATCTATATATAATCTATAGATATTGAAAGAACATTTCCATCTTCTCTTTATGGCTTTGAGATTTTTTCCCCCTCTCTAACAGAATCAATGATGTCACTTAAACTTTCTTCTAGCTTATTATAGTTTATCCTTTTTAATTTAAATACTTGACGAGTTAGAGTTTTGCTGCATAAGTTATAGATTTGACTAATTTTCCCCCCACGATACCAATTAGTCATCCCAAGTTCATTCATTCCCATATATTGAGTTAATGCCTTAAATATATCCTAAATTGGCAAATGCATTTATGTGTATTTATAAAGTTATTCTCCTTTCCCATTATTTTGTCTACTTATGTGCCAGTAATAAACAGCTTTATTGACCGGTATTTATTGTATGTATTTAATTCTGGTATATTGTAAGAATTCAGTGTTGGGGTGCATTGACAGATCTTTTTATATAGATGATGTATCAGAGTTATATTTATATTTATATTGACTCTACATAACTATTTTATACAGAGTCAAATATTTATTCAGATCATATATTTTTATCTAATAAATGAAAATTTTAAAGTTGTGGTTAAAGATGGAGAATAAAGAGGGGCCATTTATCAGACTTGCTTTCTGATTTAGGAAAAGAAAGTATAATTCTTTGTGGTGGTTGTTATTATAGTAATTATTTTTAGCAAGCTGAACAGACTTTTATATTTATGAATTACAAGAGTATGTTGTATTTCAAGTGGGAGAAAATATGTCAGCCTACTGGCTCTGGTAAGAGTATTAGTATCATCTGTGGGTGCTTCACAATTTAAGTTGAATCACTGTGCTTTTTAGTTCAGAAATGGGATACAGGCTCTCTTGATACTATTTCTCAAAAATGTTTTGGAAAGGAATAAAATTGACAACCAGTGAATAAAGTTTAATTAAATATATTCATCAATTTAAAGGATTCTGTCAAAGAAAAATGTCCAAATAATCTCTCAGTTTATACAATCTTGGTTTCTGATTGGATAGTAACGGTAACATTTGAGTGGTTTCTAAAAAATCCATTTTTACATTTATATAGATGCTGATTCAGTCAACTAACATCAATTAATGCTTGCAGAGTGCTTCGTGTGGTGATAAGCACTTCTATATCCATCGTGTATCTCAATCTCACTGTGATTCTGTGACAAAAGGAATATTGTTATTATGTTAAATAAATCATTAAAATAAACTAGGAAAGTTAATCAGCACTATCTACGTATTGGAGCTAAGATTTTAATCACGGTTTTGAAATTTCAGTTCTGTATTCCTTCTACCACAAGTTCCTTAGATTTTTCAGTTATTAAAGTGATAATAGACATTACGGTTTATTCTCTTACCCAATAACATTTCAAATAATTATCAGCACTGACAAGAAAATATATTCTTTGTTCATTTTTTTATAACCTATACTTTCTTAAATTTAAGCCATTTTATTTATTATTCACTAGTCAAATAAGCCCGGGGCATTTTTGTCCCAGAACATAGACTAAAAACGTATTGCATATGTTATTGTTGTGGTCAATTAATGGAATAAAATCTGTCTTCCCTTATCTATTCTACTGGTAAAGTTGGGCTTTTTGGGAGAATGGAGGAGCTCATTTGTTTAGGTATCTGTCTGCTACTTAGAAATACATGAGAAAATTTCTAGTATGGTAGAATTTATAATTGTTCCATTCAAAAATTATTATCTATTAATATCTAAGTTTCTTTATTTGTTCACATCAGTGTCTAAGATATGATTTCAAACACAGATGTGAAAAAAATAATCTGATATGTTGGTGAGTTGTATATATATATACTTTTTAATTAATTTAATATTTTAGTTGGTTACATATTTACATAATTTAAATTCAACAAATGTTAAAATTTAATTCGTGAAAAATAATGTCTCCCTCTCACCCCTGATGCCCAACCTATAATTTGCTTTCAATAAGAATTAAAAGGTGATCAGTGAAGAATATTATCTTCCTCCCACCCTTGGTCTTGTAATCACTGCCTATTATCAATTATATGTCTCTTTAGAAACTTTCAAAGTATATACAATTTTTCTTTCTTTCTTATTTATTTGACAGAGAGAGAGAGATCACATGCAGGTAGAGAGGCAGGCTGAGGGAGAGAAGGAAGCAGGCTCCTGTAGAGCAGAAAGCCCAGTGAGGAGCTTGATTCAGGACCCTGAGACCATGACCTGAGCTGAAAGCAAAGGCTTAACCCACCCAGGGCTTAACCCACCCAGAGCCACCCAGGCACCCCTAATTTTTCTTTTTTAAGCAGAAGCATATTCTATTTTTTTTTAATTATATTCTATATACACTGTTCTTGCTCTTTGAAATTAAATACATGTTACAAATTTATCCATATCAATCCATAGGAAGTTTTTTTCAGTTTTTAAGATGATTGCATTCTGCTGTATTGATATAGCATAATTTATTGAATACATTCATATCATAAACTTTTGCTATCAGCAAAAAAAACAAAAATAATAACAATGCAAAAATCACCACACAAAGTTTCAACTATAGTACATGCATTATTTTAAGCATATCTACTACATCTGTGATCTAAATTCTCAGGAGTGTAATTGGTAGAAATTCCTAATAGTCACCAACAGAGGTTAGTGCCATTTTATTTTAGAGTCAACAAGAAATCAGAGTTTGTCCATAGCCTTCCCTATGGGCTTTAGAATTTTGTAAGACTGATTGTATATAGTACATATGTATTTATCTCTATATTATATACATAGATAAATATTTATTTTAGTTTAAAACTAAACTGATTTATACTAGCAAACTGATAATTTGACAGACTGAATTTTTATAAAGAATTAAAGAGCTTTTTTCATATATTTAAGGGCAACATTTTTTTTTATTTTTTGTGAAACATCTGTCAGTATAATTTGCTGATTTTTTCTACTGAGTGGAACTTTTGCTTATTTTTTTAAGATATATGCTCAAATTGTTAGAGCAATTACTACCGTGATGTGTTTCAAACGTATTTTTCTAATTTTTTCTTGCCTTTAATTAAGCTCATGGCATTTCTTGGCACTTGTAGTAATTCCTTCCCCATCCACCATGATGTAGTCTACTTTTCTAAGCTTTTCTTTTCCTCTCTCTCTCTCTCTATTTATTTTTTTTTTTGTATTTTCTTTTGTTTTATAATGAATATATGTTTGGAAGTGGGACGTGGGTGTCATAATTCTAAACAATTTCTTTTTCTAGACAGAAACTATGTCCCATGAAGGGGCACCTGGGTGGCTTAGTGGGTTAAGCCTCTGCCTTTGGCTGGGATCAGGATCTCAGGGTCCTGAGATCCAGCCCTGCATTGGCCTCTCTGCTCAGCAGGGAGCCTGCTTCCCCCTCTCTCTCTGCCTGCCTCTCTGCCTACTTGTGATCTCTTTCTGTGTCAAATAAATAAATAAAATCTTAAACAACAACAACACCACCAACAACAAGAGCAACAACAATAAACTATGTCCCATGGAACAAATCTGGTTCACTATTTTTATAAATGCACTTTCATAGGAGCATAACCATACTTATCCATGCATTATTGTGTAACAATGGCAGAGCTGAGTCATTGCAGTAAAAACCTTATGGCTTGCAAATCCTAAAATATTTTCTATCTGGCCCTTTACAGAAAAATTTTGCCAGCTCCTTTTCTTTACATTTCTCTCAGGCATTATCTTTATATTTTACAAAACATGAAGTCTCAGATGAAGTGAGGCTAAGAAATATTTTCAAAAATTTGAAAAGTTTGAAGTTTTCAAAAGAAAAATTTTCAAATGGTCGATCTCAGATTTTACTCAGGTCTCTCTGACTCCAGAATTGAAGTTAAAACCACTGTGTATTATCCCCATTATCTAAAAATGCATTTGTACACTCAAAGTATAATTGCATTTCATTGAAACCCACTAAACTCAAATTTGGCCACACAAGACTCACAGACAATGAAGTCTTTGTGGAGGACATACTTAATTTTGTAAAATATACAAGCAATTTGAATGTTACAGATAGCTTCATGAGAGCAAAGAATTTCTGCATGCCCAAAGACACCTAAAAGCCCATATATATCATTCACAAAGAAATATTTTGATAACTACTATAATTAAAGCATGTCAAAAAAGCCCAAAGCCATATAAAGACTTGAAATAATAATCTGTGACATGACTATGTACATATCAAGAATATGACCTTGATAATGGGATGAAGAGTGAAAATAATTGAGTTTTTTAGACACAACACATAATGATAGGCAACAGAAAGCTGTTCGATAAATTCTTAGAAAACTTGTGGTTGACTTTCATTATTTTCTATAAAATGTACTTTGCAATTGAGAAACCTTTCTGACCTTCCTAGAAAAACACAATAGAACAGATCAACCAAACAACTACAAAAACTGTTATTTTCCCTTTCACTCTGATTTAGTGGTAGCCTCTAATTAACTGTGTGACAAATCAAAATGGGACTGAAAATTCTCAATCTGTTAAATATTTTTATCATCCATGAAACTAAGCCTGAGAATAAAACACCCATTATTCGGTGTTTCTGTTGAATATAGAGAGCAGATATTTTTCAATATACTGTTTGGCTATTCCTGTCAGCCTGACTGGCTTGTGTTTTCATCTTCCTTAATGTTTTCAAAACTTTCTCTTCAGTGAACTTAAGCTGAAAAATATTAATGCTCAGTGTATGACATTAAAATATAAGTATTCAAAACATTTATTGGTTTTGAATACTTATATTCAATTTGCCAGGTTCCAAATTGTTTATTTGGATATCATAGCAAAAAATAACAGTAAGATGGAAATTTAGATTGAAAATGTCTCTGCAATGCTATAGCCTTTGTACATTTGACAGTGTTGAAGATGATTATTCTTATTTTTTTTCCTTTCTGACCACTATATTAGTTATACTGATGGTAGAGAAATTATGAATCATAAAGCATTGAATAATCTTATAAATGTGCCATTCCGAGAGGATTTGGCATAACACTTATGTTAAAATAAATGAAAATTGAATGATGTATTGTTTATAACTCCTAAGTATTCTTCAAATATTTTAAGTAAAAAAAAAAATAATGAAGAACAAAAAACAAATTTAGTGATTGGGTATTTTAAAGGATATAGTAATACTCACAGATATTTTGCTTATTTTAATTTTGTCCTACATTTCTAGAAATGATACTAAATATTCAAATAATTTCCAAGATCAAAAACTATTCCCTTTAAAAAAATGTTTCTTTAAAGTCAATTGCATGTGGTTTTCATATGTATTTCTGTGTACATATGTGCATATGTGCATGCTTTGCTGTTTATCATGACTTGTGATTTTTTGTTGTTGTTGCTGTACATGATGTATCAAGTAATAAGAACTGATATAGATAGTCTTTTAATGTGAAGCTTTATGTTTGTTTGAGTAGGAGTTGACTAGTAAACTATGTTTACTGTTTGCTGGAATGTAGATGTCAGAAGTTTCAATTTTCTTCAATGTCCTTTCCTGTCTTCCTTTTGTCTTTGATTTTATTTAGGCACTCCTTCTTAAAGAGAGTAAGCCTTGAAACACTTTAAGCTGTGTGCCACTATTATTATACAGAAGCCCTGTTGAAGTAATGCTAAGATATTAAGGAAGGAGAAGTATTCAGTAAACTCATGATTAGGTTTCAGTCTTTCAGTGGATCTATGTCTCTGTCTTATAACTCTCACAAGTGCTTCTTAGCTTTTATCCCACTCCTTAGGTGAGAAAGGAAGACTAGAGTGGGTTGAAGTTGAGTAACTTCCCTTCCCCCAAGTTGGATAAGGCTTTAGTGAGGACTTTTCTCTTCCCGGGTAGGTCTTAGTTATGGAGGACACTGGGGTTTATTTCAAAATGGTTAACTTTCCCTGGGGACATACTGTGGAATGGTTATTTCTCCCCTTCCCTGGGCAAAACAAAAGAGGACTATTCCCTGCTCTTTATTGGGAGAATTTGGTAGAGTTCTTGGAGTAAAACTCCAAGTATAAGTCACCATCTTTGGCGGGGCAACCAGGAATTTTTCACTCTTAAGCTAGTCCACACTCAGGTTCCAGCGATTCATTAAGGTCTCTGCTCAGAGGCTCCAGTAACTTCTGCTTCAAGTAAGCTGATCTGTATTCTCTGAATTCACCTTTCTCTCTAGTTTTCAGGTGGCAAGTTTGCACTGTGACCTCAATTCTCTGATGGACCTAAGGGAAGTTATTGTATTTCAATTTGTTCAGTTTTCTTTTTCTTGTTGTGAGTAGAAATAATGACTTGCAAGTTCTTTACACATTTTGAGGAAAATTGGAATCCAACAGCAATGTTTTTAAGTAACATGCAAATTTAAAAGCGTACTGAAAAAAAAATCAGAGTAAAATACGTATTTCATTAAGATATGCCAAATGTGTTCTCTAGATTTAGTATGTTTTGACATTTATCTTATTATCCTGAAGGTACCTGTATCTAGAGTGTTCAGGGTTAAATTTAAGTGAATATTACAATAAACAACAACCACTGAAACATTCCATATGTACCATTTACTTACTCAGGACCGCTTTAAAGCAAGAGGCAGTTTCCAGATTGGTTCTAGAAATCTCTTCTGCCTTTGAATTCTTCAGTTTAATGGGTGACCTTAGGGTTATATATTGACTTACAGGGAAAAAAAAAAAAAGAAAAAAAAAAGAAAAGGAAGATACTGTTTTAGAAGAGAAGATATTGTAATTCATAGAGAAAACTCAAAGTGATTTCCAAAGCAGTTATAGTAAAAACCATTGTAAGAACCATCAAAAAATTAGTGATTTTAAAAATACATGATTAGAATAAATACTAATATTTATTCTGAATACTATAAATACTAATATTGCTGTGCTTAGGACCATTTTATTCAAAAGCATAGAAACATCTAGGTAGTTCCAGACAAAAATAAATGTCTTCATCAATACCGAAGTACAAATATTTAGTGGGACAGAAAAAAACATGACTATTACAATGTTGTTTACTGTACAAAATACAATCAGAACTCATAGGTACTGCTCCTTAAAATTCTAACTCATAAATTTGTCTTAAGAGTTCAGAATTAATGAAAACTTACAAGAGATTATTAGCAACTTTCATAAAAGACTTCCTATGAAAAAATTGAGTATTTCTTAGACCTACTAAGAGTAACTAGCCAGTAAATTATTTCAGCTAAATGATACCTTCCTTGGCTAAGTTGTGAGGCAAAGTTACATGTGTAAGATGCTAAAATATACCACTAGGGCTATGCTTATAAATAATCTTCTGTTTTGTTATAATTAACTTTTTATACTTAAATTATGATTTTTAACTTCAACATCTAATATCAAAAGATAAAAATTCTACTTTATTTCTCCTACGTATATCCTTCTTATAAAATTTGTATTTATTTGGCAACCTAATGTTTTCATGCATCCTTTAATAGCTAGAAGATTAAATTTTCTTGTAAGAGTAACAGATCTCAAGAAATGTTTATTTTCAAATAAACACATAAGAACCAATAGACTTATGAACAGTGTTTTATTTTTATTTATTCTTTTTGAGGAATTTATTTATTTATTTAGCAGAGAGAGAGAGAACAAGAGCACAAGCAGGAGGAGTGGAAGAGAGAGAAGCAAACTGATAGGGGCTTAATCCCAGGACGCTGGGATCATGACTTGAGCTGAAGGCAGAGGCATAATTGATAGAGCCACGGAGGTGCCGAAAGGTGTTTTAAAACCATTGTGATTTGCGTGTCTGGGTGGCTCCCTGGGTTAAGCCATTGCCTTCAGCTCAGGTCATGATCCCAGCATCCTGGGATCAAGTTCCACATCGGGCTTTCTGCTCAGCGGGGATCCTGCTTCCCTCTCTCTCTCTGCCTGCCTCTCTGCCTACTTGCAGTCTCTCTCTGTCAGATAAATAAATAAAATCTTAAAAAAAAAAAAAACAACACTGTGATTCTGTAACATTCCAATAAATGTTAAGATCTATCCTCAAAGGAAATTATTATGTTTTGAAAAAAGAGGTTTTGCTTTATATTATGGAACAAAAATATTAATTTGTACATAATTAAATCTTGATTATTATTTATATGCATCTTAAAAATTTATATTTCAAAAAAGTTCAAAAATAAAATAGTCTAGCTTCACTTAATTATTTATTTTTTTCCTTCTTTCTTTTTCTTTATTTTACCCATTATTCATAGAAATAGGATCAAGAAGAATATGTTCTATTTGGAGATTGTGAATACAATGCCTTATTCCAGATTTCCATTTTGAATTCTCTCTGGTATGCACTGATTTTAGGTGAAATGATATCCTCATTCTCTTGAACTTCCACCAAATAGAAAGTAAGAAAGCAGATGGAAACTTAGTAAAGGTGCATAAACAAAGACAAAAATCACAGATAAGTGAAATAGAGAAAAAAAAACAAAAACACAAACAAACCTCTGAAACTAAGAGTAGAGAAACAAGATCCTCAATGGTTTGTAATATATTTAATAGGATCTGGGTTTTTTACTTCAAATTGTAATATACGCTGCCATTTTAGCTTAATTTGAGGTAAAAGTGTTTAAGTTTTATTTGAATTCCGGTTAGTTAGCATGCAGAGCAATATTCGTTTCAGAGGTCCAATATAGCGTTTCTTCAGTTCCATACAACACCTGGTGCTCATCACAAGTGAACTCCTTGATTCCATCACCTATTTAATCCATCCCCCTACCTACTTTCCCTCTGGTAACCATCACTTTATTTTCTATAGTTAAGAGGCTGTTTCTTGGTTTTTCTCTTTTTCTCTCTCTCTTTCTCCCTTTAGCTCATTTGTTTAGTATCTTAAATGGAGCTAGAGTGTATTATACTAAGTGAAATAAGTCAGTGAAAGAAAGACAAGTACCATACAATTTCACTCAGATGTGAAATTTAAGAATTTAAGAAATTAAAACCGCATTGAGATACTACCTTACACCAGTTAGAATGGCCAAAATTAGCAAGACAGGAAACAATGTATGTTGGAGAGGATATGGAGAAAGGGAACCCTCTTACACTGTTGGTGGGAATGCAAGTTGGTGCAGCCACTTTGGAAAACAGTGTGGGGATTCCTCAAGAAATTAAAAATAGAGCTTCCCTATGACCCTGTAATTGCACTACTAGGTATTTACTCCAAAGATACAGATGTAGTGAAAAGAAGGGCCATCTGTACCCCAATGTTTATAGCAGCAATGGCTACGGTCGCCAAACTGTGGAAAGAACCAAGATGCCCTTCAACGGATGAATGGATAAGGAAGATGTGGTCCATATACACTATGGAGTATTATGCCTCCATCAGAAAGGATGAATACCCAACTTTTGTAGCAACATGGGTGGGACTGGAAGAGATTATGCTGAGTGAAATAAGTCAAGCAGAGAGAGTCAAGTATCATATGGTTTCACTTATTTGTGGAGCATAACAAATAGCATGGAGGACATGGGGACTTAGAGTGGAGAAGGAAGTTGAGGGAAATTGGAAGGGGAGGTGAACCATGAGAGACTATGGACTCTGAAAAACAATCTGAGGGTTTTGAAGGGACGGGGGTGTGGGAGGTTGGGGGAACCAGGTGGTGAGTATGAGAGAGGGCACAGATTGCATGGAGCACTGGGTGTGGTGCAAAAACAATGAATACTGTTATGCTGAAAAGAAATAAAAAAAAAAGAATTTAAGAAATGAACAGTTTTAACATGTATCTTTCATTTAGCCTTTTCACACTCCAGAACAAACAATTAAAAATTACTTAAATATTTCTATTAAATAAAAACCATAACAACACAGCTTTAGTAACTCGGGACCTCTTTAAATGTAAAAATATAGTAATATACTTTTATAGCCCCAAAATATAATCATGATACTGTTTTAATATAGGTTTTATTATTATTTAGGTATGATAAAGTCAACAGGTCAGGAGATGTGATTGTCTTTGAAAATGAAGTATATTATGTTCACAGATCCCAAGAGTAAGGGACCCTCCACAACTTAAGGTGTCACATGGGAAGCACCAAGTCGGTAGGAAGTCAGGGAGAGGGGAATAATTGTGATAAGAGCCTATATTTTGGTTTCCTTGGGAATAAATGAGTGAGACAGGGTAAGCCGGTTTAGTATTAGCTAGTGTGAATAATTTCAGTTGGCTCAGGAGTATAGGGACTGTCCTCTGACTGCTTGGGGGTTATTAGGGGTGGTAGATTGTACCCAGAGTGTGATAGCCTAGTAAAGGGGGTAGCTGGGCATGAGACTCTGGTTTGGTTTAGATTGCAAAGTGCTCTCATGGTTAGGTTGTTTATTATCTTTAGGAATTGGCTAATCCTGGGAGGGGTGGTCTCTCCAGTGTCAACAAGACCCCAGATGTCAAAGTCTCAATGCAGAAAATAAAGGACATGGCTAATACAAATACATTCTGTAATGCAGATACATTTTCTTTGCAAATGAAGTAATTTATGTTCTTGAAATAAAATATTACAATTTATGTTCTGCCTCATTTCAAGCAATCACTTGGGTTTAGTGAGTCCTCCCCACTGGATGATATGTTGATAACAAATGCAGCAACAAACATTTCCAAGTGTTTTCATTAAGTCAAATATCTTTGTAAGGTTAATGAATAGAGTGTAAATGTATGTTCTGCATGCAGTAAAAATCAATAAACAGTGCTACATTGTTGCCTTAAGCCACAATAAAATTCCAGGAGTCCATAGTTGAAAATAACACATCTTAGATGATATTGAAAATAATTTGACTCTAATAAAAAAACTAACAACAACAACAAAAACTTTGGATATGATTTGACTACAGAAAAAATATTATTCAGATAATAATGTCTAATTTCCAGAAAGCACAAGGGAATTCTCTATCTAGATCCTAACCCTTCACAGTAAAATCTGAAATTAAGAAAATTCTTAGTCTTTATTATTTTTTCTAAAATTCCAAAAGAAAGAAAATATAGATTACAGAATTCTATAAGTTATGCATGGTGTATATATTTTATCTCTGTGGGGTATCTCCTCAGTTGGGCACAATTTCACTGTTAACAGTTTATAAGCATCCTTGTATAAGCCTCTCTTTCAAAGCATTCTTCTCTCATTCTCCTCACATTCCCAGAGTAAACATTCTTTCTTGTTTTCCACTGTAAAAAATTATTTTTAATTTTATTATGATTTTTCTTTAATAGATAATGATCAACTACCTGAAATTAAAATTAATGGTGCCTTCTTAGTGTTTCCTATATTATAATGTGATATTTCAAAATAAAATTGAAAAATAACTATTGTAAAGTGTTCACACAAAGTATTGAGGCTTAAAAGAAAATATATATTATTTTTAATATTTTAACCATAATATTAAATAATTTTATTGAGTTTAACAAAATTATTTGGTCCTTGAAATTTGTCCAGTATTCATTTAGGGACCTGAAGATCCACAATACTATTTACTGATACATACATCTATGTGAGATCTTTTACACTTGATCTTAGCCAAAAGGCCGAGAAGTGATATGTGAGATCTTTTAATCAATTTTCTTTAAGTCAAGAAAATGGACTAGATATTCTTTGCCATTTCTTCCAAAGAAATAAAGATGGTTTAACAGTTAACAAATAATCTCATAACATTCGAGTACCTTGCAATTGTAAATCAATAAATACTAGTGGGCAAGCCTGGTTTTGTGAAGATTGCTGCTACAGAGTCAGAACTTAGCTATGGGACTGACTTTCTTTTGTCTTCTCTACTGTATAGAAATGTATGTACTTTAGGATGCTATATATTTTTCTTTTTTATGTTAGGTATTGAGTGTTCAGCATTATTAATCTCCTTAATTAAATTATAGTCAGATTTATAAATTCAGTACATTTTTTGTAAATGTTTTATTCACTCTGCTGTCATGCATCCACCTACATTGGTGTTTTGTAAACATATTTTGCAACAGAGGGCATGCCACTTCTGTGTCTCCTTATGATTAAGTAACAATCATATAGTTTTTAAATGAATACATGCTGAGTAATTAGTTGATAATTTTTTGTATGTAAAGGGTTGTATAATCAATATCACTGTTTCTTGTTATTACCATGTTTGCTTTTAAATATTTTTTCTTTAATGGGAAAATATTTAAAATTTAATCCAAAGATCAAAAATTATCTTTAGGATTTATAAATATAACAGGAAATTGGCATACAGCAAATAACAAAATAATGTTTAATACTAGCTTGATATATAGTTTTCTATTTGTGATTTTTAAAGCCAAAGAGAAAAGTTTTACAAATACTTTGATTTAGAGAAATATTTGGATGAAATGGATCAAACTTCTTTACACTCTCCTATAACATTTACAATTTATAAAATCTTTGCTTGAAACTTGTTTAATAGGAGAAAGAGAGGTTTTCCTGTGTTTAGACAAATCTAGGATCAATGGTCACCTCAAACATTTACTTGTGTAAGTTCAGTTATTTATTTAAATTCTTTTAACTCTGTTTTCTTCCCCAATGAAATTGGCTCATGAAAATAATAAACATACCTCTCAGGGTTATTTAAAACATGTATGAGATAATATTGCAGGAAAGATACAAACTTTTAAGTAAAGACTAACCACCTGACACTCAATAAATTATACCTTATGTGTGTGTGTGTGTGTGTTTATGGGTGTGTGTCATAATGGTGTGTCATCATCTTCAGACCTCTGAAAAGAGTTATATTATGTACCTTGGATATTATTTCCTGGCTCTTCCAGGGATTCATGCCTTGGTTTTGTTTTGTTTTGTTTTGTTTGTTTGTTTGTTTTAGATTTTATTTATTTATTTGAGAGGGAGAAGGGAGAAGTTGCAGGGTGAGGCACAAATGGAGAGGCTAGAAGCAGACTACCGCTGAGCAGGGGGCCCCACGTGGGACTCAGTTCTAGGATCCTGAAATCATAACTTGAACTGAAGGCAGAAGCCCAACCGACTGAGCCATGCAGGTACCCCTACCTTGTCATCTTTCAGTAATCTTTGTCTCTATCACTTTATTTTCATTTAATTTCTTCATAGGACTTTTTATAGATATTAATGTGTATTTTACTTGTTAGCATTCCATTAAACTGCTCACCTTCCATTAAAGATTTTCTTTGTTTTGTTCATTCAATAAACATTTTTTGAGGAAGTAGAGAAAGAAGAAATGGTTTTATTGTCATTTTAAAATGAAACATGGGAATCTTACAGATTTTCCAAATGTTCCGGTCCATGCTCAACAGGTGAAAGCTAACATCCTGAAATTATTTTTGCTCTATGATATTAATTTTATTTTGAAGCATGTGTCTCATGATGCATTTCTTCTTAAACCTCTTTTAAAGTGATGCATCAGGTACTTTTTAGATTATTGTTAGTGGAAGGATCAGTTTAACCTTAGGCCATTAAGGCTGGTGACAGTATAGAGACAGTCAGAACTTGTCTCTTTGGATACACTGTATTCTGTTTGATAACTGAATTTTAGTAGAGATTTAGTACAATCTTTCATTATCAAGAATGAATGAGTCCCCAAGGGGCAGAGAAACCTTTAGTTCTAATTTGTAGCCAGAGGAGAAACTTATTTATATAGTCAGATATTTAAGACCTTTGACTTTCCCCCCGCCCCAAGCAATTGGAATAAAAGGAATCACATATTACTTTCTGTGGAATTCAGTCATTTGAGTTCAGATGGAATTCTGTTGTCTACTTCATACATTTTAGGTCTCATCTTGGAAACTATAGGTAGTATAGGGGAACTCCAACTAAGGTACATGTTTCTATATTTATTTATATTTTCTTATGTAAAATACTCTCCTGAGATGTTATACAACACTGACATTAAAGATCAGGATGGGAAAGAAAAAACAGTCAACATAAATGACAAAATAAATAGAACAACAACAACAAAACCCCTCACACATGGCCTTACACTTCACTATATTCTATCTTTGGTGTGACACACAAATTTCTAATGCAATCAGGCAATCATGTACATTATAATTCCTAAAGCATGCTACAGAATCATATTCTCTGACACTCTTTCATTTTTGTCTTTTTAAATAATTGTCACAATTAGCAAATTCTCTTCAAACAAATATAACACTTGCTATAAGTGTTGGAATGTATATAGTGACAGAAAGGAAGGAAGCTGCATTTAGCATCTTTAAATAAAGAGTTCACAAATCACCTAAACTTACAATCCTTGTCTTAGTTTTATATACTCAATTTATCGAAACACTGAACCTTAACTTTTCCCTGCGCTATTTTTTTGTCATTCAATTTGAGCCTTGAATTCCACTCCCAAATGTCTTTCTTTGTAAAACTAGTAAACAAACACTCCCAAATAACTTCTGCTCACCAGGCTGATGTGTGAAGTTTTGTATTTTACCCCTCAGTCTCTGCAATTTCTAGATATGTCACAGCATTTTATATAATATCTAATAGGTAGATGTAATGGTAGACGTGATATAATATAAAGAAAACTAAACCAGCTCTTCTCAAATATTATGCTATACATTTATATTTATCACCTGAGAAACATATTTAAAGACAGATTTTGATTCTGGATGTCTAAGATCCTACAGATTCTGCATTTCCAATAAGGTCCCAGATAATGCTGATTGATGTTATTGGTCCAAGGAATATACTTTGACAAGGTTGTAAAATTTTCTTGATTCAATTTTCTGGACTGTATTGTGGAAGTCCCTTAAATTTTTGAAAATTACTTTATTTGACTCTAAATTGGATACAACAAACCAAACTATTTTTATAAAGTTCTGAGTATCAAAAAATATTATTCCCATATATATTATATAAACTGAGAGAAAAGGGTAGTTTTTTGCTTGGTTGTTTTTTTTTTGTTTGTTTGTTTTTTCCTAACCCTAACCTACTTAATACTTATACCTGGTTGCTTTATACCCACAAATAACTGAGTATCTATTTTTGGATTTTGGTCAGACTAATTGGTTTATGAGTAAGCAATGTGACTTCTGAGTCTTATTATGTCATACTGATATGGATATTCTAGTATCAGTAAAAAGTGTTATCAGACAGAATTATTGAACCATGATATTTTGTTTATCACTGTGTGTACGCCTCATAGAACAATTTTGTTCTCAATACATTTACTGAATAAAATGAGTAACAGCTAAAAAATGAGTAGCAGTTATGAATCCACTCATTTATTCACTTAGCAAATATTTGTAGGCCATAAACTATGTAGAGATAAGAAATATAAAAACAGTTATTTCTTTGGAAAAATGTCTGTTCATGTCTTCTACCCATTTCTTAACTGGATTATTTGTTTTATGGGAGTTAAGTTTGATAAGTTCTTTATAGATTTTTAGATACTAACCTTTTATCAGTTATGTCATTTGCAAATATCTTATCCCATTCCATAGGTTGCCTTTTAATTTTGATTTTTTTCCTTTGCTGTGTACCAGATTTTCATCATTTTTTAAAGAACTGCATTTATTCATTTGTTTATTTATTTATTTAAGAGAGAAAGAGTGAGCAAGAGAGCACAAATGGCGGGGGAGAGGAGCAGAGGGAGAGGGTGAAGTAGACTCCCCGCTCAGCAGGGAGGCTGAGAAGATCCTGGGCTGAGTCCCAGGATCATGGGATCATGACCTGAGCCAAAGGCAGATGCTTAACCTACTGAGTCACCTAGATGCCTCCAGAAGATTTTTATCTTTATGCTATAGTTCATTTTTACATTTTCACATTTGTTTCCCTTATATCTGGAGATGTGCCTAATAAGAAGTTGCTATGGCCAATGTCATAGACGTTGCTGCTTGTGCTCTTCTCTAGGATTTTGATGGTTTCCTGTTTCATGTTCAGGTCTTTCATCCATTTTGGATTTATTTTTGTGGCTGGTGTAAGTAAATGATCCAGTTTCATTCTTTTCCATTTTGTTGTCCAGGTTTCCCAACACCATATGTTGAAGAGACTGTCTTTTTTTCCACTGGATATTCTTTTCTGCTTTGTCAAAGATTAATTTATTTTTTTTTTTAAAGATTTTATTTATTTATTTGACAGAGAGAGAGATCACAGGTAGGCAGAGAGGCAGGCAGAGAGAGAGGAGGAAGCAGGCTCCCCACCAAGGAGAGAGCCTGATGCGGGGCTTGATCCCAGGACCCGGGGATCATGATCTGAGCCGAAGGCAGAGGCTTTAACCCTCTGAGCCACCCAGGCGCCCCTCAAAGATTAATTTACATTAATTGATACAGATGTGGGTCCATTTTCTGGGTTTTCTATTCTGTCCCATTGATCCATGTGGTGTCTCTGTGTGTGTGTGTGTGTGTGTGTGTATGTGTGCGTGCGCGCCTGTACCATATTGTCTTGCTGGCTACAGCTTTGTACCATATGATTCACACATATTTGGAATTTCAGAAACAAAATAGATGAACATAGGGGAAAGGGAAAAAAAGTGAAGGAGGCAAACCATAAGAGACTCAACTATAGAGAACAAACTGAGGGCTGATGGAGGGGAAGGTAGTGGAGGAATGAATGAAATGGGTAATAGGTATTTAGAAGGACAGTTGTGGTGAGCACTATATGTAAGTGATGAATTACTAAATTCTACTCCCGAAACCAAGATTACACCATATGTTAACTAACTAGAATTTAAACAAAAACTTGAAACAAATAAAATTAAATTAAGAAAAAACAAACAATTACTATTCTTTAGTTCTCCTAATGGAACCAAGAGTCATTCATAGATTAATTACAATGCAATGTGAAAAGACAAATATATATTTATACATATGGGGAAGACTGGCTTTCTCTTGTTATTAGATTGCTCAATAAGTCAAGACAGACAACAAATTTCCATGTGAAACTACATCACCAAATTTCCTCAAAGTTGTATTAGATATTCACTTATGAAATGGATAAACCCAACACCCTTCAACTTTCCTTCCAACCTACAGTTTCATGAATTTTTAATTTTTTTTGTCAAGATGTATAAGAAACTACCAATAACAATTCATGATATATGAAACCTTTGAATGGACCTAAGAATTTAATTAATGGAAAAAAGAAAAATTAGTCATGATGGAGATATAACATAAAAGGTTAAGAAACAAGATTAGACAGTAATTTTGGAAAACAAATGAACACTAGAATGGAGGTTAAGACATTGTCCAAATAGACCCATTGATATCGCATGTAGGTAAAACTGCCTTAAAATAAAATAAGTACACATATAATTGTAACAAATTCAACCACTATAAAGTCATCTGATTCATTGGCTTGATTCCAAGGGCTTCATAGAACAGAATGGCATTAAATTCTATGTCTTTCAGGGAAGAGTGTAAATACTAACAGACAGTGATTTTAACAGACAGTGAAG
Organism: Mustela erminea; assembly: GCF_009829155.1. Taxonomy (NCBI): domain Eukaryota; kingdom Metazoa; phylum Chordata; class Mammalia; order Carnivora; family Mustelidae; genus Mustela; species Mustela erminea. Next base: position 124,186,835 of record NC_045615.1, on the reverse strand, counting down.
ATCACAGTGGTGTTTTCTCTCAGCTCATCCAAGGGATTATAAAGAAGTCACGAACGGTTCTTTTATATTACCTATTGAAAACATTTGCTGAAAAAGGCTAGTTGCTCTGTTTCTTGCTTTCTTTTTAACTCAGTGGTTTAGTCAGATGATATCATTATTTGTTTTTTATGCTACTGCATTTGAAATGAAACATATCTCCTTGGTACTTGAACTCCTTTATAAGAAGTCAAATGCCTTTGTCTAGTTGCCATTCCTCCTTTGAATGTGTGTAATTGAGTTCCCAAAGATAGACTTAAAATATGAAAGAATATACCTAATTTCTGTGTAAATTGAATCTTTTGTTTCCTTTTACCTGCCACTATGTTCTTTTATCTAGGAAAACAACGGACTAAGTTTTTCTTTCCCCTAAGTTAACATTGAAGATATATTTTCACATTTAAGTTCTGCAACTTCTTCTTAAAGAGATAATTTTAATGTTTTAGATCAAAGCATTATAAAAGGGTATGTGACTGATAAACATAATTTTTTCTCAAGGGAATTAGCTTTTATAGTTGACCTAGCAACAAGACACCAAATTAATTGTTTTTCATAAGGACTGTTAATCATAATGGTGACAATTCCACACAATGAACCCACTGGTAATTGAATATTGCAGCTTGCTTTAAGTATAATTTAAATCACCCAGCATGTTTCAGTGGGGCAGACGGAAGAGGTTCTAAGTGGTTGGAGATGATCCATAAGCTAATTGCTAAGCAGTGGTGGCATTTTCATTTATTATAGACCTCTCAACCATTAATTGTGTATGGTGATACAGTTCACTGGAGTTTCTCATTGAACAAGTTGCAAAGGTTAACTGGAGCCAAGTCGAAAATAAGTCAAAAATAAGGAAGAAGCATGGGTCCTATCTATTACCATACTTACAAACAGTTATAATTTTTAAAACTACAGATGCCAAACAACATTTTTCTGCTAAAAGTAAAATCTTTATTTACAGTTCGTGATGGGATACAATGTACCCAAATCCCTTGAGATTAAAATTTATATTGTCAGTTGCTATTTTTTTTAAAGATTTCATTTATTTATTTAACAGAGAGAGAGAGAGATCACAAGTAGGCAGAGAGTGGGGGGGAAGCAGGCTCCCTGCTGGGGGAGCCCAATGTAGGGCTTGATCCTAGGACCCTGAGATCATGACCTGAGCTGAAGGCAGAGGCTTAACCCACTGAGCTACCCAGGTGCCCCTGTCAGTTGTTATTTTTATGTATATTTTTATTTGAGAGAGTTTGAGACACTCTAACAAAATTAACTCTTTAAGTGAAAATATATAATTTTATACTCAGGCATTTCAGTACCAAATACATTAAAGAAATAATCATCAGTTTAGGAGGAACTGCATACCATTCTTAAGTATTTTGATATTTTTTCTTGTTATTTTGGTTGTCTTAGGAACATAATACATCTCCTTTGCTTCAAAGCTTTTACATGATTTCTTCCATTGTGATTGATTAGATTGACTTGAAAAGAAAAATATCACCACTGTTTCTTAAGATCTCAGATATGTAAATCATTAGGAGCTCCCTAGTTGTAAGAAGGTAACACTTTAGATGAACTGCACTTAATTACAATATTATTTGTGGAAAAATCTGTCATGATTATTTCTTATTGAAAAGAATACACAAATAGATACATTCCACAGACAGACTTAAAGAAGAACTTCAAATTATTGCTATTTTTCAAATCTTTTTATTTGTTTGATTTTGCCCGTTTCCTATATCTCTGACTAAGAGAGAGTGCTATGCTAAGATTTGCAGTTACATCATGAAATTTGCTTCTCCCTATGATTGTTCAATTGTTGCTTGATATATTTAGAAGACATCTTGTTTAGTACATTTATTTTCATGGTGATTATACCTTCTTAACTTATTTTTCCTATAGATGGTAAACAGAGTCCCTCTTTGACCATTTTGAGGGATTATTTTAGAGTATAGAATATTTTTTGTTAAAATTTCACCACAGCATTTTTTTGCCATAATATTTACATGATACATTTTCCATCATTTATAAGTCTTTTGCTTTTAAATTAGTCTCTTATGGAAATCCCATTATTGGATATTGTTTGACACATCCCAAGCTTTGAGTCTCTCCTCTTCTAACAAGGAGTTTAAAACAGTTACATTTATTATGTTGAATACTTTGGTCAGAGATTTTATCTATCTGAAGTTATGTTTTCTATCACTATTATTTTTAAAAGTATTGCTGTAATTTATTTTTGTGTCTTTCTTAGTTTTTTATTTGCTTGTTTTATATCAATATATTTAAATTTTATTCTTGAGATGTTAACATTATATATTTATTTTTATATACATATGGATTTTTAATTTACTTCCTAATTTTTAAATAAGAATGAAAGTTAATTTGTAAGTATCCTATATTAATTGCCATTTGCTCCACAAGCATATTATGTAATCACATTCTTACCTACCTATACTGACTCTAACCTTGTTATGAACCAAATGTTTTTGACCACCCAAAAGTCATATTTTGAATCCCTCACCCCAGTGATGGTAACCACTCAGAGGTGGTTTTCTTGGGAGGGTTAAGATGAGGTTATGAGAGTAGAAACCTCATGATGGGATTAGTGTCCTTCTAAGAAGAGGGAGAGAGCAGAGTTCCTGCTCTTTCTATCATAAGAGGATACAGCAACAAAGTGCTTGTCTGCACTTCAGGAAGAGGGTTCTCATCAGACACTAACTCTGCCAGCACCTAAGTCTTGGACTTCCCAGTGTCTAACTGTGAGCAATGACTTGTACTTAAGCCACCAAGACTATGGTATTTTGTTACTGAAGCCCAAATTGGCTAACACAAACCCTAAATTCATTGTGTTATCACATAAAATCTGTCTTCAGTATTTTTATATTTATTATGATAGTGAATTTTATGTGTCAAGTCGACTGGATCATGGGAGACCCAGAATTCTGTTTAAATTTATTTGTCAATGTGTCTGTGAATGAGGGTATTTCCAGAAAAGAATTAACATTGAAATTGTATACTTCAATGTACATGGCCATCATCCAATCCACTGAGGGCCTGATAGAACAAAAAGGGACAATTCACTTGCTCTGTCTGGTCACTTAAGCTGAACTTCAGTTTTCATAATCATGTGAGCCAATACCTTTACGTAATATATTTATCTACTTTCTATATATATATGTATCTTATTTAATAAGATATTATTAAATATCATATTATATATGATATATGTCTTATTTAATATGTTATTTAATTTAATATGACATATCTATCTATCTACCTATATATCTTCTATTGGTTCTGTTTCTCTGAAGAACACTAATACACCTATATTACTTTTTTGTGACTGCTTATTCATATATTTATATATCTTATTCATGTAATTACAAACTTGATTAGCTACTTAATCTCTCTCACTACCTTTATTTGATAATGTCCTTATGCACTTTTACCCCTTCTATTAAGATATTTTCTTGAAGTGAGTTGGGAGAAATTGAAGTATATTTTCAAAAAGTTTCTTGGTTTGGTTAAATTTCTAGACGCTCAATACTCACTATATTCATCTTCTCCTCATATTTAAATTCTAATTTTACTAGATATAAAACTCTAGGCTGAAGTTATTTTCTTTTGATATTTTGGAAGTATTACTCCATTATTCCTGTATATTCAGTGTTTTTGCTGAGAAGTGTCATATAATTCTTATGATTTGTAATTTTTACTCCTTGCCTTTGATGTATTTTTTTATATTTTCTAATTTGTGTTCTATTATTTTTAGCCATGAATTTTTTTCTTTTCTATACTCATTGTCATATCCTCAACCTTTTCAATATGAAGACTTATACCTTTCTCCTTTTCTGGCAAAAGCATGTCATGATTTTTTCAAATACATGTGCCTGAACATATAATTTATTTTTCTTTTATTCTGAACTCATTTTACATGTAAATGAATACATCTGTTTCTATTCTCCATGTCACCTTATTTACATTAACATCTCTTTGTGGACTCTTGGTGCTTTCTGATCAAAATCCTAGGCTTATATTCTAATGCACTGGTTTATTTTTTCACCCTATATTCATTTTGGCCTTGAATCCACTCATTTAGTTTATTTTGTAAATATTATACCTTTATGTAAGTTGTTTTTACCTGTGGCTCTCAAAATTGTAGTTAACTGAACTTATCCATTAATATCCACCTCATTTCAATGAAACCTTGTGCATTGGATGGCCATGGAAGAGAATCAGAACTGTATATTACAACATTATAAAAAGTGGTTGAATATGATAATTAAGAGAGTGAAGTCTTAGATTTAGACTTAGGATCAGATTGCAACTACATTACTTGCTCTGTGAACTTGGGAAATTTTCTTGACTTCATACCTCATTTTCCTTACCTGTAAAGTGAGACTGTTAATAGTGCTCAACTTATTAGGTTGTGGTAAATAAAGGAGTTAATATAATATAACATGTACAATAGTACCTGCCCCAAAATTCATGTCTGAAAGGTGTTAGCTATACATATTAATATTAGGTCAAATCTAGACGTTATTCTTTGAAAATTTAGAAACAATTCCTTAACAGTATTTGCTTTTCTCTGGAACACAAAGTTATTAAGCCAATCTAAGTAAAAACATAATTTGTCAACTTTATCAGAAGCAAGTATAAAAATCAATTTGGACCCTAAAATTAATTATGGTGATCTGTTAACAGGCACTCTTTGCTGCATTAATAAGTATGAGGAAAAAAAAAATCCTGAATTTGTCAGTGTTTTCTGTAAAAAGTCCCACACTCCTAAGATTCTTCACAAACCACAAGAACTCTCTTTGTAACCATTTTTCTAGTTCATTGCTTTTATCCAAAAGGATAATAAAACTTCTCTTATCTCTAGAAGAGGGACCATGGCTACATCTCAGAGGAGGTACCTAGGTTAAACTTCCGAAGTGCCAGGGAGAGAGGAGTTGCTGTCCTTCTGGGTATGTGTGTTTCAAGGAGCAATAAAGCCAGGTAAGTTAGAGACCTCACTAGGTGATGAAAGCAGAGTAACTAGAGATTTTTTTTTTTTAAAGATTTTATTTATTTATCAGAGGGGGGGGGGAGAGAGCGAGCACAGGCAGACAGAATGGCAGGCAGAGGCAGAGGGAGAAGCAGGCTCCCTGCCGAGCAAGGAGCCCGATGTGGGACTCGATCCCAGCATGCTGGGATCATGACCTGAGCCAAAGGCAGCTGCTTAACCAACTGAGCCACCCAGGCGTCCCGAGGAGCTAGAGATTATGTGGCTTCTGGTGAGTTTATTTTTTACCAAAGAGTTGGAGTAAGGAGTAGCTTCTCAGGAAGGGGGAGGGACTTTTCTTTATAAAAGAAATAAAATAATTTTACTCATTCCTCAGCTATATGTTATCCAGTGATTTGTGCAGGATGACTGATCTTGTTCTCATTTAGTGCTTTAAGAGTAAGGACTGGGGGACCTGGATGGTTCAATGGGTTAAAGCCTCTGCCTTCAGCTCAGGTCATGATCCCAGGATCCTGGGGTCAAGCCCTGCATTGGGCTCTCTGCTCAGCCGAGAGCCTGCTTTCTCCTCTCTTTCTCTCTCTCTCTGCCTGCCTCTCTGCCTGCTTGTGATCTCTGTCTGTCAAATAAATAAATAAAATCTTTAAAAAAATGTTAAAAAGAAAAAAGAGTAAGGACAAATGCTAAAAAGTCAGAATGGGGAAATGCTTAATATTTATTGTGATGGTTTTATTAAGAACGACAACATACTTCTGATACAGAGCACCTCATACACTTTCAAGATAAAATTGATAAACAAATATTAAAAACTTCCAAATGACATTCTGTACGTGAAGTTCATGCAATTGATTTTTACTTCCGTAAAAGTCAAAATGCTATAGTTATGCCCAAGTAAGAGATGAGCTCAAAATCTCAGTGCCGTACATCATACATGCTTATTTTTCTTTCACATAAAGTCTGATGCTGTTCCAAAAGTTCTTGAAAGAGAAAGTCCTTCATGCAGAGACAAAACGATGTCGTTGACAGAGATTCCGCCTTCCTGCAGCTGTACTGTCTGGAACACTTTACTCCGCATGTTGATGAGGGAGGATAAGAGACCGTTGGAGGGTTGTTTGCTTGCAATTCTACTCTTTGTCCAAGTTACCTGTTACTAATGCTTGTTCATAGCCCAGCAGTGAAAATCAGTCACATGATCCTACTTCCCCCACTGAAAGTAGGCTGAGGAGTGAAAATTTCCGGGATATTCATTTCTTCCCCCCAAATAACCACACTATACAAAATCATGAGAAAAAAAAGAAGAAGAAGAAATCACAGACCTTATATAAAGAAATGGGGTTAGGGGAATGGCATTCAAAAACCTTATCAGTGACACCTAATTAGAAAAATAATATAGGAACTGAATAAAAATAGTAGTAATGCAAGAAATGCAAGTAGTAATATAAGAAACAGTGGCATTCTACCTTTGAACCAGAGCTAAGGTGGACTGGAGGAAGTTAGGGTCAGAAGGATCACAGCTTGAGCATTATTACAGAGCAGTGGAAAGAGTGTTGTGGAAATGGCCTGGAAAGTTCTAACACACACAGCGAGCAGAGGTAGTTGGCAAGGATGTTGGAAGGTGTGTGCAGTTTGTACAATCCCTGTATGGCTCACTGCACCTAGGTACCGTTTTCACCTAGTGTTTTCATGATTTTCATGATGAGTTGGCACACAAGCAAATACAAAATTCTCTTTTTGTTCAAACAGTTGCCTATCAATCAGGTTGGAAACATTTGCATTTTCAAAACAAACTTTTAGCACAACCAATTATACCTGGAAAGAGAACTGGCCATGATTACTACCACTAAAACAACACCATTGCATATTGGGTGATTTAAGTTGTCTCAAAATATGTATATGTTTTTGTTCATATTCTATCAAATTATCACACAATAGATCATCATCCCAATTAGTAAAGATCAAATAGCAAAACATTAATTAAAGCCCTAGTTGTATGTCCATGATACCAGTCTTTCATTTATTTGAACCATAGTTGTCTCTCCTCTTGACTAATATAGCAGTTAGCAAATTTAATAAGACTATTATAATTTCCTAGTTTTAAATCACTATGAAGATTCTTTAATATTTCCAAATACTGATGATTATAATCACAAGAAAAGAACTCACTTGAGGTTAGATAATAATTTATCCTCCTTCATAATAAGACCATTGACACACACACACACACACACACACACACACACACATCCTCTAATACATAAATTCAACTTCTTCCCTTTGACTATAAAAATATTTTGGCCTTTAAAATGCACTTGGCATTTTTATTGACTTACGTTTTGGCCTCTCAAGTATTAAACATGTAATTTATATCTCAGGGCATATCTCTTTTGTTTTGTTCTGTGTGTGTGTGTGTGTGTGTGTGTGTGTGTGTGTTTGTGTGTGTGCATAGCTTTGTGAGGTTAAACCACTGTGTAACCAAAGGGATTGTGCTCCAGGGATAGTTGGTAAAAAAAGAATAATAATAATAATCAACTGATTAAAGCTGCTAGAATTAATTACTTCCCTAATATCATCCCTCATCAACAAGGCTCTCATCCTGAAATAACTCTGCAAATCTTCTCATCTGACCGAATTTAACTTCCCTGGACAATAGTGAATCTTTCATTTGTCCATTGCACTTCATGATTTTTCATCAGCAAAAATCCTTATTTACATTGTACCTTCACCATCTTATAAACAAAATTTTACTGTGCCCTGACACTTTGCTTTCCTTTTACCCTCAGTTGTGACTGTTTTTCCTCTCAAACATATCACTACTTAGGAGTGGAATAAACCTCTTCCTCACCGTTTTTGTCACTCCTGAACAACCCTCTCTAGTGTATAAAACTCAAAGCTCCTTTGAAAATCAGGGTTATCTGCAATCTCCAATCTATTCTTCTTCGTAACTTGAAGATTTTGCCCCACCTTGTATCATTACCACTATTTCTCCTGTCATAATTCATATTATTTCAATATTCCTGGAGAGAAGCTTTCAATATCTTCACTTCCAATGATCTCCTTGAACCCCTTCTCATTATAATCACTGCTTGACCACAACTGCATTTCTATCTCATTGCCTCTGGTCTCTGACTCAAACTTTTTTTTTTTTCCTTTCTTTTAATCACAATGGTACTACCAAACTGTCACCTCTACAATGATTTTATTGTTACAGATTCTATTCTTACATTATTTCCTTGAATACCATGATCACTTTTATAATCACTCCCTTACTTATTCCTTCAATTCTTTTGCCTCCATCACTAGAAAATTCCAAGCAAAACTCTAATATGATCATATCCAACTCTCCTCCTATTCTACCCAGGCCAAAATATTATAATCAAACTGCTTCTTTAACTTTAAAACCATGAAACAGTTTTAAGAACTAATATTAAATGGTGTTAAAATAGTTTCACTTTAAAACTGTAAATCTCAAGGAAGACTTTTGTTCTGCTCAGCAGTTTTCATATCTCTAGTAATTTTTATTTTCCTAATGACTTAAATTAGTATATTACCCCTCTTATTCTCCTCCTCAACCCTTCAACTCCACCCTAGCAGAGATAAGCTACTTACCTGCTCATAAAAGCCATTTCCCATAGGTCTAGGTTGTAGACCTAAACTACATTGCTAAGCCTTGTCACGGTCTAGTGGAGACATTCCGAATGACCCATTCTTGACAATGAAACGTGATTAGGATTATGAATCCCTTGAGGATTATGGCAGTTAAGAATTTAAATTCCTTCTCTACATTCTGTCTGTGAACTTTACCCACAATCTAGATGAAGCCTTATGTTGAAATCTATGTGGCTAAATATTGGATAGCTAGATCCAAGAGCCATTTGGAAGATATCCACCCAGCAGATTAGTTTAAACAAGACTATCCAGACAACTGGTAAAACCAAAACATCAAAACAAAACAAAAACAAAAACAAAAACAAAAAAACCTTTGCCTATATTTAAGTCTCTGAGACTAGAGAGTGATCATTAAAATTGTTTGCATTAAATATCTTTATTTTCACAACCCCCTTCCTAGTACTCTCAGTTGATAATGTTACTTTTTTAAAAATTTGCTATGAAAAAATAAAAGTAACAGAAGAAAAGAATAGAATTTCTATGTTTACATCACCAAAATTATTATTTACTGACATTTTTGGGTATGTACCCTTCAACTCAACCTTCTCTTCTTTAAAAAATCATCAAATATTCTACTTTGTATAAATAAGATCAAATATCACATTACCTACTAGAGGACCTCTTTTTTTATTTGTTTGTTTGTTTATTTTTTGTTTTTTGTTTGTTTTTTTGGGGGGACCTCTTTCAATTAACAATCCTTTCCTGAATCATCAATGTTTCTCTGTAATGTTAACACCAGCACTCGTGAGATAGTCCTTTTCTGTCTCTTTGGAAAATTTTCATTTTTCCAGTTTCTAAATGAAGGATGCTTGCAGTAGTTGTAATCAGTGTTTTGTTTTGTTTTGTTTTTCTCCTCCGCCTCCTTCTTCTTCTTCTTTTTTTCTTTTAAACTGGGTTTTTATTTAAATTCTATTTAGTTAACATATAGTGTAACAATGGTATTAGGAATTTAATTTAGTGTTTCATCACTCATATATAGCATCCATTGCTCATCACAGAAGGTGCCCTTCTTAATACATATCACCTGGTGTTTAGTATTTCAATATCTTCTTTTCTATCTGTACTCTCTTCCTTCATCATGTCCTCCAAAATTCCAATGTCATATATCTAGCTACAGGTATTCAACACAAAGATGATAGTGGAGAAAACTAGCAACATTTGAACAGTCTGCAGTTTTTAAATAGTATTATAGTGATCTTAATTCTAATCTTCAATAATTGTACTGTGGCTAATCATAGCATTATCAGTGGAGAAAACGGGGAAAAATATAAAGGAAGTTTTTTGTTTTGTTTTACTATTTTGCAACTTTTCTATGTCTAATATTAGTTTAAATAATAGTTAAAATTTAAAAGTAAAACAATAAAAATTAAAGAGATAAGGAACTGCTTCACGAAAGTGATGACCTTAGCAATGACCTAGAAAAACTGGAGGAACTGCTGTGGGAAATATGGGAAGGCCATATCAACTCTATGAAATGCTATGCAAAGGCACATGTACACAAAAAGACAAAACTGACTATGCTTGAGGGAGAGCAATTATTATTTTTTTTTTTGGTAGAGCTCTGAGTACACACAGGGGGCATGTTTGTGGTGAAACTGATGTGTTAGGTTGAGCTTGTAATGAATTGAAATGAAGAAGAGCAAAAGCCTTGCTTCTCAGAATAATCTAAACTAGAGAAGACTGAGAATAAGAACTATCCATCATTTTTGCCCTAAGCAAGCTTTCCCTGGGTATGAGATGAACTTGATGGCTTTAATAAGTCTTCCATGTTTTCAATTTCTGTGACTCTAAGAACTTGCCTAGTGCTGTGTTTACTATAAATGCTCATGATATAAACAAAATTAATCTCTGTCACTATCGTTTTTGATTTTTACATTCAGTTGTAGTATATACTTTATCACAAAGAAGGAATCTTGCCAGTTATTATGTGCTTCTAACTTTTAATTGCCAGATGTGTATGTGTGTGTATGTTTTCCATCCTATGATGCCTTGACCTTTAGTTAACCTTTCATCATTGTTTTGGGTATAATATAAACACTGAATAACAATGGCACTTCAGTTATGAATTCTTGACAATAGCACTAATTTCGTCTCTGAAATAATACATAGAAAATACTTAGGTAAAAGAGTGGGAGTACATCAGAGAAAGTCATAATGTTCAAATCCCAGAAAGCATCTTTTGCTGAATAACTTTCCCTCTAAGTGAATGTCAGAAATTGTTCTGACATTATTAGAGGGACAATAAATCCCTGAGCCAGTCAGCTTCATAGAAGTCAAAGGCTTCTAAGAAAATATTACTGGTGATGTACATTTTTCTATGAATTATACAAGCTCCTGATGCATTCAGATAACCTGATTTTTAAAATATCGAAGACACAAAATTTCCACTTTGTATGTAAATAAAATTTATCACACATTTTTGGATACACATATAGAGTTAGAATCTATCTCAAACATCAAATTAATAGATCAAATATTGCAATTTCAAATAAATATATTAATTTTTTAAAATAAAATATTTATATATTTAATATTTAAAATAAAATATTTTGGGGGGGTGCCTGGGTGGCTCAGTGGGTTAGGCCACTGTCTTTGGTTCGGGTCATGGTCTCAGGGTCCTGGGATGGAGCCCTGCATAGGGCTCTCTACTCAGTGGGGAGCCTGCTTCCCCCTGCCTCTCTGCCTACTTGTGATCTCTTTCTCTTATAAATAAATAAATAAATAAATAAATAAAATCTTTAAAAATATATTTTTGAATATTTAACAAATATCCAAAGAAATATTTTAAGATATAAGATTGAACACATGAACACACTGGTGTTTCCTCATACAGCCATTCATTCTCCCAGAAGGAGAATACAGGTTGTCATAGAGGAAAGTTTTCAAATGACCAACATTGCTACACATTCACCCACCAAATATAATGCAAATTATATCTTGAATACTCAGAAATGTTAATAACCAAAATAAAGTAATCATTTTAAAAAATATTCTTGTTCTTGTTGTTTTCTCTGAGAAATGACAAGATTTGTAGTTTTCTACGGAAGCACAAATTACTTGCTCCACGGTGAATGGCTTAAGCCATAAATCAGATTACATATACAAAGTTAAGTTTTCCTTATTTTTTTTAAGATTTTATTTATTTATTTGACAGAGAGAGCATGAATGAAGAGAGGGATACAGAGGGACAAGAAGACTTCCGCTGAGCAGGAAGCCAGATGTGAGACTAGATCCCAGGTGCTTGAGAGGATGACCTGAGGCAGTCAGATGCTTAAGCAACTGAACCACCCATGTGCCTCAAGTTTTTCTTTTTCTTTATCTGGAGTAAATTAAAAATTCCCATCAAAGAATTATAAATATCCAAAAATAGCAGGAACAATTTGATATAGGAGATGAAATATACAATGAGGAATTATGGATTTAGTTCTTTCTGAGGATTAAGGTTAAATTACACACTAGGAGCAGAGGCACAACACATTCCAAGGCTGTACATTTACTAATTATCATCACTAAAGATCTATTACCTTGTACTAAGTATGCAAATTTATTTTGAAAAATTTCTCATTCTACATACAAATATGATGTTATACCTATTAATTAAAGACTATTAAAGATATTGAAAAACATTTCCATTGTGTTTTCTTGATGAAGATTTTACAGTCACAGATATAGTCTTTTCTGACATTATCAGTTTTGTGTAGAAATGTTTTTCATATCCTTACTTAAAACAAAGAAAATAATAGCCTTTTGTCTCATTTTGCCTTAGTAAAGTTAAACTTAAAACAGAAATGCCAAGTCTTGCAGTCCCTACCCATTTTTTGTGTCTTTGGTTGTTGAAAAATTATACAAAGCATTTAATTCATATTAACATTATCAAAATTTACTTCAATTAGCAGATCAGAACTGCAGTTATTTTTCATCTCCACAATTCTCTTTGAATGGGTTGAAGATGGATCGGTATGCAGATATTATTTATCTTTTATATAATTATCAAAATTCACAAAATAATTTTGTTTAGTAAAGAAAAATCTTTTTTGAATGTATAATACACAGAGGCTAAGTATTGATTTGTACAGTAACTTGTCAATATTTCTACTCTGTTTTAAAAAAGGCCATCTATTATAATGCATAAAGGCCATGCTATTGTTTTATAATATTAGAAATCATTGATATATTTTGTTTAATTAGATAAATTTCCTATTGTTGCTCTTGCTTTTTTTTTTTTTTTAATGTAGTTGACACATGATGTTACCTTAGTTTCAGGTATACAACATAGTGATTCATTAACTCCATATTTTATGGTATGCTCACCACAAGTGTAACTACCATCTGTCACCATGCAACACTATTTTTTAAAAAGATTTTATGTATTTATTTAACAGAGCAGGACTTGGTAAAAGGACAGAAAGAGAAGGAGAGGATGGAGCAGATTCTCCTCTGAGGAAGGAGTCGGACTCTGGGTTTGATCCGAGGACCTGGAGATCATGACCTGAACTAAAGATAGATGTTTAACCCACTGAGCTACCCAGGCACCCTATTGTGAAACACTAGTAAAATACTATTGACTATATTTTTTATACTGTAATTTTTTTTTAAGATTCCATTTATTTATTTGACAGAGATCACAAGTAGGCAGAAAGGCAGGCGGGTCGGGGGTGGGGAGAAGCAGGCTCACTGCTGAGCAGAGAGCCCGATGTGGGGCTCAATCTCAGGACCCTGGGGTCATGACGTAAGCTGAAAGCAGCAGCTCTAACCCACTGAGCCACCCAGGCACCCCTGTACTTTTTATTCCTAATGATTTATTCAGTTCTTATCTAGAAGCCTGTATCTCCCACTCCCTTTCATCTAACAACCATCTCTACTAACCATCAGTTTGTTCTCTATTTATGGTTTCTGTTTCTTCATGGACATATCATTATAAATATTTTAACTGGATTTAAAAAAAAATTCCTGTAACAAGATAAAGCATCCTTGTTTTCCCACACATATTACACCTCTTAACTATGTCTTTGTGGTTTGAGCTCTTTTATCTTTGTGGACAACATTTATAAATTTCAAAAAGTACTTGTTTCAGAACATCCTTATTGGTTTTTCATAGTGGTTGCTGTGCTTCTGTTGAACATAATGTGATTTAATCAATAACTAAATAATGCCATTTGATGATGCTTCATAATGGAAACCAAACTAAGAATCGTGGGGTCATTAGTTCAATTGTTAGACATTCATTATCATACTCCATTTCAGCTGTTTGTGCAAATCATCATACTAGTGAATCATTTTGTCTTTGTGCATTTAGATTCACATCTACAATAAAATCAGGATCCAGTTTTTTATTTATTTTATGTTTGAAACAACCAACTTAGACCCCTTTCATCCCAGATATAGGCATTGAAATTTCAAAGAAAAAAAGTATCCATAAAAACACAAGATAAGTATATTACATTCAACATACTAAAACAATAATGGACATATCACTTGAAAATATACAAGCCATGACACATTATCCTGCTAACAGAATGTTTAATTAACTTTAACTAAGGTAGTCCTTGTGGCACACAACCATAACTTTTTGAAAATTGGCCATAGTCATGACATCACAATTAATACATTTCAGATTTAGAAATTTACTTACAAGAAAAGATTTCATTAATTTTTCTTCTGAAAAAAAAATTCAATGTGAAAACTTTTGATTTACTGCTATGAATTACAGAAGAGAAAGAGTGTATTAGATGTACCGAAATAAATTTGGTGGGGCTGACGTAAAAGCATCCCATGGAATTAGACAGGAATGGAGAGTAGAACGTACGTCATGTAATTTTATAATTAAAATTATACAGTCCTTAGGCATTTCTTATCCTAAATGATGATTGTCATCTTGATTTATGTATAATCACATGATAATAATTTTTCCATGTATTCATTCTTTTTTGCCCACTATTGTGAATTGGACTATTCTTAACATTTGTTATTTATTCAAACTTACACATTTCATATATTTCTCTGATGTGAACCTTCTCAGGTCTCCTCAACATCTTTTGTTAGAACTGGTTTCCATCTACCTTGGGCCACTACTTTAAAGGACTGCATAATTCAAAAATATCATCTTCTTTGTGAGTACTATTGTATACTCATAGAAAAAAATACAAAACAATAGCATATTTTCTTGTATTCAAACATATTTTGTATAAGAATGACACTCTGCCAAGTGATTTCTCTCCTTTTTGCATTTGTTCAAAGATCAGACTTTCAAGTATAAAGTCTTTATCAACTATAACTAGCTCTTAAATAATTCTAATCATTTTTTTCTACCAAAAAAATCCAGGAATGTCTAAAAGTATGTTTCCCTTTTAATTTATATCATGTTTGTGCATCTGCACAAGAGTTATTTGTTATTTTCTGCAGTGATGTAGAGAAAGCAGCCTTTAAAAACGTCCTTTACTTATTCCTAGGGAAAGGATAACTTCTAATCTGAGCCATACTTAAAAGAATAGTATCTACATTCTCATACTGCATGAATTCTTCTTATTTTTATTTTTTCCTTTTTCTAAAAAAAAAGATTTTATTTATTTATTTGACAGATAGAGATCATAAGTAGGCAGAGAAGCAGGCAGAGAGAGAGGAGGAAGCAGGCTCACTGCTGAGCAGAGATTCCTAATGCGGGGCTCGATTCCAGGACCCTGGGATCATGACCTGAGCCAAAGGCAGAGGCTTTAACCCACTGAGCCACCCAGGCGCCCCTGTATAAATTCTTTTTAAAGATCACTTACGTGAATATTTTAAGTACAGCTTAGCATTTGTAAAATTTCTGAGCTTACTGAATGTACACTGGTCTTAAAGAAAGGGGACTTGGGAAGTAACCAGATTTCTCAACTCAGAGAACTTGTAAAGAAAGTAAAAACCTCAATAGAAGTATTACGTTAAATTTTCTTTTTGTCATAAAAGATACATAACATAAAACTTAGCATTTTGATAATTTTAATTTTTAAGTTTAAGCGTATACTTCAGTGTTATTAAGTATATTGATAATTGTTTTGCAATCATCACCATTATTTATCCCCAGCACAGTTTCATCATTCCTTACTGAAACTCTATACCCATTAAATAAGAACTTCCCATTCTCTTTCCTCTATCCCATTGCTCCCTCTGATTTGTACTATTCTAGGTACCAAATATAAAGAGAGTCATACAATATTTGTCCTTTGTGTCTGGCTTATTTCACTCAGTGTATGTTTTTAAGGCTCATTCACATTGTAGCAGGTATCAGAATTCCAATACTTCTTAAGGCTGAATAATATGTCAGATAGATTCCTCTATCTATCTATCATCTATCTCATCCATATGCACATATCATGTTCTATTTATCCATTCCACCTTTTGGTCATTGTGAATAATGCTGATACGAACATTGATGTACAGATATCTTTTTGAGACTCTGTTTCATTTCTCTTGAGTAGGTATAATTGATGGGTTAAACAGTAATTCTGTATTTAATTTTTTTTAAATTACTGCACCGTTTTGCAGTCCCTTGAGTAATGCATAAGAGTTACAATTTTTCCACATCCCCATCAAATGTTATTTTTTGTTTCCTCTAAAAAAAAAATCCATCTGAATGGGTTTGCAGTGGTATCTCTTTGTAATTTTGATTTGAATTTCTCTAATGATGTGGGATGTTGAGAATCTTCATATACTTATTGGCTATTAGGATATTTTCTTTGAGGAAGTATCTATTCATGTCCTATTTTCTGAATGTCTTTTTCTTTTTAAGTTCCAGGTATTCATTTTAGTTATTAATCTCTTATCAATTTAATGGTTTACACATATTTTCTCGTACTTTTTGATTTACCTTTTTATTCTCTTTTTTAAAGAGATTTTATTTATTTATTTGAGAGAGAGAGAGAGAAAGAGAGAGCACACAAGCAGGGGGAGAGTCAGGCAGAGGGAGAAGCAGGATTCCTGTTGAACAAGGAGACTGATGCAGGGTCAAATCCCAGACAGGAGATCATGACTTGAGCCAGAGGCATTCACTTAATGGACTGAGCCATGTAGGCACTCCTAGTCAAATAATTTTTGACAAAAGTACCAAGGCCACTCAATGGAGAAAGGATAGTTTTTTGGGATATTTAGTAATGAGAAAATAATCCGTAAAGAACTGGATCCCTAGATGGAAATACTGAATGTAATCACATCACACTGAGTATATATAGATTCCTTATTTTGATTTAATTATTTAGATGTTATTCACCTGGAAGTCCATCTTCTTGATTAAAATTTCTTTATTACCTTCCAAAATTAACAAGTTGGTTTTAGGATTCTTTTATATTATCATAAAATCCTTTATAATACCCATATCATAATATTACAATAATATATACAATACCTAGTTCTCCTTCTTACCTGAAATTTTCTCAGAAACAGTAACTTCGATTTCTTTTCATTGAGACCTTTGAATCAGTCACATAAATTTTTCAATTAATGTCTGTCAATAAATCACGCACACACACACACACACACACACACACACACACTCAGAGATTTTCTTGCATTTTAACCACTGATTTTTCTCTTCTAAGAACTATGTCGATGGGGTCTGAATTCTTGTGGACATTATCAAGAAATCAGGGTTCTTCTCTTTAGTCTGTGCCTCTTTCCAAACATCAGCTTTATTTAATGTTATAGCAGAATAGCTTCCTGCTTCTCTAGTCCTCATGACCAGTGAGGGAGTGCACATTTCTATGTCTCAGATTCAGTCCCATGTAAAAACCATCTTTCAATTTCGTCACCAAAATTCCAGATTGTCAAGAGAGAATGATTAGTCTTGTAAGCCTTGTTCAGATGTCCATCTTCTAGTCATACATTCATTGAGAGGATATCAATATCATACAGTATAAACAAAAATTCTCGAGACATGCTGGCATGGTTATATAGGAAGTGATTTCCTTAATAATGATGTGAACTTTAAGTTTAAGTGGAACAAAAATGTGATTTAAAAAATTTATTTCAAATACAATTAAAGCTTTTCTATCATAAGGAATGAAGCTTTGAATTGTACGTTACCTGGAGAAACTGGTGAAACATTTGTGAACTTCAGATTCTAATTTAAAATCAGATTGAGTTTTTCTTTAATGTAACTTTTATTTTTAATAAATTCCTAAGAAATAGGCAATTGTCATAGACCGATTTTTATGTTATTGTAATCAATTAGAAAAAAAAAATTGTATACTAAGAAATGGCCTGATATCAAGGAATTAAGCAGAATGAAGTTTTAAGATTTTGGTCCTCTAATTATTAAATGAATGATTGTGGTCAAAACACACCATTAATGATTATACTCTAATATGTTCTGACTTTGTTTGTATCTAGCTAAATAAGTCCCAGTGAGACAGGGAAACTGAAGGGACCCCATAAAATAAAGCTTTCAGTTTTTTTTTTTCCTCCCTTGGCTCCTTTTCTTCCTTCTATTCTTGCTAGGACCTGCACCCTCACCTTATACATGTCTTAATATATGTCCCTCTTGTCAAGGGCAAGGAGTTAATGATTTCTTTGGAGTATTCCAGCACAATTGATAACATCTAAGGGGTGACCAAGCAAGGTCTTCGCATATGTTTTCCAAGACTACTGACTCCAGGCATCCTGATGCCAAGACCCCTGGCTCTGGGGTGTAAGTGACTTATGGAGGACATCTATACCTTCACCCTTGTTTCATTAGGCCGTAGATGGCCAAGGAGACAGTTACACCATAACACCATCCTCAGTAAAAATCCCAGATCCCTCAAAAAGATGAATGACACTCATTCTTCTTTTCCTTTCTGTGTCTCCCAGATGTTGTCTGTGTCAGCTCTCTAAATATTCAATAAATTCTGTTCCCACTTCCTGCTGGCTCATGTTTGATTTCCATCCTCTGCAAAGCGAAGGACCCTCTTGGCCAGAACTATGGAACCCCTCTGGGTCCTCGAACAAAGCCTGCTTGTATCACCAACATTTTAGTCATAAAGGGAGCCTGCTTCCCTCTCTCTCTCTCTCTCTCTGCCTGCCTCTCCATCTACTTGTGATTTCTCTCTGTCAATAAATAAATAAAAAAAAATCTTTAAAAGTCTACTTCAATTGGAGCATTGTATTTTGTAATATTGTATGTGAGTGAATTTATGTAGGATGGCTATTTGGAAATGTGATGGGAGTTAGGTATTGAGATTTATTCAATTGATAAAGAAGATTAACTTTTTTTTTTAATCTTTTATGCTACCTCACCAGGAAAAGAAAGTCTTGAGAAACCAGTCTTGTGAAAATGATAATTGATGTCATGGAAAATAAATAGGTTGAAAACAGCTTGATAGTTAAATGCTTTAAGTGATTCCTCAGCTCAGCCCTCAGTGGGATGCTTTCCTCATTCAATGACTAGATGAACTCATCTGATGTGCACTACTTAATGCGATCTGAATTAGAAAATGCTTTGATTAGACAGGAGGCAGGATGTAAAGGATAAGAAGTCCTTCTTATTCCTTTCTCCAAAACTTGAACATATATGAGCGTTAAGAGGTAAATTGACTGCTTTTTAGACTTGGTAAAATTTCTTAGAGTGAATAAATTAAAGAGTTTCTGATAAAGTCTAACTCATTAAGGATGACACTTTAGGTCACCCTGTTTTTCTGGAGGCAAACCAACATTTTAGATAGACTCAGACTAGTTAAGTTTATTGATACATTTCAGTAAACTGTATTGTATTGCTGGTATTAAGGGATGTCTAACCACATATATAGGATGATGAAAGGTGATGACACAATAACTTGAGATAGATGTTACACTTGTATTATCCTTATGGGAAAATTTCAAGTGAATTCAAATCCCATTTACACTATTCCATGAAAATCTTGAACTATTGAGCTACACAAATTATAACTTCTTGGTGAATTCATTCATTTTATTAAAACTCCCACCAATATTTGTTGAGGAGCTATCACTTACCAAATAGACATTACAGTTCTACTTTGAGGTCTTGGTAAGATTCTGCCTCATTAAATGACCTCTACTGTGATAGAGCACATGAGAAAATAAATTGTGTACCCATTTTTCTTGTATTTCTCTCATCCTTTATTATTATAATAGAGATAAAAATAAGTTATTTGACATCATCTACAGATTTTGTCACCAACTTATTAAACAAGGTATAATTACCAAAAAAAGTAAACTAAAGAAGGAAAGACAGAGGTAAGAATACATGATATGTCAAAGTAAAGTCAAAGCAAAGAGTAATAATAGATGAGGCAGAGAAATGAAGAAAAACAGAAAATGAAGAAAAATGTTTTCACTTATTCCCTGAAATATATGCAGAATTATGAATAAGAAAACCACTCAAATTTATTCTTGATGAAAAAAGCATATTATGTTAAAATGTTTTCTAACACTGACTTTGTATATACATTTTATACATGTAGAACATGTATAAAAACAGAAAATGAAGAAAAATGTTTTCATTTCTTCCCTAAAATATACGCAGAATTATGAATAACAAAACCACTCAAATTTATTCTTGATGAAAAAAAATCATATTATATTAATAAAATGTTTTCTAACACTGACCTTGTATATACATTGGCCCAGAATATTTTTAGTAGCAAAATAGAGACTATAATATAAGGGCTAATGGTTCTCAGTTCAGTGTGCCTTTCTAATCTTTATAATTATGATATATTTCAACTACAGAGGAAAAGAGTAGGAAATGATATAATTAAAACCGACCCATCACTAGGCTTAGTTGCATCTTAATATCTTGTCATAATTTCTTTGAATTGCCTGACTTAATTTTTTCTCAGTGTACATTTCATAAAATACAAGCTCCTCACATAGTATGTAAGAATCACTATTATTTGTTATCCAACATATCTATCACTTTTTAGATTCCATAGGCTTGAATTCTACTTCTAGTTCTTACTTTATATCATGTTTTTGCCAGTATGCATTCTGCCATACATGTGATTTTCTTACTTGGTGGAAATTTTACAGGTTACGAATCCCTCTGATGAACTTGCAGAAATACCTGAAAATCATTAGCCACTTCTGGCTATAGATTTAAACTTGCCAAGCTTACTAACAATCATTGTCTCTTCTTAAATGCATATTTACTATGTCCCAGGCTTTCTACAAAGCATATATATATGTAAAATATCACTATATCAATCACGATATCAATCTTATTATCATGAGGGGTGGTGATGAAGAAAGAATTCTTAGGAAGATTAAATAACTTGCTCCAGGTCACTCTGATAAGAATGTCTGAATTCACAGTCAGACCTCTGTGTCTACAAAATTCATGTCCACTATCACCAGATGTTTAAATACAAAGATATGTTATTTACTTGAAACTTTATAGCTGTCTCCCACAAGCTAGGTGTGATATCAGGTCATTAAAAAAAATAAAATTCATCTTTAACCACTCTTAACCACTGCCTCTCTTTAGCCTCCTTAAAAGAGAAGGATGAAGGCAAGAGGAGCTAAGATTGCAGAGTAGTAGGAGGACCTAAGGCTTGCCTCCTCCCTTGAATAAATATCAAACCATTCTGAATACTCATGAAATTGATCTGAGGACTCACAGAGCAAACTGTACTACTAGAGGGAGAGAGGAGGCCACAACATGGAAGGCAGGAGGTGCAGAGATGTGGTTTGGGGAAGAAACAGATCATGGGTTCTGTAGAGGGGAGGGAGCCTCAGTCACAGAAAGAGGCGAGAGAGAGAGAGAGAGAGAGAGAGAGAGAGAGAGGAGTGCACAGGGGATGATAAAAGGAAAACACTTTCCCAAAACCACTGACAAGTGGGACTGATTTTTGTGTTTTTGTAACCAGTGGGGCTTGAAGTCTGGAGTTTTAGAGGTCCGTGGTGTGGCTGGTATGGAGTCCTGAGGGCACTGGAGTGATCCTGTAGAGGAGGCCGTCAGATAACCTGGGGGCACACAGCACAATCTGAGGATAACCTGCCATGCATTGGGAAAGACAATTCCCCCTTCTTGGAGCATATCTGAGAGAGGTGGCATTGTCTCTCTGGGGACAAAGGAGCTGCTGGATGTTCCCTCTCCTCAGCATAGGTACAGAGATACCCACTGAGAGCAGCCAATTTGGACACTGGCTCCTTGTGTATTTTGCTCCAAATCCTAAGTTCCTGTGCTCTGGTGCAACTGTCCTTCCAGAAAATCTGATTAATCCCAGAAAATCCCAGTGAGACCATCCTCCAGAAGACCAGCAAAGATCCCTGCCACATCAAGTCCCTAAAGTTTGGAGTTTTAAAATTCAGTCATCTTGGCTGGGATAGAGCCCAAAGTACATGGTGCTGCTCTAGGCTGGCAAGCAACTCGACACAGTGTATAGCAGCTATCTGAAAAATGCCTAGGATGCGGTGTGGAAGGGGTTTATTTGCCCTTCTGGGAGGACTTCCTTGATAGCAGCAAACATGCCTCAGGGAACAAAGACGCTGTCCGGTACCATTTCCTTCTCCCACCTCTCAGGATACACTAGCTTCATTAAACAGCACAGTGCTGACACAGGCAGCCTCACCTGCTTTCACCAAGTTCTGCATCTCTGCACTCTGCTGGTCCTGGTTTCTCTGGCAAGTGTGCATGAGAGGCAACACAGTGAGGGCCTCCCCCACAAGACCAGCACAAACCTATACTGCACCGTATCAACTGACCGTAAAGTTCTGTAAAGCTCCAGCTCTAGTGGAAATAGAATCAGGTATCATTTAACAAGCAGACCAGAGCACACCTAGTTAAAACTCAACACAGACTGGCCAAGATCCAAACGTTCCCCACTGCAGGCAAAGAGAAGTTCCGCAGACGACTGATTGGAAGGTTAGAGCAACCATAACACAGCAGCAGAGTGCATGTACCACACTCCAAGGACACTTACTAAAGCATCAGGCCCTGGACACCTTATGACCTCTTCTTCATAAAGCCATTACTCTCAGGAGCAGGAAGCATAACTTCATAGTTATGAAAGCATAGGCTTTCCTAACATACAGAAGACAAAATGCCAAGATGGAGAAATTCATCTCAAACAAAAGAAAAAGAAAATATCATGGCCAGGGATCTTAAAAAACAAAAATAAAAACAAAAACAAAAAAACCAACAAAACAAAACAAAACGAAAAACACAAAACACAGATAAAAGTAATGTGCGTGATCCAGAATTTAAAGCAACACTCTCAAGGACACTAGCTGGGATAGAGAAAAGCATAGAAGATGTCAGGGAGACCCTTACTGCAGAGATAAAGGAGCTTAAAGCCAATCAGTCCAAAATTAATAATGCAAAAACTGAATTCAGACTGACTGGATACAGTGACCACAAGGATGGGAGAAGCAGAGAAACGAATAAGTGATATAGAAGATAGAATTATGGAAAGTAATGAAGCTGATCAAGAAGCACAAAGAAAATCTTGGACTGTGAAAGTAGACTTAAGGAAACCAGGGACTCCAAGAAGTATAAATACATTCATATCATAAGAGTCCCAGGAGAAAAGGAGAGTAAAGAGGGCAGAAGATTTATTTGAGGAAATTGTATCTGTAAACTTCCCAAACCTGGAGAAGGAAACAGACTTCCAGGTTCAGGTAGCACAGAGAACTCCCATCAAAATCAACACAAACAGGCCAACACCAAGACATCATAGATAAATTTGCAAAACAGAGAGATAATGAGAAAAAAAAATCCTAAAAGCAGCAAGACAAAAGAAGTCCTTAATTTATAAGAGGAGATAAGGTTAGCCCCAGATCTCATCACAGAAACCTGGCAGGCCAGGAAAAGAAGCATCATGATATATTCAATGTAATGAATGGAAAAATCTGCAGCCAAGAATATTCCATCCAGCAAAGCTGTCATTCAGAATAGAAGGAGAGATAAAGAGTTTCCCAGACAAGCAAAACTAAAGGAGTCATGGCCACTAAACAAGCCCTGCAAGAAATAGTAAAGGGGAACTTTGAATGGAAAAGATAGACCAAAAGTGACAAAGACTAGAAAGGAACAGAAAAATCTCCAAAAACAGTAACAAAACAAGAAATAAAATAGCAGTAAATTTCTATCTATCAATAATTACTCTGAATGTAAATGGACTAAATCCTCTAATCAAAAGATAAAGGTTATCAGATGGATTTTAAAAAGGACCCATCTATATGCTGTCTACAAGAGACTCATTTTTATACCTAAAGACAGCTACAGATTGAAAGTGAGGGGATGGAGAACAATTTATCTTGCAAATGGACATCCAAAGAAAGCTAAAGTAGTCGTACTTACAGCAGACAAACTAGATTTTAAAACAAAGACTGTAAGAAGACATAAGAAGGGCACTAAATTATAATAAAGTGGTTTATCTAACAAGAGGATCTAACAATTATAAATATTTATGTCCCCAACATGGAAAAACCCAAATACAAAAAATAACTAATAATAAAAATAAAGAAATTCATCAGTAATAATACAAAAATAGTGGGACTGACTTTAACATCCCACTTAGATCCCTGCTAGATCGCCTAAGCAGAAAATCAACAAAGAAACAATGGCTTTGAATGATACAATGGACCAGATGGACTTAACAGATATATTCAGAACATTTCATCCTAAAGAAGCAGAATCTACATTCTTTCTGAATACATATAGAGCATTCTCCAGAATAGATCACATACTGGGTTACAATCAACTCTCAACAAGTACAAAAAGAGTGAGATCATACCATACATATTTTCAGAGCATAAAGCTATGAAACTTGATGTCAACCACAAGAAAAAAATCTGGAAAGATCATAAATACATGAAAGTTAAAGTACATTACTAAAAAATGAATGGGTCAACCAGGAAATTAACAAAGAAATAAAAAGT
Source organism: Mustela erminea (assembly GCF_009829155.1). Taxonomy (NCBI): domain Eukaryota; kingdom Metazoa; phylum Chordata; class Mammalia; order Carnivora; family Mustelidae; genus Mustela; species Mustela erminea. The sequence goes on along the minus strand of NC_045615.1, from coordinate 124,162,291 downwards.
ACATAGAAACAAATGGTCCAAAATCTCCGAAACAGCCATTATAAGAGGAAAGTTTATAGCAATACAAGCCTACTTCAAGAAGCAAGAAAAGCCTCAAATATGCAAACTAACATATGGAGGAGCTAGAAAAAGAACAACAAATGAAGCTAAAGACAGCAAAAGCTCTAATATAGAATAGAGCAGAAATAAGTGATATAGAAACAACAACAACAAAAAAACCAGTAGAACAGATCAATGAAATCAGAAACCGGTTATTTGGAAAAAATAAAACTAATAAAATTTATAGCCCCCTAACCATACTCATCAAAAAGAAAGAAGAACCCAAATAAAAGCACAAATGAGAGAGGGAAGATCACAACCAATACCACAGAAATATGAACAATTATGACAGAATATTATGGAACATTATATTCTAACAAACTGGACAATATGAAGGAAATGGACAAATTCGTAGAAATATATGAAGTACCAATAACTGAAACAGGAAGAAATACAAAAATTTGAATAAACCTATAAACAGAAAAAAAAAAGAAAATTGAATTAGTAATCAAAACTCTCCCAACCAACAAAATCTGAGGGCCAGATGGCTTCCCAGAGGAATTGTAACAAACATTTAAAGAAGAGTTAATACCTATTTTCTCAAACTGTTTCAAAATGTGGAAATGGAAGGGGGAACTTCCAAACTTATTCTATGAGGCCAGCATTACCTTGATTTCAAAACCAGACAAAGACCCCTAAAAAGAATTACAAACTAATATCCCTGATGAACATGGATGCAAAAATTCTCAACAAAATACTAGCAAATTGAATCCAATAGTACATTAAAAGGATCACTCACCATGGTCAAGTGGGATTTATTCCTGGGTTGCAAGGTTGTTCAATTTACACAAATCAATCAACATGATTCATCATCACATTAATAAAATAAAGGATAAGAATTATATGATCCTCTCAATAGAGGCAGAAAAAGCATTTAACGAAATATGGCATCCATTCTTACGAAAGTTTTTTTTTTTTTAAGATTTTATTTATTTATTTGACAGATCACAAGTAGGGAGAGAGGCAGGCAGAGAGAGAGGAAGGGAAGCAGGCTCCCCAATGAGCAGAGGGAGCCCGATGCGGGGCTCGATCCCAGGACCCTGAGATCATGACCCCAGTACAGCATCCATTCTTAATAAAAACCCAAGTAGAGATATAGGGAACATATGTCAACATCATAAAGATCATATACAATAGACCCACACATAATATCATGCTTAATGGGGAAAAATTGAGAGCTTTTCCTCTAAGGTCAAGAAGAAGACAGGGATGTCCACTCCCATCACTGTTGTTCAGTATAGTACTGTAAGTCCTAGCCTCAGGAATCAAACAACAAAAGGAAATAAAATATGATCCAAATTGTTAAGGAAGAAGTCAAACTTTCACTACATACAGAGGCAGTAAACCCAAAAAATTTCATCAAAATTTGCCAGAACTGCTACATGAGTTTGGTAAAGTCACAGGATACAAAATCAATTACAAAAATATGTTGTTTTTCTATACACCAATAATGAAGTAGGAGAGAGATAAATCAAGGAATCAATCCCATTTAAAATTGCACAGAATCCATAAAATACCTAGGAATAAACTTAACACAAGATGTAAAATATCTGTACTTGAAAACTATAGAACGCTTATGAAATAAACTGAAGATGACACAGAGAAATGGAAAAACTTGCCATTCTCATAAATTGGAAGAACACATATTGGTAAAATGTCTATAGTATCCAAAGAAATCCACAAATATAATGCAATCCCTTTCAAAATACCACCAGCATTTTTCACAGAACTAGAACAAACAATCCTAAAATTTGTATGGAAACACAAAAGACACCAAATTGCCACAGCAACATTTAAAATGAAAAGCAAAGCTGGAGGCATCACAATTCCACACTTGAAGTTAACCTATAGTGACCAAGATCAGTTACAAACCTATAGTGATCAAGACAGTATGGTATTAGCACAAAAACAGACACATATATCAGTAGAACAAAAGAGAAAACCCAGAAATGGACCCTCAACTCTATGTCAACTAACACTCAACAAAGGAGAAAAGAATATCCCTGGGGGGTGGGGGGCAATCTCTTCAATAAATGGTGTTGGAAAACTGGATAGCAACACACAAAAGGATGAAACTGGACTACTTTCTTATACCATACACAAAACTGAATTCAAAATGGATGAAAGACCTAAATGTGAGATAGGAAATGATAAAAATTCTAGAGAACACAGAGGTAGTAGCCTCTTTGATATTGGCCATAGCAGCTTCTTACTAGATAGTTCCCCTGAGATGAGGGGATCAAAAGCAAAAATGAACTATTAGGACTTCAGCAAGGTAAAAACTACTGCATAGTGAAGGAAACAATCAACATGGGGAAAGATACTTACAAATGTGTTATCTATTAATGGGTTAGTATCTAAAATACATAATATACAATACATATATTTTTATATTTTATTTATATGTATAACATATATTTATATACAAATACAATACATATATGTTATTTATATATGTATTAAAAATAAATAATATATTATGTATATTTTATAGATATAAATATGTGTAATATACAAATATATTTTATATATAACATATTTTATATATGATACGTATAGAGCTTTTAAAACTCAACATACAAAAACCAAATAATCCAGTTAAAAAATGTGCAGAAGACATAAATGACCTCTTTCCAAAAAAGACATCCAGATGGAAATATATCACCATCATTAGGGAAATACAAATTAAAACCATCTTGAGATATCCCTCACACCAGTTACAATACTTAAAATTAACAACACAAGGAGCAACGGATGTTGGAGAGGATGTGGAGAAAGAAGAACCCTCTTACGCTGTTGGTGGGAATGAAAACTAGAGCAACCACTATGGAGAACAGTTTGGAGGTTCTTCAAAAATTTCAAAATCGAACTACCCTACAACCTAGCAATTGTCCTATTACGTATTTATTGAAGGGATATAAAAATGGTGATTTGAAGGGACATATGCACCCCAATGCTTAGAACAGCATAATCAATGATAGACAAATTATGGAAAGAGACCAAATACTCATCGACTGATAAATGGATAAAGAAGCGGTATATATGGTCAGTGGAATATTACTCAGCCATAAAGAAGAGTGAAGTCTTGCCATTTGTAATCACATAGGTGAAAGCTAGAATGTTATATTCTAGGCAAAATAAGTCAGTCAGAGAAAGACAGATACCATATGATTTCACTCATATGTGGAATTTAAGACATAAAACAGATGAACATAAGGGACCAAAAAAAAAAAAAAAAAAAAGAGAGAGAGAGAGAGAGAGAAGCAAACCATAAAAGAGACTGTTAACTATAGAGAACTAAGTGTTGCCATATAAGTTGGGTGTGGGATGAGCTATATGGTGAAGGACAATACGGAGGACATTTTTAATGAGCACTGGGTGTTGTTTGGAAGTGATGAATCACTGAATTCTACTTTTTTTAAAAGTTTTTATTTTTATTATTTATTTGAGAGAGAAAATGAGAGAGAGAGAGGAAGAGAGGGAAAGACAGCAGAGCGGGGAGGGTCAAAGGGAGAAGCAGACACCCTGCCAATCAGGGATCCTGATTCATGAATGGATCCTAGGACTCCAGGATCATGATCTGAGCTGAAGACAGTTGCTTAACCAAATGAGCCACCCAGAAGTCCCTGAATTCTACTTCTGAAACTATTATTACACCTTGTGTTAACTAATTGGAAGTCAAATAAAAACTTGAAACTACAAAAAAATAAATTAAAATTTAATCACTAAAAGTAAGGGGAAAATGGTGCTTAAGTCACTCCATGTTGTTAAGTTGTTTTATAGATCATCTATGTCCATAACCTATACTCCTTTCTTCTGCACATCCACAAACTCATGAAATTTGTTGGGGGGGGGGTGAATATAAAAAGGAAGAGTAACAGTAAAAACAAACAAACAAAAACAAAAAAGGCACCCATCTTAACAGACAGACTGATGACTGTTTGGCTTAATTCTAGGAAATATTGTGATTTTGGAAAATTACTAGATCGTTAATGAACACACACACACAAACACATGCATAAAGATATATGTAAAAATACTTCTAAGTTCCCCATGCAGTCTTCTGTGTTTCACCAGTACTTCTATAACAGCTAGCTTACTAGAGTTGCAGCTGGGAGTTTCCACACTGTAACATCCTTTGCAGGGCAGCCAGCTTAAACACAGCTTTGAAGTCACCCTTTCCTTCTCCGTAATGATTCTTTATTGTGGTGAAATAACTCTTTAACTTGGATTAATGACCTTTCAAAACTATGCTTGAGCTTTGTCTTAAATCTCTCAGTGCTTCCATGCTGAAAAAACAACGACTTGTTAACTTTCTTTAGAAAAAACCTTGAACTTTTCCACCTATTTGGCTCTATTCAGACAATCGTCACCCCTTAAAAATAATACCATTATTTTCTTTCAAGTTATGCCGCCACTTAAGTCCAATTTTCCGCCTCTCTAAAACTTTTATTTTTTAACCTGACCACAATGATGCCTCCCTAATATAAAATGGTATGTGTACTCGTGTTAAAGCAAAATATAAAGTAAATTAACATAGAAAGTAGTCTATTTTTATCATAACTGCTATGGACATATAGTTATTCATTTTAAATTATTTATTTGTTTGTGTAGATACGCAGATATTTGTTTATTAAGAACCAAGGCTATGCAATATTAACTTCTAAGAAAAAGAAATCTTCTTCAATGTGATTATTAATAATTGCACTCTGCCTCATCTCTATAATTTTCTCTCTGTGTCCATCTCTCTCTTTAGCTAGGTAGTACGTACAGATAGTACACACACAAATGTATATGTAAATACATAATATATAGGTGTTATATGTATTATATTTATTTATATATGTACACATACTTCTATATTCTACATAAGCTTATTGCTCCAGAAATAAATATAGCTAAAATTTTGTCCAATAAAAGTAGTAACAGGCTGGGAGGAAAAAGGAAGAAGCATAATTAAATATATGTACAACAATCAACCAACTGCTTTTTGAGCAGTAGTCTATGTCTCTTGTAAAATGGAATGAATATTCTTATTCTCACAAATATATGAAATATATATATGTACATATATATAAAATACATACATATTTATATGTAGGCTTTGAAAACTTTAAGGCACAGTGCAATAAACTAATAAAAATTTTAATATTAAACACACATACACACAGAGATTCTAAGCCCATATTACAATTAAAAAAATCTCTCCATTTTCAACCTTTTGGTGTTACTGTCAAAAACACTCATTTTACCATCTCAAATCATTTCTCTCAATGTTGTTGTGTTGAAGGGAGTGCTTTTACAGTTCACTAACCTTCCTATTCCAGTACCCAAGTGCTGTACTATGTTATTTTAGTACTAACCATCTCAGCACAGAAAAAGAAAATTTATTTTAATGTCTCAAACTGATAATCTTCTTTCATGGATCCAATTAGAATAAACACAGGAAAACACTGACTCTAAATGGATTTAAATATCAATCTATTTCAGTTTAGCATTACTGTTATTCAAACTGAAATATTTTTTAATGAGGAAAGATGTTTCAGCATGACTTTTCTATGCTAAGTTTGCTTTTTATATGATATATAAAGTATGTTTTTCATATGATATACTACATTCTGGACTAGATTAAATTTATGTTATGATGCAAAATCTGTTTAAAAAATATTCAGGCCAGAAAAAAATAAAGATTATTCAGGTACAGAAACATTACCAACATGAAGAAATAATATTTACTTATTTAGATGTAATAAACAGTATATAAATCATTAATTTTGGACAATGGAAAAATATTTATTAAACCATATTTGTTTTTTTACAGAATGACTGGGTGAATTAGGGTCGCTGGATCCAGGCTAAACCTGTAAGAAAATGCCACTGAATTGTCAAAATAGAGAGGAGTGCTCCAATGACCTAGGGCCGCTATCAGTGACAAGACACACATATACTGTCTGTTTCCTGTTCTCAAGTCGCCCTACAGAACTGGATAGAAGTATTTTGAATACATGTGTAGGTCATTTGAAGAAAATCAGCATGTGATTGTGTTATTCTTTCCAAGGAGGTGGGGTTCTTTTCCTTGGGTTTTCTAAGCAACTTGATTCTGTTCCGCAATGATATACTGAGAGGTGCATTTTTGTTTTCATTCCAGGTGAATACCATGTGAAGACAGTGTTTGAACTGAAAGGTCATTACAGTTACCTAACAAGCAGGTGAACTGGTGAACTGGTCATAGCAGACTTTTTTTTTTTTTTTTTCCACATTTGGTGTTCATGATCCATGTTAAAAATGACATTTTATAACGAAACTGTTATGCTAATAAATTGTCCTGAATAATATGAAACTATGGCAATACCGGATGCATGCCCCCTTCCTCATCATAGCTACCACTTACAGAGTACTTCTATTTTTCACGGTCTCATGCCAAAACCATCATAGATGTAGTTTCTTTTATATGTTTGTTTTCATCTTTACAGCCATTATATCAGGTTCGGAATAATCTTTATCACCTGAAGATCAAAGAGAACTAACTGGGCCAAGAACATACAAGTAGCAGACAGAGCCTGGCGTCGGGTATGATTATCATCCACCACCCCTTCCCTCCCGCCTCGTCGGTCCACTTCACCCACCCTGTTTGGAATCCGCCTGCACCAGGCTTTGTCCAGGTTTTCCTAAGTCTGCACATGCGCAGCTTTCCTCGTTATGGTTACGGGTGGAAACCTGAGACTTTGAACTAATGAAGCCTACCTCAGTGCTAATGAAACTGCTTGTTGTACGTAAACGACTGCAGTCATGAGGTGTGAACTAGTCAGGCTGTAGGTGTACCAAGGATGCATAGGTCTTTCTGTTCTTACATTTCAACAACTGACTCAGAGTGCATCACAGACATGCTTCCTCAATAAACAGTGCTGACTGATTAAATAAAAATATAACTGGGGCACCCTGGTGACTCGCCCGATTAAGCCTCTACCTTCTGCCCTGCCCCCGGGGGGGTTAACCCAGGGTCCTGGGATGGAGCCACCACGCATCAGGCTCCCTGCTCGGCCTGGAAGCTTGTTTCTCCCTCTCCATCTGCCTGCAGCTTCCCCTGCTCATGCTTTCTCCCTGTCGAAAAAAAACAAAACAAAACAAAACAAAACAAAACAAAAAACAATATATATATATATATAATTTTTTTTTTTAATGAAAGAATGACTGATGGCTATAGGGACCATCGATACTGGACTTGAGTTTGGGTCATATATATATATATATATATATATATATATATATATATTTTTTTTTTTTTTTTAAATGAAAGAATGACTGATGGCTATAGGGACCATCGATACTGGACTTGAGTTTGGGTCTTCTGTACTTTTAGACTCCATATTAGTCAAATAATATTAACTGTAGTAAATTATTAAGAAATCGTATTTTTTTTAATCAATGCAAAGGTTTAGTCATTTTTCTAAGTGCTTTATTTTGTGATCTTATAATTTAATACTACAACCATATTCTGAGCTAAATATTATTAACCTTTCTGGCAGGTAAGTAAACTAGTGTGCTGACAGAATAAAGAACTTGTTTAAGGCCACACATCTGGTGAGTGGCTTGTCCAGGACTGAGTTTAAACCTCCTTACTCTAACTCCAATTCCAAAATCATTTATTTCTTATTAGGTCTTATTATTTAAGATTTCTGTTTTGATCTGTCATTAAAATAGCACACTACATGTTTAATTCTTGAATTAGAGTTCGTAAATGTTTTTGTATGAAACTTTTGCGTGAAAATGTATTTAATTTATGAAAATATATATGTATTTATGTGTAGTTTTACAAATGTGGCAGAGAAATAAAAGTCACAATTACTTGAACAAAACAATATGCTCTTTAAAAAAGAACATTTAGAAATTCAACAGTTTTTAAACTACTTAAAATTAAACTTTCTATACACTTCTTTTAGTATTTGAAACATTGTAAATCTCTCTATATTATTTTTAATATTAATTGTATATCGGTTCTATTTGCTTTCACAAATCAAAAATAAGTACATATCAATTTTTAAGTTATCTTTTAAAATTGTCCCTGTGCTTTCTTTCTTGAGAGAAAAATGTATGCTTCCTCACCCAAATAATGCTCACAGTAGTTAAAACATCTTGAAAATAGATTTATTATGGAGTAAATAACATGGTTTATCCAGTTATAGAAAAAAATAGCCAGTAATAGAAAAAAGACAAAATTAAGGTTTCTTGGAAGTAATAAAAGGTCAATTCAATTTAGGACAAGAGAAACAAAGTAAATGGAATTTAAATGCATATAAACCATTTATAATAACATCATTAATTTCTGCACTTGGATGAAAAATACAATTTAATATCAAGGAAAACCACTTTTTGTACCAAAAAACAGTGTAAGATGCTGTAAATAATATTAACATTTTAAAGCTGTTGATGACATTCTTTATATTGAAATTTTAATGAAATGTTTGAAATAACTTTTTGGTATTTTACTTAAATAACTCTCAAAACTACATCTTATGTGGGTATATGTAAGAATGCTCTCTTACTCGGAAATATCTTTAGATGCAAAATATTTAAAATATGAAAAGCTCAAGATTTAAGGGCAAGTTCACTATATTCATTTCTTCTAAAAAACATAGTAAAATGCTTCAACATGTTATATCTTGAGGATATAAGAAAACTAATTTTCTTTAAGCTTCAGTAGCATGTAGATAAAAATGAAATCACCTTATATTTTATACCCAACTTTTGTTGACTCTGATGTCAGCCGTATTATTTCAGTGAACCAGTATTCCCACAGATAACCTTTATGGAGCCGGTGATAAATGCTACATCTTTTTCCTCCTACTGTCCTTTACATACATCTCTTTGCTCATTGAAATCAAGTCAGGTATATAGAAATGGATAAATGTATATCTACAGATATACACATCTGGGTTTTGTAGGTCTATGACCTAACTTATGCCTAAATGTCAGCTGAGACCCAGAAGCCTCATACAAAAACAATTCTGCAATATTAATACTGTGACTCCTTCTTCAAAGTTTCCTATATTTTTTTCTCCTTTCCTCTTCTCTTTTCAACGTTTTTATCCCCCTTTGTTTTGTTCCTCCTTCTTCTCCTCATTCTTCTGTTTTAAAATACATAATTTCATCATTTAAAAATTATGTCACGGTACCAAGTTTTATCCTGCATTTTTAGCTCACTCTTAAGTGGTGGTGATTGAGTTATGATTATGGACCATTTTTTAAGTAACAAGGGTCAGGAGTGAGTTTGGTTCATGGCTGAAAATAATGGACCAAGTAAGAAATCATTAAACCTCGCAAAGTGTTTAGAACCTACTCATTTCCAAATTGCAAATAAAGACAGAAATGGCCATATGAATATTAACATGTTAATTAAGATAGTAATGGTGCTTAGCAATAAAAAATATTTAAAAAGTAGATTTTGAATAGTCTGAAGAGTTTACAGACAGCCCATGTAAGTTTTTCTGAGTTCATTTCTATATTTCAAGGCATTCAGCACTCTTAATATCAAATACTGAAGAGAAAGAAATAAACAAATTCATTTTGATGGTTTGGACAAAGAAGAAAATGGCAGAATGCAATTACTTTTTCCTGGTCTCGAAGTATAAGATGCCTTTATTGTCTGGGCATTTGTTGATCCCAAGAGTACACAAAATAAGCATTACAAATACTAATCTCCATCTAAGGAACTAGGTCTTGGAAATATCAAATTCAGCAAATTCCTTTTTACTTGTTTTTCCCCTTTTTTCCTTTTTTTGTTCAGTGATTTTTTTAAAAGTCCAAGCTATTATATCATCTCACACACTCATCTCTGCAGGCATTTCTAACATACAAGTCTCCCTCTTTGTTATTTGTTTACATTACAACAGTGACATTATCATTGTTAACCCAATTGCCTGTAATGCTTTGGTAGAACTTAACATATCTATACTCAAACATGTTTTTAACCTTAATTTGTAATTTTGATACTCAGTTGGTCTAGAGGCTTGTTTAGAAAACATGTATTGATTCTTCTCCTACCCACTTCAGCCCCCATGTTGCATCACCACTTCCTCATATCAGGGAGATCATATGATAGTTGTCTTTCTCTGCTTGACTTATTTCGCTAAGCATGATACGCTCTAGTTCCATCCATGTTGTCGCAAATGGCAAGATTTCATTTCTTTTGATGGCTGCATGGTATTCCATTGTGTATATATACCACATCTTCTTGATCCATTCATCTGTTGATGGACATCTAGGTTCTTTCCATAGTTTGGCTATTGTGGACATTGCTGCTATAAACATTCGGGTGCATGTGCCCCTTTGGATCACTACGTTTGTATCCTTAGGGTAAATACCCAATAGTGCAATTGCTGGGTCATAGGGCAGTTCTATTTTCAACATTTTGAGGAACCTCCATGCTGTTTTCCAGAGTGGCTGCAAGATGGGATTGGGAGGGAGACACACCATAAGTGACTCTTAATCTCACAAAACAAACTGAAGGTTGCTGGGGGGAGGGGGTTTGGGAGAAGGGGGTGGGATTATGGACATTGGGGAGGGTATGTGCTTTGGTGAGTGCTGTGAAGTGTGTAAACCTGGTGATTCACAGACCTGTACCCCTGGGGATAAAAATATATGTTTATAAAAAATAAAAAATTAATTAAAAAAAAAAAAGAAAACATGTATAATTTGAGCTGATTTTACATGGTGTAAGAAAATTATTTTGCATTTTAGGAACTCAAAGCTATGCCCACAGTTCTTGTCTTCTGCTGGTAAGTGTCCCTCAAAATCTAATGTTACTTAGCCTTCTAAATATATGTAATGTTATCTGTTTTCTTTGTTTACCTCTTTCCAATTGATTTCTTATGAAGAATATTATTTTTAATTACCCTAGTATGATTACAATACTGATTTCTGGAATTCTATCACAGCATTTATAGGTAGTATTACAGAACTTCTACATCTAAATAGATATGTAAGAAGTTTAATAGTGCCACTGCTAGATTTCATTTCAATAAACCCATTATTCAGTAACTTCTTTGAGATATATTAGATTTTTCTTAATTGTTTACTACATCTTTTTTTACACAGTGCACTAGACTGATAATCATATGTGACAAAAGGATATTAATCTCAAATATTTGAACTTAAATTTCAATATATCTAAAAGCTTACTAAATACAATGGAAGTTATATTTAACAATAAAATAAAAAATAAACATATTCACATCGTGAATGTATATGTATTCACACAGTGAGCAGTAAAGTATATAAAATAAACACATTCACATAGATAAGTAATGCCAATCTTATGCAAGTTAAGGAACTTAAAAATTTTGATATATTTTGAATGATCATAAAAAGAGATATATAATCTTAAAAAGAGATATATAATCTTAATATTAACTTTATTTCAATTGTTTTTCTGTGAAAGCACCTTTGGAAAGAAATTTATTTGACATTTAAAGCCAAACAAATAGATATTAAGAAAAGGTACTAAAATATTAATCAAAATACTAATACAAAAATTAGATTTGACACTGCTAGGATATTTCATTAACAAATGAATCTTCCAATTATACTTATTATTCGATAGTCTTAAATTGGAAGAGATAAGCTCAGATTATGGAATTAAACAAAGACTGTAACATTCAAAAGGTCATTATGTAAATCCAAATATGCCTCACAAAATTATTTCAAAATACCTGAAATTGTGATGGTCTCGCAAAAAAGCATTAATATGGCCAGTATATAATTAAATTCAAAATATATGTTTCAAATCATAAAATTGAAAAAATATAAATCATGTATAAGTGCATTCTGATTATAATAAAATGTAAACCTCTGTGAGATAAAGTTGATAATATGGATTCCCAACATATCTTTTAATGATATGCAAATATATTGTGCTTAGAAAATTTTATAGCACAATTTATGATCCCATTAATAAATAAACGTTGAAAGTAAGATGATATAAGGAAATGGCCTGTCATTATTAGTGCGATTTTATCATTTTTTAAACCAAAATCCCTGATTGGCACTAAAAATAAATATGTAAATTTAAAAACCACCATGAAGGGATATATGTGGATTGATTGATTGATTGATTGATTTTATTTTATTTTTTTTTAAAGATTTTATTTATTTATTTGACAGACAGAGATCACAAGTAGGCAGAGAAGCAGGCAGAGAGAGGAGGAGGAAGCAGGCTCCCTGCTGAGCAGAGAGCCCGATGTGGGGCTCGATCCCAGGACCCCGGGATCATGACCTGAGCCGAAGGCAGAGGCTTTAACCCACTGAGCCACTCAGGCGCCCCTGATTGATTGATTTTAAAGATTTTATTTATTTATTTGACAGACAGAGATCATAAGTAGGCAGAGAGGCAGGCAGAGAGAGAGGAAAGGAAGCAGGCTCCCCACTGAGCAGAGAGCCTGACATGGGACTCGATTCTAGGACCCTGAGATCATGACCTGATGCAGAGGCTTTAACCCACTGAGGCTTTAACCCACTGAGGCTTTAACCTCAGTGGTTAAAGAAGGCAGAGGCTTTAACCCACTGAGCCACCCAGGCACCCGAAGGGATATATGTGGATTTAATAAGAGTAGCAATTAATTTTGATTTGAGAGAAATAAAAATACCATAATATTTACAGTCCATTAATTATATTACAATTGTTTTATTTTTTAAGAAGGATGTAAACATGTTAATACATATGTTCTAAAAAATAAAATAGGACATTTGAATATATAAATGATTGATAATTCTCTTAAACTACAACCTGTTTTAGTTCCTACTTGAGAAAAATACGAAGGAATGGAACAAGAACACTATATGAGGTCCATACTAAATATTAGGGAGTTAAACTCTCTGCCTCCTTGAAGGGCATTATATACAAAATTTTTTAGTATTCTTTATGGGGGATTTGTTTTTCCCCATCATTTATTTACTGAGTCAACCATTTTTATAGCAATATAAGCTCATGAATATGTATTTTGTATTTTGAGGTATCATCCAATACCACTTTATTTTTTTGCTCAAATTCTATCAGTTTGCCTTGGGGGTGCTCCTTAGTTGGCTCCTGAGCCTCATTGACCTACGTCTGTGTGCTGGTTGTAGCATAATGTGCCAGGTTCCTTTTACAGATACCTACCCGGTCTTATGATCAGCCATTTCTCTAAAGACCTTCCTTTCCTTTTACTGAAGAATGATATTTGGTCAAGATTTGCCTCTGCCTGTTTTTGTAAATAAAGATTATAGGAGCCTAGCCAGTTCTTTTGTTTCTGTAATAGCTGTGGTCAGTTTCATGCTTGGTTGTTGCACAGGCTGCAAACTCCCAAATATTTACAGCCCCACCCTCCATAGAAAACATTTGCTAAGGCTGCTGTATAACAAGTCAATCACTGGTTTAAAATAAAAAAGCTCAATCAAGTAACAATTTGTTTGGTCTTTATAAAGTTATTACTGAGTGAAAAACTAGTTCTTAGCATTGAGTGTATCATAATTAACACGCTATCGTACAAGTCACTTAGGCTTTTCTTGCAAATATAAATTCTACAGGTTGTTAAAAGAGAAATATCAGCTTGAATTTTGTGTGAAACAATTGGCTTTATTTTAATGCTTATTCTTTTTTTTTTTTTAAAGATTTTATTTATTTATCAGAGAGAGAGAGGGGGAGAGAGCGAGCACAGGCAGACAGAATGGCAGGCAGAGGCAGAGGGAGAAGCAGGCTCCCTGCCGAGCAAGGAGCCCGATGTGGGACTCGATCCCAGGACGCTGGGATCATGACCTGAGCCGAAGGCAGCTGCTTAACCAACTGAGCCACCAGGCGTCCCTGCTTATTCTTTTTTGACACCATATTTTGGAAAGACATTAAAACAAATACCCAGTTGGCATTTTTAAATTTAATAACTAAACCTTTATTTTTATTAATTTCATATCTGTGGTGCAAGTTACTTGTTGAATTAAGACAGAAAAGTCAAGAGCAAGTAATGAGTGCTTCCAATTTAGACACCAATTTAATTTCCTAGAATTTAAGCCTTAATTCTCTGATTATCTGGCCATTACATTTCTTACCCCACTTTTGTGCCCCACCATACTTTCATATGTACCCATTCATTTTTGCAAACTAAAAACTCCCCAAAACATGAAAAAAGTTAACCTCTGGATTATGCTATTTCTTGTTCTAATAAACAGGCTAGTGTTATTATTTCTGATATCTCTGAAGTTGCTAATAAGAATGTTCTTAATAACTGCATGTAGCCAATTGATCTTCTGCTCTATCTTCAACTTTTCCTTGGTCGTTTTATTTTTTTTTTGAAGGTGGTATATATTGGATCATATTTCTAATGTTTATAAATAATGAAAAAGAATTTTTATAATATCCATATGGTTTTCTTTTTACAAGGTTCAGAACATGTTAGAAGCATAATTAGAAGCATGTTAGAAACATAATTCAGCATGTGAAGGAAAAATACTTAGTTATATTATATAATTATTTTTGACTCTATACTGGAATTCTAACATTTAATTGATATGATATTTGGAAATCCTTATGAAAAAATTGTTAGTTAAATGATCAGACTGATTGTTTTGTCTCAAACAACTTACTAAATTGGTATTAAAAAGACATACTTCAGGGGCGCCTGGGTGGCTCAGTGGGTTAAAGCCTCTGCCTTCGGCTCAGGTCATGGTCCCAGGGTCCTGGGATCGAGCCCCACATCGGGCTTTCTGCTCAGCGGGAAGCCTGCTTCCTCCTCTCTCTGCCTGCCTCTCTGCCTACTTGTGATCTCTGTCTGTCAAATAAATAAATTAAAGAAAAAAAAAGACATACTTCAGTGTATATGATTGTAAGAATCATGCAAATTAAAAAAAACACTTTATTTTAGTACTTAAAACAAAACAAAGAACTGGTTGGTTGTATTTTCAGTAGGCACAGTTTTGGCAATGCAACTAATGCAATAAATATTATAGACAAAATATCAACCTCTTGGAGGATTACATTATAAAGGAGAAACATACAATGGAAAAATTGTAAAAAAAACAAACAAACACATTTTATATAGTCTAGCAGTGGTAAGTGCCGTAATAAGGCAAGATAAAACAAAACCCACTGTGGTAATGGTGTACTTTTCTGAAGGGAAGCTTTTGAGCAGACACTATGATGTGATGGAAGGTAGTGGATGCTGCGATATGTGTTCCAGATTGTTCTTTGGGACAGATGGACTTATTTTCCCAGATCCTGGGAGTGTCGGCACTTGTGTCTCTTTGGATGTGACTCAACTGAAGTGATTGGCTTCACCCCAGGTCATATATCTTTCAAAGGGAGCTTACATCCAGAGACTGGCCAACATAGGGGATTCTTCAATGACCCTTCCGGTTTCTGGACTCTCCAGGAGATTAGAGGAGACCTTTGTTGAGACTGTGATAATCTCAACCTCTCTCTCTGCCCGATTGTGTCTTCCTTTCTGTTCCACAAGTGCTGACCCAGCCTATTATTTATTCTGTCTCAAAGCCTTCTTCCCAGAGAATACAAACTTCAATGTGAAGTAAGCTATATAAAGTTTTTAGAGGAGTAACTTTCTAGTTAGCATAAATAGCACTTTTAAAAAAGCTTTGATAAGAAAGTGAACAATGTACATAATAAGAGTAATATTTCAGTAGAATGGCAGGTAGATCACGAGAGGAGAGGATAAAACACCCTCAGACAGGTAAGCAGAGACCAAGTATGAAATAACCTGTATACACTCATGAAGGCATTTCTTCATAAAGATATAGAAGACCTTTTAAGCATTCCAAGTATAGAAGGAATTTACATGATCTGCCTTTTCCAAAGATAACCTAACACCGGGTGTTGGTTTTTCAGAATGAATGGGTACATTGACTATTGATCAGAAGTCATCCCATTTTTTCCCCAAGTATCAGCTGTATTTCTCTAAGAAACATTAGTTTAAATTTAATTGAATACAAGAAGATTTATTAGTCTACTCTTCATTCATCTATCCACTCATTCTTTCAAGTCCTAATTACTTAGTATATACTCTGACAAGACAATGTGCAAGGTGTAGTAAACATACCAGTTATTTTATTTCATAGTGTAAGTTAATTCTAGAACAAAGTGAAGATAACAAAGAACAAATTACATAGATAGTTATTTAGTTGTAACTGTGTTAATTGTCAAGAATAAGGAGCATAAGGTATTAAAAGTTTACTTAATAAGGACCATGATCTCACTACACAAGGATCAGGAAAGACATTTTAACATTTTTCAGAGTTTAAAACTTCTTCTAATAAGAGGCATTAACAAGTAATCGACCAGAAGAACCGGCAGACACACGGACATGGAATAAATATAATACATCAGCCAGGATCCCAGGAATAAATAATGACACTTAAATTATCATAATATGAAGAGAGGGTCTACTTGAAGTAGGGCCTATCTCTAAAGTGTTGTCAGGGTTTAAGGAAATAACTAGTACATTGGATCTGTTAGTACCCTTAGTCTCGTCCATGAAGGATGAAATATAGAGAGAAGTTACTGAAAAAGTTTGGAGAAATTTTAATAGGACTGACTTGAAAGGAATTCTGACCTTGGGGCAGTAACTCAACCAAAAGTAATTCTAAAAGAGGGAAGGAGAATCAAATGCCTTGACTTTACCCTCCTCCCTCATTCTGCTTTTTGGGAGGAGACCCCATTGGCCAAATCTAGCTGTAATTCAGATGGCCAGGGTATCTTTTGAGAGTAGCCCAAACATATCCTCCTGGGGCAGAGAACTTAGGTAAAAGGGTTTATGCACTTAAAGCTCTCTGGCATAGCCCACAGATTTACTCATTAGCAGCAGCCATTCCTTCTATCTGGATGAAAACTTTTCTCTAACACTGAGCATGCATAACATTCCGTTTAAATTAGATAGAAGTATTTTTAATTTTTTTATTTACTTATTTTTTAAAGATTTTATTTGTCCGAGAGAGAGAGAGCACAAGCAGGGAGAACAGCAGGCAGAAGGAGAAGCAGGCTCCCCGCTGAGCAAGGAGCCTGATGCGGGATTCGATCCCAGGACCTCAGGATCATGACTTGAGCTGAAGGCAGCTGCTTAACTGACTGAGCCACCCAGGCATCCCAAGACTGAAGTATTTAAATACATTTTAGATGCATGGCTTAATATATTGTCTTTCTAGAATATAACCTTTCTTTGATTTTTTTTCAATTTATTTGCAATCTATTATGACTTGAGTACAGCAGATGTTAAAGTTCAATCTACTTAAATTGAAACTGCTGAAAAAATATTTCTACAGTTTTTCACACATTAGTTTTAGGGAATCTAGCCTTAAATTGGGGAAATTAAGCCTTAAATCAATCTAATCATTTTTTCTTTCCTTTCAGAAATTTTGAATTCAACTTTATGTTTTACTTTTCCTTTCACCTGGTTGTTAATACTTTGCATTATTTAGAAGAGAAATATTTGATAAGTATTAATTCTACGACTGTGTGAGGTAAGTACTATTAACAGCTTCACTTTATAGGTAAGAAAATGAGTAATTAAGAGTGCTATTTTATAAAAGTGCTAAGATTTTAAATGAAAAACTTGTGCATATAACTATTCAACTATGCTGTCTATCTAGACGATCCTACTCTGAAGGATTTCTATCTCTTGGGTAGAGTAACAGGTGTTCATGACCTTCTGCTTTCTATTTCTTTTCTTTTCTTTTTTCCCCCTGTAATGACTGGGTGTTGTTGTTGGGATACCTATAAATAAAGCAACAGATAATCTTAGAAAATAATTCATACTCTTTGGATTGGGATGACTTTTAAAACTTCTAATTGGTGTTCAACCAAATTTTCCTGCTCTACATTTTTGACATCTTTTAAACAAATTGAAGATTTTTCAGGTTTGTCAAAAGTGAGCTGCTGATCCCAGATTCATACCCTGATCACCTTTATGGACATAAAACATATGTTTAAAGTCTTTAAAGTCTGCCTTAATATTTATTTATTTATATATTTGAATTTTTAACAAGATTTTATTTATTTATTTATTTATTTATTTATTTTGGGGGGGCTGGGGAGAGAGTGTATGAGCAGGGAGTTGGGGCAGAGGAAGAGGGAGAAATAGACCTCCTACTGAGCAGGAAACCCTAAATAGCTCTATCCCAGGACCCCAGGAGCATGACCTGTGCCAAAGGCAGAACCTGACTGAGCCACCCAGGAATCTTGCCTTAATATTTATCTAAGATCAAATTCTAAGAAAATAGCAATAGCCATCTTGTATGCTCTCCAAACTTTTTTTTTTGGGCGGGTGAATGTGTTGCATTGATGTATTAGCACAGTGTTTTCATTTTTTTTAAATTTTATTACCCTAAAACAAAATTTAAATAGTCTGTAATCTTTTTGTAAAACTTTAAATTTTTGAAAATTGACAACCGAAATTTTTCATAAGTTTAAAGATTTGCAGAAGTAATCATTCTGTAGCATTATATTTCCATTCTGCTTTCCCCACAAGTTTTCAGCCTAATGTAATATTCCATTCACAAAAGTATTTGTATACTGTATGATACTCTCCATACAAAAAAAAAAGATAATATAAACATATTAAAAATAATCTTATAGCCATAAGGCTATAATGGTTAAAAGTATATTCTCAGTTTTAATCAGTAAAAGTACCAGTACATGCTTGATTTAAAAAAAAAAAAAAAAGAAAAAGAAAAAAGTTAAACATTTTGATGATTAATTATTAAACATAAATAGTTAAAATTTTGGAATTGAGTGTTAAATTGGGTAAGGCTTTGTATCTTTACCAAGAATTGTTGCCCAGACAGATTAAATGCCAAATCCATTAATTTTGACCATTTACTTTATTTAAATTTCAACAGATTCTTACTCAAAAACAATGGATTTTTTACAGTTGTGATGAGAAAGTGAGGTCATTACACAAGACGTTTTATAACGGGGTGTCTGTATGGCTCAGTTGGTTAAGGGTGTGACTTCAGCTCAGGTCATGATTTCAGGGTCCTGGGATGAAGCCCCTTGACTGGCTCCACACTCATTGGGGGGTCTACTTGTCCCTCTGACCCCTCCCTCTGCTCTTCCTTGCATATGCCTGCACTCGTTCTCTCAAATAAATAGCTTTTCTTTTTTTAAAGGGATGTTGTATCACTCCTACCTCACTCTAGAACTTACCAAAATTCAGAAAGCCATCTGCAAATAGTCTTACCAGTTTCTAATGGCAAGTATAGCGTTCAACAGTGACAAGCATGAACGTGGGAAAAATAACTTGTTGTATGAATGGAATTAAGATGATTGCTTATATCGAGAAGCTGAATTATCCAAAAGAATATTCTAAGGATATATTTGCTTCCATAAGGTTTGGAATGCATGAGAGTCTCATATTATTTATCATTTCCTCCTTCCCCTCCTTTTTTTTTTTTTTTCTTTCATTAAATTCCATGAAGGTGAGGGGAAAAATAGAACCTGAGATCCAGAATGACTCCTGGGTATCATCTGCATTTGCAGAGACTTTTAGCAAAGACTATGGGAGGAAAGTGAGGATCTGGATTTTGATTCCTTAAACCTATCCATTTCCATGGAGCCTTTGTAAAGTTTTCATCTTCGTCCAGATATATTGCTTACTACTTGAAGATAACTGTTCTACCAACACTGAATTATCTTAGAATGTCCCTCAAATTCAACAAAATACCATTAATAAAATTCAATAAGTAATCCCACGAATAGCCTAGTTTTGAGCAAAATAATGTTCATTATTGTAACATGTTATTTAGTTTATTTTGTGTGTTTTAAAAGACTCAGCCTGACAAAGAAAATTTTAAAAGGTGAGGTTTAGTTGAAAACTTACTTTAATAACCCTTATTAAATATAGCTGCCTAGTATTTCACAATTAGTGACAGCAGTTCCCCAGCTGCAGAGGAAAATATTTTAAATAAAGAAAATAGAAAAACAAAAGTTAATATTCAGTAATCAAATTCAAAGTCATTTTACCACAAAGTTAAAAAAGTATATATATATTAATTATACCCAAATTAGTAGTATAATTAGTGAAGTTATGTTTTTAATATTTCCTTTTACCCAAAAGTGATTGATTAATAAGGTTCAAGGGTATATTTATATAACATCCACATTGTGGTGGTTAAACATGAGTTGTTTGATGAGAAGATGATCATATTTTCTTTTAGTTACATATAGCTTAAGAAAAAAAATTATTTTACTTATTTATTTGAAAAAGAGTCAGAGAGTGCCAGTGCTGGGAGGGGCACAGGAACAGGGAGAGAGAATCTGAAGCAGATTCCAAAACTGAGATTATTACTTGGGATGAAATCAAGATTCAGATGCTTAATTGACTGAGCCACCTATGTGACCTGCTTCAGGGAAAAAAAAAAAAAATTAATGCTAATTAAGTCTATTTAATATTATCCTACTGACATGTCTGGGGTTATCTATACCTAAATCTAATTTATCTCCTGGACATAATTAAATGAATATAACATTGTGCTTCATATTTCTGTGAAGTTTAAATTATTAAAACAAATAAACATATCTAAAAAAATTAAGGACAAATATTTTAAGACATCTCATTACATAAAAATACACAATCAGGGGCGCCTGGGTGGCTCAGTGGGTTAAGCCGCTGCCTTCGGCTCAGGTCATGATCTCAGGGTCCTGGGATCGAGTCCCGCGTCGGGCTCTCTGCTCAGCAGGGAGCCTGCTTCCATCTCTCTCTCTCTCTCTGCCTGCCTCTCCATCTACTTGTGATCGCTCTCTATCAAATAAATAAATAAAAAATCTTTAAAAAAAAATACACAATCATATTTTCACACTCCATATTACAAAAAAGAGTGTTAAATTATCCAAGTATACTGAAGTCTCCATCTACCTTTTCATTCCAATACTCTGACCTATAAAAAGAAAGATTTTAAGTTAAGCAAGATCTTTCACTGGAAAAATAATTGCAACCTGTTTGATGATAATGTGTAGACATTTAAATAAATGTATAAACATATGTTTCAATAAAACATTGACTTATACAACTCAGTACCTTTTAATTTGTGGAAAACATACTTGTTTTGGCTTTCTATGTTAGTAAATGACACTGTTAAGAAGGATAATGTTAGATTTACTTAAAGAAACAATACAAACTACAGTGACAAAAAAGATAGTAATTAATTTTTCCACATAAGGGTGGAAAGGAAGGCAGTCGTCTAGGAATGCAGTTCCCTTCCATCAGTTGTCATACCATCCACACCTGGCAGAGTTCTCATAGTCTGGGGTGGCTTCTTTAGCCCAGTCATAATCTAATCATTCATTCCACTGAAAGAAAGAAAAAGTCCAGAACTTTCAGGCTTGTCTCCTTCCTTAAGAGTAATGAAATGAAAAAAAAAAAAAAAAGAGTAATGAAATGGACATTGTCTATGCTTTGGCCATGTCTACCTGAATCAGAAGCTGGCAAATGTTGCTTTAGTTGAAGAGCCTTGTCCCTAGGTTAAAACTTTGGAAGGAAAAATGAATATGAATATAGAAGAAAATTTATCTTCTCATGAAAACTGTTTTAAATTGAAAGTCATCAAAACTTACTTCAAAATTCTTATTTTCTACAAAAATGTCCAATTATTACTATAGATATAATTATTAGATGAAACAGGAACATCATAGATCTCAAGGTAAATGTGTGTGTGTGTGTGTGTGTGAGAGAGAGAGAGAGAAAGAGAGAGAGAGAGAGAGTGAGAAAAAGAGAGAGAGAATGGGGGAGAGGGGCAGGTTTCATTTATTTAAATCCTCAAAGGATAGAATAGTGCCAAGGCATAACCTGAGGGTGTTTTATCATAGGTCATATCTTTGAATTTGAGTATTCCCAAGTCAACTTTAAAAACGAGTTGTAAAATTCATTGGAAACATGTTGTAAAATGTATACATTTTTATACTCTTATTTTCAAATGATTTTAGATTTATAGAAGTGCAGCAAAAATAGCACAGGAAGTTCCCGGATGATCTTTACCCTCCCCCCCACCCCCAACCAGCAAATGATAATAAGTACCTAACATGATAGTGTTGGTTTGTAAATGGGTCCCTCAATACAAAGGTCAAGGAGAGACCATGGAAAGAAACAGGCCATTCCCAGTAGGCAGGTGGTTGGCTTAATAACAAAGAAACTTACAGGGGCACCTGGGTGGCTCAGTGGGTTAAGCCTTTGCCTTCAGCTCAGGTCATGATCCCAGGGTCCTAGGATTGAGCCCCCCGTGGGGCTCTCTGCTCAGCAGGGAGCCTGCTTCCCCCTCTTTCTCTCTGCCTCTCTGCCTACTTATGATCTCTGTCTGCCAAATAAATAAATAGAATCTTAACCAAAAAAAAAAAAAAAAAAAAAAAAAAAAAGAAAGAAAGAAACAAATAAAAAAAAAAAAAAAGAAAAAGAAAGAAAGAAACTTACATATGAGGCTTATCTGGCCCTATAGCAGGGAGTAGACCTCTCCACAGCCCAACAGAATCTTTAAAGTTTATATAGAGGACTTCCCTGAGTTCAGTCAGGTGTATCATCCAGAGGGGCTCAGCATTGCTCTCTCAAGGCTGTGTACTTAAAAATGGCTTCCACTCTGGAAAAGGCTGGCAGAGTTCATACATTCCAAACACAGGAGAAGGGGTAAGGAACCTCTGACTGCCTGGGTCCAGCTCAAGGGTTACCTAGTGGTCATAACCAATCTATGACTTCCTCCAACAGGTGTATTTATCCAAACTTAAAAAAAATAACATTATAATACTACTAAGTTTGTATTCCATTCATATTTCATTACTTTTGCCCCTGGTGGTATTGATTCTGTTCCAGTAGCCAGTATCCAATCAAGGTACCATATTGCATTTTTTTGTCGTGTCTTTTTAGTCTCCTCCAATCTGCAATCGTTTCTGGGCCTTGTCTTGTCTTTCATGACCTTAACAGGCATGAAGAATGGGAGTGAAATATTTTGCAAAATGTCACTCAGTTTAGGTTTATCTGATATTTTTTCATGATTATATTGAGTTCATGTGTTTGGGGAAAGAATACCACAGAAGTAATGTACCTATTTCATCACACCGGGGCAGAGGTACAAGGCACTTACATGACATTACTGATGTGGTTAACTTCTATTCCTATTAGGTGGTGGTGTATAGATTTTTCAAATGTAAAAGAATCATTGTTTTCATATTCTATGTACAAAGTCACTATCTTGAGCTCACATTATAGACAGAGGGAGTTAGGCTCCATCTCTTAAAATGTAGTGAAATGAGAACTACATATATTGAAAATGCATTTATAAGTATTTTTAAGTAAACATTTTCAATGAATAAAATAATATGTGTAATCTAAAACAAGAGATCAAATAAATAAAATAAATTAAAAATGCTACTTTACATCATTGAAATAGATCTTTTATTTATTAATAATCTTTTCTAAACTTTAATATTGAACATATAAAAATAAGTAACCATACTTCACACTTCTGTAATTAAATTTGTCTTCTTTTTGCAAAACATTCTAGAAATGATTATTTCTAAAACTATCACTGATAACTGAGCTTGTTTTTGTGGGGAGTTTAGGTTCTAAAATATCTTTTTCCTTCTTATAACTGTCAATTCTGTTGCTATTTGTTCTAAATTTCTGGATTTTTCTCACATTTATGAAACTATATAACTTGATTATTGAGTGTCAAAACTTAGTTAAAAATTCCTTAATTAAAATATCCCATTTTTAAATCAGAAAAGAAAATCA
This sequence comes from Mustela erminea, assembly GCF_009829155.1. Classification (NCBI taxonomy): domain Eukaryota; kingdom Metazoa; phylum Chordata; class Mammalia; order Carnivora; family Mustelidae; genus Mustela; species Mustela erminea. Next base: position 124,138,445 of record NC_045615.1, on the reverse strand, counting down.
TGTGTTCACAATATACTTACCCAATATAAACAATTTTTTACTGTACCAACATACACAAGAGAGTTGAAATAAAAGCACAATGCAATTTGATCATCTGTTGCCAACCAAAAGTTTGCTAAAGATCTGTTTCATTTCATTATGTTTGTGGGAATTTATAATTTTTTCCCTCTGGTTTCAAAAGTGAACATTATACAGCGAATATTGCATAGGCAAACAGCCATCCACATAAAACTGTGTTTTACTTCTTGATACAATGTATACTAACTTTGGATGTTGTATAACCATAGCAACTTAAGAACTTCAGATAAAAGAATTCGGAAAAAAAAACATAAAATTACTGATAAATTAGCCCAGGCTTATTTAAATCCATGCAATCTAAGAGGTCATTTTGGAGAATTAAATTAGAGAATTTGAACCAATGTCTCAAAAACAATGGATTTTCTACCATTTTCTCCTCTTTTGGATATGATTTTATTTCTCTCATATCACTGAGGAATCTTTATGATGAAATGGAACTGTGCTGTCTACATGACCTTTTTTAGGCAGTACTTGTTTTCAGAGCTGCTGAGAAGGCTGCCTGGCTGAGAACTTTCCGCTGTCAGCTACTGCCAGGAGTGGCTTTAGGGGCAGAGAGACAGTATGCCAAAGAACCTACCTATCCTTTAGAGGGTGGACCCATTAAGGCAGGGGTATAAAGGCCAGTTTATTGTATCTTGGTCTAACACAAGAAATTGTTTCCGATCTGCAGGTCTTTCAGGGTCAACTGAGGCTATCATGGGTGTGCTCCACAGCATAACTGCATATGATGCCCAGTCCTGTTCCTTCCCCTTTTATACCTGAGCTGATCTCCAGTAAATCTCATGCACACCAGACCTCACCTGATTTGCTTTTCAGAGAACGTCATCTGCTACATTGTTCTTTGCTGGCAGCTGAATTGACTCATATGGTTCTCTTTTCGGCCTATTCATGATTCCTGCTCTGCTTTGAAGTTTGACTTGGAAGCCTTGCAATTATCTTTCACTTTGTATCTCTGAAATCCAATCTTGCCTCACAGATATGGATTAAAAATATTTTATACTTTTCCGTGGACACATTTGTCCAATTTAGCCTTTTGACACCTCAACCCTCATTTAGTATATCAAAAGTCTTTCATTAATTTAAATAGATGTTGCATCTATTATGCACATGTATTCTATGGTATAAGGAACAAGAGTTTAATGTACTATTTAAGAAAATATTAAATGAACTTTGAAGATGTATCAAACTGCAGTGCATATGAATTTATTTTGATAGTTATGCATTATTCTTTTTATTCAAGGTATGCAAATATATATATGCATCTTATGTTAACTTTATGTATGTTGATAGCTTCAAATTGAATTGTGCAACAACTTCATCTCTGTAAAATGCTTTTGTTTGTATTACACATAAAAATATTGAAGTACGCTCTTGATTTTGCTATTTAAATTTTTCCATATTATTAAAGGAGAGACAGAATAGACAAAGCAATTAATATGAAGTATATTTAAAATGAATCTCTTAATTTACGAAGCTTATACAATAAGTAAGTATGAGGAAAAGTATATTTTTATGTTTATTCTCACTGATAGTTATAAATTAAACAATACTTGATTTGTCATTTGTTATTTAAGAAATTTGCAAGACCCAAATGATATTATTATTCTCTAATGTTTAGGGGAATTCTCACTTTTTTTTTTTAATTAAGTACATATATTGGTAGAATTTGGCATATGGTTTATGGAAAGCAATGAAGGAAATCTTTTGAAGAATGTTTATGTTGTCTTACATTTCACACCAGTATTCCCATGAATGTGGATAGAAATTTAGATAATCATTTCAGACTAACAGGTTTATTCTAAGCACTACATATATTGAATATTTTGTAGTAAATAAAAATAAGTTTAGGGAGAATTTATGTTGAAAAGAAATTTACTATTGTAATGAGTGTTATGAGATCAGTTATAAAATTTGGTATTCTATATGAAATTAGCAGGTAGGTATTTATTATCTTTTAAGTGTTGCTTGTGTCTAGGTTTTTGAGTTTGTGGGCAATATTTTTATCCTTTTATGTATTTATGTTTACTAATTTCCAAGCAGATTTTAATAGTTAAATGGAAACACACGAAGCAAGTTAATATGAATACCATAACTTTATAAAAAATAAAAATATGTTATATTTGTTGCATTAATAATTTCCTAGTAAGTAAGGTCTGTTATAATTAAAAAGTAGAAGATGAATTTGCTATGAAACCACTTTCATGGAACACTCAAAGGAACATCCTCTTTTGGAGGATACTTAAATATAGTTTTTTTTTTATCTACTAAATAGCTGAAACAAATTAATTCACTAAACGCTACCAACTGCCTTTTATGTTTAAGGCAATTTGCTTCAGTCGTCTACATCTTAGTTCTAGTAACTACAAAGCACGTAGGAATGAAAGCAGCAGAGAATGTAAGTAATTAGGAAAATGCTATATTGGATGTTAGGAGACATTTATTCTAGTACAAGTTGTGGCTCTAATTAGCATTTAACCCTTCACAAAAGCTACTCACCTGATCTTGGCCGTTTTTCCATCTGTGTAATGATGAGGTTTGGGTGGAAAACTCGAAAATCTTCAGTTGTAAGAGTATGCAGTTCTAAAAGGGCCTTTGGAATGGAAGGGTAAGGTTGCATAGTCTTAACTTGTAGAATGTATATGCAAGTTTCTTAGCAGCTGTGCTTACACTCCATCATCTTTTTGCTGTTGTTGTTGTTATTAGTGACTGGAAGCTCAGGTTAAGTTTACCTCAAAACTAGAGCAAAATTGGCGGGGGCGGGAAGGGAAGTTCCAATTTTATGGATTGCAGGTAAGTGTTTTTTGTTTTTTATTTTTCTGTTTCTGCTTTGTTTTGAAGGTGTTAATAGTAGAAACAGAATACCTCGATTACTTGAGACATTTATTTTTGTAAAATACTTCAATTTCTAAGAATTAGAGGAATCTTACAAAGAAAAATAAAAAAAAAAGAAAAGCCATTTTGTTGTCTATTTATGAGGTTTTTTCAGGACTTAAGATTCAAATTATTTCTGTCATAAATAAGTACATGATAAGATCTCTTTCTCCCCAAATAGGTAGTTTTGTTTAAGAAAGTAATTTGAACAACAAAAAATCATTTTTTACTTGCAAATCTATCTTGAAAATTTAGCCATTAGGTTAAAGGTAGAAAGAGCTAGCACCTTTGGATAAAAATCAACCTCATTTCTCAAAGGAAAATGATATCGAACAATGTATGTGTTCAACCTACTGCTCCTATTAGGAAAATAGTACCCCCCCAAAAAAAAAATTATCAGGCTGAACAACCTAAGAAGTTGTTTGAAAAAAAAAAACAACAATTATTCCAATTTTAAAAACAAATTTCTGAAAGAAAAATTTTTTCATATTGTGCAGGTCAATAGAACTCTATCATTTTAGGTATAGGGCCTGGAAAATTTCTAAGATGTGTTCAGAGCAGAGGTAACACATTTTCAGACAAAAATGAGATGGCTATAGATATGTGCCTTATGCTTTAAAGTAATGTGGAATCCATGATTTACCTGTGGCATACTTTTGCTCTCTAAATTGAATATAAATCTAAACAGGCAATTATGCTTTCAGTTTAAAGAAAATATTGGGAATGTAGGAGCAAGAAATTCCCTACCTTCAGGAAGTAATCAGTCAAATCCAGAATACCAGATATTGTAGGAGAACTGGCCTCATTTCTTCAAAAGCCTACAGTGTGAAAAATGGAGAATGTGGGACAGGAACATTTTAGATTAAAAGAGATATAGGAGATATAAAACCAAGTAAAAGTTGTATGCTTTGTCTAGATTCTGATTTGAATAAATGTTTCTGTTTTCAACCCATTTGACAATACAATTAGGAAAATTTGTGTTAAATGATATTCAAGTATTTTTGTTAATTGTGTTAAATATTATAATGCATTGTGGTTATGAAAAAGTATCTATTATTAGATGCACATTAGAGTATTTGATAATGAGGAGGTATGATGTCCTGCAATTGCTTTAAAACACTGAACCAAAAAGGGGAACAAAAAAGATGGATGAAACAATGTAATAGAATATACATCATAACTGATGGTGGGTGATGAAGCATGGGGGTGTAAATGATTTCATCATGCAGATGCTTTTCCTATAAAGCTCAAAATGAAAGTAAACAGATACAAATGCTTATGTCTTCATTATAAAATCCCCAAATAATTATAATAAATGAATAAAGGAAATATAAACTCATAAACTGGAAGAGAAGTAGAAAGTGAGCACCAGAGGAAAAGGACCAACAAAATTCTGAAAGATAGCATACACATATGTATGTTTGTGTGTTTGGATGTAAATATATTTATCTATGAATGAAGGAAACCTCAGTTTAAAGTGCTGTTGTTTTCATTGTGACTTCTATACTATCCAGAAAGTAAGAGGTGACATAATTTATTAAGCATGAGAAAATAGCTAGGGCCATAATTAGAAATTTGAAGAAAGTGGATAATATTTCCAATTATTTTCATGAAAAAAGAAAGATGGATCTTGTAGGGAAACATTATTCCATTGGTGTACAGATTTGTAAACTACAACTAGAACCAATGGCCCTGAAATTATGTAGGTGTTAACATAAATAGATATGTGATTTTTTTTTTTTTCCCTTGTGGTATTCAGAATTCCTGAAGCTGTGGGTTTTTTCTCTTTGACTTGATTGGGATTGGGTTTTAGCCAAAGGAGCATAGTGGAAATTCAAAAGGGCAAGGATAGTTAGTATACTTTCAGGAAAGTGACAGAAATAATGGACCATGGGACCTAAACTGTGTAGAGAATAAGAGGAAGATATAAAGTGACTGGTGAATAGAAAGAAACTTCAAGGGTCACTGTACTGGAGGCACTTATGAGGTCAAGATTTGCTGTGTTTGGTGTCACAAAATGAATTGTGTGGATGTGGCTCAAGGCTATGAGGTCTCATTCCTTGTTCTGAAGGTATTCTTCTGGATAATGACAGATGATTAAAATGTCATGGGGTTATGTCAGTAATTTAATTTCCTAGCAATTACTTTATTATACATTTCCCCAGCCCTCTTCTTTAAAAAAAAAAGCTACTTTTTGTAGATGTATTAATTATGATCTCATTGGAGGAAACGGGAAAATACAGAGAAGTTTAAAGAAAAAAAAATGTACATGAATCTCCTATATGCAATATGCCAAAGAGAAAACTGTGTTTATTAACTAGCATGTTTAATTTGAGCTCTTTTATGTTATTTTGCTAGCATTTTTAAATAAACTAAAAATAATTAAATTATTAAGCAAAAGATTAATATCTTTCATTTTCAGGAAAACTTAGATTATGAGACACCATTCATTGACTAGTTCTCAAAAATCTGATTTTTAAGAGCTATATCATTTTCTGTGATGAATGTTTTTGCCAACATTTCCCATCATTTCCTTAGCTTTAAAACATAGGTTATTAGAATAAAGCAGATTCTTATTTCTTTCCCAAAGACTTTCTGCCTTTCTGTCTCATCCACAAGTGAAGTCCTTTAAAGAAACTGTGCATTTTCCTCATCATTGCATTTGTTTGAAAGGAAAGATATTGGCAAGGGTAAATTTTTCAAATATAAAATTGGATGTAATGCTTAAATTAATGGCTTTAAAAAGACACAGTCACTAAAATCAAGAAATGAAGGCAGAGTTCATCAAACATTCACTTGCTTCATAAGGAAAAGTAAATTAGAAAAGTTAAGTCATTTGTATCTGGCCACCATACTCGTCAGTTAATATAAGCAACAACTAAACTGATGGTGACGAATGGTAGAGAGCAGCCGTAGTGAGCCCCTCCAGTAACATCCACATTTAAATCTCTGGTGACTGTGAATATATTACGCTATATGCCAACCTAGGGTGGGATGGGGAATTACATATGCAGATGGAATTAAGGTTGCTAATCAGCTGATCTTAAAATAGAAGATTATCTTGGGTTATGTGGGTGAGTTCCACATAATCAAAACAATCCTAAAATATGGAAGAAGGAGATAGAAGAGGATCACAGAACTGGTATTATGAGGACTCAATTCAAGATTGTTGGCTTTGAAGATGGAGGAAGGAACCATAGTCAAAGAAAGAGGGAGACCACTAGAATTTATAAAAGTTAAGGAAACAAATTCTCTCCTACAACCTCAGAAAATAATATGGCCCTACAGACATCTTGATTTTAGCCTGTTGAGATCCATGTCAGACTTCTCATTTAATAATAAATTTGTGTTATTTTAAGCCTCTACATTGGCAGTAATTTGTCACAACAACAGTAGAAATCCAACAGAACATCTTTCAATTATTATGTTAATGATTGTACAATTAGATGATTTTTAAGCAATAATTAATTTTTAAAATAAAATGGATTAAAGTTAAATGTGATTTTCTATCAATTCTTAAAAAAAACTTTGACAGGAGGAAAATAACTGTAACATAAAATTATTTTGTTTTATTATTAGCAAAATTAGTTCTCTTGTCAGCAGTGTAATAAGAAAAAAATTGTTAATTATATATTTTTTTGCTTTGCCATCCTTCTCTTCCTGTAAATTACTATAGAATAAAAAAAAAAAACAGTTTTGAATAAAATACAGAAAGAGAGAATTGTTGGCAACATTTAGGATTAGATCCCAGGCAAAAACAAATGTTTGTTTAGTATGAAAATATTATATTAACTTTTATAATGGAAATGGGAAAAGAAAATTGGAGTGGAATAAAATGTCTCCTGAAGGATATTATAGCTGATTAAGTAAATAATCTAAAATATTATTTTATTAAAAATATAAACACTAGGGGCACCTGGGTGGCTCAGATGGTTAAGCATCTGCCTTTGGCTCAGGTCATGATCCCAGGTCCTGGGATCAAGCCCCTCATCAGTCTCCCTACTCAGCAGAGAGGCTGCTTCACCCTCTCCCTCTGCTGCTCCCCCTGCTTGTGCTCTCTTGCTCTGTCTGTCAAATAAATAAAGTCTTAAAAAAACAAAAAAGAAAAGAAAAGAAAAATATAAACACTGAAGAGAATCATATGACAATAATTAGTGAAGAAAATTGAAAGACATGGAGGAAGAAGGAACATAAATATTTATATTAGGAAATAAGCTTATTAACAAGTGTATTTGGGGTATCAAATATAACATATATATAATTATTAGACCAAAAAAAATACTAACATAAACATGCCATATTCATAGCATAAATAATAAAAGCTACTTAAAATGTCAATATAGGGGCACCTGGGTGGCTCAGTGGATTGAAGCCTTTGCCTTCGGCTCGGGTCATGATCTCAGGGTCCTGGTATTGAGCCCCACATCGGGCTCTCTGCTTAGTGGAGAGCCTGCTTCTTCCTCTTTCTGTCTCTGCCTGCCTCTCTACCTACTTGTGATTTCTGTCTGTCAGATAAATAAATAAAATCTCAAAAAAATAAAAGAATAAAATAAAAAGTCAATATAGAAAGCAAAAAAAATATGGTATGAAAGAATCAATATTGATCTATTGTATCAGTGAATGAATTTGAGGAAAAATATTTGCTATCATAAATCAGTTAAATTAAAAGTAAGATTTATGACTATGCTTTGTATAGGAGACACAGATAAACAAAGTGAACATTACTGTTTGAACATAAAATTAACAATGAAGTTATACCTATAATTTTTTAAAAAGTAAAGCTGGAAAAAATAAAACTAAATTAAATTTTTAAAAGTAAGGCTGATAATTATAATAATCAGAAAGATGAAAAAGTGAACCCAAATTATCAAGTAATGTAGATGACCATTCAAAAATGATTATTTATAAAAAAATTAAAATGTTATTTATATATGTGCACTTCATAATGTAGCACCAATATTTGTAAGTATAAAACTGTACAAAATATAGTTTAATGAAACAGATTGAACAGAAGATAAAAAGTTCAGATAATCTCATTATTCTAGAATAAATGTTTTATCTTTACTCTTTTATTTACTCACTTTTTTGGAAGGGGGATGGTTTTGTTTAGTTCGAGAATGCAAGGGTAGTCTAATATTAGGAAATCTATTAAGATTATTCAACAAAGTAATTTAAGAAGAAAATAATATTTACATTTTCAGGAAAGCTAAAAGTATACCTATAAAACCATCATTTTTAAGTACTACCAAAAAAAATAATAATAATAATAATCTACCCCAGGAACCAGTAGAGGCCCAATGGAGGGTAGAAATAGAGGTAGTCCCATTAAATCAGCAAAATGAAAAGTATATTTACTATTCATCATCATTTAACTTTGTTTCAGAGATTCTATCCAATTGTTACTAGAAGTGAGAAATAAATTATAGCTATAAAATAGTAATCTATTTTCCCTGCACCATTTATTGAAGATACTTTTTTTCCAATATATATTTTTTCCCACTTTGTCAAAGATAATTTAACCATAGAGTTGCAGGTCCATATCTGGGCTCTCTCCTCTGTTCCACTAGTCTATGTGTCTGCTTTTGTGCCAGTACCATGCTGTCTTGGTGATCACAGCTTTTTAGTAAAGCTTGAAATCAGGCAATGTGATGCTGCCCCCGATCTTGTTTTTCTTTTTCAACATTCTCTTAGCAATTCAGAATCTCTTCTGATTCCATATAAGTTTTAGCATTGCTCTTTGAAAAATGCCACTGGAATTTTGATTGGGATGGCATTGAAAATATAGATTGCTCTAGGCAGTATAGACATTTTAACAATGTTTATTCTTCTGATCCATGAACATGGAATGCTCTCCCATCTTTTTGTGTCTTCTTCAATTTCTTTCGTGAGTCTTCTATAGTTCCTCAAGTACAGATCCTTTACCTCTTTGGTTTGGTTTATTTCAAGGTATCTTAATGGTTCTTCGTGCCATAGTAAATGGAATCAATTCTATAATTTCCCTTTTTATATTTTCATTGTTAGTGTATAAGAAAGCAACTGATTTCTGTGCCTTGATTTTGTATCCTGCCATATTACTGAATTATTGTATGAATTCTGGAAGGTTGGGGGTGGAGTTTTTTGGGTTTTCCATATAAAGTATCATGTCATCTGAGAAGAGAGAGTGTGACTTCTTCTTTGCCAATTTGGATACCTTTTATTTCTTTTTGTTGTCTGATTGCTGTTGCTAGGACTTCTAGTACTATGTCGAACAAGAGTGGTGAGAGTGGGCATCTTTGTCATGTTCCTGATCTCAAAGGGAAGACTGTCAGCTTTTCCCCTTTGAGGATGATACTGGCTGTGGGTTTTTCATAGATAGACTTTATTAACTTGATGAATGTTCCCTCTATCCCTATACTTTGAAGTGTTTTAATCAGGAACAGATGCTGTATCTTGTCAGATGATTTTTCTGCATCACTTGAGAGGATCATGTGGTTCTTCTCTTTTCTCTTATTGATTCGTCTGTCACACTGATTGATTTGCGATTGTTGAATCACCCTTGCATCCCAGGGATAAATTCCACCTGGTCATGGTGGATAATCTTTTTAATGTACTATTGAATCCTATTAGCTAGGATCTTGTTGAGAATCTTGGCATCCATATTCATCAGGGAGGGCACGTATTGCATGGAGCACTGGGCATGGTGCATAAACAATGAATTTTGGAACAGTGAAAAGAAATAAAATAAAATAAAATGGAAAAAGATAGTAATCTAAAAAAAATACCACTTTTTTCAAATGTGGGTTGGTAAAATTTCATGAAAGGCTATTTTGTAATCTCCACCAAAATTAGAATTACATATAATTTGATCTTTTTTTTTTTTTTGAGTTTCAGTTTTTTTGATTCAAAAATTTCACTTCTGGAAATTTAGTTGTTAGGAATACCTGATTAAGTTCACTTATGCCAGGTTACATATTCCAAAATGGCTTTTAATAGTAAAAAATTGGAGATAAAACAACTCTAAATATTCATTGATGATAGTGGATAAATTTAATAAAATGGGACATAATGCAATGGAACAAAAATCTTTCCAGCAAAAAACAGTAAAATATTCTAATATTTTTCAGTGAAAAAATTTTAATATGAGGAACATGTACAGTCTGTACAGTATATACAGCATTGCCACATTTTCTTAAAAGGGAAAACAAATGTTTGTGTGCCGGGCTGGGGAACTTTGGATGTATGTGTGTATCTGGAAAGATAACACAAAAATGTTACATATTTATTGATCATGGGGTGAGCTTAATGGCTGGAAGTTTAGTGTTTAAAATAAATTTTGCCTTAAAATCTATTTTAATAGAATAGTATTTGAACATGAAAGTATTTGAACATTGTTGTAATTCATATATTAATTGGGACAATTCTGTTATCCAAACCTCTATGAAATTTAAAACAAAATATAAAATATAGACAATATATTTAAAAGATTCTTGTATGTCTAATGTTACTATGCTCTTTCAGCCTGAGTCAAGTGTGACCTGGCACAGTGTAGGGACACAGCCGCTCTCTCTGCCTTCCTTTCTCCTGTCACAGGACTCAGGGTTTTTCTGCCCCCACTACTTTTCTAGATTTCCTATCACCCTTCCTTTGTACCCTCTGTAAATAATCATCCGGAGACAAAAACATGCTTTCAAGGTAAACATAAATAAATAAATGAATGAATAAATGATAAAATAAAGTCATTTACCTTCTTCTTTCCTGAAATTTGACTCTTCCCTAAAGACTGTAAATTAGGTCCAGTCTCCACAAAGGGTGGCATGTTTCCCTTACAACTTTTGTACCACTAGAAATAAAGGGGTGACCTTTTGTCTCTTTAGTGCCACTTTCAGACCATTCTCCCTCCTGTGAAAACTCTCCACTTTGGCTCTCATGCCATCAACTTATCCCATCGCTTTCTCATGGTGTCACAGTTATCCTCTGGAAGATTCTGGCTCCTAACTCACTTTCCCTCTAAATCTACTTTTAACTTAATACTTTGACTATTTCAGTATCTACAAATAGGATCCAATTCTCTCATCTCTAAATATATCAAATGCCTCTGGTTAAATTATCTCACTGTCCATCCCCCTTCTTAGTTCTTCACTCCCCGGATTTGTGCTCTGGATCTTTTGCATGTATGTTCATTGCAAAACTCTCCCCCCCCGCCCCCCTTCCCCCCCAGTTTCCAGCATTATATCTCTGGCCCATCAATCCCTTTAAATTTTGAACTCAGCAATTCTTAATTCTAGTTGAGTCTAAAAACATGTTTTTTCTTTATGAGAGAAGGGCTTTTTCTTCTCCCTCAAACTGGAAAATTGGCCAGCAGCAAAACCTGACCTAAACTGTATAAGCAATAATTTCATTTGAAGAGCAAACTCATTTCCTCAATACCTACGTAACAATCAAATAAAAGAAATTTGAGTAAATGTGTTTGTGTTATTTTCCAACATCTCAATCAATTACAGTATGTACAGATCTCTATTTATAGAGGCTGGAATCACCTGTGTCTATAGGAACACTAGGGTAGGAATTGTACCTGACAGACCCACTAGAAACATATATGGAGTAGGGTAAAGGTAAGGCAGAGGGCAGTACTCTTGAAAAGAGAGTAAAGGAATTCTGGAAATGTAATTAAACACATTTTCAGTACACTAATCTGTATAAAATAGTAATGATGTTGACCAAGTATTGAGATGCTCAATAAAAGGAGGGGTTATGTAAAGGGTTTTACGTGCAGCATCTTAATCTATACTCTAACAACCTTGTGAGGCAAAATTTATACCCACATTTAATCGACAAGTAGGCAAAAATATTTTTTGTTGTCAATATCATGTAACATTGTACCAGAGATACTAATAAATTACTATTATAAGACAGAAGATGTATAATTAACTCTAAAATAAGTGCATGAAAACACTTTATTTAAAAGCTTGGCATTGATTCAGCTAAAGCATATACTTTCAAATATACTTAGATTTTTCCCAGAACTCTTGCAAATTTGCATTTGTATAAATGTAGAGGAGCTAACACCAACAACAAATGCAGTTCTAGTCAGCATTATAATCTATTTTTATCCTTGCTTTTTATAACTAGTTTATACACAGGACAGTTCTAGGAATATTACTTTTTTGCTTATCCTTATTGATCTAGTATTTAAACTCATTTCAAAATGCCAGATAAAACTTGATACCTTAATGTGGAATGTTGGAAATAGCTCTATTTCTGTCTTAGATGAAATGAATAATTGTTTAATATGAAAAGTCCATAGACCCTTGGAATTGTATGGAAGCATTACTGCAATTGGCCATGGAAAATATGCTCTTTAAATCATAACCATAAGCTGTTACCACATATTACATCTAAAAAGAAATTTATACATATTTTGTTTTAGTACCTTGTAGTTATAAAAGGGAGATATTTCAAATTATTCTATTTGGAGATTAAGTTATTTATAAGGATTTTACAAACTCTATACTTTAAAAATATTTTAATTATATTTCTGGTATAGCCATATTTAAATTTTATTTCATGGCTGTTAGATTTCATTAAGATCACTGAATGTTTTATAACCATGGTTTCCAAAGATAGGTATTCTTGTTTAGTTTTTCTAAGAAAAATCTTGAAATGAATGGAGAGGGTTGTAAAATTAGTTTCATTGACAAAGAAAGTCAATGTGGTAGTTGTAGGAGGTCACCAATCTTTTTCTTGGTTCCCTTGTCATTTTACTACTTCTCCATGTCAGTTCATTCTCAAATGTTGCTATCACCTTCCATTTATCTTAACCTCCTTCCTCTTTATCACATTTTTTTTTAATTTATTTATTTTTTTTTTATTTCCAGCATAACAGTATTCATTATTTTTGCACCACACCCCGTGCTCCATGCAATCCGTGCCCTCTATAATACCCACCACCTGGTACCCCAACCTCCCACCCCCCGTCCCTTCAAAAGACCTCGAATAGCCAAAGGGATATTGAAAAAGAAAGACCTGTACCTCTTTATCACATTTTAATAAGACATGGAGTTGGGATGGGCAGTGTATATAAATGTTATGACTTTTGTGTCCTTCATGTTGGAGTCTACTATTAAGATCTGAGATAAAATATAATGAAGTTCATTCAGTTGGCTGACAAACAGAAAACCCATGTTCTTAAACCATGAAATGGTTTGGGAGTAGGTTTTAACCTGAAGTCTTGTTTATGACAAAAAACAAATTGCTTTATTTGGATTGCACAGACAGTTCATGCATCCTCACTGAAACATCTGGCTTTGTTTTGATTCCTGTAAAATATTTACATATGTACAACCCAGAAAGATCTGCTCCTAGGTTGATCTTTGAGGGCATGCTCACTCATCAGTGCTCAAAGTTGTCAATAGCAGCATCCTTGAGTTAAGAGAATATGTATTTGGGGGAAAAAAGATAAAATAGTATGTTTTATATCAAAAGTAAGCAAAGTAAAGCTTTCAAAATCGGTTTGTATTTCATCCCAGCTGTCACATTTATAATCAAAATATTAGAATTGAGAGGTTTTTAGAGAGCACCCAATTACCCATGCAAAACAATTCAACCTTTGCTATAATAGCATTAATTAAAGGTATTAACCTGGAGATTATCATGCCTATGGTTTCTATTGCATTGCCTCTTCCCAAGAAAAACAGTTAAAATTATTTTTCCCTTATGATAAATGCTTCGGCCCATTTCTGTTATGTTGAACAAGTCAACCTTTCCTACCTAGACAGATTTCATAAGAAGTTTATGCTGAAGGCAAAGACAATTATATTCAGGGTGAGCCCAAACACAGCAATCGTATCTCAGGTGGTTTGGCATAAGGCACTGCCCAGTAGAGGAGAACCAATTATGTTTGAGAAGGGCAGTGGCAACATCTGGGAGTGATTAAGAACTTCAGCAGTTTTATGCCTTGGGAAAAAAATTATAAATACCCTACAGGTAATTCAAAATGAAGTTAACACTATATCTAAAATGAAATTTGGAAGTGGATCCAAAACATACACAGATGCATACATTAATATTTAGCTTGCTTATTTCTAGGTTTTACATTCCCCTTTTTATTTTTCTGAGGTATTTTGATACTTGCATATGTATATCCGGCCTATTGGGTAGTTCAGTTATTGCACATCACTTGTTCCTTCTCTGTATCATTACCTTTGGACAAAATGAGAGCCTGGTCAACAGAAAGCTGATAACTTATTTTACATCATGTAGATAGACAGGCAGATAGAATCCTAAATTTATGTAATATATATTCTAAATCCTAGATTTCAGTTGTGTGGGACATAATTAAGGTACCATTTAAGAAATATGTTACAGATGGAGAGGTTTCAGGATGGGAGATTTCCAAAATCTTTGTTGCTGGCACAGGACTACTTAGTTCCAGTCTTGCCCACAGCTGTCTAGTACTTGCCCAGGAAGCAGGTGCTTTTTTTAGGCTGTGTAACTGACATCCATAATCAGGTTTGCTGATTGGTGGTGATTCATTATAATTTCTCATTCTGAAAGGAAATCAACTGAAATCAACGAAGCAATGGCTGGCAATTCTCCTCTAAAAGCTAGTCATTCTCAGAAACATTTGTGATTATTTCCTCACTTTCTAAAACAGTGTAAGCTCTGTAATATTGCTAAGACCATTTGCAATGAGCTCTAAAATATTTTAACGTTAGAAGTTTCTTTCTTGTAGGTAAAAATTTTACTTTATGGTCAGAAGCAAGCACTTATTCCCCACTATCTACAGATTCCTACTGATTTAAAACACATTTGTGGTATATAAATACGATTATATGTACAATGAATGGAAAACCAAAAATATAAAAATTGACATTAGAATACGCAAGCCAAACATGGAAGGCTGTTTATATTTCTGGACATGAGACATACTGATATGGCTGCACTTCCATCTCTAAAATGCCCTACTCTGTAGCCTGCTCAGTTGAGATAAACACTGTCAGATTAATCCTTTCACATTTATAAGCCACATTTGCCTGTTTACACCGATTCCTCCATGATAAAATTTTCAAGGATAGAGATAATCTTGCTCACCTTCTTGTCTGTAGCATTTAACTCCATTTCTGACTCATAATTTCAATAAATAGTTTTTGAATGTTAAATAAACTGTAATTTTCAAAAGACCTCTTGAACAGCACCCACGTTCTTTGCATTATCCTTTTCAATCAGTGATTTGTTTTTAAGTACAAGTTTATTTTATTGTTTATTTCCTGAGAAATCCTGCCTATATGGGGAAGCTAGTTTTCCATTAACTTATTTTTTTAATTCTAGTATAATTACCACACAGCGTTCTATTAGTTTCAGGTGTACAGTAGAGTGGGTCAACAATGTTATACATTAATCAACGCTCATGACGGGAGTGCACTCTTCTTAATGCCCTTCACTTGTTTCGCCCATCCCCTCTACCACCTCCCCTTTGGTAACTACCAGTTTGTTATGTATAGAAAAGAGTCTATTTCTTGGTCTACATCTTATTTTTTCTTTTATTTCTTTGTTTTGTTTCTTAAATTCCACATTTGAGGGAAATTATATGGTATTTGTCTTGCTCTGACTGGCTAATACTCTACTCTCTAGCTCTAGGTATACTGTTGCAAATGGCAAGATTTCGTTCTTTTTATGGCTAAATAATATTCCATTGTATATAAATACCACATTTTCTTTATCCATTCATCTATGAATGGTGGGCTGATTCCATAGTTTGGCTATCGTAAATAATGCTGCTATGCACATAGGGGTGCATGTATCCCTTTGAATTCATGTTTTCGTATTTTCTCAGTAAATAACCAGTAGAGTGATTACTGAAACATAGGTAGTTCTATTTTTAACTTTTTGAGGAACCTCCACACTGTCTTTCACAGGGGCTACACCAGCTTACAGTCCCACCAGCAGTGCACAAAGATTCTTCATTCTTCGTGTGCTTACCAACACTTGTTTCTTGTATTGTTAATTTCAGCCATTCTGGCAGGTGTGAGATAACATCTCCTTGTGGTTTTGATATTCATTTTCCTGTTGGTGAGTGATGTGGATCATTTTTTCCTATGTCTCATGGCCATCTGGATGTCTTCTTTGAAGAAATGTCTGTTTATGAATTCTGGCCATTTTTTATTGGATAATTTGGGGTTTTTTGGTGTTGATTTATACAAGTTTTTATATATTTTGTACATTAATCCTTAATCAGATCAATAGGTTGTCATTCAGTTTTGCTGATTGTTTCCTTTGCAGTGCAGAAACTTTTTATTTTGATGTAATCCAATAGTTTATTTTTGCTTTTGTTTCCCTTGCCTCAGGAGACCTATCTAGAAAAATATTGTATGGCTGTGTCAGAGAAATTACTGCCTGTACTTTCTTCTAGGATTTTTATGTCTTCAGGTCTCGTATTGGTCTTTAATCCACTTTGAGTTTGTTTTTGTGTATTATGTAAGAATGTTATCCAGTTTTATTCTTTTTCATATAGCCGCCCAGTTTTCCCAGCACCATTTGTTGAAAAGACCTTCTTTTTCCCATCGTATATTCTTGCCTCCTTTATCAAATATTATCTGACCATTAATCATAGGTTTCTTTCTTTTTATTCTGTTCTATTGACCTATGTGTCTATTTTTGTACCAGTAACCATACTGTTTTGATTATTACAGTTTTGTAATCTATCTTAACATCTGGGATTGTGGGTTTGTTTGCTTTTCATTTC
This sequence comes from Mustela erminea, assembly GCF_009829155.1. Lineage (NCBI taxonomy): Eukaryota > Metazoa > Chordata > Mammalia > Carnivora > Mustelidae > Mustela > Mustela erminea. The sequence continues at coordinate 124,121,776 of NC_045615.1, read as the reverse complement.
AAGATTGCTTTGGCTATTTGGGATCTTTTGTGGTTTCATACAAATTTTAAGATGGTTTGTTCTAGTTCTATGAAAAATGATGATAGTATTTTGATAGGGTATTCCATCAAATCTGTAGATTTCTTTGAGTAATATAGAGATTTTAAGAATTTTTTTTTCGAATCCATGAGCATAGACTATCTTTCCTTTTGTATTTCCTTCAATGTTTTTTGCTTTCAGAGCACATCAATGTTTTATACTTCTCAGAGTACAAGTATTTCACCTCCTTGGTTAAGTTTATTCCTAGGTATTTTGTTATTTTTGGTACAGTTGTAAATGGGATTGTTTCTTTCTTCCTCTAATTTTTGGGAAGGTTTGAGAAGAATAGGTATAAAATCCCCTTTAAATGTTTGGTGTCAGGAGTGTCTCCTATGTGTGTTTCATGCACCGTACTCTTGAGGCTGAGGGGCTTTTGCTTTCAGCCCAGATGTCTTCAAGGTATGCTTTGCCTGTTGTGGGCAGCGTTTGATCCCTGTGTTGTTAGTAGGCCAGTCTGTGGTCCTCTTGTGTTTGTATTGAGTCAAACCAGGCATTTGCCCAAGAGGCACTAGCACCGACTTGCAGGGCACTTTCCTTGGTGTTGTCCTCTGAGAGGCTTTTGTTGGTGTGTTTGGAGTGGGGCTGGCCCCTGTCAGAGCTGCTTGTACACAGCCAAGTTGGTGGCACCATGTTTGATGGGCTCAGTCCAAGTGTGTATTGGAGGGGGGCGTGTCCACAGGAGAATGAATGGGGAGGTGAAACACATGGTGCCTGTAAGGTCCATACTGGTTTGCGGCAAGAAGGGGCCTGCAGCCACCAGGGACCGAAGCAGGCCAAGCTGGAGGTTCACAGATCTGCAGAAGTACATGTGAGTGGTACACTTAGTGTTAGCAACTTAGATGGGGTGTATTTATTGCTGTGCTGGTTCCCACAGGTGTCCCTGTGTCCTGTCTGGGACATGGGGAAAGAAATGGTGCTTGCCAGCTTCCTTTAACCCAAAAAAGTCTCAATGATCTCTGCTCCTCCAACATGTTCTCTGAGATTAGTAAATAAATCTCCCTCCAATATATCCCATACGTTTTTTGTTTTGTTTTGTTTTCCTCACCCCACACATTTTCAAATGGCTGTTTCTATGCTACATCTCTGTGAAGCTCTTTCTTGAAAAGTCTCTGTAGGGAGAGGGACTCTATCCTCCTGGAGCTCCCAGAACCAAACCTAATGATTTTTGAAGTTCCAAATGTTAAGCCCCGTTTTTTATAAGAAGTCACAAAATTCAGGCTCTCTGATTGTCAAAGCTGGATGTCATGGGAGTTTTTCTTCCCAGTGCAGGTTCCCCATGTCTGGACAACCTCAAGCATCTCCTTCTTTCCCTTCTCTATGCCTGTGGGGTCCTTCCCTGCAATGGACAGTCCTGCAGGTCCATTAGGGTCTCTACCATGTTTCCGTCCTTCCTAGCTTATTCCAGATGGATTCTTCTCTACATTTACCTCTGAAAAACGTGTTCAAATGCGAGTCTTAGGGTCATTTTGTGGGTTATTTACACTGATGTGGATGTTATTTAGCTGTATCTGTGGGAGGTAGTGAAATTAGGATCCTCTTGGGATCCAAATGTTTGCTAGCCTATTGCTGCCAGTTTTTAAACCTCTCAGTAGTCCAGCTGCTAATTTATATTATTAGTTCAGCATGTGTCTTGGTCCTATTTCGGTCCTTAGACTATCAGCTGGTGCTACATTATGGATGCCAGTTCTCTTGGCATTTGAACTGGTTTTCTTGACCATTTCCTTAGGCCCAGTTCCTTTTACTTAGGAAAGTTTCTAGATCAATACATATCTGTCTGTATGTTTATCAACCCATCTACATCTTCAGCTTATTCCTGCCCTCCAAATTGGCTATGAGTCAGCCCCTAGTCTGAGCTTAAAATACAAAGAACAGACACACATGGAAAGATCATTTATTGAGTTTATTACTGTGATATTGCCAATTTACCTGTCTTCATCTTGACCTCGGGTTCACAGCCTTCTATTTTTCAGAAGTAGAAGTTTAACCCTATTAAATCAGTGTTCTCATGATAAAATAATGCAGTTTTAGATTTAAAAATTTCCTGTTTGGAAGGAAAATCTTTCCTAAGTTACTTATCTCTCTCTAAGGATTTTGTTCTTGGACAGATTTTTCACTGTTTTTGTACCTGGCCTTCCTTTCTGACATCTTCTTCTTCATTAAGCTACTTGGTAAGTTTCCTTCTCCTATGCTACCAGTCTCCTGAGGAAAGTTCATTTTTAATTCTTAAACTGGTAATTCCAACCAGGAGCACTTGGGGTGAGGTTTCCTTTTTTTTTTTTTTTTTTCTTGCAAGATTTACTTTAGTTTATTTTATTTAACTAGACCACAATTCTGACATCTTTAATTCTGTTGATATAATTAGCCCAGTATAACTACTGGCAACGAATGATTTGCAAACATATAAATAACCAAGATGTGAGGCATCACAACACAAGATAGATTTGTCATTTAGAGCCTAGTCTATGAAATAAGTTACAAAAATGAATGTTATTTTAATATATCAAAAATGTTATGTGTATTTTTTTTAAACAAAATATCTTCCAGAATTTTCTTTGGAGTTTTAGGAATACAAAAATAATCTACCTGGTGTGATGTAAACATTTTCTTTCCATCAGAGCTCAGCAAAACAATCTAAAAGTGTAACATTTCACTTTCTTGTTCAGGGAGAAAGATAGTCTAAAACAATATAATAAAGTTCTTGCAAATTATTTTTACCAAATTTTCCCTTAAAATAATGTTTCCTGGGAGTTCAGATATTGCCCAAACTTTACTATTAGCTCTCTTTGAGACTGCTTTTATTTTTCTTTAATCTCTTTCATTTTAAGATGTTATTCCTCCTTTGTGATTTTACCTTCCTGCTTTACCTTGAATTGGTATGTAATTAGCAATTTTTTATATATAAGGGTAGTAAGAGAGAAACTAAAAACACAAAGAACTAAGAAAAGATCGTGCAAAAAACTTTGGATATGTTTTATTGGTTTGAAACTTTTTAAAAACAGATCTTACTTATTTGAGAGATAGAGATCAAGTGAGAGAGAAAGGATAAGCCTTGGAAGAGAGACAGAGGGAGAGAGAGAAACAGACTCCTTGCTGAGCAGGGAGCCCAACATGGGGCTTGCTTGATCCCAGGACTCTGAAATCATGACCTGAGCCAAAGGCAGATGCTTAACCATCTGTACAACCCAGGCACGCCTGGCTTGAAACTTAAGACCAGAGAGTCAAATATATTAGAGACCTTTGAAGTAATTTTATAATTATATTTTTATTTCCATGGTTAAATGGTTACCCAGCTTGCATAGTATCCACTTTCTTCCTAAATTTATTAAGATATAATTGACATGTAATATTGTGTACGTTTAAGTTGTACAGTATCACGATTTGATACATTTATTTGTCATAAAATGATTACTATAAGGTTAGTTAACACATCCATCGCTTCCTGTAGTTACAGTTTTTGTATGTGTGTGTATGCGTAGTGAGTACATTAAAGATCTCTTCCTTTAGCAGCTTTGGGGCATATTATGCAGTATTGTTTGCTGTAATCATCACACTGAGTATTAGATCCCCAGACTTATTCACCTTATAACTCGAAGTTTGCACCCTTTGACCAACATCTATTTCCTTCAACCCCCAAAATGGAAACCACCATTCTCTTCTCTGTTTTTACGTTTGGCTTTTTACCTTCCTAAGTCCCACATGAAAATGAAACCATACATACAGTATTTTGCTTTCCCTATCTTACTTATTTCACGTAGCATAATGCCCCCAAGCTTTATCCATGTTGTTACAAATGTTAAGATTTCCTGATTTTTAAAACTAAATGATATTCCACTGTGTATATATACCATATTTCTTTATATATTTATGTACTAATGGACACTAAGGTGGTTTTCATAACTGTTTGTTGTGAGTAATGCTGCAACAGACATGGTGGTACAGATACATCTCTGAGATAGTGATTTTCCTTTTGTCAGGTTCATACTCAGCCATGGGATTACTGAATTAGATAGAGGCTCTAATTTTAGTTTTTTTTAAGAAAACTTAATTCATTTTTTTTCTTTCTTTCTTTTTTTCCCTCCTACTGGTTGTGACAGCTCACATCTCCAACAACAGTGTACTGGGGTTCTATTTTCTCCACATCCTCACCACTTACCTTTTTTATCTTTTAGATATAGCCATTCTAAGAGGTGTGAGGTGATATATTAATGTGGTTTTGATTTGCATTTCCCTGGTCATTAATGATGAGCATTTTTCATTTACTTACTGGGCATTTGTATATGTTCTCAGGAAAAATGTTAATTCAGTTTATATGCCCATTTTTTATTGGGATTTTATTGTTCTTATTGACCTGTATGAGTTTCTTACAAACTTTGGATATAAGCCCCCTATCAAATACATGGTTTGCTTTAATAATTTCTCCCATTCTGTAGGTTACCTTTTCATTCTGTGATTGTTCTTCTTGCTATGAGGAAGTCTTCTAGTTTGATGTAGTCTTACTTGCTTATTTTTACTTTTGTACTTTTGTTGTTTGTGACTTTGGTGTCCTATCCAAAAAAAAAATGTTGAGACCAGTGTCAGCGCTTTCCTTATGTTTTCTCCTAGGGGTTTTATGTTTTTAGGTCTTAAATTTAAGACTTAATTTTGTGAGTGGTGTAGGATAGGGGTCCAATTTCATTCCTTTGCATGTGAATATTCTTGGCATCCACTTTTAAGTCACAACTTAATGATTTTTTTTTTTTTAGTTCTGTATGGTTTTTCTTTGATAATCTGAAGTTGAAATAATATATAACTCTTCTTAATTTAATTCTCAGATGAAATGAGATGGAAAAAAATGACATTCACTAGGATTTCTATTTATTTGAGTATAGTTTTGTTTAAGAAACAACATGGCCTGTCTTTGTGTGTATGGTATGGATGGTAACAGGTATAGGGATTCTATTTCAGATGAAGAAGGAGAATGAAGGCGAGAAAAATAAAAAACAGAAGGAGGCCAAAGATAGTCCTTGGAATTAAGTTGGTTGGTTGAGAAAACTAAGATGTCAAGAGAACCAAAGGTAATTTGCAGAAGGAACATGAACATTTTTTTTAAGTTGTTTAATATTGAGTCAAGAGATGCTTATATTAGAAAATCCCCTTTGCCCATGCATCCCATTCTTCTTTGTTCAGTGGGTTCTTTGAAGTAAGGGCAAATCAAACTAGGATTGATCACTAACTGAAAGTAATATGGTGAGAAAAATACTGGAACATACATAGTTTAGAGGCATGTGACTACAAGATGGTAATTTTGTTTGTTCTCCATCTACACATTAATTTTAAAAATTTTATTAGCTGTACACCTTCCTCTGTGTTTGGATATGTATCACCTTATTTATTTCATAACTTTTATCTATATTTATTTGCATATTTATTACATTATTTATTTCATAACCATTATTTATATCCTTACTATTACTTTATTTATTTCAAAAGGAAAAGGAAATGGCCACTTTACTTTTGATGTTATTGTAATTCTTCACCTTAATTTTGAATACTTTGAGAGAAAGAGACTACTTTAACATCTACATGAAATTTGTTGGGTGCTGTCAGTGCTCTGAGAAATTAATTATTACTCATTGAATATTCATAATAACTCAATGACAGACATATTATCATTAATATATGCTATTATTGGGGGGTCTGTGTGGCTCCCTTGGTTACACATCTGCCTTCGATTCAGGTCATGATTTCAGGGTTCTGGGATCCAGCCCCAAGCTCCCTGCTCAGTGAAGAATCTGCTTCTCCCTCTCCCTCTGCCATTCCCCTGCTTGTGCATTCTCTCTCTCTGTGTCAAATACATAAATATTTTAAAGAACGAATGCTATTATTATTATTTCAAAGATAGGGAGACTGAGGCATACAGATGTCGGATAACTTACTCAAGGCATACAAAAAGTGTGTGGCGGAGCCATGAATCAAATCCTAACCAGTTAGGCTCCAGAACACATGATATTCTTCACTATTTTAGTTCCTTTACTTTTTCTTAGCAATCTCTCTTCGTTGCTTCCATATACCATTTAATCTGGTTATAAACTGGTTTTCAGTTATCACTGAAATAGAACAATTTGGGAAATGAAGAAATATAAAAAACTATGGTAAATTTTCTATTTGAAATTATGTATTTTTAAAATGTTGTATTTATTTTACAGAAAGACAGAGAAAGAACATAAACACAAGCAGGGAGAGGGGCAGAAGGACAGAGAGGGAGGAAGAGGGAAAGGGAAGGATCTCCAGCAGACTCCACACTGAAAGCAGAGCCTCTCATTCCCACAACACAGAGATCATGACCTGATCTTAAACTAAGATTCTGATGTTTAACTGAATGCACTGCCCAAGATCCCCATATTGGTTATTTTAACGTTAAGAAAGAAACTGATGCAAAGTCAAATTTTGCAGCAAAACCTCATGAATTTCAAAGGTAAAAAGGCTATGATTTTTATGGAGTACCAAGTAGCCTTGTTATTATATTCACTGTTACTGTTAATTTGCATTACTTACTTTAGTTAATGTTTCTCTTCATAATTTTACTTCTCTTTACTATAATACTATGTGGCATAAACTATAACTAAAAGTGAATTCCTGCCCAATTCACATCTCTACTTTTAACTGGTAGAGATCTAACCAATGTACAAGTTCTGCCTTTCTCTACCCTCCAAATGTTCTTAACAGTTATGCATTAAGCAGAACATTATTTTTCTGAAATTATTTGTACAGTGAAGGGAATAATTTTACTTAATAATTTATATTAATATTTAATACACTATCTTATTCTATCAGGCATTCAAATATTTTAAACAATATGCATATGGATTCATATAATATGCATTACTTGAGTTTTATCCATTAAAGTCTCCTAATATTACATTTATTTTTTCATTTTTTAACGTCTGCTAACTTTACATCTTTATCAAAGATGGTAAAGTTGAAACAAATATAACTATTAAATTATAGTGAAACAGAGTGAGTATAGTTTTTAAAGGTTTTATTTATTTATTTGACAGAGAGAGACACGGCGAGAAAGGGAACATAAGCAGGGGCAGTGGGAGAAGGAGAAGTGGGCTTCCTGCCAAGGAAGGAGCCTGATGTGGGGCTCGGTCCCAGGACCCTGGGATCATGACCCAAGCTGAAGGTAGAGGCTTAAAGACTGAGCCACCCAGATGCCCCCAGAGTGAATATATTTAACTTAGTCCTTGTTACTGAGAATTTAAAAACATAAAATCTTGACCAGACTTGGCCAACATTTGTGAAACCCTCCGTAAGGGACTGAATTTCTTTCCAACCTTCAGTATAACAAGGACGGGAAGAATAAAGAGGTGAGGTTAGATGAATGAAATCCATTTGGTAATTGGAAAAGTGGAAAGTAAATAAACAATAGAGTCTTTTCATAGGTGAAATGATATGTCTGGCTAAAGTTTTCTTCAACTTCAGGTGGACACTATTATTTATTTGATTTGTACCAGTATTCTATTGCCGTGAGAGTTCTGCTTCACCAACTACAACATTTAACGAATTTAAATTTCACTAACTGGTTTTGAATTTGTCAAATTTAAGTAGACTTGGCTGGGTGGTTCTCTGTCATAGGTATGTTTATCTTGTAGGTGTGTTGCTCTCAGTTTGACCGAAAGATGGAGTATGATGGGTCCATGTCTTCTGTCATGAAGTAGGTTAGCCTGGACACACTGTCTTGGTAGAGGCAGAGAACCAACCAAGAGAGTGTACCTAAGTCCCCTTGAGGCGTAAGTTCAGGTACTGACACTATCACATTTGCTGCATGCTACTATCAAAACAAGTCACTAGTCCTACCAGGATTCATAGGATGGAGAAATGGAGTCTACTTTTTGGTAACCGGAACTGTAAAGACACAGTGCAAGGGGAGTGGATTCAGAAAAGAAAGAATTAGACATTTTTTTGCAATTAATACTAACAATGGGAAGAATGCTTATTCACCACGATCAAGCCTTCTGTTTGGAGATATTGTCTGGAATGAGTCCTTTGGGTTTCAGCTAAGCCCTCACTTACTTAGGTGGCAGATATGAAGACCAGGTTTGACTATAGTAGGCAGAATAATGATAGCAAAAATACATCCACATTTTGATCCCTGGAATCTGTGAATAGGTTACCTTACATAGCAAGAATTAAGGCAACAAGTGGAATTACATTTGCTAATAAACTAACCTAAAAATAGGTAGATTACCCTGGGTTATTTGTGTGGGTAAAATGAATCCTGGAAAATGAAAGAGGAAGACTGAAAAAGGAGGTCAGAGATACTTTAACCTGAGAAAGACTCAACAACCTGGCTTTGGAGAGAAGAAGAAGGCCCAGAGCCAGTGAATGCAGGAAACGGCAAAGGTGTCAATTTTCCCTAGAGCCTTCAGAAGGGAATGCAATTCTGCCAATAGCTGATTTTTTTTTTTTTTTTTTTTTTTTAGCTCAGTGATGGCTGCTTAAGATGCCTGAAATACTAATTGATAAGATGATAAATTTGTATTGCTTTATGCCACTAAGTTTGTGAATATTATCTGGTGGAGATAGGAAACTAATACAGTGAGTTTGAGGGAAGAGTTTAAGTCCAGCCTTTCCCCTCCTCTTCCTGCCTGCAGAAGGGGTTCTTCATGGTCTGCTCATTATTGTTTCCTTTTCAGGAAAGCAGGATTGGTCCCACAGAGCAGAGACCTCTTTGCTTAAGATTGGGTAAGCCTCTTTAACTCAGTTTCAGAAAGTTAGGCCATTAGTTTGACCAGATAGTTAAGCTACCTTCACTAAACAGTATATCAGCAGTAAAGCTAATACATTGTTTGTAAAATACTAATTTGCCTATTTTTTCCTGACTTGAGATAGAAAGAAGTAAGAGATGACATTATTTGGAGAACCTGGGTGGTTCAGTCAGTTGAGTGTCTGAGTCTTGATTTTGGCTTAGGTCACGATCTCAGGGTTGTGAGATTGAGCCCCGGGTAAGGCTCTGCTACTGATTACTTCTCCCTTTGTCCTTCCCTTGCTCTCTCTCTCTCTCTCTCTCAAATAAATACATAAATAAAATCTTAAAAAGAGAGAGAGCGAGCATGGGAGATGGCATTTGTTAATCCCCTAAATAAGAAAATGTCCTTTATGTAATACTTCATATATGTGAGATTTTACCTGAAAGTCAATCAGCAGCGAGGTACTTGAACCAGTCATTTTAGAGACGAAGCCAGTGATACTAAGAGATGCAGTTCCATAGCAAAGACTGAATAAAAGTGAAAGAGGTGGAGGTAGTGCATTTGGATCGTTTTTTCACAGTTTGCTCATGCAAAGAAACAGTTTTCTTTTAAGATCAGAAATGTGTTCCTGAATGAATCAGGCTAAGTAAAAGTATAAAATAAAATTCATTACAAAGTACATACATGAACCACTCAAAATATTTTTACAAGCAGTAGAAGCTAAAAAATCTTAATGTCGGAAATGAATTGTCCTCTAATTTTAAATGTTTCATAATATTAACGAGTTGCTGTTGTTTTGTACATTGGGGTCAAATAGTTTCATGTTTTAATGCTGTTTATGGGTTAACCTGAACTAAATGCTTACAATCTGAATTATTTTCCTACCAGAGGTTTCTTAATGACAATTCTTATATAGTCTATATTCTTCAGTAATAAATTAATTCTTCTTTTACCATAATAACCTACCAGTATTACATGCAATGGTGCAGGTCCTTGAACAATACTCTGGAGGAGAAGTAATTAACTGGTGAAATGTCTGTGTGTGTAGAATCTAGGCAAGGGCAGACTAGTCTGACCTGGAAACAGCAGGATGGGAATTAGCCCACTACAATCGCAGCAAGCAGGAGTGAATCCAGCGGTGCAAAGGAACCAGGTGAGAAAGGACATGGCTTTGCTTTTCCAATGTAATGTGCATTTCCTATAGTGTCTTGCTTGTGGCATCCCAGGCTAAATAATGCTCTTTTCTGATTCTGGAAATATTCATCCACTTCAGTGACTTTTTTTTTTTTTTTTCAGTGACATTTTTACAAGTCTAGCCAACTGAGAAAATTTCACTCATTAAGTGAAATATTATTATTATAGTTGTTGCTGTTATTGTTATTATTCCTGAGCATGGAAATGCTTGGTTAAAGTTTTTGTTTGTTTGTTTGCTTTGTCTGTTTTTTAAGTGAGAATGGTTGGGGAAATGAGGACAAAATACCTTTTATTGTAATGTTTCTATAATGAGTGTGGCTCACCTAAACAAATTTTAAATGAATCAGATTATTTCATACAGTCAAAAAGCAAGACTAATTTTCTATAATTGTTCAAATAATCACTAGCCTCTGTTGAATAATGGTTTAAGCCAAGTAGTAAAAAATGTCTGATTTAATGTATTTGACCAGCTCTGTACTTCTTGTTGGGAGAATGGGTGATAAAACATTTTTATCATATAGTAAATTTGGGATTATTTTATTTACAAGGTTGTTTTCAATCATGTGGATAGTATCACAGGATAAAATAATTCATAGTGGGAAATAAGATCTTTTTCTCAGCATACAAAAGGAAAATGGCATGGGGTTCTAATAGTTTCCCGAGTGGATAAGAATTCAGTGTTTCATTTATTTTTGAAATAAGAGGCTTAGCAAGACGTTCTAGAGAGCAAGGCCAAATGCAAATGACTGTGGGGTGTCCAGCTCCATTATATCATTAGTACATTATGAAGGAAGAAATACACTTGGCAAAGAAGAAGCAGCCCTTTTCTTTGGTCTTCTCTATATTTCAATGCAAATGAGATATCTCATTTACTCCTAACTTGACGAACCTTTCTCTTCCTTTCTGAGTAAAGTCATGTGAGGCCTGGTCTAAAGAGGACATCAGGATACCTTTACAGCTGTGTGAGCTCAGGGCATTAATCAATTCAAAGGCACAGAGAAAAGAACTTGTGTTTAATACCTTGAATTTCTTCTTTTCCTTTTCAGGGGCATTATATTTCTTAGGTATGAAAGGAAAGGCACTGAGATATACAATTGTGATATCCAAATGTGAACAGCTTTCATTTTAGTTCTTTAAAATACACATTGCTCTTCCTTCTTGTCCTTATTTGCTTATGTGGCTGGTTGGAAATATACTTTAAAAATTTTTCCTGTGATTGAATATTTGACCTTTAGGAAGGGGTGAAAAATATAATTTATGCCTGATACAGACTTAGAAATAAAGGAATGCTTAGTATTCAGGGACAAGCCTTTCCAGTTCTTTAATTTTTTTTTTAAAGATCAGCTACATAGGTGATCACGAAATGATCTCTTAAAAATTTCATGTTCATCTATCAGCCATTCAAACAGAAAGACAAAAAATTTTAGTAAGTTTCCAGTATAATAAGTGCTTCTTTTCCTGGTACCTCCCCCTTTTCCAAATGCACAAGATATTACACAATATTGATAAAGTATGGATCACTGCAAATTCCTTAGCTATTTATATGGGATGGATGTTGTCAACTTTTAACAACAGGAAGCAGAGTGTAGGCTGCAATAAAACAATTCACACCATCTGCAACTGTTCATGACTATTGTGTAAACCTCTTTGCAAAAGAACATTACTGCCAGAGTCGGCTCACTACCTACCAATAACTATTACTAAGAGGGCTTCTCATTGTGCTCAGTTAGAAATGCTGGCTTTCTCTATCATCTTTCAAGTGGTAATGACCATGTCATTGAGTTTCACTCAATGATATTCATTATTTATTTATTCATTTATTTATTTATTTATTTTACAGGTCAATTTTTATTTATTTTTGTGTTTTTAAATTATGTTATGTTAGTCACCATACAGTACATCATTATTTTTGACATAGTTGCACTACTGGGTATTTACTCCAAAGATACAGATGTAGTGAAAAGGTGGACCATATGCACCCCAACGTTCAAAACAGCAATGTCCACAAAAGCCAAAATGTGGAAAGAGCTGAGATGGTCTTCAACAGATGAATAGATGAAGAAGATATTGTCCATATAAATAATGGGATATTACTCAGCCATCAGAAAGGATGAATACCCAACTTTTGCATCAACATGGATGTGACTAGAGGAGATTATGTAAGTTAAGCAGAGAAATTCAATTATTCGATGATATTTAAGGAGAAAGCTGCAGTAAGAGTTCTTGGGAAAGTTTTTTTCTTACTTTATAAAAGAGGTAGATGCAATCTGTGTCAACTTGGATCTTTTCCCTTCTTCCTATTTGTGTGATGACCACAAGTGCAATAGCCACCTTATAGTTAGAGTCACAAATGTAACAAAGAATATAATACTCAGAGGTTGATAAAGACACTTAACTTTTGTTGAAAAAATAATGTCTGTGTAGTAAAGAGTCTGACTCTGATTTTAATATTTCACTACTGTGGCACCTGGGTGGCTCAGTGGGTTAAACCTCTGCCTTCGGATCTGGTTGAGCCCTGCGTCAGGCTCTCTGCTCACTGGGGAGCCTGCTTCCCCCCCGCCCCCCGCCTGCTTCTCTGCCTACTTGTGATCTCCTCTGTCAAATAAATAAATAAAATCTTTAAAAAAAATTTCACTACTAATAGATTTCAAGCCCTTTTATTCTCTCTTCCTCTTCAGCCCACATGTGAGAAAGTTGGTAAGAAATCCCAAGGAGTCTGTATTTTGGCAGAGGTATTTCAAAGCACATGAGCCACAGCCCACTCATGCCTAGGAAATTTCTCGCAGCCCCACTCTTCACTCACAAGTAAAGCCTATTTGGTCTTACCGCATTCACTCAAGTCGTTTTCCAACCTGCTTGGGAGTCTGCCTTGCCATCCCTAGAAATTGTCATAAAGCTTTTTTATACCCTCCTGGAATGTGTGTGGTGTCATCTGTTTCAACCCCTAATCCTAAATTTCAAGGGGATGTCCATTTCACTTCTGTGAGCTAACCTCAACTATTAGCACTGTAAACAAGGTATCTAGGTGATGATCACAACCACCAGGGGTCTTTCTTCTTTTGATTTATCTCCTTAATTTGCTTTGCTCCCTGCTGGCTAGCATGCTCCTTTAACTATGTTGCTGCCTGCTGCCAAACTTGAGCTTTGAGTTGCTGCCTGTTGGAAATCTTGCTCTGCTACTTTGTGCTGTATTTGTTGATTTCTACTGAGCTCTGTCACAGATTTAACTGAGTTAAGTCAGAACTTCCAATAACTGATATTTGGGGATGGGTTGTCAGTTTGTAACCCTCTTCAAAGTGGCTTTAGGTCATGTGTTTCTGCCTGAATATATCTGTGTACTACAGATTGAATGACTTGTTTCCAACAAAAGCCAAGATTGATGCTAGGCTCAGGGGAACAATTCTCACCCTGTGACCTTGAATGGATTCTGTGTCTCAACCAGGTATTATCCCCCATCTACAGTGTTCTCCAGAGAAAGCCTAATGCCCTGTATGATATAAGGACCCACTGAATGGTCAGTAAAAACAGGTTATTCACTAAGATCCTACAAAATGCCCTTCCTGTTGCTGTCTATACCTTTATCATGAAAGAGATCTTGATCCTTAATGTTTTAGAGATAAATACCAATGCATTTAGAGATAAATACCAATACCAATAGACAGTGTGTATGGTTCATTCAAACCCATCTTAAGCCCGAGGTACTTAAACCCTATAAATCAATAATTTTCATGAAGGAGGTCTCAGGTCCTAATGATACTGATTTGAGACTCTCTAGAGAAAAAAAACAAAAACAAACAAACAAACAAAAACCTATAAATATGAGTGAGGTAGAAATAGACTCCTTGAGGTATATCCAAAAATTATCAACACAGACAAAAATACCTATATGCAGGGGCGCCTGGGTAGCTCAGTGGGTTAAGCCGCTGCCTTCAGCTCAGGTCATGATCTCAGGGTTCTGGAATTGAGCCCCGCATTGGGCTCTCTGCTCAGCAGGGTGCCTGCTTCCTCCTCTCCCTCTGCCTGCCTCTCTGCCTGCTTGTGCTCTCTCTCTGTCAAATAAATAAATAAAATCTTAAAAAAAAAAAAAAAAACCTATATGCAATAAAGGAAACAAAACCTGAAATAGAGGTCCACAATTTGGGCCAATAGAGGAACCCTAAATTCCACAATTTGGTAATCCAAATATTTGCAAAAAGAATTTGTTACAAGATAAAAAGGGGATTATTGGCTTTTGTACTTCTAGACCATAGGTTCTAAGTTAATGAACATCTGTTGAAAAACACCAATTAGAAAACCTTCAGGGGGGACCTGGGTAGCTCAGTGAGTTAAGCCTCTGCCTTCGGCTCAGGTCATGATCTCAGGGTCCTGGGATCTAGCCCCATATATGGATCTCTGCTCAGCAGGGAGCCTGCTTCCCCCTCTCTCTCTGCCTGTCACTCTGCCTACTTGTGATCTCTCTCCGTCAAATGAATAAATAAAATTGTAAAAAACAAAGCAAAACAAAACAAACAAAAAACCTTCACGGACTTAGTCCATACAAGGTCTCAAATAAGAGTTAAACGGGGGTTCCTTTTAAATGAGGTATCTCTGTGCTTTTAGGAGGGTTAGCAAACATAAAATATAGGACAAAATTAGGTATGCTTTACCTTAACTTTGAGAACTATCACCCTGCCTTAAATTTTCCATAGCCATAACAGCTATTGCCCTAAAATATCCAACAGTAGGCACCGATGGGTTTGACTAACTTTTTGCTTGTACATTGGGAGTGAATTGGGTATTTTTCTCCAAAACTCTAAGGATCAGGACCTTTTCTTGTGACAGAGGTATAAACAGCATCAGCAAAGGTATTTTGTAGCATCCCAGTAACCCAATGAATAATAAACTAAAATTGTGTCTCTGACTCTAAAAACTAGTTTGACAACAAAGGACCTCAGTGAATATCCACCCTTGATTTTGGTGGTTAACATAGCTCAGTATAAAATAAAACAGTATCCTTGAGATTTGAAATCCATTATATGAGATCTATTTAAAGAAGAGGTAATTATGTATACTGCTTCTCCATTTAATAATCAAATTCATCTTGTTCTTAAATTTGAAAAGGAAGAATGACACCTCATGCTAGATTACCACAACCTCAATGCTGTGACCTTAACCATTAAGGCCCCATACCAGTATTATTGAAATTACTGATTTTTATCCAGTCAACAGATGATAAATACTCTACAGTCATAGATTTGACTAATACATTCTGTTTAATGCCTCCTTCAGTGGCCTCTCAGCTGCAGTTTGACTTTACCTTCTGAAAGGCACAACACACAGTTACCCTGCTGAGTTTTCTCAACAGCCCTGCCATCACTTACATGTAATCTTAATTACATTTAATTTTCCCTTGCAACAAAGGTATTATATTATATTGATGACCCTTCCTCCAAGGAGATTCATTTGACACACTCATTAAGAACGCACATATAATCACAAAGGAGTCCATATAAAGGAGTGGGTCACCGTCCCACACATAGTACACAAAGGAAAAGACTGCATAACCTCAGTGAAATTCTTGAACATTATTTATTCAACCAAGTGACACTGTGTCCTCTACACCGTAAAGGCATAGCTATTGACCTTCTCAGTACCCATTAAACATTAAAGCAACATTACTCATATTAAAGCAAGACTACTTTTAGGACTTACTGGATTATGAAGACAGCATGTTTTTGTTTGCAAATTTTGCTTGAGCTGTTTTTGTGTTACTTGCAAGTTAGCCTACATTGAATGGGACTTCCAGTAACAAAAGGCTCTAGAAGCTGCCCAAAGTGCAATACAAAAGCTCTGCCATTAATGCACTGAGGAACTCCTTCACAAGAGAGACTTTAGCAAATTTCTGTCATTCCTCCTGGAGTCCCTCAACTACCCATGATGGTGACAAATGCCCCTGTAAGTCTGAGAGAAGAAACTGTCTTTCCCAACACCACTCTATATGCCATTGTACTGACTGTTTACTGCACACTGGACCCAGGACCTTTGGTACAGAGTTTCCCATTATTCCTTGGGTTATAGAAGCAACATCCCTAAGCTTGTCACAACCACTAGGCACTCTTTCCTAAAATGGAAATGGTACATATAAAATAGAGCCAAACCCAGACCCTTTAGTAAATCTGAGCCACAAAAGGGGTTCACCTCTTCTGTCCTCAGTCTCTTGCCAGATGCCATAGTGTTAGAGGAGATCACCACTTTCCTGAAGCTTCTTGGGATCAACTGAATGGGCAGCAAAAGAGTTACTATGCTTTACAGGCAGTAGTTACAACATTGGATGTGATGGAGCTTGCTGGAGAGTTGCTGCTTCTCATCCTTTATCTAGGATGTCTCTGATTAGTGACAGGATTGAAGAGCGAATAAAACTGACACAACCTTAGATAGTCATTTTAACAGTGGATACTCTGGCCAACAAGCCTCTTCTGCACATATTTAGATTCTTGGGATATTGTCAATGGTCTAACTATCTGATCTGGTCAATAGTGGCAAGAATTATCTATCCACATTTGTCCCTTTGGGATGAAGAACTTTTGGGAATCTCTTACCTCATAATTACCTGCAATATAATTTAAGATCATACTAAAAAGACAACACAAAGTCTCATCAAGATATTCCTTATCCACAATGCAGTTCTTTTAGATAGGACATTCAAGACAATTTCCACCTGTTTTAGTAGATTCAAGTTACTTACCTTAAAGAGTGGCATAATGGCTTGCTTAAATGAATTTAAATTCAGTTAAATAAAACATGGCACATTTCAGTCTTCAAGCTTAAGAATATATTGCAATAAAGAGCCTTATTTCATTTGTGATATTGGTGACATCTTGCAAGCTCTACCACCTGCCTCTGTTCCTTCTACCTCATATCTTAGGAAAGTTGGTAAAACAAAACAAAATGTTGATTTCCTTCCTTCGGGGCTAACAGGAAATTCACACCATGCAAGCCGCTGCCTGTTTGTGCATAGGAAATCTTTCCCCAGTTCCACCCCTTAATTACAATGAAATCCAAGTCATCTCTTTTCTTGTTCTCTCAAACCCTTTTGGATCAGCTTCAGAGAATTCCCTGCTCTCCTGGAAAGCATCATTATGTGAAGATAACCATATGTATACTCTCGTGTGTGTGGTAACATCCGTCTCAATATCAGAAACAAATTTTGGGTGAGGGGGTCCATCCTATTCTTGTGGAGTGTCCACAACAGTTAGATTGTATTCTAGTTTTTCACAAAAATCCTGTAATTTAGGTATTATTATTGTATCTATCATTGAAAGGAGGAAAACAAAACAACAACAAAAATTAAGTTGCCTAAGGTCCTATAGCAATTTTATGATGGAGATGGGAAATGAGCCCATCTCCATCATGGGCTCTCCATGAGAGCTGTGCTCTCATGTGCTAAATCATTAAATTAAAAATTATTGAATTACTAAGGAGTAAATGACAACAAGAACAAATTTTTTTCCAGATTTTCCTGTAGTAAAGCTTCAGATATAATACGTAACATCTGTAAAGCTTATATATAAGTTTAATTTGATTAATTAAGTTGGTATTATCCAATTAGCAGATAAAGAAATTAACCCCTAACAGGTAAATAATTTATCTTGATTTTATTTTTTAATTTTTTAAAAGATTTTATTTATTTATTTGGCAGACAGAGATCACAAATAGGCAGAGAGGCAGGCAGAGAGAAAGGGGAAAGCAGGCTCCCCGCTGAGCAGAGAACCCTATGCAGACCTCCATCCCAGGAACCTGGGATCAGGACCTGAACCGAAGGCAGAAGCTTTAACCCACTAAGCCACCCAGACACCCCTATCTTGATTTTATACACATGCTTTTTTCCATAGAATTGCTTCATAGTTTCACCCTTTGTAATTAGAGCTTCAAAAACAACTTACATTAAACTGACAATATGTTTATTTGTTCTTTCTATAGATAAATTTGGCAGTCAGCATTCGTTTTTGAAAAAGAAAACTCTTTACAATTTTCAGTAGGAAGAAAACTAAAAATGCTATGCATTAAATATATTCTGTGATATATGACTAATGCCCTCTACTTTACTTTACATTTTAAAATATAAGTTTTATAATAAGAATCTATATAACCTTAAGGCTAACAATGGTAGCAGTAACTCTGCTCAAATAAAAATATTTTATTAAAACTACTTGGTTATCATTTATCAAAAACTAGAAAGTACTTTAAGATTTTTTCTTAATTATTGCAATTTAATCTTAAAAATGACTTGATGAAGTAGGCTTTATCCCATTTTATGCATGCAGAGATCCAAACCCTAAAAGTAACTTTTTCACATCATAGTATAATGAGTGTCAGAACTGAGATTCAAAGTAATATTTGTTTCACTTCAAACCTTGGTTTTTCTTTCACCTTTTATTCAAAATATCCACACTTTTACCATACTAGTTTTAAGTTCCAAGTCCTCTCAGAATTTTTCATGGGTACTGAATTAACATGAATGTTTTCTTAAATTTTATCTAAGCATTAAATTAACCCTATGTATTAGAAAAGTCATTAAGAAAGTACAGCTGCAATATTTTTATTAAAGCATATCAAGTTATGTTGAAAGCAAAAAAAAAATTATCAGAACACATTTTTTATCTATCCCAAAGCTTATCAAATTATGTGATATATTGTAAAATTTAATGTATAGTTATGATAAATACTCACTGAAAAACTAAATTCTTCGAAAGGATTAAGTAAAGATAAAAATCACCCAATGCCATCACTGGCTTAAACAATAAAAATGTAAAGGGCACAAATCAACTCCTTTCTTCTTGCTTGATTTGAGCCATCAGTGAGGTGTAGTTAACAAAGGTAATACAATCTTAAGATGCATAATAGAAGTTAATTGCCTAGATAATGGGAAATAATATTCTCATTGGACTGTGTTGGTCAAGACATATATGGAATAATGGAATCAATTTTGTGTTCTTTTGGACTTTACTTACACCCATATTATGGCAATTAACAACTTGGCTTATGGGTAGTTTTTTATATATCTTTCTTTTATCATAGACTGAATTACACACATGCAGAGACCATAACATATCTAATTTTATGTCATTGGCACCTAGCAGAAAATGTGGCTATTAGTATTTGCTTAATAAAGCATTACGTTCATTAAGGCACCCATCTTCTCTCCTTGGACTCTTGCCATAATATTGTAACTGATTTCTTTGCCTCTCTCTCATCTTTCTGACTTCCATTCTCCAAATAATTGCTCAAGCAGTAAAGTAATCTCTCCAAGGTCACATAACTATTAAATGACAGACATTGAACCTAGGTAGACTGACTTCAAAGTCTCATTTTCAAGATGTAATTCTCTAATAAAATATTTTCCTCTCAGACAAAAAACAAAACAAAACAAAACAAAAAAAGTGTTTTGAAAAGGATTTAATTTTCCTGACTTAGTTAAAGTCTATACAAATTAACATGTAATGGGTACGTTTTAAGAAAGACTTTAATAAGCAAGAATAAAGAAATAGGTAAGATCATGAGCTTATTGAAGACAGTCTCATATAAGGAGACGCTCAAAGAATGAGAAGGGTTCTTTGTTTTTTGTTTTAAAAAGAATTTTTTTGAGAATATATGTGCTTTCTATCTTTATTTTTTTTTTATTTCCAGCATAACAGTATTCATTATTTTTGCACCACACCCCGTGCTCCATGCAATCCGTGCCCTCTATAATACCCACCACCTGGTACCCCAACCTCCCACCCCCCGTCCCTTCAAAACCCTCAGATTGTTTTTCAGAGTCCATAGTCTCTCATGGTTCACCTCCCCTTCAGAAAGGATGAATACCCAACTTTTGTGCTTTCTATCTTTAAAGTATTAAGGCTTGTCATGAGGTAAAAAATATTCTGTATTTTCCCAGAATTTCTCTGGAACAAAAGACAGTTAATAGCTGTTTGTTTACTTAACTAATAATAAGTAGGTACAAATAACATAGAAAACAAGTGAAAGATAATAAAACAAATCTTTTAAAATAGCAGGGATTTCCAACAACTAAAACTATGTAGAGAATCACAGGGAATTGTTCAGAGGTATTGACCAGTAGAGAAAGTTGGGTTATTTACTTGTCTATCATCTATTTATATTTCTATAAAAATTCACTACTGTTTAGTAAGAAAAACTATATAAATATACACAGAGATTGTAACAATTAAACCATTTTGTTAAAAGCAAATATAACACTATTCTGAAAAGTGTCTATTAAAAAATATGGTTATTATCTAGAGTTGTAGGAATTATACATGATGCATTTTATAATACTATGACACTATAATAGTGTCACCCTCTTGACACTAGTGAATATTTTATAAGATTACAACATCTTAACTTTATAGTTAGCAAGTGATATCAGATGTTTACAAATTTAATATTAAGAATGAATTATGCAGAACTCTCCTTATACTTTACTGATACATAATGATTATTGTTTTCACTTAATTTCCACAGTAGAAATAAAGGATAACAAATCATCATCATCATCTTTTTCTTCATATTCAGTTTTCTTTAGCATTGTGTTTTATAGAGCAACTTCTCTTGGAAGGAAGGTAACGAACTACCCATCAGTTTGTGTTGCTGCTTTACCTCTTGCTAGATGTATGTCTTCAAACAAACAACCCATCTCACTCTGAGTCTAATTTCTCTCATCTCTAAAATGGGGGGTAATAACTACCTTGCATCTTTGTTTGAGTCTAATAATATTATGTATGAACCACTTAGCGTGATGTCTAACAACACATCACACATAATATAGTTATTGTTTTTGTTTTGTTATGGCATAGTACTATGCCAAGTATTTGTTTTGTCCTCATGGTCATGTGGGGAGAAAAATGTAAGATGTTTTACAAATCTAATGTTATATAAATTGAATTTCACAATTCTATATGAAAACTATAAGGTCAGGTAATTTATAAGTGGCGGAGGGAACAAGAACATCTGAAATGTCAGAATAAGTTTGAAAATCTGTTCACTCATAAAGCAATGACAAAGGCAAAAATTTTCAAAACAAACATTTTCAGAAGTTTGGAAATTAACTCCAGGCTTACAGTAGTCCTTTGAGCATTTATAAAGAAATATGGGGAAATTTTAGAAAGAAGAATGACTGATGGTGTTTTATGGTGTTTCTTTGCTCCTATTCCTCTATCCCCATTTGGTGATAGCCATGAAAATCAGCAGTCCTGGACCCACAATACCTGAGAAAACCAGCAGCATAGAA
Source organism: Mustela erminea (assembly GCF_009829155.1). NCBI lineage: Eukaryota > Metazoa > Chordata > Mammalia > Carnivora > Mustelidae > Mustela > Mustela erminea. Next base: position 124,100,506 of record NC_045615.1, on the reverse strand, counting down.
ATAAGGGGTCAAAAAGTTTGGGAACTTCCCAAAAGCCCTATTCTCAGGAAACTGTCCCTGATTTAACTGTCCCAGAAAATTGTCCCTAATTTAACTTCAAACTGTCCCTCATAACATACAAATAATTAACTGAAAATGGTTCATAGATCCAAATTTAAGTCTTAAAATTAAAGGTATTTTTGGGAAGAAAACATAAGTAGATCATTGGGACCTTGAATTAGGCAATGGCTTCAGATATACTAACACAAAAGTCACAAAAGGAAAGGAAAAAAAGAAAATATAAATTGGATTTCTTCAAAATTAAACATTTTTTTTCAGCATGTTGAGATCATTTTTATTTATTTTTATTTTTTTATTTTTTATTTTTTATAAACATATATTTTTATCCCCAGGGGTACAGGTCTGTGAAAATTAAACATTTTTTAAAAGATTTATTTATTTGAGAGAGGAAGAGAGAGCAAAAAGAGAGAAAAAAGAAAGAGTGCGTGGGTGCACTGGAGCACAAGTGAGCACGTGATGGGAGAGGGGCAAAGGAAGAGGGAGAGAGAGAATCTCTATCAGTCTCCCTGCTGAACATGGAGCCTGAAGTGGGGCACCATCCTCTCACCCTAAGATCACACCCTGAGCCGCAATCAAGAGTCAGACGTTTAACCAACTGAACCACCTAGGAACCCCCAAATTAAACATTTTTGTGCTGAACACAATAAAGAGACAACATATACAACAGTATTGTTTGTTTATTTATTTATTTATTTTTAAGTTGGCTCCATGCCCAATGTGGTGCTTGAACTCCAGACCCTGAGATCAAAGGTCACATTCTCTGCCAACTAAACAAGCCATACCCTTGGAGAGAAAATATTTTTAAGTCATATATCTGATAAGGGACTTCAATGTACAACATATTTAAAAAAAACTCACAACTCAAGAACAAAAGAGAAATGACCTATTTAAAAAATGAATAGACATTTCATCAAAGATCCTACAAAAATGACCAATAAGCACATTAAAAGGTATTTAACATAAGTAGCTATTAGAGAAATACAAATCAATCCCACAAGGAGATCTCACTTTACCCCTACCATGATGACTTTACTTATAAAAGATGAACAGTAAGAACTATTTGCAAGTTTGTAGAGAAATCCTCACTCATCCCAAGTGAGTGGTAAAATGATGCAGCTTTACTGATAAGCTCTGGTCATTTCTCAAAATGTTAAACATATTTTTACCTGTGATGCGGTAATTTCAATTCTAGATATATATCCAGGAGAAATTAAAACATATATCCATCTCAAAACTTGTACACAAACTTACAGCCACATTATTCATAATAACGAAAAAGTAGAAACAGTGCAATGTCTATTTTTATTGAGTAGAAGGTGGTTACATCCTATCAAATGATGAGTGAAAAGACAGAACTTGGTATATACCTAACATAGGACTTTATTTGGCAAATAAAATGTTCATCATTCTGAAACATGCTACAATATGGATAAACCATGAAAACATTATGCTATGTGAAAAAAAGTTGGTAAAAAAATGATTACATATATGATCCCATTTATATGAAATATCCTGAATTGACAAATCTATGTAGACAGTAGTGGTTGCCAGGAGATGGAGAGTGACTCCTAATGGATATGTGATTTCTTTCTGGGATAAAGAACATATTCTAAAATTAGTAATAATTATTGTACAACTCTGAATATAATGAAAACCAATGAATTTACATTTTAAAAGGGCAAATTTTAGGGCATGTACATTATTTCTCAATAAAGCTGTCATAAAAATAATAGCAGATGTCAGAAATAAAATTTGAATGCTGACTTCGCTACCATTTCTGTCTGCATTCCAGTGTGCATATAATAACTTTATGGATTTTACCAGTTTTAGATTTATACTAAGAAAATCACTGCAATGAACTGAATGTCATGCTAAATTCATATGTTGAAATCTAATGTCTAGTGTGATAATATTCGGAGATGAGCTTTTGGGAAGTGATTAGGTCATGAACATGGAGCCTTCATGACTGGGAACTGGGAACTGTGTTCTTATGAGTCCTTATAAAAGAGGCCTTTTGTCCTTTCCACGTTTTGAGGATGGTACCTCCTACAAACTCGGTGTGTGCACTCACCAGATTGTTATCTGCCTAGCAGTGGCTTGATTTTGTACTTCCCAGTCTCCAGAACTAGTTGCAATTTCTATTTATGAGTCACTCAGTTTATGGTCTTTTATTCTAGCAGCCCTAATGGACTAACACAATCACCACACACCTCTTTACAGATGGTGCATCCATTCTAAGTTTTCAGATTCTAGAGATGTCCACATGCATCATCTCATTTTTATACTTGCCAAAGTCTTGAGAAATTAAGTCACATGATCCCTATTACTGTCTCTGTATAGTTGATAAGAAATCATGGTGTCAGGGAGCACAGTATAGGTGACCAAATTCACAAAATTTAAGAACTGTTAGATTTTCACAAAATTTTAACTTCTCTGTGCCATGTACTTGACTTACCTGTACTTTTCCAGCTGTGGTTCACAGAACACATTAAAAAAAATAGTATCCTTCTCAAGTACCCTTTATGCTTTATCTTTCAGCTTTTGTACCCAGAGATTTCATCAGAGCATTTCAACGTCTGCAAGTACTTGGTATTTATACCCTGGGCAAAGCTCATCTGAAAAACATGAAATCATGGATAAATGGTTTAGTTGTCCATCCTTCTGGGCATAAGATTGCATGGTTCATCAGAGCATGCTGGAAATTACCCAGTTATCCCTAATCAGTTTAATAATTAAGTTATAGTTTATGTTCCTTTTTAGCATTAGTTTCAGGTATTTGATGTAATGATTGAATATTACTATGTATTGCAAAATTGTTACCACAAAAGTCTAATTCAAGTATACCATACAGCATTATTAAGTATCATCACCATGCTATATATTACATTCCCATGCCTCATTTATTTCATAATTGGAATTTTGTAATTTTTGAGCATCCTCACCCATTTTACTCAGCCCCTACACACCTCAAGCAACCATAAATCTGTTCTCTGTATTTGTGAGTTCATTTTTTTCTATATTCCACTATCACTGAGATCACATGGTGTTTGTCTTTCTCTGTCACTCTTGATTTTAGATAATGCCCTCATTGTCCATCCATTTGTTATAAATGGCAAGATTTTCTTCTTTTTGTTGCTGAATAATATTCCATTTTATCTGTATACCACATCTTTATCCACTCATTCAGTGACGAGCACTTAGTTTTCTTCCATGTCGTTGGTCATCATGAGGAATGCTGCAATGAACATGCCAGGGCATGTATCTTTTTGAGTTTGTGTTTTCAATCCCTTTAGATAAATATCCAGAGGTGAAATTTCTGGATCATCTGGTAGCTCTATTTTTAATTTTTGAGGAAACTCCATATATTATTTTTATTATCATCATGAGTGTACCAGAATTCTCTTTTCTCTACATTTTTATCGATACTTGTTCTTTCTTGTCTTTCTGATACTAGTCACTCTGATAGGTATAAGGAGATATCTCCTTGTGGTTTTGATTTACATTTCCATGATGAATAGTGATGTTGAGAACCTTTTCCTGTGACTGTTGGTCATTTGTATGTTTTCTTTGGAAACATGTCTATTCAGATCTTCTGGCCATCTTTTAATCATTTTGTTTGAGATTCTTTTTGCTACTGAGTTGTGAGTTTTTATATAATTTGGTTACTAATCCCTTATTAGATATATGATTTATGGATATTTTCTTTTATCCATAGGTTGCCTTATCATTTTTTTTTTTGGATGGCTTCTTTTGCCGTGAAGGATTTTAATTGATATAGTACCACTTACTTGTTTTTGCTTTTGTTGTCTTCTCTATTCATGCTAAATCCAAAAGGTTCTTGCTGATTGAAGTAAAGAAGTATACTTCATAAGATTTGTTACAGAATTTTCATGTGTATACAGATGAAATATACATATATATTTCATCTATATGTAGAATTTCATATAGAAATTTCATAGTTCCAGGTCTTATAGTAAAACCTTTAATATATTTTGGGTTAGTTTTTGTGTATGGTATAAAACTGGGCTCCAGTTTCATTCTTTTGCATTCAGCTGCCCAGTTTTCCCAGTACCATTTATTAAAGAGACTAGCATTTCCCATATGATACTCTTGGCTCCTTAGTTATAAATCAATTGACAATACATGTGTTCTCTCCAATGATATATGTGTCTGCTTTTATGCCAGTACCATTCCATTTTGATTACTATAGCTTTGTGATATAGTTTAAAATTGAAATGCATGATGCTTCTGCTGTTTTTCTTTTCAAGATTACTTTTATCATTTGGAGTCTTTTGTGGTTCCATACAAATTTTTAAATAGTTCTAAATTTCTGTAAAAATGCCGTGGGAATTTTGATAGAGATTGCATTGAATCTATAGGTTGATTGGATTAAGATGAATATTTTAACAATATTCTTATTCATGAGTATGAAGTATCTTTCCATTTCTTCATTTTCTTTTTGTAAGATTTTTACTTATTTATTTGACACAGAGAGAGAGAGAGAGAGAGAGCGCGCACACAGCAGGGAGACCTAGAGGAGGAAGAAGGCCTTCTGCTGAATGGGGATCTTAAAGTGGGGCTTGATCCCAGGACCCTGGGATCATGACCTGAGCCAAAGGCAGACACTTACCAGACTGAGCCACCCAGGCATCCCCATTTATTCTTCTTAAATGTATTTAATCAGTGTCTTATAGGTTTCAGTGTACAGCTGTTTCACCTCCTTGGTTAAATTTATTCCTAGGTATTTTATCCTCTGAGATTAAAAAAAAAAAAAAAAGATTTCTCTTCCTGGGGACACTGGGGTGATCAGTCACTTAAGCATCTGACTTTAGGTCAGGTCATGATCCCAGGATCTTGGGCCTGAGCTCCCAACATGGGGCTCCCTGCTCGGTAGAGACTTTGCTTCTCCACTCCTTCTGCCCCTCCCCACTGCTCATGCTCTCCCCCCACCCAAATAAATAAATAAAATCTTTCAAAAAAAGATTCTTCTTTCTGACTGATCATTATTAATGGATGGGCACAATTCTGTGTGTTGATTTTTTTTTTTTTTATCCTACCCCTTTTCTGAATTTGTTTATCAGTTTATCAGTTCTAACAGATTTTATTTTGCTGGAGTCTTTAGGATATATAATATATGTATTATCATGCCACCTGCATATTATGTCACCTGCAAAGAGTGATAGTTTTATTTCTTTTTAATTTGGATAGCATTTATTGTGTTTTCTTGCCTAATTCCTCTGGCGAAGACCTCTAGTACTATGTTGAATCAAAGTGGTGAGAGTGGCATCCTTGTGTTGTTTCTGATCTTAGAGGAAAAGCTTTCAGTTTCTTTCACCTTTGAGTATGATGTTAGCCTTGGGTATGTCATATGTGGGTATGTCATATGACTTTGTTAGGTTGAGTATGATCCCTCTATACTGCTTTGTTGAATTTTTTTTAAATGGAGATTGAATTTTATCACATGCTTTTCTGCATCTATTGAAATGGTCATCTGATTTTTGTCCTTTATTTTTTAAATGTCACCTACCATATTGATTGATTTGTGGATGTTGAATATACTGTTTTTGTTTCATTCCATGTTTTATTCTTTCTGTTCCTTCATCTCTACCCTAGTTTTCTAGAACAAACAGCAATCGGCCTTGTGTATTCAAGTCACTTTGCCAGGTTCTGCTTTGTTCTGTGAAACACAAACCAAGGCAGACACGAATATGGGTAATTTGGTAATTTTGTCCAATCAAGCTGTATTCTTGAAATACTTACTGGTAAAATTATAAAAACACAAATCCTTGCCTTGTTTTTAGCTCTGTCTTTTTTCCCATACCTGTCTTTAGTTTCTGTGTGGCCTGAATTATTCTTTCATAGATCTTCAAACATGTATTACTTTGGTAGCTACTAAAAATAGATTTCTGATAATATTTTTCTCAAAACCTCTATTATGAAATAGTCTCTGCACTAAGTAAAAGAATTTCTGTTGCCCTTTAAATTAATCATATACACATTTATTTTTCTTTTCTATCCCTACATGTTGAATAGGGCATCCCCTATTATGAACCCCATCTATCTGGCTACTTATCCACATATCTAGGATTGTATCTGGATTGACCACGAATAGAAAAATAGAAGAGAAGAAAAGTACATTTTTGTTTTAGAAAACTGTTTTTGTTTTGAGAACTCATAAATTTTTAAGTGATGCATTTATATTCAAGATAAATCAAGCTAACTGTATAATAATTATCTGTTTTGACTTCAGAAATTGACTGCATTATGAACACTTTCATTGAAAGGTGAATACAAGAGTACCCAGAGGCCTTTTCAATGGAGCTACAATTAGATGAAACTATATTATTCTTTAGCATGCTGTGTTTCCCATTAGTTGGTGATCAAAAGAAAAACTCCAAAGAAGATCAGTAGGATGCAAGATTGATTACAGACTGATTCAGCAGTGTAATCACTAGCTAGTGCAATCTCAGCATGAATGGAGTCCCCAGAGAGCGAGTTGCTATCTGATAGCTCTACAGAGAGGAGAAATCAAATGACTTCTAGAATGTAGATTGGTTTGGATTGCATTAAACAGGAAAGGATTATATCTCACACTGTCATCCATCCTGGCATCCAAGAACAGTGCATCTAAAACATCTCATTTCCACGGAAGGTATACATCAACTTTGCTGCATAGCCTGATTCAGCAACTCCTGGGAAGAAAAGGAAACTGCACAATTGCTGTGTGAAAACAGCTGCAATTAATTACGGTGTGCTTTTTGGTGCTTCTTGCCAAGGACATAAGACTAATTTTTCATTATTATTCAATTTATATCCCTTATGTTGATAATTCTCCCTTAACATTATAAATCTAAAACATAGCATTTCCTGTCTATAGTAATTATTACAATCAATACTGAAAGCACTGGGAACAAGAGAAGAAACAATAAAAGGGGAGAATAAATTATTGGGATCTAGTCCTAGTTTTGCTCAAAAAAAATCTATCTGTGTAACTATAATTGAATTATTTAACTTAGCTGTGTTTCAGTAGACTCATTAAAAAAATGGGATAGTCACATTTGGAATACCTGAAAGCAGGAGGTCTGAATTTTATAATTTTTACTTTAAAATTCTAGCTATGATTCTATGAATAACTATACATAAATTTCAAATGGAATGTAGGCACTTTTAAAACACTCTTGAGCTAAAATAAGTGTAGTGAATAATTTATATTTGGATTCTAAATCCTACTTGTCCATTGATTAAATAACTTAAACAGTTTAGTATAAAGGACAGATTAACAAAACACCTCTGGAAAATAATCACATAGAAAGCACACCACTGAAACATCCTATCTGCATTGGTTTATCTTAGAGAAGAAAGAGGTAGAATACATCCAGTCCTTTCTTATGAAAAGACCCAGAGTAAAATAGGTTTCATAGAAAAATCCTAGTATTTCTTGATTCTCCTGGGCATCATCCCATATTGAAAAGAGAACCAGAAGGGGGCTGGTAAGAGCATATTGACAATGTATCAGAAGATCTTTCTTGGATACAATGGCAACAAATTGAACCTGGCAAATTGTCTAGCAGGGGAGATGGTTTCAGCCTCACTAAGAAAGATCCTTTATAACAACTAACAAGGGCAATCAGTGTTATTCTAGAAAATCTTCCATTGAACTACTCTATCTGCAGAGACATTTAGAATTGTTTACATGGTTCTTATATCTGGGCTTCACACTTATTCGAGTTCTGCTATCCATCTTCAGTGGCTTATATTTTAAATTCATATATTTTTTTTCCTTTGTCCCTCTTTTCCTTTAACATTCATCAACATTCTCTGGCCCACTTGGAATTAGAACTTCAGAGTAATTTTTGCTGTCTTTGTCTTTTCTGAGCTCATACTGAGATCTCACGGATTTCTTTAGTTGTACCTTTCTATTGCTATCCCTCTAACTCTTCACCACCATGTTTGACTTGAACCACAGCAATAGCTTTCTAACTGGTGTTTTGTTTTAAACTGCAATTCCTGCCAAACCATCTAGTATAGCACTGCCAAATTAATCATGCTAAAATGTAGATTTCATCTGCTATTCTATTCTTCAAAAGTTTTCAAAAAATCTCCATAGAGTGTACGCTAAAAACACACCACCATATTGGTATTAAAATAAATTTAAAATCTAGTCTTGATGACCTTTAGTAAACTTTACACTCATTTCCTATTTGTAATAAACGGTCACTTGAGCTTGTCTTGCCTTTGCTGCTCCCCAGAGAGACCGACTAGGATTTCATTAGGCACACCAGTATCAAACTAGACCCATATAAATGTGGATTCAACATATCATAGACCTTCATACTTGGTCTTTGTACGTGTACTTGTTTTTGTTTAAAGATATGGTGTAGTACCTGAACTACATAAACAACATAAACTATTAAGTATAAATCTAAATACATTTCCCATTATTTGTTTACGGAATAATCTAAGGTGTTATAAATTTAGCTTGCAGAATTTGTTTATCTGCTTGTTTCCTTAGCTTAAGTGAAATATATTTTGTACTTTAAATTATATAACATTTTAAAACAGTAACACACAAGTACTTGTCAATAACCAGACTTCTGTTGATATGTACAGTGGATTTCACATATATTCATAGACATCAAAAGAGTCCCATTAAAATACGCACAAGTACAAATACACACACTTGTCCTCTAGCAGGAACAAATAATTAAAAACTCATAGATTTTAAGATAATTATTTTAGAAATACAGATCAAGAGAAGAAAATAATTATACATTCAATGAATTAGTATGCTTAGGAAAAATTTCAAAACTAAACCAAATTTTAATTATGTTTACAGAAATATAAAAATGCCTGCAATTAGCAGCTCTGAATTCTGTGTTTTTCATAGATTTCACTTTGGAAAAGTATAATTTTTCCTTAGTTAATGTTTGATTAGGAGTGTCTAACCCCTAGGGACAGTGTTTCTCAAAACGAATCAAATTTGTTGTCCAAGCTAAAACCTCTAGAGATTCTGATAATCAGCAGCCAATATTTTTTTTAAAAAGATTTCAGAATATTTAAAGGGACAATCAGTGTTGAGAGTCCTTTTCTATCCAGAGTGATCTCTCTCTCTCTCTCTTTTTAACCATATTGTTTTATCTATCTTGAATCCTTCACTTATTTTACTTGGCACTTATTTTTTTCCAACTCTGCTGATATAATATTGATATACGTACAGCACTACATAAGTTTTAGATATACTGCATGCTAATTTGATACACTTGTATATGGCTAACTAATTACCACCTCAATATTAACCAGCATCTTTATTATGTCACATGATACTTCTTTTTTTGTACAAACATTAAAGATCTACTTTCTTAACACCTTTCAAGTATATAATACCTATTGCTAACTATAATCACACTCCTCTGCATTAAATCCTTAGGTTTATTTATTTTCTAACTAGAAATTTATACCCTTTGACCAACATCTCTCTCCATTTTCCCTACCCAACAGTCCCTTGAAACCACTATTCTACTTTGTTTCTAGGAATTTTTAGATTACCCTTCTAAATAACACCATCTGGTGCATATCATTCTTTGACTTATTTCATTTAGCAAAGTGCCCCCTGCTTCCATCCATGTAATCACAAATGGCAGGATTTCTTTCTTTACCATGGCTGAATAACATTCTATTTTACATGCATGTGCGTGTATGTATGTATGTGTGTGTATTCACAACATCTTCTTTATCTATTCATTAATTGAAGGACTCTCAGGTAGTTTCTATAGTTTGACTATTGTGAAATGTTGAAAAAAAATAGAAATGAATATACAGTTAACCCTTGAACAATGTGAAGGTTGGGGCACCAACCCTCACACAGTCAAAGACCTGTATATAACTTACAACTCCCCCCAAACTAAACTATGGATAGCTTACTGTTTACCCAAAGCCTTACCAATAACATAAACAGTTGGTTAACACACATTCTCTGCATTGTATGTACTATGTACTGTATTATTACAATAAAGTAAACTAGAGAAAATAAAATGTTAAGAAAATCATACAGAAGACAAAATACAGGCCCCCTAGGTGGCTCAGTGGGTAAGGGTCTGCCTTAGGCTCAGGTCATGATCCCAGGGTCCTGGGATTGATCCCCACATTGGGCTCCCCGCCCGTTGGGAAGTCTGCTTCTCCCTCTCTCAATCCCCCTGTTTGTGTTCCTGCTCTAGTTATCTGTCTCTCTATCAAATAAATAAATAAAATCTTAAAAAAAAATGGAAGCCAAAATACATTATAGTACTGTACTGTATTTATATGTAAAGAAAATCTGTGTGTAACTGGACCTGCACAGTTCAAACTTGTGTTGTTCTAGGGTCAGTTGTATTTCTTCAATATACTGTTTTTATTTCCTTTGTGTATATAACCAGAAGTGAGATTGATGGATTATTTAATAGTTCTGTTTTTAAATTTTTGGCGAACCTCCACAGTTTTCCATTGTGGTCCTATCAATTTACATTCCCACCAACAATACAACAATTGTGGACATGTTCTTCACATCTTTGACAGCTTATTTTTTGTCTTTTTGATAATATCCTTTCTAACTGATATGGGACAATATCTCATTATGGTTTTAATTTGCATTTCCATGAAGGTTAGTGATGTTGAGCATCTCTGTGTACCCGTTGGCCATTTATAGATCTTCTTTGGAAAATGTCTATTCAGTTCCTCTGCCCATTTTTAAAATAGATTGCTTGGTTTTATTGTTGTTGAGTTTTATTAGTTCCTTATATATTTTGCATATTAATCTCTTAGAAGATAAATGGTTTGTAAATATTTTCTCCCTTCCTGTAGGTTGCATTTTCGTTTTGTTGATTGTTTCTTTTGATGTGCAAAAACTTTTTAGTTTGTTGTAGTTTCACTTATTGCTTTTTTGCTTTTACTGCTTTTTGGTGTTATATCAAAAAAATTGTTACCAAGAAATATTTAGTTGACTGTATATATGAAGATCTGTTTCTGGGCTCTCTATTCTTTTGCAGTGATTTATTTGTCTGTTTTTATGCCAGTACCATAATGTTTTGATTATTGTTCTCAGGTTTACTTTGGCTGTTCTGTGTCTTTTGTGGTTTATAAATAAAGTTAGGATTTTGTTTTGTTTTGTTTTCTTTTCTTTTCTTTTTCTGTGAAAAATGCCATCAGAATTTTGATAAGGATGCATTAAACTTATAGGTGGCTTGAGATAGTATGGAGATTATATCAACAGTAGTTCTTCTAATCCATGAGCATGGGATATATTTTCATTTGTATTATCTGAAATTTGTTTTATCAAAATTTATAGATTTGTGTGTACAGACCTTTGGGCTCCTTGGCTAAATTTATTCTTAAGTATTTTATTGTGCTTGTTACTATTGTACATGGAACTTTTTTTTTTTTAATTTCTCATTCAGATACTTTGTTAATGTTTTGAAATGCAACTGACTTCTCTGTTGATTGTGCATCCTGCAACTTTATTAAAGTCATTAATTAGTTCTAATAGCTTTGGGGTGGAGTTTTTAGGATTTTGTCCATATAGTATCATATAATCTGCAGACAGACTTGTCTTTGTCCTTTCTAATTTGAATGTTTTTTAGTTCTTGCCTGATTCCTTTGGCTAGGACTTCTAGTGCTGTGCTGATTAAAAGTGGTGAGATTGGGAACTTTCATCTTGTTTCCAATCTTAAAAGAAAAGTATATTAACTTTTCACTGTTGAGTTTGATATATGTGCAGTTACAAATATGGCCTTTACTGTGCTCAGGTATGCTCTTCTATTTTTTTTTTTAAGATTTTATTTATTTATTTGACTGAGAGATAGAGTGTATGAGTTGGGGGGAAAGGTAGAAGGAGAGGAGAGGGAAAAGCAGCCTCCCCACTGAACTGGAACCCAATGCAGAGTTCCATCCCAGGATCCTAAAATCATGACCAGAGCTGATGTCAGATAAGATGCTTGACCGACTGAGCTACTCAGGCCCCCCTTGATTTCTGTTCTTTGTATATGCAATTTATTGATAATTTTTATCATGAAAATATGTTTCATTTTGTCAAATGCTTTTTCTACATCTTTTGAGGTGATTATATGAATTCGATCCTTCATTTTGTTAGTGTGATATATAGCATTTATTGTTTTGCATATATTAAACTATCTTTAAATTTGGGGGATAAAGTTCACTTGATCATAGTATATGACCTGTAATATGGTGTTCATTTCTGTTTCCCAATTTTCTGTTGGTATTTCTTGCATTTATATCAGGGATATTTTATTATAGTTTTCTTTTCTTATAGTGTCCTTATCTGAATTTGATATCATGTAATACTGGCCTCATAAACTGGGTTTGGGAGTGCTTCTTCATCTTTAACTTTGAAAGAGTTTCTGAAAGATTGGAATTAACCTTTTTTTAAAATGTTTGAAAGAATTCACCAATGTAACCATCTTGTGTTGGGCTTATGGACTTCTCTTTATTGAGAGGTCCTTGGTTATTAATTGAATCACCTTATTTATTATTGTCATGTTTATATTTTTTGTTTATTGTTCAGTCTTGATATATTGAATGTTTTTAAGAATTTATCCATTTTTCTAGGTTTTACAGTTCATTAGCATATAATTGTTCATAGTACTCTCTTAAGCATTTCTGTGGTAACAATTACAATATTTACTTTTTTATTTTATTTTATTTATCTCTCTCTTTTTTTTTTTAAACCTAGCTAAAGTTTTATAAATTTTGCTTGTCTTTTCAGAATGTCAGCTCAGTTTTGTGGATATTTTCTATTGTTTTTGTGTTCCTTATTTCATTTATTTCTGCTCTGATCTTTGTTATTCCTTTCTTCTGCAATCTTTTACCCCTGATTTATTTCTCTTTTTCTGGTTAGGTTGCTTACCTGAGGCTTTTCATTTTTCTCAGTATAGTTATCAATTGCCAAAAGATTTCTCCTTAGGTCTGCTTTTGGAGGTTCAGTATATTTGTTTGTATTCAGTATATTTGTTTCCATTTTCATTTCTTTCAATGTATTCTTTTAAAATTTCACTTTTAGATTTCTTCTTTGACCCATTTGATTCAAGGATATGTTGTTTAATTTGTACATATTTATAAATTGTCTAGCTTTCCTTCTCCCTATGATTTATATTTTCATACCATTGTGATCAGAAACAAGTACTTAGTATGATTTTAATTTTTCTCAAATTTGTCAAGCCTTTATCAAAGTGTATTATGTAATCTGTCCTGGAGAATATTCTGTGTGCCCTTGAGCAGAAGGTACATCTTGCAGCTATTGAATAGAGTGTTCTCTAGATATCTGTTATTTCCATTTTGTTTAAAGTATGGTTCAAATCCAACATTTCCTTGTTCATCTTCTATGTGGATCATCTACTCATTGTTAAAAGTAGGGTACTCAAATATGCTATTATTGTATTATTTATTTTTCTCTAAAGATCTGTTGGTGGTTGGGGCACCTGGTGGGACAGTGGGTTAAAACCTCTGTCTTCGGCTCTGGTTATGATCCCAGGGTGCTGGGATTGAGCCCCACATTGGGCTCTCTGCTCAGCAGGAGCCTGCCTCCTCTTCTCTCTCTCTCTGCCTGCCTCTCTGCCTACTTGTGATCTCTGTCAAATAAATAAGTAAAATCTTAAAAAAAAAAAAAAAAAAAAGATTTGTTGGTATTTGCTTAATATATTTAGTTTTTCCACTGTTGGGTATGTGTATATTTATGATTATTATATATGCTGGATGACTTACAATTTTATCACTATATAACTATCTCCATTATCCTTTGTTATTGGGTTTTGGCTTACAGTCTATTTTGTGTGATGTAAGTGTAACTACTTCTACACTCTTGGTTTGTGCTTGCATATAGTATCTTTTCTACCCCTATGCTTTGAATTTATGTTGTCTTCAATGCTGAAATGAGTCTCTGGTATAGTTGTTTATTTGCCCCCCCCCTTTTATCTATTTAGCCACTATGTTGTTGTTGTTTGAGATTTATTTATTTATTTGAGAAAGATAGAGAGTGGGAGCAGGCAGAGGGACAGAAGGAGAGGGAAAGAATCACAAGCAGACTCCCCATTGAGCTTGGAGTCCAAAATGGTGCCCTATATCGAGGACCCTGAGTTCATGACCTAAGCCAAAATCAAGAGTTGAACACAATCCAATGAGCCACCCAGGCACCCCAAGCTATTATGCCTTTTATTGGAGAATTCAATCATTTTTATTTAGAGTAGTTTGGGTAGGCAAGGATTTATTAACACTATTTTGTAATTGTTTTCTGGCTATTTTATAGTTCCCTTGTTTCATTTTGACTCTCTTAATGCCTTCTTTTGTGAGCTGATGACTTTCTTGGTGTTAGTGATATGCTCTCTCTTCTTTATCTGTTGTGAATCTACTATAGTCTTTTGTTTTGTGGTTACCATGAGGTTTACATAAAACTGTGCTGGCACTCATTTAAGGTACAGTGGGCCTTGGACATAGTAGATATTTAATATAGTTTCTATTTTATTTACCAGTTAGCTTTTTCTTTTTTCTTAAGAAACAAAAATGATTCTCAAAATCATTTTAAGAATAATTTTTAAGTGAATCCTCTTTATCCAATTATAATATGATAGTCATTACATGAGGTAAGAACTTAACATAGGAGAAATGACTCTAAGAAAATGTGTAAATATATCCATCAAAACTTATCTCAGTAAGAATTGCATTTATATGCATTTTATGAAATTCCTGATAAAATTTCTTAACCAAATAGTTGTTTATTTTGTCATGGTATGTAATGAGATATCTAGAGATAAGCCTTTTATGACTGGTGGGGCAGAAACATGGTGGTATTAAAGAGCCCAACATTTTATTCTATTCCATTCTATTTTATTATTTTATTTTTATTTATTACCTTTTTTAAGAACCAAGCATTTTAAATTATCACTTGGACATAATAATATCTTAAGGATATATCCTATCCATTTGGTTTTAAGATGGATGCTGTATCCAGGTCATTCTGTTTTCCAGCCTGAATGAAAACAGCATATCAAGGAAAAAATGTATGGCTTATAATAAGTGAAGCACAACTTAAGTTCTGCTATGACTCATTTAATTGGTCATACCTGGCTGCAAAAGGATGGAACTGATAATTGGCCCCAATTCTAATTCATGCAGCATCAAACAGTCTAATGATAATCAAAAAAGGAAGTATAATTTTAGGAGAATCAAATAGAAGAAACTTCCACAAATACATAATTAGTACCAACTATTTAAAAGGCATGAATTTGTGTTCTTGGGTAAGTATTATGTTATTTAAAATTCACCTTAAGTGGTAGGTGTTAATTTCATATTTTTACTTTGTTAGAAAACTTATGGATAAAATAGCATAAGTAATTTGCATATGAACACTTAGCAAAATTTGGATTTGAATTCTAGTCTTCTGGATCTAAAACCTTTGTTATTATACACAGAAATGTATCTTTTATTTTGTCACCTTATGAGAAAAATAAAAGTAAAAGAAAAAGAGAGTTGGGTTGTGAAGAAATTCTTTGGCATTGGTTAACAGAATTTTTTTGAACACCACAAACTTCTGCAACAACCTTGACATTGAGTTTATACAAATGTGAAGAATCAGATGATGCCTCTATAGAACAGTATCCCAAAGGCAGTATAAAATCCCAAAGGCAATATAAAATCTTTACCCATTAAGTTCAACTCCAGTGTTCTGCAAAAATTTTGCCCCTAAAGTAGATTCCAATAAACAAGAATGATTTAGTCAGCAAGGACAATGTAACACTGATGCTACAACCATTCTTCAAAACTATGCACAATTGCACATTATTATTTTCCTGTACCCAGCTTTCAATATAAGTCTTAAGAGCCTGTATGTCAGCATAATGTAAGTACTGCATCACTAGTCTAGTTACAAATTTTCTTCATAGAGAAATAAATAGTGTTTATCTTTCCTGTTATTTCTGACCCTTCTGTGTTTGACCTCTATATTACATTTTGTTCTAAAGGACTCAGACCTTGAAAGGGTGTGTATATTTGACAACAGTGGACTAATCTAGCGTTTCCTTTTCCCTTTTAATCATAATCTTCAATCAAATAAACATAGCATTTTATTTCATGACTATACGTTAGGTTGTATCTTATATTTTGTGGTTTATATACATTATAGAATATATATGTGGTTTATTCAATTAATTTTAAGTAATTATTTTCATTTTTTCATCTTTTCATAGAATACAAGTGAAGTTTATTCCATATTACAACTTAATTATATTTGGCACCTTTAAAACTTTTACTTCATATTTAAGTTAACCTTATTTGACAGACAGAAGAGCCCCATGCGGGGCTCGATCCCAGGACCCTGGGATCATGACCCGAGCCGAAGGCAGAGGCTTTAACCCACTGAGCCACCCAGGCGCCCCATATTTAAGTTAACCTTAAAGACTGTTTTTCCATTATTTTATCGATAGTCCTAATACATACTTTCTATCTTTATTCTCTGCTTTAATACAGATATTTTTCATTGTGTAACTTTTTACCTGTTGAGCTCATGTAATGATTTAGTGAAAAAAATGCAAACCTAAAGCTAGGAAATTTGGGTTAATATCCCAGTGTCATTTAATAGTTGAGTATCCTAAGGAAAAATAGCTTAAGGTTTTGTTTTTTTTTTTTTTTTTTTTTTTTTTTTTTTGGAGCATAACAAATAGCATGGAGGACATGGGGACTTAGAGCTTAAGGTTTTAATGTTTTAGTTTTCTTCCCTGAAATATGAGGATAAGAATGCCATTATTGTCTCCGGATGTTTCAAGAATCAAATGTGTATCAAATTCATATATACTGAAAAAGTGTAACTCTCTATATACAACATTATTTTAGGATTTACATCTTCATCTTATCAGATACAATATTTGCCCTATAATTCAATAATTATGAAGATTAATACAATGAAGTTTATACCTCATATTGACAGAGGAAACTTTTGAACTTTCTCTAGAAGTATTTTAGATATAACTGATGGTTATAGATTTTTTTTACTAGTATTTCAATTTAGACAACATAATATCTTAAGAAATCAATTATCCTTTTATTGTCCTTGATGAAAATTCTATTCAAATAAAATGTATTTAAATCTTATTAAGTATCGTTTTTGAAATAAAAAGAATCCTTCTCCTTGAGGACTTTCTTGGAAAAGATAGAATAATCACAATGAGACAATTGCCATAATGCAGGGAGAAAGAAAACACAGGAATACAGATGGGAGATGATTGATGGTTAAGTTAACGCCAAGATAGTGTGAAATTAAAGATAAAGGGACAATCATATCAGAGTTGACTAAGTAGAAACTTTCTCTCATAATGGCAGTTGAGCTTATTTTGGAAATTTTTTAAAGCAAATAACAAATTTTTTTTACTTGAGAAGTTGCTGGAAGTGATTGCATTACTCATCCCTAAGAATTGTAATAGAACATGGGCCAGAAGATGAGGCATCACAAATAAGTTGGTATAGTAAATTTGGAGAAGATTCAAAGTAGCATCATAAAGATGATAACAATTTTAAATATAAGCACTATGGTAAAGCATCAAAAGTTTAAATGTTATCATACTGTAATATTTTTGTTTATGTGGCTGAAATGGATCCCTTTAATTAGTTAAAAAAAAAAGCAACAAATAGGGGCAGCTGGGTGGCTCAGTGGGTTAAAGCCTCTGCCTTCAGCTTAGGTCATGGTCTCAGGGTCCTGGGGTCGAGCCCCACATCAGGCTCTCTGCTCAGCTGGGAGACTGCTTCCCTTCCTCTCTCTGCCTGCCTCTCTGCCTACTTGTGATCTCTGTTTATCAAATAAATAAATAATCTTTCTAAAAAAAAGCGGAACACTTTGAAGCTTGATACATATTGGAATGGTTACTCAATATAATGATTTTCCACATTATTTGGATACTCTTATAGTTTCATTAAATAATCTCTTCCTTTTTTAAAATTATTGACATCACTGTTTCCCTTATCAAAATTTTGAGAAAAATTGTTTTTTATGTCTACTTTGCAAAATGGACCAAACAGATCAACAGTTTAAGTTAAATAAGTTGTTGGCAGACCTGCCAGAATAGTTGGTAATCGTGTAGATGTTGGTAAGACTTGCAGAGTTTAATACTTTTTAAGATAAAATTTAAATGCATTAGTCATTTGGTGATATCACCTTCCTAGAATGGAAGATGTATTACGTCCTTCTTTTGTTTTATAATAGACGTAACAGAATCATTTTCCTTTTAGCATGAAGTCCAAGTTTTAAGCAAGGAAAATAAAGAGCAGAGATTTGGAACTTATCCAATTTTTTATTTCCCTTTGCTTTATTTTTCTACATTGTTTTTATTTCTGAAATTACACCCAAGATAATCCCCTCAACTTAGAATGCCTGTCCCTAATTCATCTCCCAAACTCTTTTTTATCATCTTAAAATATTTATGAGAATATCATCTCCTTTCTTCATCTTTGCTTGGTATTCTTCAGATGGAATTTACCAGTGTTCCTTCTGGGATATCTCCAAACTTTGTTCAAGCTTAACAGTAAGAATGACTAATTTTGTCATTGAAATATTCTCAATACTTCAATAAGTGCCTTTCTGTCATCCATATTAGAATGAATTCATCTTGCTAGACCTATATAGGTATATATAGGTATATATATAGGTGTGTGTATACACACACCTATATATATACCTATATATATACATATATACACTATACCTGAGTGATATAGATACAATTTCAGCTATGCTTTCATTCTTTACTCATGCTTTGCATAGCTTCACCTCTTTGTTAATCCATGGTATTTACCCCATATTCACAAGCTTGGGGTAGGCTGTCATGAGTTTAACTATATAATTTTTCAAGAAGCTGAGAATTTTGTCTTATCTTTTTTGAACATTCCTTCCATTCATTTCATATTTCTTATGTTTTCAATCATGCATATCACTTATCCATCCTCCTTAGCAACAAAAATACAATATGACTCATTAAAACTCAAAACTATCACCTTCAATTTGTTTACCTTTCAAATTATCATTCTACCTTTTACTAGTATCCCATCAGAAAACATCTTAAAGATAAGACTCAGGTAATCATTTCAGATTCTTTTTTTTTTTTCTCTTTAAAGATTCTATTTATTTATTTAGTAGAGATCACAAGTAGGCAGAGAGGTAGGCAGAGAGAATGAGAGGAGGAAGCAGGTTCCCTGCAGATCAGAAAGCCTGATGTGGGGCTCGATCCCAGGACCCCGGGATCATGACCTGAGCTGAAGGCAGAGCCTTTAATCCACTTAGCCACCCAGGCGCCCCCATTTCAAATTCTTTATGACTCATTGTATCAATCAAGATAATGGAATGCTTCTCCATAAACTTACCCTGAGGCCCTGGCTAATATACCAGTAACCTTTGGATCATGTGCTTATGGCCACAAAAAAAGGAGCAGAAACAATAGAGTGATTTTCAGTAGTAATTAAATATATTAGTCAAAGTATATTATCTTATTTTTTTTTTACATTTCATCACTAACATTAGTGACCTGAATCATCCATCTATAAATTACAGAGAAGGGTAGACTCTGTGCCTGGGAGAAGAGAACTGTATATTGGTGAGCAATAGTAACATTTAACACAAATATTCTTTCTTCTTTTGTTTCTAGACTTTTTTTTTTAAGATTTTGTTTTTATATCTGTCTCAGTACTAAGTTATTTATTATTATTTTTTCACTTCATAGTTCTTTCAGACCTCATGTCCTTTACTTTCTAATCAGTATTTGACAAGTTTGATTATTTCTTAATTTCTTTTTTTCTTCTATGGCTTCGGATTTCTCTGTCCCACTCATTCTTTTGTGATCCTTTTTAAATTCTTAATTGGTATTTTTTTTATTCCACTATTTTATGTGCATCATGCTCAGGTTTCTAGTTCTTACCACTCTTTTATTCTTTCCTATGAAATATCATGTACTTACATGATTTTACTATTCGTGTATATATATATACCTCTCATTTGTACACATTCAGTTCTATTCTCTTGACTCCTCATTTCACATTTCTTACATTAAATAATTTTTAATATAGATGCATACAGGGAACTCAACTATACCCAAATTCAACCCAATTAATTCACCCTAACTCAGTTCCCTTTCAGAGTTTCCTTTGCTTTCATTAACATCTTAATGATGATCTAAAGATGCATCTAGGCCATGATGTAATCCCTCCTTTCACATTTTCCCCTTCAGTATCCAAATACAATATTCACTTAATAGGCAGTTATTTATTTCCTACTGTGAGGAAGAAAATTATGCTAGATATGTCAAATACATAAATGAGTAATACATGATTTTTGTCCTTGAGTTGTTAATGACCTACTTGGAAAGGTAAATTAAATATTAAGGCATTGAAAAATACAATATGATATGTTCTACAAATATGAAACGTAGTTTCTGATGAGAATTCAGAGGTGAGAAAGTATATTGAATCTAGCCCCCAAACCATTTTAGAAACTAGTATACTTCTTGTCAGTTTGCTAGGACTGTCATAACAAAATATCATGGACTAATGGGCTTGAATAACAGAAATGAAATTTTCCCACTACTAGAGGCTAAAAGTCCAAAATGAAGGGTTTCATCATATTTGGTTTCTTATGAGGCTTCTCTCTTTGGCCTATTGATGGTCACTTTACCCTGTGTTCCTACATGGTTTCTCCTGTGTACACATATGCCCCTGGTGTCTCTCTGTATCCAAATATACTTTTCTAATAAAGACACCAGTCAGATTGGATTTAGACCCACCTTAATGGCCTCATTTGAACTGAATCACTTTCTTAAAGGCTCTATCTCCAGATACAGTTATATTCTGAGATACTTGGGTCTAGGGCTTCAAAATATTAATTTTGGAGGGACATAATTCAGCCCATAGTAATGTCTATCTAGGTTATGCTAAATTTTAGAACTTTTAAGTGATCTTATATGCTCATACTTTACCTTCTAGAATGGCCTGCTTACATCATAATAAGTAATTGATTGAAATAATGAATGCTTATATACCAGAAATTTTAAAAGAAATCATCTTATAAGGCTCTCTACATTAATAACATTAACTTTATATGGCTTTTATTTTACTTAATTATCTTAAAAGAGAGATCATTTGCTTTACTATAAATATTATCTAATAGTTGTGAATCTCTTTAATATATAAAGATGTGCAACAAAAATGATTAAATCTGAATTTATCTTCTTGATGTTCAGGCAGGTCCTGGATGAATTCCATAAATAGCCGAATAATCTTTGTGCAGATAATGGAAATCCACAAGAGGCTTTTTAGACTAAAGTCCCAGAATAGTAGAGATTTTCCAAATGACATAGCTTTGGATTTTAAAACTTATGTAGGGGCTTATCATAGCTTCTGTTGTTCCTTCTGCATTTTATGTTGGTATATTAAGTGACGAATAGGTGAAAGATGCTGCCATTTTATGAATTTCAGAGATTCATCAGTGCTATTGAACTTTATGGTTATGTACACATATTTTTTTGTAACAAGATTTTCAAGTTATTTCTATTAGTAAACTAAAATATAAATATTCATGTGGGTATATTTTAATTATAAGTGGTATTAAATTACAGAGCCACATTGAAAATCACTTTGTCTTCTAGTTATATAAGCAGAAAATATGTATCAAACATGTCAGTAAAGTTAGCATTTAGTGAACAGTTTGTATGTACAAAACACTGTTCCAAGTTCTTTTTTTTTTAAGGTTTTATTGTTTGTTTATTTATTTATTTGACAGAGAGAGTGAGAGAACACAAAAAGGGGAAACAGGAGTCAGAGGAGAAACAGACTCTATGCAAGCACAAAGCTTCGATGTGGGACTTTATCCCAAGACCCCGGGATCATGACCTAAGACAAAGGCAGATGCTTAATCAACTGAGCCACCCAGGTGCCCCCAAGTTCTTTACAAATATTATATATTTTATTTTTCCAGTGATAAGATGAAATGGATATTATTATTATTATTACCATTATTAATTTTTACTATATTTACTGAGATTCTTAATGGTTTTGTCTGAGCATTCATAGTTCATAAGCTGAAAAACTAAGACTCATTTCTAGAGTTTTCTCTCTTAAGCACAGAATACTCAGTTGTTACAAACACCCTCTGTTTTCATGAAGCTCACTACCTGATTTTTAAAGACAGGGTGTGGAAAGAATTTAACTGAGGGTAGGTCTTAGAACATTATGATGTAGCATTAGCTTGGACATGTCACAACTTGAAGTAGGAATCCATAAACTCCAGGCCAACCTTTTCTGGCAAAACCGAATCAAATGTATAGATTCTACAAAGGAATGCTGATTAGAACTCGTAATACCCAGAACATGTTTGGCATATACACGTGATTTTTCTATTGATTGTATTCTCTACCTCAAAGCAGTGTGCACCATGTTTTCCTGGGTAATTTAAAAGAGAGAGAGAGAAAGAGAGAGAGAGAGAAGACTCTTGCTCATATAAAACCCTCCAAAGTTTCAATTCTGGAAGGAAAGAATGAAAGGGAGAGAAGGAGTAAGATCTCTATTGTTATTAAAACAGTGCTTCTCTGGATCTGTCATCTGCCACAGACTGAATATTGTTCCCGTAAGATTCATAGGTTGGAAACTAATCCCTCAGGTGATGGTATTAGGAGGTGTGGCTTTTGGGAGGTGGTCAGGTCATAATAGCAAAGTCCTCATGAATGGGAGTCGTGACCTCCTATAAGAGACAACAGAAACATCTTCTGCCATGTGAGGATGCAGAGGAAAAGGTGACGATGCATGAACCGGGAGATAGGCAAGCTCTCACCAGACACTGACTTTGCTAGCATCATGATCTTGGATTTGCCAGCCTCCAGAGCCATGAAAATAAATTTCTGTTGTTTATTAGCCACTTGGTTTATAGTATTTTGTTAGAGCAATGGGTTAAGGCATCCTACTGATGTGTTACTCCCGTGCTCTTTCAACACTCCCCCCCTCAATTTTTTTCTTATTTAGAAGTAGCTACATACATGTATGCGCATATGTACATTTCCAAAAGTAGTGTGTTCTCTTCTTTTTAATTATGTTATCTTGGTCATCATAAAAAATAGTGTTTTCAACTGAAGTATGCTATTCGCCTTTTCTTTCCTTTGCTAATTAAGCTCTGATTTCTCATCTTGTTGTAGCCAATGCCTACAAAGCATGTGTAGGTACACAAACTCTCTGCCGTTGTATGCTGTCCCTCCCATAGGAGATGATGTGACACCCGTACAGCCATGGCTCTGGACCCGCCTCCTGTGAATGCTGGCACCATGCTGTGCAGAAACTATTCCCTCTGGAATGCCCACATCACAGATGTAACCCAGCTGTGCTTAATGCTCTGTGTTCTCTGATGAAGCAAGAGAGGGTCATCTACCTACACATACCTGCTGGCATGGCTCACCCTGAATCTCAGTCCAAATAATGCTGCTTTGTACTCCCAATGCATTACAGAGATTTTGTGACAAGAGACTTCACTTTTTGCAGGGTGATCTCTTCTTCTGGAGAACTACAAATCCCTGGTGATGAGGTGGGAGCTTGGCCACATTCAGAGAGTTTGTTCTTTCTCTCTATGGTATTGCCTTCAGAGCAACCATAGCTACCTTGTGGTTTTTCATCCTGGAATGAGTTTCTTCTTAGGGAATTTCTCATCTTGTGCAAATTGCATCTTTTGCAATTTATTCCACCAATCCTACAGATTTGATGTGGGATGACTAAATTCTAGGTAAACACAGCTTAGAGCAAAAATGGGAATTTTTTATAATCACCCCTGGGCCCACCAGATGATTTGCATGTTTTATTAAAGCATTCATGACAAAACTACTTACATTGTTCTTTCTCTTTCTGAGTATACCAAAATCCTAAAAAGATGCTCCCTATTGTTCTATATTCCATGCTATTTTTTTTTGTTTATCATTTGTTTCATGCATCCAAATTTTAGATTTGAACAATTTCAAAAAATCAGACTTTAAAACATATTTACATATTAAAATTGACATTCTAATAATTAAAAAATCATTTGAGCAACAAAAAATCGGTACTCTGGTTAAACTTAATTTTACAGCCTGTAAGACATCTTGGACCAATTTGGTTGTGAAAGTATATCTTATTCTTGTTTTTTTGTTTCTTATAACAGCTATCCCTGAAGAGATTAAATAGAATACACTCTATAAATGTTTGATTGTTTACATAATTAAAATATAGAAAACCTGTAGTTGTCCTATAATGTTTCTCTAAATGATAGCAAAACATGATACCACATTATTATTTAATTGAACAATCGAGATAACATTTACAATATTTTGTATCTTAACTCACATTTTTAAAAAAATTTTATTTATTTGACAGACAGAGATCACAAATAAGCAGAGAGGCAGGCAGAGAGAGAGAGGAAGAAGCAGGCTCCCTGCTAAGCAGAGAGCCCGATGTGGGGCTCGATCCCAGGACCCTGGGGTCTTAACCTGAGCTGAAGACAAAGGCTTTAAGCCACTGAGCCACCCAGGCACCCTTAACTCACATTTTTTTAAAAAACAATAATTTTGTGCCTTATTTAAGCAAAAATAAAGCAAACTGAAGGTTGCTAGGGGGAAGGGGGTTGGGAGAAGGGGGATGGGGTTATGGACATTGGAGAGGGTATGTGCTTTGGTGAGTGCTGTGAAGTGTGTAAACCTGGTGATTCACAGACCTGTACCCCTGGGGATAAAAATATATGTTTATAAAAAATTAAAAAAAAATTTAAAAAAAATTTCAAAAAGTCCAGGAAGAGAGAATACATAGAATTCCTTCTAAGGCTACTATAATTATTAATTAGACACTGGTTTATATTTAAAACCATGATTCAAACAAATTTAGTATGGCATTCCATAAAATCTCTCAAAATTAAAATTGTTTAGTTCTACCTCATAGGATAAACTGGCTGATGTTTTGGAGAATGGCTTTAAATCTGTCATTTTTCAATCCCTGTTCTCTTATTTCACATCTTTTTTCGCTTTCCCTTGCTATGCTCCCATTCATCACAGACACCACAGCTGTAACAGCAAGCACTATCCTTCACTCTTAAATCATTGGCTGTCTCTGCCACTGTCATGGCCAGTCTTTGAAACAGGAAAAAGAAAACCCAGAACAGCAGTTACAATAGCACAAGCATCATAAATGGTCCCCACGGGGCTCCTGGGTGGCTCAGTGGGTTAAGTCTCTGCCTTCTCCTCAGGTCATGATCTCAGGGTCCTGGAATCAAACTCTCTGTTCAGCAGGGAGCCTTCTTCCCCCTCTCTCTGCCTACTTGTGATCTCTCTCTCTCTCTCTGTGTCAAATTAATTAATTAATTAATTAATTAAATCTTAAAAAAAAAAATCTTCCCCAGGACTCCCATCTCACAACACATTTGTGCCAGACCTAGGCACAGATCTCCTTGCACTACTGAGTAGCAAACCATGCCACCACTGTAACTGTGGAGTAGGTGACAGTCACCCAGCACATATTCCCATTCAAGAGGGTGAGAGATTTAGAGTTCATCGCCTTCTGAATGTAAATAAATTAGCAATATCCTTTCTAAAGTAGGTCATTTGAACCAGATCATTTTGGCAAAATGGTTAGAAAATGCTTTAATTATTTCAAGTTTGAGTTTAAATATGACACAGGATAGTGGTTTTTGTACAAAGAAAAATATTCTTCCCAGGTCACCATTCTATCACTTATCATATGTGTCATTGGTGTCTGAAAGAATTAACCAAAAGAAGACAAATGATGGAGCCCATCTCTCACTAATAATCTAAATACTAATGTGCTTATGACTTCTTTCATTTATTCATCAAATATTGATTATATGATAACCCTAAACATAAGAGCATTTAATGACTATTTGATGAATGAATGAAAAATCCATAACCATATAAATGAAAGATACAAAAACTGACATAATTTTTAAGGTTCTGGAAGCTTAAATTTTATTACAGGAAATGAGACATATCCATAAAAAGTTTCAGGATAAGATAAAAAGCCACACAATCCAAAGGTTCTGGTAACAACCAAGTGATCAAATTTTAGTTATTTACATCTATAAAAAGATATAGATACAGAATCTCTGTATGTGTATGTGTATATATCATACACATATGTGTATGATATATATTTATGATGTCTATATGACATATATTTATATTATATCTGTTTATATGGCATTGATAATATATATTATCAATGATTTCTTATGGTTTTATTTTGTTTTTACTTGTTGCAACAAAGAAGAAAGTACACCATGGAAAGCTAGAGTAGGTCTGCAATAGGGAAAAAAGAGAGGACTTACAGGATTTGGCTATTGTAAGAGATTTGGGGGGGAGATTCAAGGAAGTGGGTTTTGCTCTAAATTGTAAGCTCTGAGATAATGAAGATAATTCTATCATTTGGCACATTAAGAGATCCTATCTAGAGGGTGGGAGGAATCAAATAAGTCTATAGCTATCATAGCAAAGAAGCAGCAAGTCACACATAATAGCCAGAATAGAGGAATGTTTGATCATTTTTGTGGTTTGGTAAGTGTTCTTTTTTCTTTTTTCCCCTAACTTCATAAATCATTGAAAAATGCACATGTTTTAATGTTGATACATCTTGATCCTAGAGAGGCCCCATCAATGGTGTTCTATGAAACTGGTTAGGTTCTGCAGAATGCCCTTATTTAGTTGTGACTAGCTAACTCCTAGCAACACCTAACTGACAATACCAGAACAGTTCTTTGTTGTCAGAAATTGCTTTCTCTTTTTTGAAAATGCATCAATGTCCTGGCAATTTAGGAGGTATTCACACAATGGAAAAATTAAATAAAACCAACAAAATGGTAAATGAAAAAAAAAAGTAGGAACAAAGATAAAAAGAATTCCTACTATATGACTTCATGTATATAAAATTAAGAAGCAGACACTCAAATACATGGTATTGAAAGTCAGGCTAATGATTACTTTTGGAAAAAAATTGTGACCTGGGAAGAAAACGAGGCTTCTGGGAAGAAAAATGACTTCTGGTTTATTTTTTGACCTAGGTATTGGGTATACAGGTATGTTTGCTTTGTGATCATTGATTTGTGCACTTTGGGTTGGTCCACTTTTCCGTATTTATATTAACGTTTCAAGGAAAGATAATAAATAAAAATTAATTAAAAATAAAAAATAAACTCAACTGAATGTGAAAACGCACAAGTAAAAGTTAAATATTTAAGCTGCTCAGAGGATATTTACATGAAATTAATTTTAATGTTCAATGGAATTGAGGTGGAGTATGCAGAGGACAAAACCAGGACCCACCAGTAGAAGGGATATTTAGGAACCCCCTCATCTCCAAGAACACAGAGCTGGGAACTGAAAGGATCACACCTGTGTTGTCCATGAT
Organism: Mustela erminea; assembly: GCF_009829155.1. Classification (NCBI taxonomy): domain Eukaryota; kingdom Metazoa; phylum Chordata; class Mammalia; order Carnivora; family Mustelidae; genus Mustela; species Mustela erminea. The sequence continues at coordinate 124,073,014 of NC_045615.1, read as the reverse complement.
GCTAGACATTAAAGAGAGGGCTCTGTCTCTTGAGGGAATGGAAGAAAACTGCATAAAAGGAGAGCAGGGATGCCACAATCTGTCTACTTTGGAAAGAGATGAGACTTCAGAGCATGTGATTGTCGATGTGACATATTTCCCAAGTCATATGTCTGTGGAGATAGATTGGTGAAAGATTAAAGAACACATGTGACAGAAAGAACCAGAAACTCAAAAAAAAAAAAAAAAAAAAAAAAAAGAACCAGAAACTAAAATCACAGGCATGGCTGAGCTGACTATACCATGGCTGCTAAGTCAGGGGTCTTTTTCCTCTGGGACAATCCACTGCCCGCCCCAAGAGGCAGAACTGCAAGCCAAGCTGTTAGTCATGACACCTGTTGGAGTAAAGCAAGATGCTGGGGATCCAGCAGAAAGTGACAGTGAAGAACAGGAGGAAATATACAAAATACTGGCATTCCACTATTTGCTTCTATTCAAAAATACAGTGACAAAATAACAAAATAGGTAACAATAACAAAATAACAAAAATAAATAAAATAACAAAATAGATAAGTGAGAATAATTTTTGCTTTTTTTTTCTTTTTGCCTAAATTATTGTATTCTTCTGGGTTCCTCAGGTTCTGAGTGGCATTATAATATTTTAGTTAAATTTGGACTTTGTTTCCAAGTGACTGAGTTCAAATACTTGCTCCATTCTAAGTTTCATCATCTGTAAATGAGAAGAATTAGGAAAATATAAGGACATTTGTCATAGATTTCTTTATGAGAATTAAAAATAGATACTAATAATAGTTTAGCCCTTCTAGGATTTTTATAAGAATTATAAGTGATAATGCATAAAAAACACTAGAAAACTTAGAACTTACACATTTCAGGACTAAGTAATATTTACTATTATTTTTATTTTTATCATCATCATTTTAATCATCTTCTGGATTATCATTTTACTAACTCTAGCCTTTATTTTATGCCACCAGGCTTTCCTTCAAACGGATACCAAAGTAATAATTTAGAAAGGCAATTTGGGTCACATTATGTGCCAGTTTATAATTATCCAGGAATCCTTAATTGGCCTGCAAAATAACGATGTGCTTATGTGTTTTATGAGGCCATTCATGATTTATCTTCTGAGCATCTCTTCAGATTCATACCTTACCTCTTGCAACATGCATCTTCAAAGTTAGCCACAGCAAAATCATTAGCTGCCCACTAAAACCACTTAGTTTCATATTCCCTTTGAGCCCAAGACAATACTGCAAGCTGCCTGGAAAGATCTCCCTCAGCTGCTGGACCTTCACTCCCCATCTAAGATGCTCCTGGAGTATCAGTTCTCAGGAAGCTTTCTTATTTATTACTTTGCTTCTTTGGCATATAAGTTTGTGTGCCCCAGACATAAATAGCATCGTCTGCATAGAATTCTGATGTAGTTTTTAAAATACAATACTATATTGACCTTTTCATTTGTCTCTACTTAGGAGATTTTAATGTATATTTAATGGTCACATAAAGAACGAGAGGCCAGAATGATATGGAATACACAAATAACTACCATATATATGTGAAGAAGTCAAGTTTTACAAAACTTCAAATCTCTTTGAAATTCTCCAAATTTGTTGTGGGGAAAAAAAAAAAAAAACCACAAAGAGTACATTATGTAATTTTGGAATGACTTTTTATATCAGCTCAAATTTTTTTTTGGGGGGGGTCCTTTTATGAGTAAGAATGTCATCTATTGAATAAGTCTGGATGCCAAGAACTCTTCCTGTATTTACGGACACTTAAGCTTACAACAATGCCTGCTATAATATTATCTCTATTTTATAAGTGAGTAAACTGAGCCTGACAAAATGAAACTCTGGGCTGGATTCAAATATAAGGCTTCCGGAGACCAAAGTTTTTATTGTTTTGTGGCAACTGTTCCATCTCACAAGAATACCTGAGTTTTGCTAAACATATGATAATATTTTCCCATTTAATTGCAATGCAAACACTATTTAGTTCAAACTGCTAAAGTTTATTGGCTTTGCTTATTTACTTTAGCATGTTCTCTCAAGGAAAATGAGGGAAACTGCTTGTATATAGGAAGAAAAAATAAATATGTTTTTAAATAATTAATATGATTTTTAAAGAATAAAAAAAAATAATAGATGTTTTTCTGGTATATGGGTGGCTTAGTCGGTTGGCCTTTCAAGTATTGCTTTCAGCTTGGGTCATGGTCTTGGAATGATGGGATTGAGCCTTGTGTTGGACTCCATGCTCAATGTGGAGACTGCTTGAAATTCTCTTTTTCCTTCTGCCCCTACCACAAATCTCTCTCTCTCAAATAAATATATTAAAAAAAAAAAGTTCTTCTGTGTCAGAAATTCTCTAAACCAATTCTTTAATTTCCTACTAAGTGGTTATATAACTGTGGGAAAGTCACTTAATTCTCTAGGCCACAGTTTGTTTGTTTGTTTGTTTTCTTATAAGGATAATAAAAGATATCACAGTGTTTTATTGTTCTTTGGATCCATCAGCTCTGATCTGTCATTCAATGTCATCTGTCTTGTAAATATTAAAGTTATTACATGATCGTGTCTATTTTCACAGTTAATTAAATTACCTCTTACTATCTACATTATAATATCCTAAAATTTATTTTGTATCCCCAAAAGAGATATAAAACATAATTTGTATGTAATAATTTAATTATGTGATCATTTGAGACATATTTCAAAGTGCCAAGATAAATGGTCATCCTATTAATTTTATTTTCCTTCCATATTCTGCATAAAAATAAACGTGATTTATAAATAAAAAAGTCTTTAACTTTTTGTTGAATTTCATAACTGTGAAAGGGAATTTTATTTTGTGCATGCATCAAGCAGACCAGCAAGTTGTGTTTAATTTTTTGGTCATAGATGAATTCAGTAACTGTAAGTTGGTATTTGTTGGAAAATTTTATTTTTAAATACACACAAAATGAAAAATTGAATGAAACAGTTCATTTAAAGTTGGTGCATTGAAGGGTGCCTGGGTGGCTCAGTGGGTTAAGCTCGCCTTAGGCTCAGGTCATGTTGTCAGGGTCCTGTGATGGAGCTCTGCATCAGACTCTCTGCTCAGCAGGGAGCCTGCTTCCCCCTTTCTCCCTCTGCCTCCCTCTCTGCCTACTTATGATCTTTCTCTGTTTGTCAAATAAACAAATAAAATCTTTAAAGAATTAAAAAAAATAAAGTTGGTGCATTATATTTTGTAACTTCATTAATCTTTAAGATTGTATAATAAACAATATATAAAATAGTATACATGTAAAGAGAACTGGAAGCATCTGCTCAAATTATTTTTTACACCTATGCAAAATTTTAACTGAATATAGATAATTAGACTGTGATATATCCTGAATTAATTGTCTTTTTAAGTCTTATTAAAATATAATTACATTCTTTTGCTCTTTGACCATAACTTTCATACATGGGACAGATGTTTTGGATTTCTTATTAATAATGTTTTTATAATATGAAAGCAACAAAATGTCTTACATTTATTTGTGTTTGTGAAAATAAATGGAATTTTGTTCCAAAAAGTACATGTGTGCATATATATATGTGTATATGTGTGTGTGCACATGTATGTATATATACACATGCATACCTATATGTATGTATGTATGTATGTATAAAACTTATTTGCTTCTTTGAGCTGTATGATACTTGACTCATCAGATATTTCTTTAAATACATCTCATGTCTGGTTGATATCATGAACATTCATCCATCTGCCATTCATTGTCTGAGGTTCTGTTTTATGGAATTTCAGACTATAAGAGCAAAACAGTGAACAGTAGGGTGAACTACAAATAAAGTTATAACTATGAACAAGATCTTGTGAGGCAGTTGGGCCTTTTGCTTTCCTGCTTTTCACAATCATGTTAGAGTCTTTTAAAGCTCTGTTGTCACGTGAAAGGTAAAAAGACTTAGAAACAGAACTCTTAGATAAGAGAAGAAAGTAGTAGAATACCTTCTTGAATTCCTTGTTTTACTGAAATAAGTAATTTTTAACCATTAAATGTTAGCATTTACCTTAAAATCTCATCTTGAGAATCAGGTATGAAGAATGTGTAAACAGATCCCCATTGGTTACATGTTTCTAGAAGAGAATACAGCTTCCATGTGAGATAAAATAAATTTCTTAATTTTCTTTCATAATTATCTTGAAGACTACTTATTAGGGTATTTTTGCCAGGGGAGATTTTGTTTTGTTTTTTTTTTTCTTTTTTGTTTTGTTTGTTTGCTTGTTTGTTTTTTGTATAATTGACACATGATATTACATTAGTTTCAGGTGTACAGCATAGTGATTCAACAAGTTTATACATTATGCTACACTTACCATAAGTGTGGCTACCATCTGTCACCATACAAGACTATTACAGTATCATTGACTCTATCCCTTAAGTTATGCCTTTTACTTTATCATACAAATGCCTCACAAATTTTCTGAGTCTCAATGTCTGCATGTATAAAATGGGGAGACTAGTTGTGACCTCAATGATCTGGTACAAGGATTCCACATGTAAATTATGTGAATAGCTAAAATACTGGGCTCCTTAATAACAATGAGGATACTAGAATCCTTAAAAGATTAGTGATGAAGTGACAGTTCTTCACCATAAGAAGCAAGCAGTTAACAATCATTATGATGAGTAGATAAGGAAGAGTGACACCTGAGAAGGTTGATCACAGAGAGGCTTGGAGATTGTTAATAAAAAATGGTATCTTTAAGCAAGCAAGAAATGATATTGCTCCATGTATACAATAAAAGTAAATTGAGAATGTATCCTCGAAATCAGTTGACTGAAAGTGAGGCCAGGTTCCTAAGAAGAAATACTCAGCAATGTCACAGCAGGGCCACAATGGCAATGATTTCCCCAGACATTTCCCAAATGATCATGTAGCCATTTAATTAGTTAACCATATGGTATGAAAAGATATATTTGTTTTGCATTTAAAACATAGATTTTTTTTAAATTGTGATAAAATATGTATATTATAAAATATACCATTTTCACATTTTTAGACATACAGTTCAGTGGTAATAAGAACCTTCAACAATCATCACCATCCATCTCCAGAACTTTTTCATCTTTACAAACTGAAACTCTGTGCCTATTAAACACTAATTTCTCATTATCCTCTCTCTCTGTCTGCTGGCCACCACCATGATACTTTATGTCTCTATGACTTTGACTACTCTAGATAACCTCGGATGAGTGGATTCATACATCATTTGTCCTTTTGTGTCAGACTGATTTCACTTTGCATAATGTATTCAAGATTCATCCATGTTGCAGTATGTGTCAGAATTTAATTCCCTTTTAAGGATGAATAATAGTTTATGATTAGTGTATGTCAGAATATTACTGAAAATTGGGACATACCCATGGCATGCTCCTGGGCTTTCATAGAAATGTGCGGGGTTCTTGTCTTGTGACATAAAGTGACTATGTGATGAAAAGTAAGTATCAGCAATAATTCACGAGAAGATGGAAGTAGTACATTCATGTTTAGGCATGAACAGTCTAAAGACACACATAAATTGCATGATAAATCACACCAAACTTTGATGTCACCACCACTCTTGCAACTCCATTTAACCCTTCGGTTGCATGGAGCTGTTTACAGCCTATTGAAGGAAGAAAAGAAGGTTAATTTTAAACCAAACATGAATAAACTAGGTAATTGGGGAAGGTAAAATTGCACTCTAATTGCACTAAAATTATATTCAGAGGTGGTCCTGAAAGATAATGGTGAGTAGAAATCCAATCAAAAGGCAGACCGTCAAGTGGTATACCCAGGGATCTTCTCATCAAAAAAGAAGTGGCCTGAGGTATGACTATATACCAATTCATAGACAATGATGAATGACTTGGCTGGTTGTTGAGGACCCTAGAAGGACAAAGGCTGGAAGGTCCGAGAAAAAGGAATCTAGAAGAAGAGGCATGTGGATAACTTATAGAAAGGCATATGAATTATTTGGAAACACCAATGAAAACAGCACCAGAGGAAACAAATAACAAGTTGACATTTACTAGATTTTGTCTTTGGCCAACCAATGCAAGGACAAGGTTAATATGAAGAGAGTAGCTGTGGTGCCAAAAATGGAAGTATTCTTGACTCTCACAATGTACATATCAGCATAGACTGATTTAGGTATTGCCCCAACCTGAGGTTTAAACTGGCAGCAGTATAGACATATATTAAGGCCTGATAAGATACCATTTATTTAGATTATCCAGCTACTTGTTGCACATTGATTATACTGATTCTGTATGCCCTGGAGGGGCCAATAATTTGTCTTAATGGTACTCAATACATCTTCCAGGTATAAAATTCTTTCCTGTCTTCAGGGCCTCAGCTACTGCTATTAGCTGAAGACTTATAGAGTATTTTAACCACTAATACTGAACCTGATGTGACATCATATTTGACCAAGTAACCCATTTTACAGTAAAGGAGGTATATCAGGAAATACATAAGTAGGAATCTACTGATCATGTCACTTATTAGACTACCCAGGAACTTTCACCCTGAGAGAATAATGGAATGGCATTTTAAAGGAACAGCTGAGACAGCGAATTGATAATATTGTTTGAGTATAGAGCACTGTCCTTTAGGACAAATTAAATTGATAACCATTATATGATGATGCATTCCATAAGATAGAATACATAGATCCAGGAACCATAGGGTAAGTTTAGGAGGGACCAGACTTACTACTACTAGTAAGAAAATAGTGTTTCTTTTCTCTCCAACTCTAGGTTATGCAGATGTACATATTCAGCTTCCCAGTAGGTAAACTTCCACAAGGGGAACCAGCTGCCATTTTGTCACCTTGCAGTCTTTTTATGCATGGCAGGGGTAACTGATCCAGACCAACAGGATAAGTTAGATCTACTATTACACACTGACTTGTTATTATTTATTTATTTATTATTTTATTTATTTGTTTATTATTTATTATAATAGTAATAATCATTACTACTACTACTACTACTATTATTATTATATATACTGAGGGAAGAACACAATATCTTTGGCACCCAGGTGATTACTGGGACAACTCTTTGTCCTCCCTGTTGAATTTGGTGGTAAGCTATGATCTTCTTCTTCTTCTTGCTCTTTTCCTTCTCCTCCTCCTCTTCCTCCTCCTCCTTCTTCCTCCTCTTTTTTTTTTTTTTTTTTTTTTTTAAGAGAGAGGAAGAGGGAGCACTGAGGCAGGAGGTGGTGAGGGGAAGAGGGAGAGAAAGAATCGAAGCAGCCTCCATGCCCATGTAGGGCTTGATCTCATAACAATGAGACCATGACCTGAGCCAAAATCAAGAGTCAGACATTTAACCGATGGGGCCACTTAGGTGCCCCATCAGCTGTGATTTTAAAGGGATATAATGAGCCATGTTGAAACCACGCAGGGATGAGAATCTAGTTCACCATGCCAGATAAGCCACTTAGTCTGTCTGAGGCATTTGTTGAGCAGGAGAGAAACCTAGGATGGCTACAAATGGTTAACAAGAAGGAAAATGATAGGTTTTCAGGTGGTCCTGATACCAGCAGCAAAGGTAGGAGTTGTAGTCATCTATAAATAGATGAATTAAGTTTCCCTAAGAAAACACAAAAAAATTGGTGGCGCTGTCTCCAAATGGGATAAATCTATCGTAGAAAGTTCATCCAGTTGGTGCTGGGATATACTCTGTGCAAGCTGCTGCACACTGCCCAGATCCTCCTCCAGCAGAAGCCAACATTCTATTGGGAGTGTTGTCTCCTGTCTGATCAATGAATTCATTGTTAAACATGTTTCTCAGCTGAAGGTAGATTTCATGCCCAAAACAATAGCTTCTACTTAGTGGCAGCCTGTGTCTGATGACTTGTCCTTTTATAGCAAGAAATCCAAATCTCTTCTCTCAATCTGGAACTTTTCCAAAAAGCTCTCCCAGTTCATAGCTTTCCCAAGGGATTAGTTTAGGCTTTGGCTGAAACTGCTATTGTACTTTAACTTCTATCAAATTCTACTTCTCTTTCTTAGATTTTTCTTGTTTGCTTGTTTTTGCTTTGTTTTGTTGTCATTGTTTTGCTTTGGTTTGTTTTGTTGCTTTGTTGTTGTTTTCCCTATAAACACTGTCCAGTAAAATTCCTGCTTGCAATTTCTTGGGAAATCTGTCTCAAGGTATCTGCTACTGAGTGACAACATTTAGTGGAGAAGATGGACAAGCAAGGATTTTACCAAAATATAATACTGAAAAATACAGCGTGAGGAGCTCTAGGGTACTGATCTCAGGATATCATTAGAGGCCCAGAGAGTCTGGGGAGCAAGTATATTATCACCTCTGCCTGGGAATTGGGGAAGGGAGTCATTAAAAACTTTACCCTTGGTATCACTAGTCTAGCGTCAGTCTATAAAATGGATGTCAGCACCTGGAGGTCTAAGGGAGCCCTCTTTTGTGGGAATCCATACCTGGAGAACACAGACCAATCGGTTTTCTGGGGCAAGAGTTAAATATATTTTAATCAAACCTCATTCCTCTGATACACATCATCACCAGGGCTAGAGACCCAAATATCTCTCCTTTAAGGATTCTGGTCATTTAAAACATTGGCATGGTAATCTGGGTTTCTTTGGAACTAAAATGAGAATGGGATTGTTGTGCTCTTTGCCACTTGGTTTTGAAATGAGGAACGGCTCTTCCTCCATCATACATTTTGGACAGCAGTTTGGTCAGTAATTCTTTTTTTAGAGAAGAAAAGCTGAACTTCTAGATTTATATTTCCATTATAATGCTAAACACACCTCTGCATTTACACTTTTAAGTTATTATTACAGTGCTTCTTTCTTATAGCTGAACTCTGGGGAAAAGATAAATGTGTGTGATTTTGGATATGTCTTATTTGCATATCAATCTTTAATAATGGATGGAAGGGCAACTAGAAAACCCTGCAATACTCCTCTAAAATTTCAGAGATATCATTAACTCTGACCCTAAGGTGCAGGACATGTTCCTTTGAATTAGTAGCTAATGTGGAATAGAAACAAAGAAATTGGATTTGAAGAGATCAAATAATTTTGTGGAAGTGAATAATATAGATGTATATTGCCCAAAATTAAAACTGGTGGCCATACGGTGACTTAATTTAAAATAAATAAAATTAGTTACACTTAAAAATTCAGTCCTTAGTCACACTGGTCACCTCACAAATGTAATTCAGACAGCAACAGGCTATTCTTATTATAGTGTCTGAAAACAATAGAGGTTTAATAAATAATTGGTAACGAACTTATTGACTACACTTCTATTTCCAGTGCCTGATATCCTATGTATTTTGCCTCATCCACTTTTTGTGGGTTTTTTTGCATTTTCTAGGAAAAGGTTGAAAAACCCCTGTTGGGTTTTCTTCTTAGATCTTTGAGAATCACAATTTCTTTGAAATCACACTATTAATCTGGAGTAGAAAACTCTGAACCTCTGTGCACCAACGGGTTTTGTGAATAAGTGAATTAGGCCGTGTGGGAACTGAAAAATGGCAGAGAACTTGTCCTGAGTGATGGGGCAAACACCACTTAGCTTCAGATTTTCTCCTGAAGTAATACAAATTCTCTCTGATGACACCACTGACTTTTTTCTTATTAGTATTATTTTATAATAATGACATTCTATCAAACTTCTTTACCCTGTAAACATTTTTTATTTTATTAATTTATTTTCACCATAACAGCATTCATTATTTTTGCACCACATCCAGTGCTCCATGCAATTCGTGCCCTCTATAATACCCACCACCTGGTACCCCAACCTCCCACCCCCCCACCACTTCAAACCCCTCAGATTGTTTTTCAGAGTCCATAGTCTCTCATAGTTCACCTCCCCCTTTCAATTTCTCCAAACTCCCTTCTCTTCTCTAACTCCCCATGTCCTCCATGCTAATTGTTATGCTCCACAAATAAGTGAAACCATATAATTGACTCTCTCTGCCTGACTTATTTCACTCAGTATAATCTCTTATGCTTCTTATGTCTCTTATGTCCTGTCCATATTGCTACAAAAGTTGGGTATTCATCCTTTCTGATGGAGGCATAATACTCCATCGTGTATATGGATCACATCTTCCTTATCCATTCGTCCGTTGAAGGGCATCTTGGTTCTTTTCAAAGTTTGGCGACTATGGCCATTGCTGCTATAAACATTGGGGTACAGATGGCTCTTCTTTTCACTACATCTGTATCTTTGGGGTAAATACCCAGTAGTGCAATGGCAGGGTCATAGAGAAGTTCTATTTTTAATTTCTTGAGGAATCTCCACACCGTTTTCCAAAGTGGCTGCACCAACTTGCATTCCCACCAACAGTGTAAGAGGGTTCCCCTTTCTCCACATCCCCTCCAACACATGTTGTTTCCTGTCTTGCTAATTTTGGCCATTCTAACTGGTGTAAGGTAGTATCTCAATGTGGTTTTAATTGTTAAGTATGTGTGGTGCGTGTGACAGTTGGGGAAGTGTCTGCGACCAGAGGCACTCTGGGGTGTCATTTGAGTGGCTTCTGGTGTTCAATAACCAAAGAGTAAACCAAAGAGTCTTTCAGAAAAATAAACTAGTTTCATTGTCTCTTATGTATAATACACTTATGTGATGAATATTATTTCACATAAATATTTTATGTAAATGATCCCATTTATTGCTATTGTATGATTCATCAAGCGCTACCGATCATTTTAAATTTCGTTCTAGGGGATGTATACCCTTCCTGATGACATGTATAATTTTATTCAGCTCAAAGTTCCCTGTACTTCTACATTCTTACCTGTTCCCACTACTTGTCTTGATAGAATCAGTAACTATTCATGGACTGACTGATACCAGCTTTATTACAGAATAAGTTTATTCTATAATTATAGACATTTTAAAAGAAAGGGCATAGAGATACTTGCATAAATTGGGAAAGCAAAATATAATCACATCTTTAAATATTTCTTTAGTAATTTCACTTCCAGTCAACAAAATTAGGAGACATTAAGGACCTACATATTTTAGGCGACTTTCAAGTATAAGGGCTAGTCCAAATGAAGTCAATGTTTGCAATTTTTGAGGCTTTGATAGTACCATTAGACAAAATGTTCCTGTATGACTTTTTAAAATTTTTTTTATTAACATATAATGTATTATTTGCCCCAGGGGTACCGGTCTGTGAATCATCAGACTTACACATTTCACAGCACTACCATAGCACATACCCTTCCCAATATCCATAACTCAGCCACCCTATCCTTATCTTCCTACCCCCCAGCAACCTTCAATTTCTTTCATGAGATTAAGAGTCTCATATGTTTTGTCTCCCTCTGGATCCCATCTTGTTTCATCTTTTTCCCTCCCTACCCCCCATGACCCCGACCCTGTATGACATTTTTATAAATAATCCAAGATGTATGGTCTCCAATTAATTATAGTACATGTGCTAATACTGTTCTTTTTCATTTGCTAATGCTCTGGATCATTGTGATTAAAACATGTAAAGGCTGGAAGGATGGGTTGAATTATGTAAAATATACACATTTAATTTATAATTAAGAACTTGAAATGGGGGTGCCTGGGTGGTTTAGTCATTGGGCATCTGCCTTCAGCTCAGGTCATGATCCCAGGGTCCTGGGATCGAGCCCCACATCGGGTTCCCTGGTCATGGGAGAGTCTCTTCCCCCTCTCTCTCTGCCTGCCTCTGACTACTTGTGATTTCTCTCTCTGTGTGTCAAATAAATAAATAAAATCTTAAAAAAAAAGACTATATATAATGCCAATACAAATTATTAATCAGTTGAAAATAGTCAACTGTTACTTCTATGTAAATTTGTATGTTGGCAAATAACAAATTGTATTGAGCTATTTCACTGAATTAAGCTACTTAACAACCATAATCTTGCTATTGGCATTTAATTAGATCTAATGCATGCTGTAGCCATTATGAAAATGAAGCAAAAATAATTTCCTTTTCTTTTTTTGTGTTACAAGTACATGTTCAGATTCACATCTCACTTCTAAAATTGGTGTACTTGAATTCCTTTTGCAGTGCTCTGTTTTGTTCAGTAGAACATATAAACCAGAGTAGGCCAGTTAGGTAGTACCATGTATGCAATATCCTAAACGGTATGAGAGTATAAATCTGCTTAAGGCCTTAATTATACTCTCTCCTGTTTTTAAGGCTTTTGTTTTTCTATTTTGATGTTAGCAAACCACATCTCACCAGAGCAGGATGCCACTGGGACCATCAGAGCCATCTTTAGCTGTCAGTGCAAACCCGTTGGCCAGATACCCTTTATTAATCTGCTAGGATTTAAAAAAAAAAAAAAAAAAAGCTGCTAGGATTTATGGTGAGTTTTGAGATGTTTGTGTTACATTATTCTAAATTCAGCAGCTTTATCAGAATCCAGTTCAAAAACAGGAAGCATGTCTGACCTCACTTAACAATGTTTCTGACACTGAAATGTGATGAACTGACAGCACAGGAAACAGAATCCTATTTTGGCGTTCGAGAAGAACAACACTTGGGGAAAAGACACTCTAGCTGCGTTTAACATTCTTTAGTTCTTTTAACTTTGAACATTTTGAATGGTACATAATCTCATGAGAGAAAAGTAATCAAAATTCTAAGAAAATTTTGGATTTTTTTTTTTGAATTGTAGAGACTAGTGTTAAGAACTGAAAAGGAAAGAAACCCTAATTATTCCAGGATTATATTTATAGTGCTGTATTCAGTGCTTTTTAAAATAACAGGCAGACATCTGATTGAAAGGAAAATAAATTTTGCCTTGTAAACCTCAACATTTGATGTCCAGTGAAAAGACAAAGTAGGTTAAGAGCTCAGGCTTCTCCGAATGACTAATGACAATGTCAGATCTATTTTAGAAGGAGATATCGTTGTTGTTAAAGTATCTTCAGGCTCATGAGCCCTTTTATTGAATATATACAAAGAAAAGCAATAATCAAGGTCACCTTTCACTGTGAACACTAAACAGGGTAATGACATGGGCTATTGAAAACTTCAAACATTTTATCAAACAGGAAAAATTGAATTACTGAAAACAAAGATACCATGAAGCATCAAAAACCAGAAGAATAATTTTAAGATGCTAGACTAGCATATTTTTTTTAATATAATTTTTTATTTTTTATAAACATATATTTTTATCTCCAGGGGTACAGGTCTGTGAATCACCAGGTTTACACACTTCACAGCACTCACCAAAGCACATACCCTCCCCAATGTCCATAATCCCACCCCCTTCTCCCAAACCCCCTCCACCCAGCAGCCCTCAGTTTGTTTTGTGAGATCAAGAGTCACTTATGGTTTGTCTCCCTCCCAATCCCAATCCCATCTTGTTTCATTTAAACCCACTTAAGCCCCCATGTTGGTTTACACACTTCACAGCACTCACCAAAGCACATACCCTCCCCAATGTCCATATTTTGAACATCTAATTCTTCACCCTTTTGGTCAGGCAGACCTGTAGGAGTTGTGAGTTAATCACAAATACACTGCGTATTTATCACTTGTGGAATTGGTCACTGTTTGATATTGCTAAGTAACATTTTACTCGGTTAGACTCCTCAAAAGCATGCAGTCCTGCAAGTTACCTGCTGTTTACATTACTTGTCCATTGTACAGTGAAGCCACCGATTACTGAAGATGATGATCTAATACATTGGCAAAGGGAAAATAGGAAACAAACTTAAGAAAGAACACAAGTCATAATAACCAGCATAAGAACCAAATTTGGCAGAAGAGAATCTTTGCAACAAGCTGATGAATAGGGCACCTAGGTGGCTCAGTTGGTTAAGCATCTGCCTTTGGCTCAGTTCATGGTCCTGGAGTCCCAGGATCGAGTCTTGCATTGGGCTCCCTGCTCAGTAGGAAGTCTGCTTTTCTCTCCCCTTAACCCCTCCCTCTCTCTCTTTTTCTTTCTCTCTAAAAAAAATTAAAAAAAATTTTTAAAAAGCTGATAAATAGTAAAACGGAGGGCATAACCTCTTATTATATTGGCCCTTTTAAGGTATAGATAATTTTCATATTAACAAAATATCCCATATTACTCCACTTTTAGACTTATACTTATCAGTAGTCTTAACTGTTTTATGGACTAAACATTTTGAGAAATTTGGTTTAAAAAACTTTACTGAAAAATATATATTTACTGAAATTTAGTTAGCTATTTTTACATACATTTTGTCTAAATAAGAAATCGAGAAATATTAAAGAATAAAAAGAAATTTCTTCTTCCATTTCCATATTATCAATTGTATTTTTTATCTCCTTTAATTACTTGGTATTTGTTTTGTTAGGGGTATTTCTTTTTAATTTACAGAATAAATAAGTTACTATAAAGTTTTTCTACTTCTTTAATTTTACTGTGATTTAATTTTATAAATTTTTTTCCTTTTTTTTTTTTTGGTCTTTTTTTTTTTTTTTTTCCCATCATGGTAAGTGTACTCTTTAATCCCATACACTTTTTCACCTGTTTCCCACCCAATTCCCCTCTGGTAAGCATCAATTTGTTTTCTATACTTAAGAGTCATTTTCAGGGATTTGACTCTCTCTTATTTTTCCTTCGCTTATTTTGTTTCTTAAATTTCACAAATGAGTGAGATCATATGATATTTGATTTTCTCTGACTGACTTATTTCTCGACTTTAAAATATCTTTGTTGAGAAATATTTTTTTCATTTTCCATATTATTTCTTCAAAAACAGTTTCTATAATTTCATTATGTAGTGTGTACCTCTGTGAAACCTAATGTGATATTATCTTATATTTATCCTGTAATGTTGTATTTAATCTATTTTAATCTCTGTATTTCATAGTTAAAGTTTTAGCTAAATTCACAATGGATATAAACTCAGACTTCATGCTTCTTGAACAATCTTAACATTTCCCCCAGTATTTTAATCACCATGTTAAGAAATCATCATTTTGGGAAAAAAAAATCTTTCTGGAAGGCACATCTTGTTTAAAACTGTAAAAATTAAATTCTCATGTTTGTAGAGGGTTATATTTGACCCAGTAAGACACATAAAAAATTAACATTTACACATAGCTGAAAATGTATGCTATTGTTGTCTCTATTTCTTTGTAACAGCAAAACTTTAAAAGCTGTGAAAACATGGCATGCCTGATTGTCTCAGTCAGTTAAGCATCTGACTCTTGATTTTTGACTTAGGTCATGAACTTAGGGTCATGATCTCAGGTTCCTGAGATCCAGCCCTGTATCAGGCTCCCTGTTCAGCAAGGCATCTGCTTGAATTTATCTTCACTCCCTCTCCCTCTGTACCAGGCTCTGCTTGTGTGCATTCTCTCTCTCTCTCTCTCTCTCTCTCTCTGAAATAAATAAATAAATAAATGTGTGCAATCCTATAGTCTAGTGTTTTAGATTTCATTTGTTCCTGAGATTTTACTCTTATCAAAAGTGTACATGCATCAAAAACTTAATCCTCTAATGTAAATTATTTAAATTAACAAATACAAATAATCATATATCATTCTAACAATGTTGTCATTAATTTCTATGCAACAAGATGACTTGAGTTTCTGTTGGTTAGAGTAAGCTAGGATATGCCAAGCTAACAAAAAAACAAATGATTATTTCTCCTATAAACTCTTCTCTGGATCTGGACAGTTACGTAGCGAAAGTCCCCCAAATAGAGACTCAGCAATTCAAGATCAGCAACTCTACCATTTTCTCCTTGAATATCCTGTACAATATTTTTCTCAAGAGAAACAAAAACCTGGGTAATTGAGTTTTTACTGCATCAACTCAAAAGAATCTACATTTCTTCTCATATTTTATTGGCCAGTATTTGCCATTATTTTAGACAACTGTAAGTAGGGCTATAAATATAGATGTCCTGCTCCTTCATTTACTCTGAATAACTGTCTTTTAATTAGAATGTGGAGCCAATAACATTAATGTAATTATATAAATCACTAGATTTAGATCTAGCAAATTCAGTTTTTGTCTTTTTTGATTATTAGTTTTATTGTTCTCTTCCCTCTTTTGATTATTTGATATTTTTGGAAAGTACAGTTTAATTTTTTTACTGCTGCTTTAGCAGTAGCTCTTAAAATTATGTTTATGTGTTTATCTAGGAATTACAATATATATCCTTAACTTCTCCCAGTTTCTTTAACATAAGCAAACTTGAAACCATATAATTAATTTGGTGTCCCCAACCTCACCTTGTTTTATCCCTTCTGCTTTAAATATAATGTAAATAATCTCAGTGAAAATATTTCCTGTTTTATACATCAGAGGTATTATAAAGAAGTTCATAGGAAAAGATACATTTTTAAAAAATGTACCAGCTATTTTCCAGAACAGATACTACTTATTCCTTCATAAATATCAATGTTTCCTGTTGCTATTATTTCCTTTCAATTCAAAACTCACCTTTAGTATTTCTAGTATTTCAAGTCTCCTGGTCACAAATTCTATTTTTGTTTACTTGATAATGCATTTATTCACTTCCATTCTTCTTTTAAAAAATTTACTTATTTATTTATTTTAGAGAGAGAGAGAGCGAGAGAGACAGCACAAGCAGGAAGAGGGGCAGAGGGAGTCAATGTCAAGCAAACTCCCTGCTGAGCAGGCACAATCCGATATTAGGCTTAATCTCATGACCCTGATATTATGACCTGAGCAGAAGCCAAGAGTTGAATGCTTAATTGATTGAGCCACACAGGTGCCCTATTTATTTCCATTCTTCAAGGACATTTTTCTGCTGTATTACAGTATTTTGAATTTACAGTTTTAGTTCTTTCAACTTTCTAGATGCTGCTTTTTTTGAGAGCCCATGAAAAGGAAGGGAGTGGAGGAGGGGCAGAGGGAGAGAGATAATTTTTTTTAAGATTTATTTATTTATTTTAGATGGAGCACAAGCGGAGGGGCAGAAGGAGAGGGAGAAAGAATCTCAAGCAGACTCCACACCTGGCGTATTGTCCAAAATGGGACTTAATCCCCAGACTCTGATATCAAGACCTGAGCTGAAACCAAGAGCTGGACACCTAATGGACTGAGTCACCCTGGAACATGATGCCTCTTGTTATCTGGCCTTTACTGCTATTGATGAGAAATCAATAGTCATTATAATTGTTGTTCTGCAGTATAAAGGTCATTTTCCTCTGGATAATTTCAAGACATTTTATTTTTCTTTGTTTCCAGTGTTTTGTGGGTTTCTTCATGTTTATCTTTCTTGAAGTCTGGTGAACTAATTGAATATATGGATTTATGTCATCAACATATTGTGAAAATTTGGGGTCATCAGTTCTGACATTCTTTCTCCTATCCTTCTATAGAATTCTAATTACATATATTCTGGACTTTTTACTATTGGCCCACAGATTGCTGTGTTCCCCTCCTCCTTAAAAATATTCTGTTTTCACATTGGATGATTTCAAATTGGATAATTTCTATTAAACTATTTAAAAGTATAAGCACCCTTCATATTAAGCTGTCAAGAAATGTTTAAATTTCAGATATACTATTCAGTTTTAGAATTTTCTTTTTTTTGGAGGAGGAGAGGGGATGAGAGCTCAGGCTCAAGGAGGGGCACAGAGAGGGGTGGGGAGAAGGAGAGAATCTTAAACAGGCTTCACGCCTGGTGTGGAGCCCAACATGAGGTTTGATCTCATGACCTGACTCCAATCAAGAGTCAGACACAATCTTTTGATCCACCCAGATGTTCAATGGAACACCTGATGTTGTTGTTTTCCTTCCTCTATTTTTTTAAAGATTTATTTATTTATTTGAGGTGGAGAGTGATGGAGGGAGAGGAACAGAGAGAATGCCCAGTAGATTTTCCAGTTAGCACAGAACCCCAGGGAGCACAGGACCCTGAGATCATGACCTGAGCGGAAACCGAGAGTTGAATGCTTAACAGAATAGCCAGCCAGACACCATCCTCTCATTGTTAATTTTCTTAAGTGTGATTTCTCTGCTGATAATTTTCTGTCTTCTTGTTCCATAAAAACGATTTTGCTTTTTCTCATTAAACATAGTTATATCAGCTATTTTAAATTGTTTCTCTGATAATTGTAAAATATCAGGATTGATTTTCTTTGACTTGATTTTTACTAAGAACAGGCTCCATTTTCCATTTTCTTCATATGTTAAGCAATTTTGGATTGTTCCTGTATGTTATGTTGTGTACACTTTAGATTCTACTCAGTTTCTCCTATGAGTGTTAATATGATTGCTTTAACTGACAATTAACTTGGTTATACACAAACTAAAAAGTCTATGTCTCTTACAGAAACTCACGTCTCAGTTCTGTCTTTCCTTTCCTTCCTTTCTTTTTCTCGTCATTTTTTCCCGCTCTCTCTCTCTTTCTCCTTAGCTGGGTTGTTTATAGTCCGCCCATACATGATGACATTAGGATCAACCAGAGATTTGCACATGTACATAGAAATGTGGCTCCACTTTCTGGCTCTCCATTTTCTATAACTATCATCTACTATTTTCATTTCATTCCATCATTTTAGTGGCTATAGGTGCCTTGATCACCACCCTCTTGCATTTCAAACTCAAAAGACTGTGAGTCATCAAAATTTTGACCAGCCAAAAAAATAAATAAATAAATAAATAAAGATTGCAGCATGCCCACAGACATAGTAAATGAAAATAGGAGGGCATGGTGGTGGTGGTAGAGGAGATCACATCCTTTTTCTCTTCATTCAAGTTTCTACTTACTTCTAGAATCTTTTACTTTTATTCACTTTCCAGACCCTTTAGGTAGTTTGTTGTATATTGTACAGAGTTTGTGATTCTAATCTTCAAGGCTGTTCATATGTTAG
This sequence comes from Mustela erminea, assembly GCF_009829155.1. Lineage (NCBI taxonomy): Eukaryota > Metazoa > Chordata > Mammalia > Carnivora > Mustelidae > Mustela > Mustela erminea. Next base: position 124,054,163 of record NC_045615.1, on the reverse strand, counting down.
AAAATTAGACAGTTATACTGGTAGTGGAAACCAGACTAGACTTTCCATTTGTGCATGGAAGGGGAAAACACACACACCACATATACACAACTGAATATTGGTGTACTGTGGTGTCTTCCAAAATTTGCTTCAGTGTACCCCAAATTCCTCTTATAGAAGTATTAGAGTAGAAGTTCTTGTTTAAGATAAATTGCATAATATAATGGTTTTTCCCACTTAACTAACATTTAGTGAAGTGCACAGAAATAGATATTAAATAAACCCTTGTTACATTAGCACTCTATAAAGACTGAATAAAACATAATAACTTTTATTTAAAAACTGACATATTTCTTGAATTTGTTAACTGAATTCACTAAGGATAAGTATCTAAAATATTAGATCAATATCACATTTTAATATGGCAATTAACATACTAAAATGTGAGATAATTTTAATATATAATTGCTTGAGAGCTCATTTTGACATTTTTTACTACAGATTTAGAACTGAAAGAATACGAATAGATTCTTTCTGGTAGTAAGCCAGAAGCTCAAAGGAAGTATGCTACCTTCTTAGAATGAAATAATAAGAATAGTTTACTGAGGACACACTAAGTCTCAAATATAAAGAATTTTATTTAGTCAAATATAAATATATTTATACATTTATGTAATATATACATATAATTTATTTTATGAAAATTAATTTTGTCATGAAGTAACATTCCATGAAATGATATAAAAGTTTATTAAATTATTATTAAAAATGAAATATATATAATATAGTAAATACTTTCAAAATGACCTTCGTTTGCCTCATCTGACTGCATGTACTAAAAACTTTAATCTTAAATCTAATTCACTAAAACCAATAAAACAAATCAAACTGGGAGACAAAGTACATGACATGTTACCAACATAGAATTATTTAACCTAAGTTATGTTTTTGAATATTATAAACATATCCATGTGGGAAAGAATATTTTATTATAAATAGCAAATTTGTCTTTTAAAAATTAATCTAAATTTTGTTATTTTTAGGCACATTTTGTTTTCTCCCCACAGTTTATCAAAGCCATGCATATGGAGTAATTGAAGAATAATTTTACTATAGCTATAAATTATTCACAAAAGAGAGTTTTATAGAAAGAGTCATGAAGCTAAGAACTAAATATAGTTATGAAGATATATTTTTACACTTGGTGTTTTACATCCACCAATACATTATTTCTAAGAGTGGCTTAATAAATCTGACAGTCTTTATCTCTGTTACTTGATCTCAATTTATATCTTTTAGTTCATGGGATATTAAATAAGTTGGCCATCTAAGAAATTTGTGAGACCCACCAAAGACAACTAGAACACTGTATAACATACTCACACATATATGCATACATACAGGTGGTAGAAAAATTCCAAGATGGTTCTCAATGATCCCCACATTCTTGTATTCCAAAAAAGGAGCAATGGCAGCCCAGACCACACCATATAATTGCTTCTAAAGCTCATATCTTAACAGTCTTCAAAACCATTTGAAACTGGAAGTTAGGGCCCCAACTCATCTTTTCTTCATTACTATGGTTGGCAGAATAATGTCCATGTCCTAATTCTCAGAACATCTGATATCTTATGGCAAATGAGACATTGCATATGTGATTAAGCTAAAGATATTGAGATAGGGAAATTATTTTGGGTTATCTGAGTAGACCCAATGTAACCACAAAAGTCTTGATAAGAGGAAGACAGGGAAGGTCAGAGTAAGGAATAGAAGGTGTGATGATGGAGATAAAGAGTTGGAGTGATATAAAGAAGGGGCCATGATCCAAGAAATATAGGCAGCCTCTGCAAGCCAGAAAAGGCAAGGGGATAATTTTTCCTTTAAACCTTTAGAAGTAATGTAGCCTTATAACACCTTGACTATAGACTTTTCTGAACAACATGGATGAATCTGAAAAGCAGCCAATTAAGCAAAAGATGTTTGGTCTAAACAGATAAATAATATATGGCTTTACTTATTGAAAAATAACTTTTTGAAACAGAAAATAATCTATGGTGTTAGAGGTAAGGATAGTGGTTTCCTTAGTGACTTGTTTGTGACTGGACATACCATAAGGAAACTTCTTGAGTATTGACAATAATCAATTTTATAATTTTGGTGGTGGCAACATAGGTTGGTTTGATATATGCAACTTTAACAGGCTGCAAACATGATTTGTGTATTTTCCTGTATATATTACACTTCAGTATGGAATTAACATAGAAAAAAAAGACTATTTATACAAAACAACATTTTCTAATCCTCATGTTGATGAAGCCCCATGTCTGGCTCTCTGCTCAGTAGGGAACCTGCTTCCCTTCCTCTCTCTCTGCCTGCCTCTCTGCCTACTTGTGATCTCTCTCTTTCAAATAAATAAATAAAATCTTTAAAAGAAATGTTCAAGGAGAATTCAGTTAAACCAGATTGTCTCAGTTTTGGCACAGCATTATGTAGCTGACCTGCCCATAGTTTTAAATTAAGCTATGTATGATGACTAGGTTTAGGTGTTCTGTTCTTGTTCAAATCGGCTATAAACTTGGAGAATGATAAAAGGACACAGTGCACTCATGGAAAAGCTGTGGATAGGAAAATTTATCTTAAAAAGGAACTGCGGGATGTCTGATTGGAAATGTTTTTATGATGTTTCACTACAAGACCTTATATAATCACAATATACGAGGGCAATCTAATTTGATGATCTGAGCTGTTTGAAAGGAACTTTTTAAAGCTTCTGCAACCCTAATTAAGGTGATTTGGAAGCAATAACTTTAATGTTGATCATTAAGCATGACACTAGATGGTAAACAAGAGATGCTGAGAAGCCCACAAGTCCCTGCTGTTATTTCAAAAGCAATATATTTGAAATAAAGTCACTGGGACTGCGATTCTTCTGACAGAACAAAGTGATCTGGGAAATAGGTAATATTGCCTGTCAGAATAAATTGTCTTGTTTCCTCTGGTGTACCTTAATTATTAATTAGGGCTCAACATTTAATGTCCACTCTACATTTTCCTAGATCTCTATAATCATGACATAAAAGATCTAATAGAGTAAAACATGATTAATTCAAGAAATAGAAAAAGTGATTAATATCAAATATCATTAAATCCATTGTTCATAAAATCAGTGAATTATGTCTTATTTACCAAAAAATGGCAGTTTTAATTAGTCAAACTGCAACTCTTGTGGCTTAAGCTGGTAAACTGAAATTTTATTTCTTTTAATAAGTGGGACACAAAATTAAATTATTTTCATACATTTTACTTAAAGAAAAGATTTTTGAAAAAAAAAATTTTTTTTAAAGATTTTATTCATTTATTTGACAGAGAGAGATCACAAGTAGGCAGAGAGGCAGGCAGAGAGAGAGGAGGAAGCAGGCTCCCCGCCGAGCAGACAGCCCGACAAGGGACTCGATCCCAGGACCCTGAGATAACGACCCGAGCTGAAGGCAGCAGCTCAACCCACTGAGCCACCGAGGTGCCCCGATTTTTGAAATTTTTAAAATGACTGAATATGTAGTTGCTATTGTTTATTTTTAATATACTCGTAAGAAAATCTGGGAGGAAGTAAATATGTTCCTTCTTAATATTTATTTAGTTTTGTTTTTATAATATTTACAAGGAAAACCCATCTTTTCATAGGTATTCTAGAAATAATTAATTTTAAAATTATGATTATTGGTTAGAAGTTATTATGTAACTACGAAATTTGGTAACTTACTTTGCAAATCAATTTGATCATGGGGATCTTTTGGGAAATGAGTATTCTGTAGGAAAAATAGCCAAGTTGTGGACCAGACGTCCATATAATAAATGGCTTCAGAACCTTTGTGCACTATTTCAGCAATAGATCATGCCTGTCTATGAGTAATACGCTTATTCATTCAATTGGTCAACAAAGATGCACTGAAACTGTATTACATCTGGAACACCTGGGTTGCTCAGTCTATTAAGAATCCAACTCTTGGTTTCAGCTCAGATCTAGCCCCGCCATTGACTCTGCACTCAACACAGAGTCTGCTTAAGAGTCTTCCTCTACCTCCACCTTTTTAAAATAAAGAGGGGCGCCTGGGTGGCTCAGTGGGTTAAGCCGCTGTCTTCGGCTCAGGTCATGATCTCAGGGTCCTGGGATTGAGTCCCGCATCGGGCTCTCTGCTCAGCGGGGAGCCTGTTTCCTCCTCTCTCTCTCTGCCTGCCTCTCTGCCTACTTGTGATCTCTCTCTGCCAAATAAATAAATAAAATCTTAAAAAAAAATAAAAATAAAATAAATAAATCTTTTAAAAAAAATTGTATTATATCCATTTGTAATCCTACATTTTATTAAATTACCCATCCAACATCATTTAGACCATGGCAAAATAACTGATATTGAATCAGCCTTTCACCATAAACAATTGTATATCTGATCAAAATATAAGAGACAATTACTTTCAAGTATTTACAGGTACTAAGTAAGAGACAGTGAAAAACTACAATCCTTGACAAAAGGGAAATATAACATGTGAGTTCTACATTTCCTCCAGCTCCCTGCCTGAGGTCATACTCTAGACTGTGGCACATGTAAGTGGGCTGCAAGCAAGATAGTGTGGAGTAGAGAAGGTAGAAATCAGAATTCTGTGCTGCTTATGCAGCTTGGACTTATAAGGGGCCTCAAAGAAATATCTGGGCAGAAGAGAGGACTCAGAAGTATATAAGGCCCTGTTTGCATAGCTGATTTATACATATGCAGGATGAATTTCCATAAAACCTGGAGAAATTAACTTCAGGGCACCTAATGCAGAAGAGAGATACTACCCTGTAAGCAGAATTGAGGTTTGTTGGAATTCTGGCTCAACAAGGGTGGGCATACATTAATGAGGAATTCACTTAATTCAGAACCCTGAAGGGAAGGACAAACAGTCAGAGCATAAGATACTCTGAGTCCAAGGCAAAGTTGAAACTATATCACCTCTAAAAAACAACAAATCAAGTGTGAACGGAGCAAGATGATCTGCCATTAGTTGAGATATCTGCCAAAACAAAACTGTTAAATGTAATTAAAAATAAAAATAAAAAAATAAAAAAAAAATGTAATTAAAAATCTCTTTAAGGGATGCCTGGGTAGCTCAGTTGGTTAGGCATCTGTCTTTGGCTCAGGTCATGATCCTGGAGTCCTGGAATAGAGTCCCACATCAGGACGGGAATCCTTGCTCAACAGGGAGCCTGCTTCTCCCTCTGCCTGCTGCTCCCCTTGTTTGTGCTCTGTGTCTCTCTCTCTCTGACAAATAAATAAATAAATAAATAACTTCAAAATCTCCTCAAGGTATCATGGAAATGTATAGCATCAAACAAAATTTATGTCATGTGAACCAGAAAACTGACATAACAATGAGGTTTTTTAAAAAGTTATATTGATACAGACCCTATAATGACCTAGGTGTTAGAACCAGCAGTCTCAGGTACTCTAAAATAGGTATTTTAAATATGTTCAAAACTCTTAAGGGAAACATCTATACAATATGTGGGCAGATGAGGAATTCCAGAAAAGAAAATGAAAGAAATATAAATAAATGAGAAAAATATATAAATTCAAGATGTAAGTACAATATCTGAAAAGGGTAATTATCGGTTAGGTTTGATAGCAGCACACAGATTGATGAAAAAGGTCAGTGAAGTACAGCCTGAGCTAACATGTGCAAAACTGATAACAACATTTCCTAAATTGGTGAAAAACATCAATGTAGGTTTATGAAGCCCAATTAAATCCAAATAGGACACAAACAAATAAAACTACACATCATAGATAACCTTAGAAGCCAAGAGTAAGTAAAGAGAAAACCTAAAAGTAGTCAAAAGAATAAAAAGCCACATTACACAGAGAAGGATATACAAATGATGACTGGCCTCAGAAATAGAGCCCCAAAGACAAAGAAATGGCATTGTTAAAAGCGCTGAAAACAGTAACAAAAATCACTACCAATCTAGAGGTCAATATCCAGCAATAATGCTATTTAAGAGCTGAAAAAAACAAGCGCATTTTCTGAAAATCCTGACAATTCAGAGATGATTTTGTCATCAGTAAACATGCAAAAAACAGACAAACAAAACCTCAAGTGAAGTCTTCAGCCTGAAGGAAATGGAATGATCTTAAATTTACATAGAGTGGAGCAATATTCACGTTAAGCACACAATGATAAGTTAAAGGTACACATTGTCATCCAGAATTAATCTGTGTGGGCAACGGCATAGGGTAGAGATGTATGTCACTAAGCAGAATGGTTTATAGTACAGTGTAGAATACATATTTCCACATCTCCCTCTCCCTCTCCTCGTCCCTTCTGGGAAAGACCATCACACGTAGGCAGACTTTGGAAAGGCCCGCGTAAGAGACAGAAATTTCTGAACAATAACTTACAGAAATTTCTGAACAATAACTTGAGATCAACTAAAAATCCTGTGTGTGAACAGATTCTCGGGCCCATTTGAGTGTTGATATGATTTGAAGCCTTATCTGACAGTCTGATGCAATGTCATGAAGGACCCTGAGCCAGAAGGATTTAGCTAAGCTTCTCTTGGATTCCTGACCCTACGAAATTTTGTGAGATAATGAATGTTTGTTGTTTTTAAGTTGCTAAGTTTAAAGTAATGTGCTGTGAAGTAATAGTAGCTAGTATATGACAATACATTTGACAACAGATAAAATAGACGATTTCCTTGAAAACTATGGATTACCAAAGCTCATTCAACAAGAAATAAACTGCATAAATCTATATCTATTAAAAAATTAAAACAGAAAAACAACACTAAAAAGTACTGTATTTAAATAAGTGTTAAAGTCATATATATGGGCTGGTACTAAAGCAGTATTAAAAGGACGCTAACTTCATACCCTTCTACACTTATGCTGGAAAAGAATAAAGGTCTTAAATCAATGACTAAGTCTTCCATTGTAAATGAAAAAAAAAAAAAAAGAAAGAAAGAAAAAGAAAGAAAGGAAATTAAGCCTTACATAAACAGAAGAAAGGAAACAATAACAAGCAGAAATCATCAGATGGAAAATTTTTAAAAATTAATGGAACCAGAAGTTGTTACTTTGAGATAAATAAAATTGATAAGGTTCTTATCTAATTAATAGAGGGAAAATGATGCAGATTTTAAATAACAGGAACGATAGGGGGAATGTCACTAAAGATCCTACGGACATTAAAAGAGGTAGTTTAGGGGCTCCTGGGTGGCTCCTGGGTGGCTCAGTGGATTAAGCCGCTGTCTTCGGCTCAGATCACGATCTTGGGGTCCTGGGATCGAGCCCTGCATCAAGCTCTCTGCTCAGTGGGGAGCCTGCTTCCTCCTCTCTCTCTGCCTGCCTCTGCCTGTTTGTGATCCCTCTCTGTCAAATAAATAAATAAAATCTTTAAAAAAATGGGTAATTTATTAGTATCAATAAAGTATTTCCAATATGTTTATAAATAGTTCACATTATTACAGAGTTTAAAGATCTAAGTAGGCAGAGCATACACTCATTACTGTGTATGTTGATATTGCATTATTGATACTTCCCAAACAACTGGTTGCAGTTAGTCCTTTGGATTATTTAGGTAATATTTCTTATATGAAAAACAATTCACTGATTCTTCATTTTAATTAATCATTGCATATTGCAGAAAATACAAAGATCATGCTTTAATACAAATTAATAAAATATAAAAATACTATTACTGAACTAATTAATCAGGATAATTACAGCAAAATGTTCATTTTTTCATATTACTAGACCATAAGAGTAAGAAAAACTGGTTCATTTAGCTCAGTGTCCCTAGGGCTTATCATACTGCTGATATGATATATAGGAGATCAATAAACTTGCTTTGCATAAATAAACAGTTTTAAATATTTTCCATAATCCAAATTTTTATGCAGAGTATTTCTGTTATTCAAAGGCAAATATTTCATGCTGGCACTTTATATAGTTTTAGAGAACAGTGTTAAATTTCAGCTAACAATATGAAGAAAAATTTTTGTACACTAAAATTATATGAGACGATAATTATTATTATTTTTACAAGAATGACAGTGTAATTAGCTTTATGTAAATTACATGTGTTTGGAACACACATCTTTTCTATTAAGTATTCTTGACTAATCCCAAGCAATGTTTATGGCCAAATATATGAATAGTCCTTTCATTACTAGTTCCTTGACATAGAACCATGTTTCAAATATTGATAATCTGATACCTACAGAGTAGTATCTTCGGCATATGGAATCTAGAGGTTATACCTGTGTGCTTCTGTCTTATGGGTCAGCCAGCTCAGTTTTCATAGGATGAAAATATGATCAGTATTATCAATGACTTTTAGCAATCACACCAAATAGATGACAGTTTGCTGACTTTAATTCTTTATCTTTGATAGGACTCATTGATGCCAAGGAGTAATTGTCACTTACCATATTTCTATGTGCTACATATTTTTTCCTCCAATCATTAGACATCTTTCCTAGAAAACTACACTGCTAACCTCACTAGCATTTTGTATATTAATCTGTTTTGTTTTGTGGTTGGGAAATACCACTGAATCTGAAACTGAGACAATAACACATCAGTGTCCAAGGCAATAACTCAAAATTACTTGCAGTTATATGACAAAAGAGATATTTCAGTTGTTTTAATGACAATTTTTTTGATAATATAAAAATATTAATTCTTATGAAGGTTAAGCTTATTGGAAACTCAACCCTGACTGGCTTATATTAAAATAGATGTAAATATTTTGCCTTCACTGTTGGAGAGAGAAATCTGTGAAGTACCAATATAAAAAAATTGAAAAACATAAACAGAATATCTGTAATCATTCTTAATTAGTTATTAAAATTCTATCAAGTCAAAAGCTCTTATATAATGTTTTAAATTATCCCACTGCCATAAATCTTGGGAATAAATTGTTGCAGAATTTCAGGCTTGTAAGACAGAGTCAATTAGCTTTTTTAGTCTCTATCACAGGATCTCTTTGGTTCTACAGTGGAATTGGATTATAGAAAGGCAAGAAGGAATGAATGAAAATCAGTTCCTCAGTTTTCTTGGTGGTCCAATAAGATAAGTAGACTGATAAGATATTGGTCAGTTTAGGCTAGGATAATGGTCTTTAATGTGTGGTCTAAGAGCTTTTGAACAAGATAAGATACTTCAGTGGATCTGCTAGATCAAAACATTTTTCATAATGATGGTAGGATAGGATTTACCTTTCTCACTTTCATTATCTCAGAAATGTCCAGTAGAGTCTGTCAGAAGCTACATAACATCTGAAAGTCTAAAGGATTAAATGTAGAAGCTGAAACAAGAATGCAGTTATTTTTTATTAAATCATACCAATGGTTGAAATTCCATTTCAATCCTCCTATACAGGAATATTGGATGGCTAATTTCTAAATTCCTCATGATGGTAGAGATTAATTTGACCAACCAAATCCATTTTTCCTTTTGTTACAGAAATATACGTGTACCTAAGGCAATGAGTGGTCATGGAGTCTCACTGGTTTAGTATGATAGTAACTGACCCATTTCATCTGTTTAAAGGATACTTGTTCTATATTCTCATACCTCGTGTTTTCTTCGTGCCAGTTGCAAATGGGAGCAATCACCATTGGCAGCCGTATCTTGTAAGTAGCAGAACAGACTACTATGTTGACCAGAGATCAAAAACTCATTGACTACATGTCATGAATATAATTTTCTTTAGCAATTGCCTTTCTAGGTTGTATCATTTCAGTAACTCATCTGTGTCCTATTGTAATAAATGTGCTTAAAGAATAAAGATACTTCAAATCGTTATTTAAGTAGGTCTCAAAGTATAAATAGAAGTTATACCAAAACTGTGCAAACATGATGAAAGCAAAAAGACTTTTCAAACTTATGTTAATGCAAAAAAATAAAGCGAATGGTGCCAAGTCCAGTATTCAGGGTGTACCAAATGGTGTATTAGCAGATTCAGTTGGAATAGAACTTTTATTCAGGATAAAGTCTTAACTATAAAAAGAAAGCTGGCAATGATTATGGAGCCTAAAACCCCTTTTCTCAAAATGATTCTCTTAACAACCTGACTCCTTGCCTCTCTTACTCTGCCTATTGTCCTCTGTATCACTCACCAATGGCCGCATAGTATATGTTTATTGTTTCATTTGTTTATTGTATCTCCGTCACTAGAGTAGAAACTCTAAGACGGCAGAGAATTTAAGTCTATTGCTGGCTGATAATTCTTAGTGATTAACATAGTGAGTGTCATATAAAGGTGCTTGATGAATATTTTATTACATGAATAAATATTTTAATTTTTCATAGCACAGTATGCCTTTCTTTTTGTGTCACTGCCATACTTCTATTTGTCATTTTAGCACATATGTGTTAGTGTGATTATTTTAAAAAGGCATATCACAATATATGGGGAAAGCTTCAAAGGGCATGGACAATTCTTATTTTATTCAACATTATACATATGTCCAGCACTTTACATGGTAACTGGTATGTATGAGAGGCTCAATACAAATTTGTTGGGTTAATGAAAGGGCTCTATGGATTATTTAATGGGAGAGTAGGTAGACAATTCCCTTTCCACAGGTTCTGAAGGCATATGATTTGTTAGATATTATATTAGGTTTAAAGGCAGCTCTTTAATACAACAAAGCTTCAAAGTAGGAAGAAGCTGAAAACAGCAGATTATATTTTTGTTTATTTAATTTTCTCTCAAAATATGAGTTGCTGAATGGATCATTTTTCCACTGACTTTAGTGTAAAATGAGACATAGGCAGTTGTTTATTATGAAGTGTATTCAGTGATTGATTTCTGACTGACAAAGTTCAATGTCAATCATTAACTGTACTCTAATGAGAAAAATTGAAAATCCTTGAAATACTGTTATTTTGTTACCTTATGTTGGTAGATTTAAAATTTCTTATTATATAGTTTCTTGAGATTACAACAACAATAGATACTTCCATTTCTATTGCTTTAGATAAAAATTGGAGGGAAGTAAGATGTGTTGACAGAAAATTGTGAAATAAAATTGAGTGATGGTAAATTACATGTTTTTCTTGTGTTGTGTTGGCAGTTACATGCTGTTGTTTATCAAGTGGAAGGTTTGACTCTAAATTGTAGTTATCCTACTGAAATCCTGATGTCCTGCCAAACCAGGATATAAGTTGGAAATAATTTAATTACCTTTACCATTCTTGGATTCTTATTTGGTATGTTCATTATGGAGAAAACATGTGAACATATTTCCTAGATGGCATACACATTAGAAAGAATATAAATTTCTTGAAGGAAATTCTCTAGCCAGTCTTTTAATTTTTTACTATAAGTGGTATGAAAAGAAGAGTTACAGTTTTATTAGGGATTGTTAGTAAACATGATGGGCAAAAATTGTAGAAATTTTATTTCTCAGCATAAATATCAAGGGCATTTTTATAGAATCTTGTACAATGCACAAGATTATACATGTATGTGGGAGGTATAAGATATGTTGCTTAGATCTTCCTTCAAGAACATTTTGGTCAAATGCAACGGGTTGGCAGAAATTTAGATTGACATCATGATCTGAAGCTGCCCTAACCCCACTCTATACAAAGAGAGTTCATCAGTTCACCATCATGACTTGATAATTACCTTTCTTTATCTTTTTTTTCCCCCACAAGTATTATAAACCCAACCAAACCATAGTCCTACAGACTCTTAAGTGTCTACATTTTAGACAATCCAAAAAATTTACAACTGTGATGTTTTAATAAATAAACTTTATTTTTAAAGTAGTTTTTAAAGTTTTGTCTTATAGGAAAAAAAAGCAGAAGGTATAGTAATTTCCCATATATTCACTAAACTCACACATACATAGCCTCTTCCATTATTAACATTCTTTACTGAAATGATGTATTTTTTACAACTGATGAACCTACATTGTCATATAATTATTACCCAGAGTCCATGTTTATTAGGACTCACTGTTGGTGGTATACATTCTGTGGGTTTGTATAAATGGGTAATGGCATGTATCCATATTGTAGTACAATTCATGGTAATTTCACTATCTGAAAAACAAAAAATCTGTACTCTGCCTTTTTATCCCTCCCTTCACTTAACTCCTGGAAACTACTGATAATTTTGTGGTCTCCACAGTTTGTCTTTTATCATGAATGAATGGTATATTTTGTCAAATGCTTTCTCTGCATCTATTGATATCATGCCTTTTTATTTTTTTAGTATGTTGAAATGATGCATTACATTAATTGGTATTCAAATGCTGAATCATTCTTTCATACCTGATCGTTGTGTGTAACTCTTTTTATACATTTCTGGATTTGACATGCTAGTATTTACTTTATTGAGGATTTCTACATTCATGTTCATGAAAGATACTGGTTTGGAATTCTTTTTCCTTGTGATGCTTTTGTCTGGTTTTGATGTTAGGGTAACTCTGGCCTCAAAGAATGAGTTAGGAAATTTTTCCTGTGCTCTATCCTCTGAAAGAGATTGTAGAAAATTGGTATAATTTCTTCCTTAAATGTTTTGCTAAATTCATTCGTGATCCCATCTGGACCTGGTACTTCAACTTATGTACAAGTTTTTTATTGTTCTTAAAAAATGTCTTCTGTTTTTGTGTGTGTGTTTCTTTTTCTGTTCTCTTGGCTTTTCAGTTCTGGAGGTTTCTATTGAGATGTCATCAAATTTATAACTTTTCAGCCATGTTAAGTCTACTTAAGTAGACTTAAGTCCATCAAAGGCATTCTTCATTTATGTTACAGTGTTTTACAAATTCTAGTATTCATTTTACATTTTTTCTTAGGTTCCATCTGTCTGCTTACATTGCCTATCTGTTCTTGCATGTGTTCTATTTTATCCATTAGAACCCTTAGCATATAGATCATAGTTGTTTTAAACTTCCAGTCTGATAATTCCATTATCCTTGCCATATCTGAATTTGGTTCTGATGCTTGCTCTGTCTCTTCAAACTGTGTTTTTGCCTTTCAGTTTATAATGTAATATTTTTCTTGATAGTCATGTATAATATATATTAGGTAAAAGTAACTGCCTGGAGATAGGCCTTTGGTAATGTGTTCTTAAAGTGTAGGGGGAAAGGAAGCATTCTGTAGTCCTATAATTAGGTCGGTCTTTTCATGAGTCTTTGCCTCTGAACTGTGAGCTTTACACATCCTCGTCACTTTTGTTGTTTTTTTGTTGTTATTGTTTTCCTCCTCACAGATGAGACAGTATAGCTAGAGTGGGCCAGAGTTGGAAATTTCCCACTTCCATACAGAAGGGTAGATTTGCCTGCAGATGGGCATTTCCTTTTCCCCAGGTTTCTTGGGGTCTGAAAAACAAAAACAAAACAAGAACAAAAGCAAACAAAAAACCAGGAGGTTAAATTGTGCTCTTGAGGACATACATTATTATGAAGAATAGAATGCTCTGATATATTTAAAATTGTTCCCTCCACCACCAGAATTATGAGGGAATTTTATTCCAATATTTACTGTGAGAACATGGTAGAGCTCCAGGAAGATAAGGTCATAAAAGCATCAGTGACCCCTAATAACTGTGTGTCCTGGAGTTTTTATATTTTATACATAGCCACACTGAGTCATTAGCAATTGGTCAATTACAATTCGAGTGCCTTACCTGGCACTGGATCCTGGGCAGGTTTCACCTCTTGGTTTTGTGCTCCAGTTGTCATTCTCCAGGGTTGCCTGGGTGGCTCAGTTAATTAAGTGGCTGCCTTCAGCTCAGGTTATGATCCTGGGGTCCTGGGATCAAGTCCCACATCAGGCTCCTTGCTTAGTGGGGAGCCTGCTTCTGCCCTACTTCCTCCTACTTGCTCACTCCTTCTCTCTCTGCATCAAATAAGTAAATAAAATATTTTTAAAAAGTTGTCATTATCTGTATTTGTGTGTAGGTCTCTCAAATTTGGGAGGAAATAATTTGTCCTTTAACCTTACTTCTCTGGTGGATCTTTGAAGAGTTGTTAATTTTTTAGTTTGTGTAGCTTTTTCCTTGTTAGGACAGAATGGTGACTCTCAGATTTCGTGTATGCGGGACCAGAATTCAGAAGTCATATAACTTATTTTTTGCATTTTAAAATCTTTATTAATGCTTAGTCATCTTTTTAAAGTGTGGTCTCATTTCACTTAAGTGCAACTTTTGCTTTATTTTTATATTTACACATTTGTTTAGCAGATCATTCTTGATCTCTTAATATATCTGATAACAAATACTGTATTAAAATGATAGGAATACATGAACTTATGTGGGAACCACTTACAAAAATTATAATATAAAGTAATAAGTTCTATAAAAGAGGCCAGCAGCATGCTGCTTAAGCAAATGAGAAAAAGTATTAACCCTATGTGTAGTGATCAGTTTCATATGAAGAAGGTATATTGGGTAAAGGGAAGAAATTTGGTGTTTGAGTTAGAGGTTCTAGGAGCTATTCTTGGTTCTGCCATTAGCAATCTTGCCATTGGCAGAAAGACACTTAACCTCTATGGCATTAACTTTTAAACTTTAAGGAAAATTTGAAAATTTGATGAAACTGCCCTCAGAAAAATTATATGGCCATACACTTCTGTTCAGTTGATGGAATACTATTTTACAAAAATCTGTTCTGTATTTGCAAAGAGCAAATATTTTAAGAGACAATAAATTTGTCCAATTCAAAATCACAGATATTTTCCCACTAATACTCATTTTCATTTGTACTTAAATTTTTAACGTGGACCCCGAAAAATTTGTTCAGTCAATACACTATGGAGTATGTACTATATATCATCTGTTGTACTACAAGCTGGAATAAAGTAATTAGCAAGCTTCCATAAATACTTGCCCTCATAGAGAAGTAAAAAATGGTAAATGATGGTAAATATTTACCTTTTTGCACTGTATTTTGCACCTTACATAGATATGTTATTATCAACATAATCGAACCCTGAAAAAGTATGTAGTTGGAGAAAATATGGGTACCATATATTATTTTCTGGAAAAAACAAAACAAAACTATTTAATATAATTTGGCCTAGTATATCAGTCAGGAAAACAAAACAGAACAAAAACACACCACTTACAGTAGAAAATTATTTATTATATTATGGGGGATTATTATGGAGGATTTTTTATTATTATGTTGCATTAGTCACCATACAGTACTTTATTAGTTTTTGAAGTAGTGTTCCATGAGTCATTGTTTGCATATAACATCTTGTGCTCATTGAAATATGTGCCCTCCTTAATACCCATCACTGGGTTAACCCATCTCCCAAACCCTCTCCCCTATGAAACCTTCACTTTGTTTCCCAGAGTCGATAGTCTCTCACTGTTCTTCTCCTCCTCTGATTCCATCACCTTCATTTTCCCTTTCCTTCACCTAAAGTCCTCCATGCTATTCTTATGTTCCACATCTAAACCATATGATAATTGACTTTCTCTGTTTGACTTACTTCATTTAGCATAATCCCCAACAGTTAATCCATGTTGATGTAAATGGTGTGTATTCATCCTTTCTGATGGCTGAGTAATATTCCATTGCATATATGGACCACATTTTCTTTATCCATTTATCTGTTGAAAGGCAAGTTGGCCCCTTCCACAGTTTGGCTATTGTGGCCATTGCTGCTATGAAAATTGGGGTGCACGTGTCCCTTCTTTTTACTACATCTGTATCTTTGGGGTAAATACCCAGTAGTGATCATGGAATAGAAGAATAAACATTGTTAAAACGGGACTGGAAGAGATTATGCTGAGTGAAATAAGTCAAGCAGAGAGAGTCAATTATCATATGGTTTCACTTATTTGTGGAGCATAACAAATAGCATGGAGGACATGGGGACTTAGAGTGGAGAAGGGAGTTGGGGGAAATTGGAAGGGGAGGTGAACCATGAGAGACTATGGACTCTGAAAAACAATCTGAGGGTTTTGAAGGGACGGGGGGTGGGAGGTTGGGGTACCAGGTGGTGGGTATTATAGAGGGCACGGATTGCATGGAGCACGGGGTGTGGTGCAAAAATAATGAATACTGTTATGCTGGAAATAAAAAAAAAAAAAGAGAGAATTCAAATGGAAAAAAAAAAAAAGAAAGAAGGAAGGAAGGAAAAATCAAAAAAAAAAATGTCTATTCTTTCCAGAGGAATCTATACTTTCAATTTTTTTCTGATCAAAACACCAATGGCATTTTTCAAAGAGCTAGAACAAACAATCCTAAAATTTGAAAGAACCACAAAAGACCCCAAATCATGAAAGACATGTTGAAAAAGGAAAACAAAGCTGAGGGCATCATGTTACCTGATTCCAAGCTTTATTACAAAGCTGTGATTACCAAGACGTCATGGTACTGGTACAAAAACAGACACATAGATCAATGGAATAAAGAGTACCCAGATATGGACCCTCAACTCTATGGTCAACGAATCTTTGACAAAGCAGGAAAATAATATCCAATGGAAAAAAATCTCTTTAATAAACGGTGCTGGGGCGGGGAGCCTGGGTGGCTCAGTGGGCTAAAGCCTCTGCCTTTGGCTCAGGTCGTGATCCTAGGGTCCTGGGATCGAGCCCCCCATTGGGCTCTCTGCTCAGCGGGGACCCTGCTTCCCCCCCCTCTCTCTGCTTGCTTCTCTGCCTATTTGTGATCTCTGTCTGTCAAATAAGTAAATAAAATCTTTTTAAAAAAATAATAAATAAATAAATAATTGGTGCTGGGAAAATTGGACAGCTATGTACAGAACAATGAAACTCCACAATTCTCTTACACCATACAAAAATATAAACTCTAAATGGATGAAATACCTCAATGTGAGATAGGAATCCATCAAAATCCTAGAGAAGAACATAGGCACTAACCTCTTAGACATCATCCATAGCAACATCTTTCAAGACAAGTCTCCAAAGGCAAGGGAAACAAAAGTGAAAATGAACTTTTGACTTCATCAAGATAAAAAGCTGCAAAGCAAAGGAAACAGTCAACAAAACAAAGAAGCAATCCATGGGATGGGAAAAAATATTTGCAAATGACATTACAGATAAAGGGCATCCAAGATCTATAAAGAACTTCTCAAGTATCCGAGATCTATAAAGAACTTCTCAAGCTCAACATCCCCCCAAAAAAAATCAAGTCAAAAAATGAACAGAAGACATGTACAGACACTTCTTCAAAGAAGACAAATGAATAGCTAACACAACACATGAAAAAATGTTCAACATCATTAGCCATCAGGGTAATTCATATTAAAACCACATTGAGATACCACCTTACACAAGTTAGAATGGCAAAAATTAACAAGACAGGAAAAAATGAATGTTGGCAAGAATGTGGAAAAAGGGAAACCCTCTTAATACTGTTGGTGGGAATGCAAGTCAGTCCAGCCTCTTAGGAAAACAATTTGGAGGTTCCTCAAAAAGTTAAAAATAGAGGTACCTTATGACCCATCAGTTGCACTATGGAAGGTTGTTT
The DNA here is from genome assembly GCF_009829155.1 of Mustela erminea. Taxonomy (NCBI): domain Eukaryota; kingdom Metazoa; phylum Chordata; class Mammalia; order Carnivora; family Mustelidae; genus Mustela; species Mustela erminea. The sequence continues at coordinate 124,036,684 of NC_045615.1, read as the reverse complement.
TAATAGATTACAAAGAACTGAAAATTCAAAAAAGATCAAGCTGAGGTAACAGAACAAGAAACAGCTACCATTTTTCTTTATGTGGCATTTACACCAGCAGATCTATGAGTTCAACATGTTTCTTTGAAATAAAGGAAACTTACTAGGACACATCTAATATTACACATTTTGTTTTTACATTTCAAAGCATAAGATATGAAATTTCAATAGGGAGAGTCAAAAGTTTTTAGTTTAGAAATGGGGCTTGAAATATATCTTTTCTTTATTGAAATTTCAAAAATGAATATGTTGGCTTTCCTTTGCCTATCTTCCAAGCAACCATTAGATCTCTTAATCTTTTGTTTATGTCCATGTTACTTTTCTCGTGTGTCACAATCCTGTCCTCTCTATCTCTTGCTTTCCTATGACCTCTTTAAATGTCACCAAAAAAGGAAACACTAGAAAAGGAAAGTATCCATGAGAACAAACTAAAAGACCATGGGAGAATATGAGTCAGGAAGTTGGTCTCAGGGAGGAGATTTGATGATAATTCCTCACCCTAAGGTAGAGAACATTCTCAATGTCTTTCTAGCAAGATATCAGAATTTTCTTAGACTAGTGTCAGTTGTGGAACTCCCATTCTTCCTCATCCCACGTTGGGGTATTTATTTTTATGTCATCCTAGTTCCACTAACACATTCTTGGAGAGAAAAGAGCAGTTTCTATCTTCTTAATTCATAGTCATCTAGAAAAGAAGGATACATCTCTAAACCTGACATAGGAATGACCATGAGATACTAGTCTTAGAGCACATTGTTTTGATTGGACAGGCCTTTGGTTTAACTCATTGAGAGGTATAATTGAGCATATTCCAAACAGGGGGAAAAAAAGTAGTGAAAGGTTATATGTAAGTAGAAGAGATTATATTGTATATTTATTACTCGTAACCTAATTCCTGTTGATTTCTGTGGAAAGATTACATTTCCCCTCCTCACTGACATTAGGATAATCCTTGAACATTTTAGCAAATAGAATATGAGTGAAAGTGATATTGTATTTTTAAGCAGAAGTTTTAATAGCCAGCATATAGCCTGCCCACGTTCCCCTTTTTCTTTGTTATGAAATTGGCAATAATTACTCTCCGGAGGTAAGCTATATATAGTATAGTGAGAACGGAAATGAAATTATACTTTTTGTTTTTGTTGTTGAAAGCTAATGATATTTGAGGGCCATTTGTTTCAACAATGTACCCATAATTTTATAACTGATATATTTCTCATGTACTTTATATCTATTTCTTCCTTTGGTGTCAAACTATATCCAGGCAAACCATTGTCCTCAACCCATGTACCCTATTTCTTTGGTCTCAAATTTTTGAGATTTCTAGTATTCTTCTTATTTTGAAGAACTATATGTTGCTGGCTTTGTCTCAGCAAATAATACTTTATCATTTCCCTGGATGGAAGGTTTATAAGAAGAGAAATTTCAAACAATGAATCTACTCCACTATTTTTGTCACCATTCTTTACCTCAGGACAATGGTTTAGAGTTTGATGTGTATATTGAATATCCAAGATTCTTCCCTATTAAAAACTAAAATAATGATCCTTTATATGTACTTTAGAGATACATCTAGTTTGGTTTTGTGGAAGAACTTAGAAACCTATGAAACAATTGGATTAAAAACTCTAGATTTTTTTCAAAACTGAAAATCTTTCACAATGTCTCACGAACACTTGACTCAGTTTTCAAAGTGAACAATTTTTAGATAATAATCCCAAAGCTTTTAACTTTATTTCCAAGTAAAAAGAAACAAACAATAGTTTACATTGATATTAATTGCTTTATAAAATACTTCAACAAAATAAATTTTATATGGTAACATTAATAATTGGGACAAACAAAAACTGATTTCGGTATGCTTACTGTTTAATTAATGGCAGTAGAAGAGTGCTAGATAGAGAAAAAAATAATCTATTATTCATAACAGTTTATCTTTCCATGCACATCAGTTTGTATTTTTTATGAAGAAAACAGAAAATCACAATTACATTTGTTTAAGAGATGGACATGTGAAAGAGTTTTTAAGAAAATATATATGTCACAATATGAAAAAGACTTATCTCTGAGTGAGGGAGTTTTATGACCAAACTTTCCATTCTGCTTTTTCTGTTTTTCTGTTTCTGTTTCTGTGTTTGTTTTCTACAAATAATATGTTATTCTTGCCATCAGAGTTTGATCATAACAGAACACTAGAGTTGGTCAATTTTATGTTTAAGATCAAAGATTTTAATCTTACACCTGGATTTTTAATCTAGAAGAAATTTTAAATTAAAGATGTTAAACCATCTCTTAATGCTTCTTTGAGTTATTTTACAATAAAAACGAATGACTCCTTTTATTAAGCACTTCAATGCATTCCATATCTGAAGTATTTCAGAGGCTAGTGACCTAATAGACACTTAAATATTTTTAAAATAATTATAATAATGTCTCTTGTTGTTAAACATTGATAAAAAGCTTGTTGAACAGTGAAAAGTTATTATGGCATTGTTTAAGAAAGAAGACAGAAGTATCAGAAATATTAGTAGATTTCATACATCAGCTAAAATATTCCTTTTAACATATGGTAGCTGTGGATTACTTTCACAGTCCACAAATCTGTGAATATGACAGTAAACATATGCTTGAGCTCTAAGCATCTCAAATAGAAATAGTCTTAATTTGAAATAAATAAATCCAGCACTGATCAAAAATTGTTTTCCTTATCTATTCACAGGCCGTCTGTTACTAATATAATTGCACTGTATATTTATAATGATTCTTGGCACTTACATTGAGGCAAAGGGGGAGGGAATTTAGAAGGAGATTGTTTAACTAATAGAGGAAATGTGGAAAAGGCACACACCAAAAATGTCAAAATGCATACTGGAAAAGGAAATAAAAATTTCTATAAACATCTTGTCTAAATTTATCAGTTTTATTAATTTCTATTACTTTGAAATCTTTATTTCATGCATATACTTTGTTAAAATTTATAATTTTCCTCAAATGTGTGTCTCTTCCACTGGAATATAAACTCCATGAGGATATTATCTCTGGCTCTGTGTTACATTTTTACCATTTAACTGAACCACTGGTCCAAAATTGGTACTCAAATATTTGCCACATGAATGGAAGCATACATAAGTGAATGTGTGACTGCCTCTACTCAAGGCTTGCTGGAAAATCTTCAAGAAGAAATTTTAGCTGGATCTAGAGAGTAAATATGAAAGAGGACATTGCAGTATGTGAGATACAACTATATTAGAATGTTGGGAACACTAATATTTAGAAAGAGATAAGGTATAATATAAAATATTAGTGAAAGAAAGAACAAGACATGGGCAGGGCCACTGGATGAGAAGATAGCATACTGTTAAGAGAAACAGAAGAAGAGCAGAGTAGCAGAGTTTATTTCTTCCATCTTTTTTGTGGAGTAGGTAAAAAAGAAGAAATTTTAAGATAATGTATTCATAGTAAAACTATATCAGCAATATCAGTTTCAATTTAGGTCAACTAAAAATACTTTTATTTGTGCCTGCATTGAGGATTTTTTGCTTCTCTTGGGAAGACACATTTTTTGCCTATTGGGAAGTCACAAATAGTTACCTACCTTAATCCTTTATTCTGTGCTTTCTTTTTTTTAAATTTGGGTATAGTTGACATACAGTCTTTCATTAGTTTCAAGTACATAGCATAGTCATTCAACATGTTTAAACGTTATGTTATATTTGCAAGTGTAGCTACCATCTGTTCCCACACAACGCAATTATAATATCATTGATTATATTTCCTATGCTATGCCTTTCATTCCCTGAGTTATTCATTCTGTAATCAGAAGCCTATATCACCCACTATCCTTTACCTATTTTTCCCAAATCCCCATTCCCTTCCCCTCCACTCAGTTTATTCTACGCATTTATAGGTCTGATTCTGCTTTTTTATTTGTTTATTCACTTTTTTAAGATTCCTTTTATGAGTGAAATCATATGGCATTTGTCTTTATCATGACTTATTTCACTTAGCCTAATACCTTCCAAGTCCATCCATGTTGTGTTAAACATCATGATATCATCTTTATTATTGCTGTACAGTATTCCAGTGTGTGTGTGTGTGTGTGTGTGTGTGTGTGTTATCACTTTGCCTATAGATAGACACTTTGTTTGCTTCCATATCTTGGCTACTGTGAATAACGCTGTAATAAACATAGAAGCACACTTATCTTTTCAAAGTAGTGTTTTTGCATTCTTTGGGTAAATACCCAAGTGTGGAATTACTGGATCATAAAACAAGAACAATGGTACTAAACTTTTTATGTAACCACAAGAGACACCTAATACCAAAAGTGATCTTGAGAAAGAAAAGCAAAGCTGAAAGTATCATAATTCCACATTTTTAAGTTTTACTACAAAGTTTTAGTAATCAAAACAGTATGGTACTGGCACAAAAACGGATTGATAGATCAGAATAGAGCTTAGAAATAAACCCGCAATTGTATGGTAAACTGATTTATCACAAAGGGGGCAAGAATATATAATAGGGAAAAGACAGTCTCTTTAAGAAATGGTGCTGGGAAAACTGAACAGCTACATGTTAAAGAATGAAACTAGACCTTTTTTAATACTACACAAAAATAAGCACAAAATAAAATAAAGACCTAAACATAAAACCATAAAAATCCTAGAAGAGTACACAGGCAGTAGTATCTCCTCTGCTTTCTTACTAAAATAGAATTTGTTTAGAGCACTAAAGTTCTAGTTGAAACTGAAAGATAACAGCAGAGATCTCCAAAGACATAAAAATGGCAAATAATTCCATATACTTTTTTATTTTGATATGGAGCAAAACATTGCTTTCAAAAACCAGTAACTCTGGTAGTTGATAATATCTGGAAATTTCTAACAGCATTCTTGACCACTGTTAACATTAGTGTTAATATTTAACCATATTTAACACCATTATTTAGTTTGAAAGGCTATGGAGCTAGTTTTTGCCAGGATTCCTCAATGGTTCATTAAGAACAAGTTATTTAATGCAACTTATTATGTATGTATTTGCAAGGCAATGAGCAGGACTCAGAAGACTATATAAAGGTCCCAGCATCCATTTTCAATATGGTCCAAACAATTCCCAGTTCTCCCATTTTATGCCTATAACACTCCAGTGTTAAATTAAAACTTTATATTTCTACATTCTCAACAAATGGCATCAGAATTTATCCAATTCAAGTCAGAATCCTGGGATTCATTACTTCTTTTTCTCTCTCTTTCTCTTCCTCTCTTCCCTTCTTTCAATGTTCTCCTCTGTCAATCTCAATTATCAATATTTCTTCACTGGGAAACAATAAATTTCTTATTCATCTTTTACTGTTAAATCAATAATCTAACAAATATTTTAATGATATTTATTTATTGATTAAAACTACACTGAACCATAGTGAAACTGTGGTGAGGGATAACCTCTAGTGCTTCTGGAATTCACATTCTACAGAGAATACACATCATGAAATGAGTAAAGACAAACTTATAAGTGTTATGCTAAAATTGGCTCAGTGACAGACTTACATGTACATTTGTATTTATGATTTTAAAAATTCTTTTCAGTTCTCTACCCTGAGAAAGTACACATTTTATAGAGTATGTCTTCACCTTGATGTTAAATATAATACAAAATTATACACATCTCAAATAATTAAAGATACATCACTAGGAAATTGAAAGTAATCAGAAAAATTAAGTATAACTTAGAAAATTACTAATTGTTGCTTTTCCATAAAAGTCTTCAACTGATTTGAGATTTTATTTATGATCAGTTGACATTTATAGCGCCACAAAGATACATAAACTCATGATTCACAAGAAAGTTTTCAAAAGAGGAAGAGAGAAAGGGACGTCTGGGTGGCTCGGTTGGTTAAGCAGCTGCCTTCGGCTCAGCTCATGATCCTAGCGTCCTGGGATCGAGTCCTGAATTGGGCTCCTTGCTCAGGGGGGAGCCTGCTTCTCCCTCTGCCTCGGCCTGCCACTGTCTGCCTGTGCTTGTTCTGGGAAATAAATAAATAAAATCTTAAAAAAAAAAAAAAAGAGGAAGAGAGATGGCTTTCTGATGTGTTCTAATATTATATAAGATAGTTTCATTAGGCACTTTTGTAATGGCTCCAACACAATTAAAGTAAAATGAATCTATTTTTTTTAATGAAAGGTATATATTTGTAGGCATTTGATCTAAGGCCACAAGAGTAAAGGAAATCTAAAAGGTTAGAGATTTTTTATTTTTCATATCAATACATAATCATTTCTATCTTGAAAATTTGTGCAATATGTATGTTTCAGCTTCTTATCTTTTGCAAATAAAAAATGCTCTAACATATATTTTCTGTAAAACAGGGCAACAAAAATGTATATTGCATAAAGTGTGGTATCATTTGGTGTCATCTGAGATTGAAATTAAAATAAATTTTATTGAATTAAATTGATCCAGTTTTGGGGTGCCTGGGTGGTTCAATCATTAAGCATCTGCCTTCAGCTCAGGACATGATCCCAGATCCTGGGATTAAGCCTCACATTGGGCTCCCTGCTTGGTGGGAAGCCTACTTCTTCCTCTCCCACTCCCCTCCTTGTGTTCCCTCTCTTGCTGAGTCTCTCTCTGTCAAATAAATAAAATCTTTAAATATTGTTTTTTAATTTTTTTATTAACATATAATGCATTATTAGTCCCAGGGGCACAGGTCTGTGAATCGCCAATTCACAGCATTCACCATAGCACATACCTTCCCTAATTCCATAACCCCACCACCCTCTCCCTACCTCCCTCCTCCTAGGAACCCTCAGTTTGTTTTGTGAGGTTAAAAGTCTCTTCTAGTTTGTCTCCCTGCCGATCCCATCTTGTTTCGTTTATTCTGATTCTACCCCCCAAACCCCTCACATTGCCTGTCAGCTTCCTCATATCAGGGAGATCATATGATAATTGTGTTTCGCTGATTGACTTATTTTGGTAAGTATAATATCTCTAGTTCAATCCACATCGTCGCAAATGGCAAGATTTCATTTCTTTTGATGGCTGCACAAAGGACTAGTGTCCAGAATCTATAAAGAACTTAGTATTCCATTGTATATATAAACCACATTTTCTTTATCCATTCATCTGTTGAAGGACATTTAGGTTCTTTCCATAGTTTGACTATTGTGGACATTGCTGCTATGAACATTTGGATGCACGTGCCCCTTCGGATCACTACATTTGTATCTTTAGGGTAAATAATCAGTAGCGCAATTTCTGGGTCGTAGGGTAGCTTTATTTTCAAATTTTGAGGAGACTGCATGTTGTTTTCTGGAGTGGTTGCACCAGCTTGCATTCCCACCAACAGTGTAAGAGGGTTCCTCTTTCTCTGCATCCTTGCCATCATCTGTCATTTCCTGACTTGTTTATTTTAGCCATCCTGACTGGTGTGAGGTGGTATCTCATTGTGGCTTTGATTTTAACTGTTTCCTGATTCCAAGTGATGTGGAGCACTTTTTCATGTGTCTTCGGGCCATCTGGATGTCTTCTTTGCAGAAATGTCTGTTCATGTCCTCTGCCCATTACTTGATTGGATTATTTGTTCTTTGGGTGTTGAGTTTGATAAGCTCTTTATAGATTTTAGATACTAGCCCTTTATCAATATGTCATTTGCAAATATCTTCTGCCATTCTGTCAGTTGTCTTTTGGTTTTGTTAACTGTTTCCTTTGCTGTGCAAAAGCTTTTGATCTTGATGAAGTCCCAATAGTTCATTTTTGTCCTTGCTTCCCTTGCCTTTGGTGATGTTCCTAGGAAGAAGTTGCTGTGGCTAAGGTCGAAGAGGTTGCTGCCTGTGTTCTCCTCAAGGATTTTGATGGATTCCTGTCTCACATTGAGGTCCTTCATTCATTTTGAGTCTATTTTTGTTTGTGGTGTAAGGAAATGGTCCAGTTGCATTTTTCTGCATGTGGCTGTCCGATTTTCCCAACACCATTTGTTGAAGAGACTGTCTTTTTTCTATTGGACATTCTTTCCTGCCTTGTCAAAGATTAGTAGACCCTAGAGTTGAGGGTCTATTTATGGCCCTCTCTATTCTGTTCCACTGATCTATGTGTCTGTTTTTGTGCCAGTACCTTACTGTCTTGATGATGACAGCTTTTTAATAGAGTTTGAAGTCTGGAATTGTGATGCCACCAACTTTGACTTTCTTTTTCAATATTCCTCTGGGTATTCAAGGTCTTTCATGGTTCCATAGAAATTTTAGGGTTATTTGTTCCATTTCTTTGAAAAAAAATGGATGGGATTTTGAGAGGGATTGCATTAAACGTGTGGATTGCTTTAGGTCGCATGGACATTTTCACAATATTTGTTCTTCCAATGCAGGAGCATGGAACATTTTTCCACTTCTTTGTGTCTTCCTCAATTTCTTTAATGAGTACTTTATAGTTTTCTGAGTATAGATTCTTGGCCTCTTTGGTTAGGTTTATTCCTAGGTATCTTATGGTTATGGGTGCAATTGTAAATGGGATTGATTCCATAATTTCTCTTTCTTCTGTCTTGTTGTTGGTGTAAAGAAATGCAACTGATTTATGTCCATTGATTTTATATCCTGACACTTTACTGAATTCCTATACAAGTTCTATCAGTTTTTGGAGTGGAATCTTTTGGGTTTTCCACATATAGTATCATATTATCTGCAAAGAATGTTAGTTTGACTTCTTTGCCAAATCTGCTCAGGTTCACTTTTGGGAGCTTTTGTTCCCTGAATGCTCTCTGTAGAGTTCTGGAGGACAGGAATGAACATGACAGCCTCACAATTTCTGGCCTGGAAGAGCCGAGAGCTCGGGGCCCCACTCCTCAGTGCACCATCACAGAAAATTGCCCAATCACTCCCATCTCCCTAATCTCTGGCTGTACTCTGAGTTCACCTACCCTGTGACCAAGCATCTCTGTCTCTGCACACAGTCCCGCCTAGAGTCTCCAAACCCTGCAGATCCATGACCCCTCTGGGGGGTCTCCCCGGATCTTGTGGGGTCCCTTCTCAAAGAGCAGTGGCCTGACTGTGCCATGGATCACAATTTAAAGTAACCCCAAGTTGAGCTGTCTTTATGTTCCCATGTTGACCAATCACTACATGTGGGATGCTTTCAGGAGGGAGATTACTACTTGGAGAGTTAGCTCTCTTCAGTGAAGCACATTGGTTGGGAGAGAGACTCAGCAGTGAGCCATAAGCAGATGACACTCTCAGCAGAAAGGAGAACAAAATGTTTGTACTGGCTGGAGCCCTGGATGACACACCACAGTATCCAGTTGAAGGTAAAATCAGTACATCATAAAAGTAACACCTCAATGTTTACTGACTGCAATATATCTCATTCAGTTTATCTGACCATGTTCATTTAGAGCAAATGTTAAAACAAATACTTACTCAACATGATAAAGCTTTTGAGCTTGACTCTAAACAAAAATGGTGAATTATAATATTGTGAAATTGTGCTCTCAGGTCTTTCTTTTGAAGTTTGTTTTTTTTTAGGCATTTGGTTAAAATTCAACCAATCCTTAATTATAATGAGGATGATTGTAACCTCTTAACACATTTTTAAATTGCTAAATTTAAACCCATTTGTTCCCTAATATACTGTCAAGTACTGTGATATCTGTCATACTGGCTACTGAGGCCTGGTTAAAGCTAATAAGCAGGTTGCCAACACCATGAGAGGGGCTACTGCACCCATCATTTAGTTGAGATATTTACTCATATCAGCCAAGTGAAAGCCAAATGATGGAATCCTTGCACAATCCCAGAGAACACTGAATGTTACCACTACAGATTAAAGAGGAAAAAAATCAATTGATCAAACCAGGAGTACACAGGGGCCTAAGACACAAGACAAACTCAGTGGTCTAGGGTATTCAGACATAGCAAAAGATAGTGAAAACAAATTAGCAATTGTCAAGAAACTTGGAGTGACTTGAAGTGACTATTGGTGATTTTTGCCAATTTTGCATTGATTATTATTCATTCTTATCTCTTGGCATATGCTCAAGACAAACACAAAAGTAGGATATATGGCAGTGGCTGTATTTAGGGAAATGTAAAATCCTCTTAAGCTAACTTTGATAAAACATATGTGATAATGCCTGCCTACTAGATTTTTGAGATTCTGATTTGTTCAGTTATCACCCTATGCCCTCTCACACATCTGATAAACTTTGATATTTGGGATAGAAAATAACCAGATAGAACAAGTCTCTCAGAATCTGCCTAAAGGTAAACATAGTGGGGGTAGGGAAGAACTATTTTGAGTTTGGAAACTAATGCTAATGATAAGAAAACTAATATATTTTGAAGGGGCAGAATTTGAGTCATGAAATATAAAACAAATAAGTCCACTGAAACCAAGGTATATCTCTTATGGACAAAACATCTGAGAAAACTAGATGTGGTTAATTAAGTCCCAGAATAAATGTCACTTGTTCAAAGCAAAGCCAAGGGGGTATAGCTCAGTGGTAGAACATTTGACTGCAAAGCAAAGCCAAATAGCATCAAGAATCTAATATTAACAAAAATATTTCTTTTTGTTTTGTTGTTGTAGTATACTTATGGAAAATTTTTATGTAAATGAGAATTATTAAAATGCTTTGGATTTAATATATCACTTTTAGGGTAGTTCATAAACAATATTTTACCATTTGATAAATCTTCTCTTGAAATTCAGAGACAAGTATGTCCCTCCATTTGCCTCTCTTATTGACAATGCATTAAGATTTCCTTGCAGAAAACCAATTATCATATGGTTTCACTTACTCATGGAGCATAAGGAATAACATGGAGGACATTAGGAGTTGGAGAGAAGTGAGTTGGGGAAAATTGGAAAGGAAGATGAACCATGAGAGACTGTAGACTCTGAGAAACAAACTGAAGTTTTTGGAGGGGAAGGGGTGGCGGGCTGGCAGGGCCCTGGTGGTGGGTAGTAAGGAGGGCATGTATTTCATGGAGCACTGGGTGTGGTGCATAAGCGATAATTCTTGGAACACTGAAAAAATAAAATTTTTTAAAAAGATTAAAAAAAAGAGATTTCCTTAGAGAGTTTAATTCTATATTCTGGATAATTGGTATGCATTAATTTTGTTCCATATGTTCATCTTTAAAGGGAAGTCACAAAGAGACAGAAATTATGGCTATGTTTTTGTAGGCATATGTTTCTTGTTTTATTTGCTTCTCAGCTCATATGTTTTATATGATCCTGACTTAAATAATCACAGGACTTAAGTTTGTCCAATGAAGGCACTCTGTTGCTTTGATGAGAGTGATATGGCTGAGGCTGAGCATTTGACCCACACTAAAGATGAGGTTCATATCAGTAGTTCTATCAGCATTAACAGGAGTAAGGTCCATTCTACTACTAGGAATGTTAATCAGAATATGTAAATCTTATGCATCAGTTAAAAGAAAATCATATTGAGAGCTTCTTAGTAATGTTTCATTAACTAAGCCTAAAATCTCTTCTTTTGGTATTCTCCATTGCTAAGCCAATATGCTCCTTTTTTTATTTGGTTGGGTTATTTGAACTTGAAAAAATCCACAAAATTAATTCTTTATTATTTGATGATACACTAGGGGCAATAAAGAGAAAACAAGAAAGATATTATACACACACACACACACACACACACACACAAAATATATATGACATAGAATCTAGTTGTGCACAGAGGAGATAGTGATGGATCCTGGTAATCATACAAAATCACACACAGATAATTGAGTATTGATTTTACGTTGATTAATTTCTGTTTTCAAAGCTCATAGGGCCTGTTCAGCAAATATGATAGTCATACATTTTGCATTTTCTTTGGAGGGTCTTAAAGTCCTACATGTCATCAATTTTATGATGAAATTATATTACCTTTAAAATTACCACCAAAAAATATATTACTTTATGCCTAGAACTAAGTGGTAATTAGCACTGAAAATTGGTTGGGAACAACAATTTATTTAATAAAATATGTTGTAAAAGTTGTAAGATATTGAGAATTCTGAACATATTAGCATTCATATTTTTAAATTGAAGTAGAGTTGACATACTAGTCATATTAGTTATATTAGTCTCAGGTGTACAGCCTAGTTAATAGAGAATTCTATATATTACACAGTGTTCACCACATGAGCATAGTTACCATTTTTCACCATGTAACATTATTATGTCACTATTGACTATATTCCTTATGCTATCTATACTTTTCATCTCCATGATTTTTTTATTTTATAACTGGAAGTTTGCACTTCATAATGAATCCCCTTCACCTATTTCACCCATTCCCAACTCCTCTGGTAACTACAAGTTTGTTCTCTGTATTTACGATTCTGTTTCTGTTTTCCTGGTTGGTTTGTTTGGATTTTTAACATTGTTTGCCCATATTATACACTCTATTTGATTATATATACTCAAATGGAAAAATGATTGGAAATGTCTGCATTATTCAAAGGGTTGTGTAAGAAGGTAAATAAAAATGTTTTACTATTGTTTCTGTTCAACAAAGGAATATCATTTTTGTCTTTGACTTTAAAAAAAAAACAATAAATTCAGAGAAAAAAATTAATTCTCCAAGACAACTTTACTATCTAAAGTAAATTCTGACAAATTATTTCAAACAACATTCTTATATATATGAACATAGTTTTATTTTTTTAAGATTCTTTTTAGGACTTTATTTTTTTTATTTGACAGAGAGAGAGATCACAAGTAGGCAGATAGGCAGGCAGAGAGAGAGGGGGAAGCAGGATCCCTACGGAGTGGAGAGCCCGATATGGGGCTCAATCCCAGGACCCTGAGATCATGACCTGAGCCAAAGAGAGGTTTAGCCCACTGAGCCACCCAGGCACCCCTGGAATGTACAGTTTAAATTAGTTTCCTCATAATTATTGTGGCGCTGTCTTCTAAAACTTCATCCAGTGTTGTAATAATATAGATTACATAGATAGATATATAGATATTAACATAGGTATATCTCTTCTGTCATTGTCTCTCCATAGAAAAGTGTAATACTGCCCCTGTGAAGAAATAAGATTTCCTCTTTTTCTAAATTTTAAATATGATCAATAAAATATTTAGGAATCTAGTTATTTCCTTGTCTTTTGAACCAGTGTCATCTCAGATGTCTTAAGTATTGATTTTACACCCTACCTTCTCTGTTGTATATTTTTCTATTAGGCAAATGTTTCATCCCATGGGAGTTATCTTCTGATTTATAACTTGTTTTTCATAAATTCCATCTCCATACGCTTTTGTGATACGCTTTCAGAATATTCTTCAGCTTTCCCTTCAAGCTCACAATGTGCTCCTTAACTGTGTCCATTATATATTCAGCCTATCTATTGAGTTATTTCCCCATGATCATTTTGTACTTTTATGGTATTTATTGTAGGCAGTATACTTTTGAATTACTCTGTTGATATTAGTTATACTTGCTGTTCAGCTTATCTATTAACTCTATTTCCTAAAACTTTTATATTTTTACTCTATTATGATGCTGACTTTCTTCCAATATCTGGTAATTCTTGGTTTTATGTGTATTATGTAATTGGGTTTCCCCGGTTAATTTTTCTATTGGAGCTGCACAGCTAGTCTGAGATTTTGTTGGATGCATGAAACTGCCAGCTGCTTGCTGTGTAAATGGGGGAGAGTCATTACATATAACTGAATGGAATACTTCAGTCTGTACATAAGCATTGCCAGCAGACCAGACAGTTTTGGCCCTCTAACTCAAGGTTCCATAGCTTCTGTACCAGTGGGAAGCTATATCCCATTCCATCCCATTCCTGATGCCTTTCTCCAGGAGCATGAGGAAGTGTATGCATCTAAGCTTCTCCTGCTATAATAATTCTCAAGTTATCATGTGATTATATACTCTGTAGCAGGCCCAGAAACATAAAATGGCTGAAAGTAGAAATAAAACTGGAAGTCAAATACATAAATTAAGGGATTAGAATTTCATAAAGGTAGAAGGGTTACTACTGTCAACATTCTGGGGAAATAATAAAAAAATAAAGTCCAGAAACCACTCTCTGTATTTCAATGGGGAGATATCATAATAACTACTTCCACATTATATTAATTGGTGTGATGAGAGAAGTTGGATTGGAGTGGGTCAAGAAGATAATTATTAGGATTACTGAGGCTATCAGGTAAGTAAGCTTTGACAGTGTTCTCAAGAGTTTGAATAAGAATGAATGATTTAAGCATAGAGCTGGAGATTATGGCAAATATTGTATATGTCTTATCTAGTATCCATTCTCACCTTCTTTCTTGTAACAAAGCCCTGATTTTGTTGAAGACAACTATAGTGCACAAAATTTTAAGAATGACCTCATACTCTCAAATTGTATAATTTCCTTCCCTTTCAATGTGGATGGAACCTGTGAATATGGTGAGATATCTCCTCCTTGATAGTAATTATGTTATGTGGAGAAGTCAGCCTTCAAAAAGAGATTATCCAGATGGGCCTAAAGTAATCATATGAGACCTATAATAGCAGAAAATAATCTCCAGCTGGTAGCAGTAAAGTAAAAGAGCTTCCAAGTGTGAGAAGGACTTGATGGTCCATTGCTGTTTCTAAGATGGAAGGAGCCTTGTGAGTAGGAATGTGAGTTACCTTCTGGAAGTGAATGGCATTACCATTGGATAGCCAGAAAAGAAATGAGGACCCAGAATTACAGTTGCAAGGACCTGGATTTGCTGAAAATCTGAATGAGCTAGGAGGTGAATTTTCCACAGACCCTTCAGGTACAAGCCCAGCCTGGCCAATACACTAGGGTGGCCTTGTAACCTCCTAAGAACCCAGAATTCTGCCCTATGGAGCTATGAGCTAATAAATGAATATTGTTTTAAGCTAGTAAAGTTATGCTAATCTATTATTTATTATTTTAAAAAAAACTAGTATATTGGTAATGTTGCCAGCTAAAATTTCTATCCTTCCCAGAATATTTTGTTTAGAAGTCGTCATGGGAAAATATTCTGATCATTTTTGATATGTAAGTAGATGTCTTTCTCAAAGGTCTTGAAAAGTTTTTGCTTCATTCACATAGCCTTCATCACTTTCCTCCTACCTTTTCATCATTGGCACATAAAGGTAGAGATGGGTTGTATGGAAATCAATGTTATGACCATGAGGCAATAAACATAATGGTAAAATCTAACATAATAAGGATGGTGACACTTTTATAATATCATGATAAGTTACTAAAACACATCCCCAATCTTAGAATGACTACATTCAGCCTCATGATTATGTGAGATATTCTACTTTTCTGCATTTAAGCTACTGGAAGTTGATATTTCAATGACTAGCATCAAACATAATCATCACTAATGTAAGAGTAAAGACGCATTTACAAATTCTATATTGTTTGTTTACGGGGGCCAGGAGAGGAGGAACATGAGCATCTTTATAAGGTAACATTAGAAAAATGTATAGTCAAGCAGAGAGAGTCAACTATCATATGGTTTCACTTATTTGTGGAGCATAACAAATAGCATGGAGGACATGGGGACTTAGAGTGGAGAAGGGAGTTGGGGGAAATTGGAAGGGGAGGTGAACCATGAGAGACTATGGACTCTGAAAAACAATCTGAGGGTTTTGAAGGGACGGGGGGTGGGAGGTTGGGGTACCAGGTGGTGGGTATTATAGAGGGCACGGATTGCATGGAGCACGGGGTGTGGTGCAAAAATAATGAATACTGTTATGCTGGAAATAAAAATAAATTAAAAAAAAAAAAAAGAAAAATGTATATGACTGCATCCCAAAAGAATGGAGCTAGAGAAGTTAATTTAAAAAGGAATATGTAGTATCTCAATGTGGTTTTGATTTGAACCTCCCTGATGGCTCATGATGAAAATTTTTTTCATGTATCTGTTAGCAATTTGTATGTCTTCTTTGGAGAAATGTCTGTTCATGTCTTCTGCCCATTTTTTGATGTGATTCTCTGTTTTGGGGGTGTAGAGTTTGAGAAGTTCTTTATAGATCTTGGATATCAGCCCTTTGTCTGTAGTGTCATTTGTGAAAATCTTCTCTCATTCTGTGGGTTGCCTCTTTGTTTTGTTGACTGTTTCCTTTGCTGTGCAGAAGCTTTTTATCTTGATGAAGTTCCAAAAGTTCATTTTTGCTATTGTTTCCTTTGCCTTTGGAGACATGTCTTGAAAGAAGTTGCTGTGGACAATGTTGAAGAGGTTACTGTCTATGTTTTCCTCTAGGATTTTGATAGATTCCTGCCTCACGTTGAGGTCTTTTGTCCATTTCAAGTTTATCTTTGTGTATGGTGTAAGAGAATGGTCGAGTGTCATTATTCTACACATAGCTGTCCAATTTTCCCAGCACCTTACACCACCTTACACCAGTTAGAATGGCCAAAATTAATAAGATAAGAAATAAGAAGTGTTGGAGAGGATGTGAAAAGAGTGGAACCCTCTTACACTGTTGGTGGGAATGCAAGTTGGTACAGCCACTTTGAAAAACAGTGTGGAGATTCCTCAGAATATTAAAAATAGAGCTACCATATGACTCTGCAATTGCACTACTGGGTATTTACCCCAAAGATATAGATGCAGTGAAAAGAAGGGCCATATGTACCCCAATGTTTACAGCAGCAATGGTCACAATTGCCAAACTGTGGAAAGAGCTAAGATGTCCTTCAACAGATGAATGGATAAAGAGGATATGGTTCATATATACAACAGAATATTATGCCTCTGTCAGAAAGGATGAATACCCAGTTTTTGTATCAACATGGACAGGACTGGAGGAGATTATGCTGAGTGAAATAAGACAAGCAGAGAAAGTCAGTTATCATATGGTTTCACTTACTTGTGGAGCATAAGGAATAACATGGAGGACATTAGGATAAGGAAAGGAAAAGTGAATTGGGGGAAATTGGAGGGGGAGACAAACCATGAGAGACTGTGGACTCTGAGAAACAAACTGAGGTTTTTAGAAGGGAGGGGATTGGGGGGAATGGGTGAGCTTGGTAGTGGGTATTAAGGAGGGCATGTATTGCATGGAGCACTGGGTGTGGTGCATAAACAACGAATCTTGGAACCCTGAAAAAATAAAATTAAATTTTTTAAAAGTCTTAAAAAAAAAGGACTATGTAGATGAAATAAGTCAATCAGAGAAAGACAATTATAGGATCTCACTGATAATGTAAAATTTAGGAAACAAGGCAGAAGATCATAGAGGAAGAAAGGAAAAAATGAAACATGATGAAACAAGAGAGGGAGACAAACCATAAGAGATTCTTAATCATAGGAAGCAAACTGAGGCTTGTTGGAGGGGAGGTGGGTGGAGGGATGGGATAAGAAGGTGATGGGCATTGGGGAGAGTATGTGTTGTAATGAGCACTGGGTATTATATAAGACTAACGAATAACAAACCTGTAAGCCTGAGACGAATAACAGATTTATGTTATTAATTGAATGTATAAAATATTTTAAAAAAGTAAAAAAATATATAATACAGGTTAAATAAAAAACAGAAGATGGACGACTCATGCCCTGAGACTGAATAAAAATGGCATAACTAAGTTTTTAGTTAAATTTGTGGGTGTGGGATAAGGTTGGAAGGGGGAAGTGGGTGCCTAATCATTTTGATTATCAGATTAAACATTTTGCTTTAAGTGATGACAATCAGAATTTGAGAAGCTAGTCTTTGTCTTTGACTTTTTCTATCATTACTTGATGAAATATGAAACAAGGATGTTTAAGGAGAAATAAAAAATGATGTTAAATGGTCTTAGGCTCATAAATGTTTGAGGGAATTTTTTTTAAATATGGCAGTCTGGGGGCACCTGGGTGGCTCAGCGGGTTAAAGCCTCTGCCTTCACCTCAGGTCATGATCCCAGGGTCCTGGGATTGAGCCCCACATCAGGCTCTCTGCTCAGCCGGGAGCCTACCCCCCCCCAAAGAAAGAAAGAAAGAAAGAAAGAAAGAAAGAAAGAAAGATGGCAATGTGTAATAAAGTCAGGGGTTTTGGGGGGGGATTTTTTTTTTTTTTTTTGCCAGCAATACTGTATGATCAAGAAATAGAAACAAAGACTGAGAATTGGAAGATTGCTCCACTATTGTGATTTTTCTGGAAAAACTCCACCAATAAGAGACAAAGATCTGTGTGTTCTGGATGAGTGACAGTTAAGTGTGTCTCTTTTCAGTGCAGGACAAATGTATCTAAGGCCAAGACAAACAAAGGAAAATAGAGAAATCAAAGAATGTGAGCAGTATTACTCAGTCATGTCTACAAACACCTGCATCAGTCTTATAAAAAGTGACCCCTTTTCTCTTTTTTAAACAACAGAGAGAAGGGAGAGAGAACACTTTCTTATAAAAGAGTGCTAATTCCATCATGAGGGTCCCACCCTCAGTACCTAATCTAAACTTAATTGCCTCCCAAAGTTTCTTCTTCTAATACCATTACACTGAGGGCTAAAGCTTGAACATGTAAATTTTAGGGAGCCACAAACATTCAGCCCAAAACATAGTCCCTGGCAATAATGGGGCATGCATACCCTGTGTGGTGACTTCACTGCTAAGCTAACTCATGAACACCTACAGAAATTCACTCTCCTGAGTTCATCTTTCTGATACATAATGAAGGGACAGAATGGGGTGGGGGGGAAGTTGTGCCATAAGAGATCCCTCCTCATGGAAAGAATAATCAAAATTGGAGAGAATCACCAATATTTCAGAGATTTATATTTCTTAAATCATTGGCTGTAATGATTAATCTTGTATGAATCAAGGTTGTGGTCAACATTTTTAGGTAAGATGTTAACAGCTTAATCAAGACAATTCCTGCTTGATTTGTAGATATTTAAGATTATCTCTTGAAAACCAGATACTGTTCCTTTTGGTATCCAACAGAGATGGCCTGAGGGCAATATATTTTGCTTAAAATATTATTCAGAACACTACCACATTTAAATAAACTACAAAATCACTTTCTACCTGTGGAGAGTAGGCTGATGGCTCCTCAAAGACGTCTATATCTTAATACCACAAATTTGTAAATATGAATGTTTTTTGTGGCTCTGCTTATGAAACACTATAGAAATTTAAAACAACAGAAATTCTTTCTCTCATAGTTTTGGAGGTTAGAAGTCCAAAATCAAGGTATCAGTCTCTACTCCCTCAAAGACTCTAGGTAGAATTCTGTCTTGTCTGTTCATAAGTCTAGTTGTTGGGCAGGAAATAAAAACCATACATTTTCCCAGATATAAAATACATTTCATATTTCATCTTTTATGCTGATATTTTACATTCAACATTATGATCTGCTGATTTTCCATATCATAAGCACCAGAACAAAAGAAACCAGGGGAATATTTTGTTACATAAAATAATAGAAACAGGGGTTTCTGGCTAGTTCAGGTGGTTAAGTATCTGACTCGATTTTGGCTCAGTTTGTGATCTCAGGATTGTGAGATTGAGCCCCACATCAGGCTCTCCCCTCAATGGGGAGTCTGCTTAGGATTCTGTCTTCCCCGCCCTGCGCCCCTCCCCCACTCCTTTCTCTCCCTCTTTTAAAAAAATAAATAAAAAACAGATAAAGGCATGTATTAATATTCTTCATTTGTCCTTTTATTCTTAGAATGTTACCAATAAAAAACAATTAAAAAAAAGAATGGTACCAATAAATGATAATTTTCTGCCTGAGCTAAGCCCAGTAGAATTTTTATTACATAAAATTAAGTCATTATTTATTATGTCTTTTATACAAAAAGTATTCACACAGATTTTTATCTCATATTGATACATGAAACTGGTGCCCTAGATGTAAATACACCATATATGTACACATACACACACTCATATACACACATATATATGTAATCATGTATACCATTATCAAAGTAAAAATATCAGAAATTATTAATAAAGTATAGATTATCTTTGTCTTTCATACACATACATACACACACACACACACACACACACACACGTATTTTTATATTTTTTTTCAAACTGGACATAAATTACTATGGCCAGAAATGAGGAGTTACATTATCTTTCCTTGTTTTCATCTTTATGAGAAAATAATTTAAGGTAAAATTTACAAATAGATATAAATATTATTCAAAATATTTTTTCTTCTGCACTTGCAAAAATTCCTTCCTTATAGAGAATAACATTAAAAAAGACACTTTTCAGGTTTTTTAAACCAATATTCATTTTTTATAATATGTCACTAAAGTAAAATTCAAATGTGTATGGAAAAATATTAAGTCTGACAGCATCATTAAATCTTTTTAATTTTTAAATTTTATTATGTCATGGGATATGGCTATATTTAAACTTAAAAAAGAAAATACATGGACTTTTGTTTTTTAAGTGAAATTTTGATTTCATCAAAATGAAAAAATGGCAGTATTTTTATTGTAGAATACCTTTAATGTATGTTAATGTAATATATTATGCTTAGATTTATTATTACGATGCTACAAATTTCCCACTTGCATTTTCCAAATACATATTTTCAAATCTAAGCTATCTTTATCTATCATATATTTATATCAATCTATGTACCATCTGTCATCTATATGCACACACACACACATCTAATATTTAACGCTGAACTAGGAATGAGAGATCAGGAATTCTCATGAACTGAACTGCTTAACTACAGTGAGGAACTCAAATTCTTTTTGAATTTCAGCTGCATTATTTGAAAAAGAAAGTGAGATGAGGATATGCATTTCTACATCAGTCAAATGAAGATATTACTATTCATCATGCATTGTAAGAATTACCACTAAATAATGAATGTGAAGTAGCAAAGTGCTTGACAAATAGAGAGTATCCCAATTTGATCTAAGATCATTTCCAGTCCTAAAATTCTACTGTTCAGTAACCAGGTTTTTTTTTTTTTTTTTTTTGTTTTTTTTTTTTTTTTTTTTTCTGTCTGTGTTTAATGGGAATTCAGTAATTCTTCTACAAATTATTCATTTGTGCTATTTCCCTTCCCCTTTCAGGTCACTGAAGGTATAGCACTTAATCTAGCTGTTAACCATTTTAACCTGAGGGGTTGTTGAAAATCCTCTTTAGAAGGCTTTCTCAGGTCCACTGATGATTTCAAAATAGCTTGAGAATCAATCAGATTAACTAAAACATTTTCTACTCAGACATCTATTACAAGACTGATGTCCCTATAATGCTTCTCTGACATTGTGAACCTCCTTCTCAACTCTACAAAATGAGTACTAAAAATGAATATGTAAAGACAGATTTTTTTGCTGAGGTCTTTTATTTTTCCTAAAAACTCTCATTTCTACTTAGCATTAGTTTAACATGAGTATGACTTTTTCTTTAGAAATTACTACAAATTTTTTAGGCCAGAGCGTGTGTGTGTGTGCGCGCGCGTGCTTGTGTGCGTGTGGTATGTGTGTAGCCTTCTCATATCTATATGAAAAAAAAAAAGAAAAAAACCTCAAAGAAAAAATTTTATGTCAGTCCTTATCCTCAGCAATTTCAGGAAAAGGTAATCAAAATCAGAAATTTAAAATATACTTAAAGGGATAGCACATTTAATTAGAAGACTACAGTCTTAGGTCATTCTGATAGTAATTAACTTATTCACTTGGAAAAGCTATTCAGTCTCTCTGGATTACACTTTGTTCATCAAATAATCAGTTATTTAGATTGTGCTACCTCTAAAACACTGTAAAATATATTTGTGATATATGTGACTATTTGTACAACCAATGAGATAGACTTTTCTATAGCAGGCCTTATGTTTGTCTCTTCCATGCCTATATAAACCAATACCTAGAAATGATTCACCACAAGTAGATTTCTGATGAATACTAATGAACAAATAATATATTAATGTTATAATAATACATAATTTTCTTGTATTAGTTTGATGTACTTTTGAATAGAAATTTTCAACATCAGGAGACACAACTATATTTCAAGTAGTACACAAAACACATGCACCAAATTCTAGTGTAAAATACTTTAAGAAATTAAATTCTTGAAATGTATTTATTTATTTTATTTTTTAAGATTTATTTATTCATTTTTAGACAGAGTGTGGGAAGAAGGGGCAGAGGAAGAGGGGGAGAAAGAATCTCAAGCAGACTTCCTGCTGAAAGCAGAGCCCAATGCAGGGCTCAGTCTCACCATCCTGAGGTTAGGAACTGAGCTGAAATCAAGAGTTAGACACTAGCCAACTGAGCCAACTGGGCACCCCTAAAATTTTAGAAATTTAATGCAATTAACTTTCCATGAACTTATTTTCAGGATGTGGAATACATCCTCATATATAAGCTAAGAGAAACTTAGTTGATAAAAGGAAATGTGAACTTGAAATATCTACAGTATTCATCAATATCCATTCCAAATAATGTGTTTTTACTTATAATAGACTCCCAATAAAAATCCATTGCTTTAAAGCAAAAAATAAAATGTGAATCTCCAAAGTCAACTACCACGGATCTTTCATATGTTATTTTCTGAAGGCACTAGGCATTGCCTACTTTGGAAAACATATAAAGGGACTAATTCAGCTGAACAATTTGAAGCTAATGTCATCTCTTGTCAACGGTAGCAGTATGAGTGCAGCTGACTTCATTTCAAAAGGTACTACACTGCTTTGAAGTAGTCCTTACTATAGAAAATTGAGAACATCCTTGAAATGGTTTCAAAAATAGAATTTTAAGGGAAATTACCACCTGATTCATTCCAAGATAAAAGAATGTGCCAATAATACAAATGTTGAATGCCAACTCATAAAATGTGCCCCAAATCCTAATTGACACTAAGTAATATAATTACTAACACATAATTTTTTCTTATATTCATGTATAACATCTTATATATATTATATAGACTTAATATTACAATTACCTTATGATGCTAACATTAGAGTCTTTTATTTCTTTCATGGAAAAAAAAAATGGACCTGCGTTGGAAAGTTGAATTGCCTGATCAAGATTTAAGTACTGCTGTTAAATTACATTGTCAGCTTTGTAATAAATTCTGATTAAGAATTTACACCTTTGTGAACAGATTAGCAGACCTAATTGATTTTGATCCGTTAACTTCAATTTGCAGCTTTAAAAAGGTGTAACCTCACCCAGATTTATGGTTTGAAGCTCTTGTGTTTGAATTAATGAATTTTACATCTGATCTCATTAAGAAGAATTTTGGTTAAGTACATATATTTCTCCAAGTGGAAACTCTTTGCCTTAACTCCTGGGCATTGCATATATTTTCATAAATGTCCCCATTTATTAATCTCCAAACATATGAAGCAATAATTTTACATCTCATTTATTATCTGTCAACCATCAGTTTCTACTTCCATGTAATTATGAGGAGAACTTATCTTGTATTTTTATCTTCTTACCATCCTCCTGGACTTCGCCTGCAGTGATAGACATATGGTCAGGATGTTCTAACTCCGTTGTTAACATGCCATATTGCAGATAACAATCATTTATCATGGAAGCAGTTAGAGACTCCGGGAAAAGCCAGGCACAATAATTATAAATTATCACTTGTAATTATATTTTAAGGTTTGAAAAAACATTGTTTATAGAAATTCATTATGTGAAGATGAGTTCCTGTTCATAATAAATATGGAACCTGAGTGTAGATTTTATTTCCTGCTTCTTATTCCTTACAGTTTATTAAATTTGGCGTCAAATCCATCAAAAATATTTTAACCAGTTAATTAACAATGCAATCCTACATTATATAGTACTTAAACTCACTCAAAATATTTTTATATTATACAAGTAAATACTTTTTGCTTAAATAAGCATCAATAAAATTTAATGGGGCAGCTAATTAATTTCACATACAATTGGTAGTAATGTTTTTAAATGAGATTTTTTATTTTAATTGGCATTATGGAGGCTTTTTTAAGTAAATTCATCATTGCCAATACCAACTTCACTTATTTCCCTTCTTAAACAGCTTTGATTACATAGTTGATCCTCTTATCATGCTTTTACATATACCGACAAATCCCTGTCCTCTTTCCTCTCCCACATGTATGGGACAAGAGGAGGATTTTATGGTATTTGCCTGGGACACACGTAAAGATACACCTAAAAACTCATAATCACAATAATTAGTGTGTTAATGGAATATTTTAAACCTAAAATTTAGTATAATATATCCACAATGAACAAAACACCAAATTATACATAAAAGCAGGATAAGTATTTTTTTTTTTTTTAATGTCAGCTAGGCACTCTTTCTGATCCTATCTCTCAAAGTCATAGATCTTCTCATAGTTAAGAAATTGACTTAATTCTACCTCAATTTCCTGTCTATAGAGTCTTTGTCTTTTTCATATGAGAGACTGGGTATAGTATTGGAAAGAAGAGAAACTAGAGTTTATACAGTATAAACTCCAATATAAATAAACTCCAATATAATGGAGTTTTAAGGCCTTTCCTTTCTGTATATTACTATTTCCACCCTGCCCTCCCCTGTGTTGGTGAATTTACATAAATACTTTAGGATCTTAGTTAACTTGTCTATAAATGGGAATATCAGTAAGAAATAAACAGTTTTAATGGAGTGAGTATACAATACGGCAAACTGCTTTCCAAAATACACCCTTTCCATTCCTAGTTTATGTTTTTTGAAGAAGCTTAAATATGCCATGGTTCCTTTGAACTTCATATGTGCTGTATCGAAGCGATAACTCCTTCCCTTCTTTCTCATGCCTCATCTCTTTTCAAATTATTACTTATCCTTCAGAACTCAGCCAGGTTGTCACTGCTTGAGAAAATTGTTTCCAAACCTCTAAACTCAATCACATTCCACATTGTAAGTATTCATATTAGCATGCACCCTGTAGCATTTGTCAAAGTTGAAATGATTCATTTAGACAATTAATTGTTTAATGTCTGTCTCCTACACTAAATTGTTTCTTTCTTCCCTCCCTGCCCCGCCTCCTGGAGGTGTTTTGTTCCCAACATAGGACACAGTGTCTGGTAATTGGTAGGCACTCAAAGCAAACAAACAAAGAAATCCACTTTTAAATGAGTAATGTTTGAATAAATAAGCCCTGATATTAGTTTATTTTCTTCTCTTCAACATTCTAAGATCTAGGAAGAAAAGGCAAAAAAAAAAAAAAAAAAAAGTCAAATCAAGTAATTTATTCTAAGATTTTACAGGATACATAGCAAGGTAAGATTCATTTCAGGAATTTCAGGATGTTTTACAATTATAGAGCTTATTTTATTAGGTTAATATGTCAGCAATAAATTCTTATGGTAATCTGTTACACTTAAAATACATACTATATAATTCAGCACCGATTTCTGTTCTCTTAAAACACTCTAAATGGAAAGCTACATTCTTTTTTTTTTTTTTTTAAGATTTTATTTGTTTGACAGAAAGATCGCAAGGAGGCAGAGAGGCAGGCAAAGAGAGAGGGGGAAGCAGGCTCCCCGCCCAGCAGACAGCCCAATGCGGGGCTTGATCCCAGGATCCTGAGATCATGACCTGAGCCAAAGGCAGAGGCTTAACCCACTGAGACACCCAGGTGCCCTGGAAAGCTACATTCTTAAAATTACAAAAAGGAGGTTTCTAAAAACGATGCCAACAAAACTTATAATAAAAAAACATTAAAATTATTTGTATATTATGCGAAATATTATAGCTGCACAGAAATAAAAATGTAACTACTGGAAACCAGGATACAAATTATTGTTGTTTGTTTAGAAAATCACTCAACTATGTGACTTTGGAGAGCCTCAGAATTCTTACCTGTGTAGTTTTACAAAATACATGGTTTAGGGAAAAAATAAATAAATAAAAAAGCTCATGTGATAAGTGACATTTTTAAATGCAATACCAATACGTATGCTTACTTACAAAATTATTACATACAAGGTGATTTTCTAATTTAAAGGACTATTTGGAATTGACAAAATACTTTCTATCTATCTATCTATCCATCTATTTATTTATTTATTTTTATAAAATACACTTAAAATATTGTACTAAATAATGTGCCTAATACTGCAGTTAGGCAATTTTTGTTATGACTTAAATAACTTAATATCATCATATTTTTAGGATTTGTCTTTTAGGAAATTATTTTTCTTTCTCTTTAAAGCATCAACTGGTGCTTTAGTAAATTAGGGGGTATGGTTTTCTGTCCCCAGAGACCACAACAAGCTACAGAAAGTCTATCAAAATTCAGCTCAGGTGTTTTCAATACAGTACATGCTTCTCATCTTTAGTCATGATGTCATGCTTCAGAGGACAGCATGATAAGAATGTAGTTACTCCATGACAGTCAACAGTCCTGCTAAGAAAATCTTAGCCCAGAAAAACATAAAAATCTTAACTCAAATATGTGATCAAGTTAAGCTTTCTTCATACCTGCCTGAAACACAAAACACAGGCGCTGAGGTTACTCAGCTGTGAAGTAACAGTGTTGCTGCAAAGTGATCACTGAACTATCTTCCTGTGTCCCTGTGAAATACATTTTGCCAAATCTAGTGGATTGGATAACAAAGCAAAGAGATGGTATCTTGCACAAAGTGTTTAGATATGAAACCAACTATAATGATGTGGGTTGTTCATCATGGAAGCAAGAATAACTATTTTGTATAAGCATAGCCTTAATAAAGTAACCATAAAGAGTGTTAATATAAAGTAAAAACTCCTAAAATGCATTTTAATGTATTTGTGAATATGAAACCAGTTATGAATCATCTATAAAAATATTTTGTAGAGATTAGGCAATACTATACTTATCACATAAAAAATCTTTTAAAAGTTTTCAGTAGGTGTATTTAAGTATTATGGATTTTACTCTATGTAAATGTACACTTCCCTAGAATAATCTTTCTATAAATCCGAAATGTAGCTTAATTCATACAAACACTGCATTTTGTAAATTTGCATCATCATTAATTTTGTGTACTATATTTACTTTCTCAATTTTTGCTAACTTTGTATAATTATGGAAAGAACAGAGTTCAGGTTCTTTGAGGTGTTCTTTAAGAGCCTAGTTGACAATATGATTTATATCCAAAATTACATTTGTGAAATAGTAAAATCAATGAATTTTCATTCTATATATACAGACAAACAAGTCATTTAAAATCTAAGAGATTTAGAGTCAAAATTTACCATAAAAAGTACTTAGTATTAACCACATTTTCTACAGGTCATATACTGAGGAATAGAGTAGTTTGGGCTTCTACAAGGGCTCACCCTACTGGTTATTCATAGACCAATATCTGAAAGCCATTGACCTGAATGCCAATACGCTCTACAAAGATTAATTTAATGAAAAAGTTATCTTGAAACCTTCCTATACCTAAACCAATAGACTTAATCTACATGATCAGTTTAAATTTTTAAAAGAATAATTAATATTAGGAACATATTTTATCACTATAAATTTATATTTAGTCATCTGTCAATATATGATAGTCATTCCCTTAGACTAGAATGAGGGAAATTTTTTCTTATGACAAAAAAAGGAAACTTTCAATAGCAATTTGAAAGAACTATTTACATATTTAGGTAAAGCAATTCTAGGGAGACACTTGTTTCTATACAACATATATTTCATAACATAAATTTCATATACAGTTGTATATAACATATTCAGTTCTATATTTTTAGATTAACTTACCATTCGATTATAGTTGCATTGCATAAATACAAATAGGACTATGTTTATAGCAGAAGGAAAGAAAAAAACATGAGACTCATGGGCTTGCAATGCCATTTGAAGTTGTTAAACTAGGCAAACTTACTATAAAATGTAAAGTCAAACCTTAGAAAAGCTGTAGTAATAAAAATAGAAGTTATATTCTGAACGTAAATTTAAACATAAGGTAGGAATTACTATTTCATATCCTGAGCTTCATTTGGTCATTTTTTTTTTTAAGATTTTATTTATTTATTTGACAGAGAGAGATCACAAGTAGGCAGAGAGGCAGGCAGAGAGAGAGGAGGAAGCAGGCTCCCTGCTGAGCAGAGAGCCGGATGCGGGACTCAATCCCAGGACCCTGAGATCATGACGTGAGCCAAAGGCAGTGGCTTAACCCACTGAGCCACCCAGGCGCCCCATCATTTGGTCATTTTTGACCCCAAATATCAACCCGCCAAAATTTGTCCCTCTGGGTGATTTTTGTCAGTGGTTGGATGAAATAATAAAAATGTATACTGAATACTAGTTATAGTTGTTACGTAGCTTTGCTGCTCTTAAGAATTCACATGGAAAGTGTCAGCTTTCCTAGCAGACTGTGGCTGAATACAATGTGACTCTTTACTTTTTTATGAATTATTCAAATTATTTTAATTAAAGAATGAAATGAACAAAATACATATTTCCTAAGTGCTTACAAGAATTAGGTGAAAGAGAAATAATATTAAATTACAATTTTAATATTCAAGATCATTTTAATCATTTAAACATTTTGAACCACGGAGATGAAATTTAACATGTTTAAAATTCTATAACTGGGACGCCTGGATGGCTCAGTTGGTTAAGCCTCTGCCTTAAGCTCAGGTCATGATCCCAGGGTCCTGGGGGAGTCCCACATTTGGCTCCTTGCTCAGTGGGGATCCTGTTGCTCTCTCTGCATCTGCCTGCCACTCTGACTGCTTGTGCTCTCTCTATCTCTTTCTCTCTGACAAATAAATAAATAAATAAAACCTTAAAAAAATTCTCTATTCATTATTTTATTCAATTACTAGTATAGTATAGTTAATAGTTGCCTTTTAACTGTTCTCTCTGTCATTTCATTGAAAATTAATGAAAATATCCTGCTATCAAAATTAGCTAACTTCGGGGTCCCTGGGTGGCTCAGTCAGTTAAGTGTCTGACTGTCAGCTCAGGTCACCTTACTGGGATTGAGCCCCGGTTTGGAGGGGGAGGGTCCCTGCTCAACAGGGAGACTGCTTCTCTCTCCTCTGCACCTCCTCCCATTCATGATCTTTCTCACGTATTCTTTCTTACAAATAAAAAAATAAAATGTTTTTAAAAATAAAATAATTAAAAGGAAGTTAGAAATTTAAAAAATATATTTTATGTATTTAGAGAGAGTGCAAGTGGGGGGAGGGGCAAAGGGAGAGGAAGGGAAAGAGTATCAAGCAGACTCCCAGCTGAGCACAGAGCTTGTTGCAGGACTTGATCTCATGACCCTGAGATCATGACCTGAGCCAAAATCAAGAGGCAGATGCTTAACCAACTGAGCCATCCAGGTGTCCCCAAAAGTTACTAACTTCTTGAATGTTACATTATAAGAAGCAGATTTTTTCTGAAACAATTTATTTCACCTTTGGCATATTAGGTTGAGTCTAGAATAGCAAATTTTAGAAATGTGCACTAACCATAAAACATCCAGTGATGAGGGGTGCCTGGGTGGCTCAGTGGGTTAAAGCCTCTGCCTTGGGCTCCAGTCATGAAGCCAGGATCTTGGGATCGAGCCCCGCACCGGGTTCTCTGCTCTGCGGAGAGCCTGCTTCCTCCTCTCTGCCTGCCTCCCTGCCTGCTTATGATCTCTCTCTCTCTGTCAAATAAATAAATAAAATCTTAAAAAAAAAAAAAAAAAATCCAATGATGAATAAGAAATCCAGTTGCTAACATTATGCTTCTTATTGTTCATATAAGATCATAAAATTATTTATAGTAATTCAAAATGTATATTTTCAAAATGTATTTTTCTATGTGACTTCAAAGAGCAAAATGTTTGTTTGTAACAACCTATGCTGTCTAACTTTAAATAAATGGCTCATTGTGATAATGGCATCCTATTCACAGATATCAACATTAACAGATTGAGTGGCGGTGTGTTCAGGGATAATGGAGAAGGAATTCATACATTGTGTTAATATGATTGTATGATCATGTGGAAGTTTAGTATAGAATTTCAGCATTGATATTTATTGTATTTATTATAATATTTATATAAGTTGTATGTCAACAAAATATATTATGTTAAATAGCAATTACAA
Source organism: Mustela erminea (assembly GCF_009829155.1). Classification (NCBI taxonomy): domain Eukaryota; kingdom Metazoa; phylum Chordata; class Mammalia; order Carnivora; family Mustelidae; genus Mustela; species Mustela erminea. The sequence continues at coordinate 124,006,672 of NC_045615.1, read as the reverse complement.
AGACCATGCATAGGAGGATTTAGGGATTGAAGAAGGATAGATTTATACAAATAATTATCTGTGAAAGTTGTGACACATAGTAATAAACACCTGGAGATAAACTACATAGTTTATAGAACATTGCCAATTGCTATAGATTGAATGTTTTCATTTCCAAAATGCATATGTTGGAAATTTAATCTTAAGTGCGATGGTGTTTAGAGGTGGGGTATTTGGGACTTGAGGGAACCCTCATGCATGCGAAGAGTGCCCCTGTTAGAGATTCTAGAGAGCTAGCTTACCCCCTTCGGTCATGAGAGGTTATAGTATGAAAACAGCAATCCAGATGAAGCATACACTCTTTTCCTACTAGAAATAAACTTGATATTATTTTTTGTACTTTCTTTCTTGTTCTTCCATTTGCACTTTTTACCACTTTAGACCAGTCAGGAAAGACCCATGCCCTTGGCACTACAGCTAGTGCTGCATTTTCATACTTATAAAAAACAATACATTCTTTTAAGATTGAATACTTTTTCTCTCAGGATCTGGTCCCCAGTGATAGCACTAACTGGGCATTAATTCTAAACATCCCCTCTCCTGACTGGCTCCATTTAAGTCCCAGGAAGATAATTTCCATATCTCTTGTCATAAGTCCTTGAGGGAAGAAAAAAAAAAAAAAAATATATATATATATATATACATATATATATCTCTGCTTTGAATGCCATGTGCTATCACTTAAATAGAACAGAGACTTTACTTCCCAGGATGAGGAGAACTTGAATGATGCAAACACTTTGGTAAGGGAAACACAGTTTAATCATCAAACAGCGTGAATAGCATAGGTTCTCCTACAAGGAAGTATCATTTTCCACAGTGCTTTCCTTTTTTTCTTCTCTTTGAGTCACTTGTTTTAGTAGTGTGCAGGCATTAGTGTTGTATTCACAACAGATGCACATTTTGCAGTATTAAACAATAAATTTCCATTTTTTTTGCAGATATAGAAAGAGACATGCATGAAGAAAGGGATAAGTGCAGAAGTACCATGAATAACATTTGATACTAATGACTTACAGTACTGAAGGGATCTAAATATTGTTTTCAGAGATAGCATTTTTATGTAAATCAGCATCTCTTCCAGTATTTTCTCTAGCTCAATAGCTCTCTTTTGAGTTTCTGGAAATCAGAATAACCATATCTCGTCCTTCTGTTCTCTAGTTCTCATAATTCCTGTTTCTTATTTTCCAACTTCTTGTATCTATAAGCTGAATTCTGCATTATTTCTTTAGTCATGTTTTTCAGTTTAGTAATTCTTCAATTTTGCCTCATATGCTATGGAACATCTATTAAGTTAATATCAGTTTTATCTGTTCATATATTTATTTTTCATTTCTAAAAGCACTTGGTACTTTTAAGATCTGCTTTCTTCCTTTTGATGATGTTTTATTCCTTACTTATTTTTATTCTTTTATTTAAAAAATAATAGATGGGGATATTTTATATCTTTATATGACAAATCCAAGAATTGCTTTTATTGAAGACTCTTGTTTTGTTTGTTTATATCTTTCTTTTCTGGTTTTTATTCATAATGTATTCTTTCTTCATTTATGGTTAACTTTTTTAAAGATAAATATTTTCTTTGAATTTCATCCATGAAATATTGAAGAGATAATTGGGTAATAACTTTTTTCATTTTAGTTTTATTGAGACATAATGAATATATGCTACTGTGTAAGTTTTAAGGTGAGCAGCAGAACGATTTTATTTACATGTATTGTGAAGTGATTACTAAAGTAAGTTTGTTAACACCGGGTTATCCTATGTAGATACAAAAAAGGGAAAGAAAAAAAAATTTCTCATGTTGAGAAATTTTAGGACCTACTCTCATGGCAACTTTTAAATAAAGCATACAGTAGAATAAACTGCAGCCATCATGTTGTACATTACATCCCTAAGTACTTATGTACTTCCACTTATAATTAGAAGTTTTTTCCTCTTCAGCAACTTCATCCAATTCCCTATGCCCCCATGCACTACCTCTCCCCTCTGATCACAAATCTGATCTCATTTTTCTAAGTTTGGGTTTCTTTGCTTGTTTTTTAGATTCCACATATAAGTGAGATTATACCTTATTAGTCTTTCTTTGTCTGACTTATTTTACATAACATAATGTCCTTGGGGCCCATCCATGGTGCCACAAGTAGTAGGTAGTGCTTTCACTGAAGAAACTAGCTTGTTTCCATCAAGCCTGAGGTAGCGCTATCGCTGTCAATCTAGTACCACATGAAATTAATTTCTTAGTTTGCAATTCTCACTTCTACAAAGTTGTATAAATTTGAACTCTATATTGGATAGCAAGCTCACTCGTGGTTGCAATTTATCCGGAGAGACTTCTTTTTCCTTCCCGAATCTTCAGTGTGTTAAGGTGGTTCCCTATTATTTTTCTACAAGGTGTCAGAATGTCCTGAGATTTGCCATCATGAAATATAAAAAAATTTGAAAATATTGATTATGAATAAGTACTTCATAATTTCCTATAAAAATGATCTGCATTTACAGCCTAACAACCTTAAACTACTCTGATGCCAAGTAGATAGCATACTTCAGACAGAAAGTTACATTTTTTTTTTTTTTTTTTTGGTGCAAAATGGTGGTTTATTAAAGCACGGGGACAGGGCCCGTGGGCAGGCAGAGATGCTGCTGCCCTGGGTTGTGAAGGTGGGCATGTTATATACCCCACGGTTGGGTAGGTGAGGACAAAGGGGTGTTCAGAAGGGCTATTGGGGCAAAGAATACTATCAGGATATTGAAGGCTTAGTTGTTATCGAGTAAAGACAATTGGAAGTCTGGTGGAATGTTCCATTCCTGCTATCAAGCATCCTTGTTAATAAGATTTAGGTTTAGAAGGTTTATTTACTTTTCCTTCTACCTCCGCCTCCTTCCCTTTCTCATGGAGGGGAGGGTGACATTAGGGCTATTGATAAGGTAACTTCTTTGTTCTAAATCTCAAGGACATTTGCAAACCAAAGGAGACTCCTACCTTGCAGGACTGTGATCTCTGCAAGATAACCATTTGTTCTTCTTTTAGGGCAGTCAGAGGTGCCTGTGGAATGCTACACATATGGAGGGGAGCGGATGAAAGGGGGGGGATGCAAGGCGCCAGCTTTTGCTTTGTCTTCAGCCAGCCTCTTGCTCCCTCATCATTCCCCCCTGAACAATTTTGACCCTTAAATCTTTAAGGTGGTTGAAGGTGGAAGGTCTCATCTTCTGTAACTTCTTCGTGCTGAATAGGGGCGTAGAGCTGTCCCTACCTGCTCGGGTCAATATTGATCAGGGTAGGAACGTATAGGGGAGTTACGAAAGGTAGATTTTTAACAGTGATTACTCCTGTTAATAATGAGTTCATCCCATATAACAAATACATTAACAGTATAGATCATCTACTTTCAGGGTTTTTAATTTTTATTTTAATATATGAAAATGTACTGGATCATCAAAAACACTCAAAAAGAGTTTTGAACAAAGTAAAATTGGGAAAGAGTTTATTTTTCTATTACTATATATCATAGCCAAAAGTTAGTGTTTTCTATTTTTAATTATTCTTAATTTCTTATTAAGTTAAAATTTTTTTCTTGGTGGGTACACACTTTTCTTCTATTCAATGCTGCTGAGGATATAAGGTACCTAGAAAATCAATCCATCATTTGCAATTTTTTAAAGGTGGTGACAGAAGCAAAACTGATGTGTGTGTGTGTTTGTGTGTGTGTGTTTATAAACACCACAACAGAAAAATACATGATGGTAAATAATACATAATAAGAGGGTTTTTGTTGTTGGTCTTGTTTTTATTTAGTAGGAAGAGGCTGGCATTTGGAATGGCATTTAGAGGACAAACACAAATTTTGAAAGGATTGAGAGGATTGACACAAGAAAGAAAAGATGGAAGAGGAGAGGGCATAGTTTGAGGGGAAACAGCAGAAAAGCTTTGCAACTTGATGGAAGAATGGTCCTTGTTGGCAAATCCCAGTTTGCTTGTGACTTCACCTTGGTTTTTCATGTATATTTTACTTGCCCTTTTCTTGCTAAGAATAAGGGGAAATAGGAAAATAGAACATCTAGAATTTCTTAGAAAATGGAGCTAGAAACAAAAGGAAATTTTTTTTTACGACTTGATGGAAGAATGGTTTTTGTTGATAAATTCCAGTTTGCTTATGACTTCAGCTTGGTTTTTAATGTGTATTTTACTGCCCTTTTCTTGCTAACCATAAGGAGAGAAATGGGAAGAAAAACACCTAGAATTCCTTAGAAAACAGAGCTAGAAACAAAGAATTTTTTTTTAAATCTACCATTAGTTTACTAATAACTGCAAGATGTTTGTATAATAAATTACTACATCAGAATAAATGAGGATTAACTCTGGATTTATATAATCATGCATCTATTATATTGGTTAAAAATTGCAAATATGAAGTAGAAGTATGGGAGATAATTATCTGAACCTTCCTTTTGGTTTAGGGTTCCACAGAAATTATGATTTTTGATTTTTCATTTTCCATATGCAAAGAATATATTATGGATTGCCTATAGCTAATGATTAGTGATATCTATATACAGAACTCACTTCACTTACTTTGTGAACCTCTAAAATATTTCATTACAAATAGCTTTTACTCAATTATTGTTCAGTTGCCTAATTATCTTTCCAATCTTGTGATTTTTTTTCTCAATTATAACTTATTATCAGTATATTCATTGAGGTTGTCTATGGCCATTTGTTCAATATCGGTAGTTCTGAACAAATTTTTGCATAACTTTCAATAAAGTAGACATTTCTTTAAAAAAAAAAAGGTAATACTAATGCTACTTCATGGGGAAGTTGTAAGGATTTTATGGACATTACTAAGAAAATACTTAGCATAGTGCTTAGCCAAGAAGGATCTGCTCCCTATGCAACTATTTTTTTTTAACTTTTTTAGGTATTCTCTATCTGAAGTGTCTATTTTGTTACATATTCAAACGAATGATGTTATCCAAATACCAAAGGACCCCTTTATAAATAATATTATGATATAAAACCAGGGGGCTTTGCATTAAAGTAAAAAGAGAGTTTCAGCACTTGTGGCAGTATCATTAAATATGCTGATGTGAGTAACTGTGCATTGGGTCCGAACTATCACAGAAGTAGGTGTGAGGGATCAAAGACAAGTGACTGCAGAGATGAATCCTGCTGTCCCTGTGAATCCAGAAGACTTTCGCATAACAAACAGTACTTGGCAACTTTTTTGTGTGTATTCCAAGTTGTCTAGTCTCTTTTCAGACTGGCGATATCAACTCCACATCTGGGCAGTTCACTATAACCAGTGATGCATCCTCCCTCCTGAGGAGCTGCCATTCTCTCTGAGCTTCTTTCCACTTCTCTTTGCCCTTTAGAAGGCATCTTTGAATTTGCTTTTGCAACACAAAAGGGAAACTCTGGGGGAGTCCTGGTGAGTCTTGCTTAGTGAGAAGCAGGAAGTAGGCACGGTACTTTTTGTATCCTTAAGTAAACTGTGTGGTCTTAACAAGACTACTAAACCACACAGAGTTGTTCAGAGTTGCTACTGAAAGGGAGATAAAGACAGGCACCTATCTATGCATCCCACAGCTAGCTCTCTAGCCTCAATAGGCCCTTTGCTTTACAGAATTGAAGATGAATTGAGGTGGACCATGCCTAGTCTTTCTTATTCTTTTGTTAAGCAATGAGAGTCAGATGCCTGCGATTAATTATATCTAGCAGGTAGTAAAACAAACATTTTGATAAATGGTAGACTTGTCTTTTCTTTAACAAAACTAGTACTACTTTTTTGCTGATTTATATTGGTAATTGAAGAAGGTACTTTAGATGTTTTGGGATCATAAATCATTAAACATCTCCTAAGCCATACTGAACTGTAACTTTGAGGTTGAGAGATTCCTAGAGAATCTCATGTACTTTTCAGAGGACTTACTAGGCAGTCTTGACATTTTAAGCATGATCATTGATTGTCATAAGGAGTGTCTTGCATATTATAGATGTTTACCAGCATCTCTGACTTCTACTCACTAGATTTCAGAACTCATCCCAGCCTCCTGTCTGAGTTGTGACAACGGAAAACATATCAAGAAATTGTCAAATCATCTCTGATAGAGAGCCACTATACTGAATCTTACCCACTTTTTTTTAATTCTTATACTATCACGAAGTACAGTATAGTTTTCCAGAGACTACCTGGTTTGCGATCTCATAAGAGATTATTTTATCTGAAAATGTTTTAATGTTGCCTTCTTTAGAAAAGAAAATGTTGCAAAATACATATATCATAACATTTATCATTTTAATCATTTAAGGGTATAATTCAGTGGCAGTATTACTTTTGCAATGTTGTACAACCAGTATCACTTTCTATTTCATTTTTTTATCACTTCAAATAGAACCTTTATAAAAATTAAGTGATAATTCCACATTCCTCCCTCTATTGACTTCTGGTGACCTGCAATCTACCTTCTGCCTCAATTCTAGATATTATGTTTAAGTGGAACCAGACAGTGTGTTCTTTGAGTTTGCTTTATGTCGGCTTTTCAAGGCTTATCAGAGCTTCATTCCTTTTTATAGTGGAAAAATATTCCATATTATGTATTAACCACATTTTGTTCATTCATTCATCTGTTAAAGGGCCCTTAAGGGTCTACCTTTTGACTATCATGGATAATTTTGTAATGAACATTGGTACACATGCATCTTCTAAGAATATACCTAGGGGTGGTATTGTTGCATCCTGTGGTAAAATAATGTTTAACTTTTTGAGCTATTGCCAGATTGTTTTCCATTGGACCTACACCATCTGACTATCCCATGCACAAGCACCCTAGTCTCTCCATATCCTCTCAAATACTTGTTTTCCATATTTCAGACTGCTATGATCCTAAGAGATGTGAAATGGGATATCATTTTCATTTTGATATTTAATTTTGATTTTGTGTTTATTGCCAATTTGTATAACTTCTTGGGTAAAATTTAAATTCATATTCTTTGCCCAGTTTTTAACTAGGTTGTCTTTTTGATGTTGAGTTTCAGGAGCTTTGAAAATATATATATTCTGGATATTAAGCTCTTCTCAGATATATGATTTGCAGATAATTTTTTTCTATGCTATAGGTTATCTCTTCACTTTCTGGAAATACCCTCTGATGCACCTTTAAAAAAAATAATGATTTCTATGTTTTCTGTTGTTTCTTGTACTTTTGAAGGCATATTTAAAAATCCATTATAAATCTAAAGTCATGAAGATTTACTTTTATGTTTTCTTCTACGGTTTTATGGTTTTAATCTCATATTTAGGTGTTTGAATCTTTTTGAGTTAGTTTTTGCATATGGAGTAGGTCGGATGTGAAAAATAAGCGGATGTGAAAAATCTTTGCATCAGCACCGTTTGGTGAAGTCTGTTTTTCCCGACTCAATGGACTTCACACTCATGAAAAATCAGTTGGTTGGAGATATATAGTTTATTTCTGGACTCTCAGTTTCATTCCAAGGATCTATGTATTATTTTTATGCCAATAGGCAGACATTGTTATTACTTTAGCATTGAGGTAGTTTTGGATATTGGGTTGAGGGTCTTCTAAATATATTCTTTTGCAAAGTTGTTTTCGCTATTTGGGGCCCTATTCCCAGGTTTCTGAGTGAATGAGTGTGTGTATATATGTCTAATCATGAAAGGGTATTGGAATTTATTAACTTCTCTGCAATGATTGAGATTTTTTTTTTCCTTTTTTGCCTACTTTTGCTTCCCTCCCCCCACATAAATGTATCATATTTTATTGATTGATTTTCTTAGGCTAAATCAACATTTTATTGCTGTGATAAACCCCGCTTTGTCATAAACTATTGGATTCAGCTTGCTAGTATTTTGTAAAGGATTTTTGCATCCACACTTATAGGGGATGCTCTTCCGGAATTTTTTCTTGTGGTTCTTTTTCTGGTATCAGAGTAATGCTGAACTCACAAAGTGAGTTAAGAAGTGTTTTATTTTTTATAAACATATATTTTTATCCCCAAGGGTACAGGTCTGTGAATCACCAGGTTTACACACTTCACAGCACTCACCAAAGCACATACCCTCCCCAATGTCCATAATCCCACCCCCTTCTCCCCAACCCCCTCCCCCCAGCAACCCTCAGTTTGTTTTGTGAGATTAAGAGTCACTTATGGTTTGTCTCCCTCCCAATCCCATCTTGTTTCATTTATTCTTCTCCTACCCACTTAAGCCCCCATGAGAAAATTTTGAGTTGTTGAAGCTGGGTTAAAGGTATCTGGGGATTCATTATATATTCTATCTGATTTTGTGTGTGTTTGAATTTTTCTATAATAAAGATTAAAAAGAAAATGAAAAAAAAAAAGAAGTGTTTTATTCTCTTATATTTTTCACATAAATTTGAGAAGAATTGGTGTTAATCTATTTCAATGTTCAGTAATCTTCACCGATGAACACAATCTGGATTTTTTCTTTTGGGGGGAAATTTTTGATCATTGATTTAATGTTATCACTTTTTATAGATATATTGAAATTTCTATTTATTCTATTAATCCTATTTACTCTTAAGGCAGATTAGGTAACTTGTATGTTACTAGAAATTATCCATTTTATCCAGATGATCTAATATGTTGGAGTACAATTATTTATATATTTTCTTATCATCCTTTTTTTCATAAGGACAGTAGTATTATCCCCACCCTCACTTTGATTTTAGTTATTTGTGTCTTCCCTTTTTTCCTTTGTCATTTATTCTAGCTAAATGTTTTTCAGTTTCATTGATCTTGTTTTGTTATCCTCCCTAGTATTTTTCTACCTCTATTTTATTTGTTGTCACTAGTATTTCCTTGCTTCTACTAATTTTGAGTTTAGTTTTCTGTTCTGTTTCTGTTTTCTCAAAGTGTAAAATTAGGTGATTGATTGAGATCTTTCCTCATTTTTAATGTGGGTATTTGCAGGTATAAATTTCCACCCATTAACTGCCTTTGTGCATCTCATAACTGTTGGTATGTTGTGTTAAATTTTTATTTCTCTATAGATATTTTCTAATTTGCATGGTGATTTCTTTTTTGATTTTTGTTTGTTCAAGATTATACTCTTTCACATGTTTGTGAATTTTCCAGTTTCCTTTTGTTACTGACTTGTAACTTCATTGAATTTATTGTCTGGAGAAAAGACACTTTATATAATTTCAACTTTTCAAATTCACTGAATTGGGGCATAATGCAATCTAGGTTGGAAAATTTACCATGTGTTCTCCAAATTGATGGGGTTTTTTGTTTGTTTGTTTGTTTTTGATTTTGCCTTTTGCCTTTTGTAATGCCTAGCAATTTTTTCTTAATTGCCAGACATGATGTACCACATAAAGAGGTGTGTCTTTAGTAAAATTGTGAAGTGGGGGGAAAGGAGAATTGTTCTGTATTTCAAGATATTGGTAGCTTTTGACAGGAGAAAGGGACACAGAATTATAAGAGCTCTTTGGTTTATAAGCATTTTTTTCTTTATCTATCAAGGCGAGTAGTTGGTAATCTAGATCACTACTTCCCAAAGTTTATTCAGAAAACATATGACCTAGTCATCTTGTTCAAATTGGTTTGAAATTAATAAGTTCTGGATCAGATCTAATATTCTGAACTTCTAATGAATTCCCAGGTGAAGTCCATGCTTTCAGTTCTCCGTATACACCTTGAGTAGCAAGACCCTAGATCTCATTTAAAAAGAGTGTGAGAGAGAGAGACAAAGAAAGAGACAGAGAGGGAGATTAAGAAATTTGCAAATACAAGAAATCAAGCAAAGATACAAATATGGTTATAAATATGTAGCTTCAATTAAATATTAGATCATTATTTGTGTCAAACTTGGTGCAGAACAAGTATGGAATTTTAAATTAGAACAAAATAGGCTCATATATTAATCCCAAATTCTTAGTTGTGAAAATTTTATACTATTGTTTTAAACTACCTTGTCTCAACTGGATGATGAGAAAAGTAACACCTATCTTTTAGAAGAGTTATGAAGATTAAATATGATAATTTTCTATAAAGCTCTTAACATAATTTCTGTCACTTGGTCTTACAGGTTCACCATTTACATTAATTATATTAAGCATTTGTAATATATTTATGTTTAATTTTAAAATTATTTTATACTTTATAAAATAATATTGTTCTTCATCTATTTTATATTTATTTTATGAGAAAATAAGCGACAATTTAGTTATGTTGAACAAGCTTACTTTTCGGTCCTACATGTTGGAATTTTCCTGAGAGTTTTAGGAATTGGTCATCAATTTCTGTTGTTTGACAATAAAATCTCTATAATACAGTCAATAAAAGAAATAGAAAACTATGTTTATAATAATTATATAAATGAATTTCCTCAAACCTTTCCTAAGTTTTCCAAGTGGTTTATGTAGAATACAGCAACACTCTGCTATGTTCACATTTCAGTTATCATGATTTAGTTAATTAACACTGGTCCTCCAATAACATGGTTCAAATTCCGTTTACCATGGTATGTTGTCAGTAATTACAAAAGGTACAAGGTTTGGTGTTTCAATCTATGAGTGAATCACTAACTACACAAATAATAGATATGCAACATGATCAGGAACAAATCACTTCACCTCTTTCAAAGTCTGCAAAGATTTTTCTATTTATAAACTGTTATTCGGCTCATGCACAAAGAAAATGTGAGGCTTTTCTGATCTCTTGTCTCATAATGTAAATCCATCCTCATCATATTACAAGATAGATAATTCTGGGGGGAGCTGCATGGCTCAGTCATTTAAGCAGCAGATTGGTGACTTCCCATTCAGGTCATGATCACAGGGTCCTGGGATACAGCCCTGCATAAGGCTCAGAGCTCAGCATGGAATCTCCTTGAAGATTCTCTCTCTCTCCCTCTCCCTTTCCCCCACTTCCCCCTGTTTGCATTCTCTCTCTCAACTAAATAAATAAGTCTTAAGAAAAAAAAAAAAGATAATTCAGGTTGTAGTTGACAAAGTGAAAATACAGCAAAGAAAAGAAAAGTGATAACACTAGGAGAGAGAAATTAGAATTAAAACATAAATGGAATTATAAAGAGAATACCTGTTTGGGAAATGTTGACATCAATGCTTTTCTAGAGACTCTAGAGGAACATAGCAAAAGTGAACTTACTAACATAAATGAGAAAAATGACTTAACAAAAAAAAATTTATTTGTTCTGGGGAAAGTAACACCAGAAAAACACTTCATCTTAAAGAAACTGTTAGAGATATTTCACAACATTTAAAATGCAAAGGATTAAATGTGGGTTCCAAAGTTGGAAATGACTAAGACAATCTGCTAAGTCTTTGAAAAGATGGACACTCCATATTAAATATTATATGATAAACAGAAGGCCAACATTACTCAAACTTCTAGATAAGATTTTATTATTTATTTATTTATTTATCTATTTTAAATTTTATTTATTTATTTTGACAGAGAGAGATCACAAGTAAGAGGGCAGAGGGCAGGCAGAGAGAGAAGGGGAAGCAGGCAGAGAGCCCGATGTGGGGCTGGATCCCAGGACCCTGAGACAATGATCTGAGCTGAAGCAGAGGCTTTAACCGACTGAGACACTAAGGCGCCCCCAGATAAGAATTTTTTAAAGAAATAAAAGTAATGTTTTAAAGAACAGTGCATCAAGTAAATATGGGTTCTATTTTAAAAAAATATGTACTTATTTAAGAGAGAAACAGAGAGGGTATGAGCAGGGGTGGGGGCAGAGGAAGAAGGAGAAGCAGACTCCCCTCTGAGTGGGGAATCTGATGCAGGGCAGTATGCGTTTCCCTTTATATTGATAGCAGAGTGAAATAAAAGATATTTCCATATTTTGACAGTTTTTTATGGATTATGAAATGGTCATGATTTCCACACTAATTAATATCATCTTCCATAATTTCAGCTTTCCTAGTCATTTTTACAGTCCCGCACAACAATGCAAAACAACTGCTTGTAGGCTAATGCTGATTATCCTTAACACCAAACTTCTTGTTTCTACTTCAGTAAGCTTTATTATACATAAATACTTTAATTGATTATGACATCACATACTTATATATGTAGATATATTTTCAAACTTCAAGTAATGCAGTAGTTAGATTTCTAAATTTCTGATTTTGTTTACTTTTGCTCATGCTCATTTATTTTGTTCTAACCATTAATTCTACCATGGGGCTAATTCTAAGAGAATTCATACTGTTTTCTATCACAATATGTATAGCCTAAATAATGTCCACAGATGTTTAATTAGCTGTTGCAGAATCACATACTTGTTAAAAAATATTAGAGATTTGCTTACAAATACTTTAGAACATTCAAATAATAAAAGAGGACTTGAAATAGCCTGAAAAATTTATAAAATCCAAACAAAAAATCAAAGTTGCAAAAAATGAACATATGTTTAAAGCATATTGAACTTATCTAATTGTGAGCATTTGTTAATATAAATTGTTTTAAAGGAAGATTCTGCATTTGTAAGAAATATGCTTTGAAAGTGTTGTATGGACATTTCAGGCAATAATAAAACATAATTTGAGACTTCAAGTAATTAAGCATGCATGATCCTAAGAATAAGAATTACCCTAATAATCCATACTCTTTTAGCTGCCCTGTTGGGGGCCTCCATTAGGTGTTTCATAGCAAAATAATAATAATAATAATAATATAAATTTTATTCCTAGTTTAGATAATTCTTATACTTTTTATTTCCATTAGTAAGTGTACTTTATAAAATTGAAGAACAGCTATATTGAGATATAATTCATATACCATACAGATCACCCATTTAAAATGTTATCATTGAATGATTTTTCAGAATTGGACATTATAATTTTAGAACATGTTCAGTACTCCATCAAGAAACCATGTATCCGTTAGCAGTTATTCCTCATTTACTGCCACCTCCCTGAGGCATAGTTAATCACTAATCTACCTTCTATCTCTATGAATTTTCCCATTCTGGGTATTTCATATAAAATGAATTAAATAATATGTGGTGTTTCCTGGCTAGCTTCTTTCACTTAGAATGTTTCCAAAGTTTGTTAATGTTGTAGCAAGTATCAGTACTCTATTGCTTTCCTTTATATTACTGAATAATATTCAACTGAATCACATATACCACATGTATCAACTCATCAGTTAATAGATATCTACTTGTTTTCTACTTTGGAACTAATATGAATAATGTAATAAACATTAAATAGCAGCTACTGTGTGGATTTATGTTTATTACTCTTGTGTGTGTGTGTATATATATATATATATATGCGCACATATATAAATATAATTCTATCATATCTAATATATAATTCAAATATATATCTATATCTATCTATCTATCTATATATCTATCTATATATATTTAATAGAATTGTAGTGACATATGGTAGCTATATTTTTAAACTTTGGAAAAAATGCCACACAATTTTCCAACGGAGAAACTTTACTTTATGTGCAGCGGTACATAAAGGTTCAAATTTCTCCACATCCTTACAAACGTTTGTAAATAGCTGTTTTTTTATTTGTTTTTTTATTCTTTAGGCTTTGTTTTTTTAGGTTTGTTTGTTTGTGCATTTGTTTTGCTTTATTTCTATTATAGCCATCCCAGTGGGTGTGATGCAGGAGCTTTACATGGGGCCTTTCTATTCACTGCATCTGTATATTGAGGTAAATACCCATTACTGCAATTGCAGGGTTATAGGGCAGCACTATTTTTAATTACTTAAGAAATCTCCACACTGTTTTCCAAAGTGCGTGCACCAACTTGAATTCCCACCAACAGTGTAAGAGCATTCCCCTTTCATCACATCCTTTCCAACACTTACTGTTTCTTGTCTTGTTAATTTTGGCCATTCTAACTGGTATAAGGTGGTATCTCAATGTGGTTTTGCTTTGAATCTCCCTGATGGCTGATGATGAGGAACATTCTTTCATATGTCTGTTTGCTAATTGTCTTCGTTGGAGAAGTGTCTGTTCATGTCATCTGCCCATTTTTTTACAAGATTATCTGTTTTTTGGGTGTCGAGTTTGAGAAGTTCTTTATGGAGCTTGGATATCAGACCTTTGTCTGTAGTGTCATCTGCGGATATCTTCTCCCATTCCCTGGGTTGCATCTTTGTTTTGCTGTTTCCTTTGCTGGCAGAAGCTTTGATCTTGATGAAGTCCCAAAAGTTCATTTTCACTTTTGTTTCCCTTGCCTTTGGAGAGACATGCCTTGAAAGAAGTTGCTGTGGCCGATGTTGAAGAGGTTATTGTCTATGTTCTCCTCTAGGATTTTGGTAGATTCCTGCCTCACACTGAGGTCTTTTGTCCATTTTGAGTTTATTTGTAATTTGACTATAAGAGAATGGTCGAATTTCATTCTTCTATACATAGCTGTCCAATTTTCTCAGCACCATTCATTGAAGATACTGTCTTTTTACACTGGATTTTTTTTTTTTTCTGCTTTGTTGAATATTATTTGACCATAGAGTTGTTGGTCCATATCTGGACTCTCTGCTCTGTTCCACTGGTCTATCTGTCTGTTTTTGTGCCAGTATCATGATGTCTTTGTGATCAGGAATGTGATGAAATCAGGCAACACGATGTCCCCAGTTTTGTTTTTCTTTTTCAACATGGCCTTAGCAACTTGGGGTCTTTTCTGGTTCCAAATTTTAGGATTGTTTGTTCCAGCACTTTGAAAAATGCCTATGGAATTTTGATCAGGATGACACTGAAAGTGTAGATTGCTCTGAGCAGGAAGTACATTTTAGTAATGTTTATTCTTCTGATCCATGACCATCGAATGCTCTTCCATCTACTTGCATCTTCTTCAATTTCTTTCATGACTGTTCTGTAGTTCCTCAAGTACAGATCCTTTACCTCCTTGGTTAGGTTTATTCCAAGGTATCTTATGATTCTTTGTGTGATAGGAAATGGAACTGATTCCTTAATTTCCCTTTCTATATTTTCATTGTTAGTATATAAGAAAGCAACTGATTTCTGTATGTTGATTTTGTATCTAGTCAGTCATATTACTGAATTGCTGTATGAGTTCTAGTAGTTTGGGGGTGGAATCTTTTGGGTTTTCCAATAAAGTATCATGTCATCTGTGAAGAGAGGAAGTTTGACCTTTTTGCCAATTGGAATACCTTTTATTTCTTTTTGTTATCTGATTGCTGTTGCCAGGACTTCTAGTACTATGTTGAAAAACAGTGACAAGAGTGGGCATCCTTGTGATGTTCCTAATCTCAAAGGGAAGGCTGTCAGCTTTTCCCCATTGAGGATAATATTCTCTGTGTTTTTTTCATAGATAGATTTTATGAAGTTGAGGAATGTTTCTTCTATCCCTATAATTTGAAGCATTTTAATCAGGAATGGATGCTGTATCTTGTCAAATGCTTTTTCTGCACCAATTGAGAGGACCATGTGGTTCTTCTCTCTTCTTTTATTGACTCGTTCTATCACATTGATTGATTTGCAAATGTTGAGCCACCCTTGCATCCCAGTGATAAATTCCACCTGGTCATAGTGAATAATCTTTTTAATGTACTGTTGGATCTTATTAGCTAGGATCTTGTTGAGAATCTTGGCATCAATATTCATCAGGGATATTGGTCTGAAATTATCCTTTTTGATAGGATCTTTTCCTGTTTTGTGGATCAGAGTAATGCTGGCTTCCTAGTAAGAGTCTGGAAGATTTCCTTCTGTTTCTATTTTTTTGAAACCACTTCAGGAGAATAGATATTATTTCTTTTTTGAATATTTGGTAGAATTCCCCAGGGAATCCATTATGTCTCGGGCTCTTGTTTTTGGCAAAGTTTTTGATCATTGCTTCAATCTTGGTACTAGATATTGGTCTATTCAAATTGTCAATTTCTTCTTTTTTCAGTGTTGGGAATTTATAGGTTTCCAGGAATGCATCCATTTCTTCTAGCTTGTTTAACTTTTTGGCATATAGCTGTTGATAATAATTTCTGATGATTGTTTCTATTTTCTTGGTGTTAGTCATGATCTTTTTCTTTGTTCATTTATAATTTTATTAATTTGGCCCTCTCTCTTTTCTTTTGGATTAGTTTGGTCAGTGCTTTATCAATCTTGTTAATTCTTTCAAAGAATCACCTTCTAGTTTCATTGATGTGTTCTACTGTATCTCTGGTTTCTACATCATTCATCTCTGCTCTAATCTTAATTATTTCCCTTCTTGTGGGTGGGGTTGGCTTAATTTGTTGTTGATTTTCCAGTTATTTAAAGTGTAAAGAGAATTGGTGTATTTGGGGTTTTTCAGTTTTTTTAGTGAGGCTTGGATATTCATGTATTTCCCCCTTAGGATTGCCTTTGCCATATCCCATAGGTTTTGGACCAATGTGTCTTCATTCTCATTGGTTCCCATGAATTGTTTAAGTTCTTCTTTGATTTTCTGGTTGATCCAAGCAGTCTTGAGCAGGATGGTCTTTAGCTTCTAAGTGCTTATATTTCTTCCAAACTTTTTCTTGTAGTTGAGTTCCAGTTTCAAAGCATTGTGGTCTGAGAATATGCAAGGAATAATCTCAGTCTTTTGATATCAGTTGAGCCCTAATTTGTGACCCAATATGTGGTCTATTCTGGAGAAAGTTTCATGTGTGCTAAAGAAGAATGAGTACTCTGTTGTTTTAGGGTGGAATTTTCTGTATATATTTATGAGGTTTATCTGGTCCAATGTGTCATTCAAAGCTCTTGTTTCTTTATTGATTTTCTGCTTAGATGATCTGTTTATTAATGAGAGTGCTGTGCTAAAATCCCCTACAATGAATGTGTTCATATCAATATGACTCTTCATTTTGATTATCAGTAGCCTCATATAGTTGGCTGCTCCCATACTAGGGGCATAAATATTTACAATTGTTAGATATTCTTGGTGGGTAGATCCTTTAATAATGATGTAGTGTCCTTCTGTATCTCTGACTACAGTCTTTAGCTTAAAATCTAATTTATCTGATATGAAAATCATTATCCCAGCTTTCCTTTGAGGCCTGTTGGCATGAATGATTGATCTCTATCCCTTTACTTTAAGTCTGGATGTATCTTTAGGTTCCAGTTGTGTCTCTTGTGGTCAGCATATGGACGAGTCCTGTCGTTTATCTGGTCTGTAACCCTTTCTGTTTTAATGGAACATTTAGGCTGTTCACATTAAGAGTGATTATTGAAACATAAGTTTTTATTGATGTCATGTTGCCTGAGAAGTCCTTGTTTCTATAGATAGTCTCTGTAAATTTCTGTTCTATATCACTCCTGGTTTCTTTCTTCTTTTATAGAACCCCTTTTAACATTTCTTGTATTAGTCATCACATATTTTTTAAACCTTGTTGGTCTTGGGAGCTTTCTATCTCTCCATCCATTTTGAATGTGAGCCTTACTGGATAAAATATTCTTGGCTGCAGGTTCTTCTCCTTTAGTTCCCTGAATATGTCTTGCCAGCCCTTTCTGGCTAGCCAGGTTTCTGTGGACAGATCTGATGTTAACCTGATGGAATTTCCTCTGTACCTAAGGAATCTCTTCTACCTAGCCACTCTCAGAAGCTCTTGTCTGAATTATGATTCATGAATTTCACAATTAAGTATATGGAGGTCTTTCTAGACATTTTGATCTCGGGGTTGTCTGTTCTGCCACGAGGACACGAACACTTGTTCCATTCCCCAGATTAGAGAAATTTTCATGGAGAATTTGTTCAACTATATCTTCTAGTCTTCTCCCTTTCTCTACTCTCTCAGGGATCTCAATAATTCTGACACTGGAATATTTATGGGGCCATTGATTTTCCTAATTCTGTTTTCATGGCTTATAAGCTATTTGTTCCAAGCTTCCTCCTGATCCTTTTTTTCTATTAGTTTTTCTTCTAGATCACTAATTTGATCTTCTTCCTTGGTTAACCTAGCTGTTAGAGTATTTAGATTAGATTGGATCTCATCAATAGCATTTTTTAGTACTGCCAGATCAGCCCTTACTTCTGCCCTTAGAGATTCTATTTTTCTACTAATGGTCTTCTCCAACTTAGCCATTGCCTGGATAATTGTTACCCTAAATTCCCTTTCTGACATACTGTTTATGTCCATATCCTATAGTTCTGTGGCAGAGGGCACAGTTTCTGAATTTTTCCTCTGTTAGGTGCTCCTCCTCTGAGTCATTTTGGTGAGGGGATTATATCAACCACGATGTAGGCAAGGTGCACCCTGGAAAGTTTTGGAGCAATCAGAAGTCACCACCAAAAAAATAAAAAAATAAAATAATAATAACAATAATAAATAAATAAATAAAAAGGAAAAAAAAAGAAAAAGAAAAAAGGGAGAGAGAAAACCCAGCCAAAATGAGCCCCAAATGTAAGATTTGTATGATACATAAGCAAAAATGAAGAAAAAGATTGATAAAAGTAAAAGAGAATAAAAACAAGAAAAACCCAGTCAAAATGAATCCCCAGAATAAGATTTATATAGTACAAAAATAAAAACAAATACACAGAAACATTAACAGAAGAATAAATTGGGAAGGTGATTATAAACCCTTGATGTGGGCGAGGAAGATTATTTCAGTTCTTCCTGGGTGAATACTGTTATCTTTTTAAAGGACTCAACTGTCTAGAGACACAGGGAAATTAAAAATTGTTTATATATAGGGGTAGTATTAAATGTGGAAAAAGGATTACCTTGAAACTTATATCTCTATGTATAAAAAAAGAAAAGAAAAAGAAACACAGGTATATGTATGAAAAAAGTTCAAGTTAAAAAGTTATTATGGAATATGTTGTATTGAACCTCTAGTTGTAATGGTAAGTAGGAAGAACAAGAATCATGAGAACAAATTAAAAAAAGAGAGAGAAAGAGAGAGAGAGAAAGAAAAAAAAAGTTCTATCTATGAAATATATATGTTTTGGGGCACTACTGGGTGCTGAAAACATTGTTTTTCCCTGATGTTGTAGTTTTCCAGTTTTATGGGGACTATGTGGTAGTTGTCTTCTTCTTCTTCTTTTGGCTTGCCTTCTGGGGCAGAAGCTTGCTGCATTGTTTTCCAGTCAGTTCTGCTTGGGTTGAGTCCTCCTGCTCCCTATCAAGGGAGTTGGCTCTGTGGAAACCAGTTTTTCAGACTTTGGTTCTCTGGAGGATTTTGTTCTTTGGGGGCTTTTGGTGGCTTTTCAGAGGTTTATTGGGAAATAAATGTCTGCACCCAGGCCTTTGCTTCAGAGGGAATCCTCAATCCGTTCTCCTCTGGATGGTCCAGAGCACACAGACTCCCCCTCTGCAAACTTCGCTGAACACCCCAACCTCCCACAGGTAGTGTGCACCCCTAGCCACCATCTCTGTGGTCGCCTGAGGCCTCCGCTTGTCTCTCCTCTCCATGTCACTAAACTCGTGTCACTAAAACTGTGAGTGATGTTGGTCAGGGCAAGCCTGAATCTGGGTGACTGCCCTGCCAGGACTGCCCAGTTCACTCCCAGCTAGGGGAGGCACAGATTGCGGAGGGCTGTGGGCCAAGAGACCCCAACCTAAGACTGTGCCTTGTTCTCTCAGGTTCAGGCTGGGTGTGCTTAGGCCCCACAACCATGCAGGTTGCAGAAGGTTGCGGGCCCAGAGACTGCCTCCTGGCGCCCATGCCAGGCTCTATCAGGTGCAGCTGGGGGTGCACCCAGCCCGGATGGTTGTGCAAGCAGCGGAAAGCTGCTGGCTCAGGGACGATGGACTGGAGACCCAGCCAGGCTCTCTCTTCATGGGTGTTCATTGGTGGTGACCATCTTAAGAGCATGGACTTAGCCCTGTGCACATAACCACCTGATTCCACCAGTTGCCCTTTAAGATCTTTTGCTCTTTTTGAGTGCTTTTTAACCAGTCTGCAAGTTAATGTTCATCCCCAATCACAGGGCACTTTTGTATTATGGTATTACTTTCCAATGGGTCTCTTCTGGTGGCTCCCTCCTCCTTCTGTTTATCCTCTGATATCAGTCCAAGCATTCCCACATTGCTTTATCTCTCCACTGTTGTCTCCCATAGAGATCCAGAAGTGTATAATCTTACATCCCAGGCTGATTTCATGCATGTCCAGTGCTCTGGTAGATATTTAGCTCACTTTAGGGGACCAGTTGAAACAAAGTCTCTGATTTCACTGTCATCTGGCCCCTCCTCATTGTTTCTGTATTTTAAATATAATCCTCTTATCAGATATATGAGTTGTAAATATTTTATCCCATTCTGTGAGTTGACTTTCAACTTTTTTAATAGTACCTTTTGAACTGCAATTACTTTTCCTTCGTAACCTGTGCTTTTGAAATTATATTTAAGAAACCATTACCTAACCCAAGGTCACAAAATTGTACCTATATTTTCTTCTAAGGGTTTTATAGCTTAAGCTCTTACATTTAGGACCATGACTCATTTTTATTTCGATTCTGTATATGTTATTTACTTAATGTGGATATCCAGTTGTCCTGGCATCATCTGCTGAAAGAGTTATTAATCCCCTACACCCTCACCTCTTATACTCTACCCCATGTAATTGTCTTGCCACCCTTGTCAAATTCAAGTAAGCACAAATAAAGAAGTTTACTTCTGGTTAATCAATTTTATTCTATATATCATCATCTATATGATGATACTTAAACTGGTTTCACCCTATATATATCATAACTTGGACTGAATTTTGAAGTTGGGAAGTAAAAGTATCCTAACTTTGGTCTTTTTTACAAAATTGCTTTAGCTAATCAGTGGCACATTAACTTCCGTATTAATTTTAGGATTGGTTTCTCGTGTTTGAAAAGAACCCAAGTGACATATTTATATGGATTGAGTTAAGTCTGCAGATCAATTTGGGGAATATTGACTTCTTTCTTGTTTTTATTTCTTTTTTATTTTTATTATTTTTTTTAAGATTTTATTTATTTGACAGAGAAAGAGAAATCACAAGTAGGTAGAGAGGCAAGCAGAGAGAGAGGGGAGGAAGCAGGCTTCCCGCAGAGCAGAGAGCCTAATGCGGGGCTCGATCCCAGGACCTTGGGATCATGACCTGAGCTGAAGGCAGAGGCTTTAACCCACTGAGCCACCCAGGCGCACCCCAGAGTATTGACTTCTTAATATAATGAGGCTTCTGATCCTTGAACATGGGGTGTCTCTCCAATTTTTTTGATCTTTAATTTCTGTCAATGACATTTTATAAATTTCGGAATATAAGTTTTGCACCTCTTTTCTTATATATGTCCCTAAGTTTTATTCTTTTTGATGCTACAATAAATACAATTGTTTTGTTAATTTAATTTTTAGATTTTCATTGCTAGCATTAAAATAAAATTCAGTATTGTCTATTTATCTTGTGCTCTGCTACCTTAATTAGAACTAGTTTATTTGTTCTAATAGTTCTAAGTGTCCTTATTCAGATTTTCTTTACATAAACTCATATCTTCGGTGACACCTGGGTGGCTCAGTGAGTTAAGCCTCCGCCTTCAGCTCATGTCATGATCCCAGGGTCCTGGGATCGAGCCCCGCATCGGGCTTTCTGCTCGGCAGGGAGCCTGCTTTTCTTCCTCTCTCTCTGCCTGCCTGTCCTGTCTGCCTATGTGTGATCTCTGTCTGTCAAATAAATAAATTAAATCTTTAAAAAAAACCCAAAAAATCAAAAAAACAAAAAAACAAACTTGTATCATCTGCAAATATAGTTTTACCTTTTCCTTTCCAATATAGATGCCTTTATTATTTTTTTTCTTGTGTAATTTTCCTGTCTAGAACTCCAGTAAAATGTTGAATGAAAGGAGCTGAAATGTATATTCTTGTCTTATTTCTGCTCATAAGGGGAGAGCATTCAATCTTTGACCATTCAGTATGTTAGCTTGGTATCACACTCCACTGAAATGCTTTATTAATTGTTGCATGATTCCTCTATTGTTTTTGACAATTCCATG
Organism: Mustela erminea; assembly: GCF_009829155.1. Taxonomy (NCBI): domain Eukaryota; kingdom Metazoa; phylum Chordata; class Mammalia; order Carnivora; family Mustelidae; genus Mustela; species Mustela erminea. The sequence goes on along the minus strand of NC_045615.1, from coordinate 123,984,719 downwards.
AGTTATAAAATGTTTTATCTGACTTCACTAAATTGAGGCCCCTTTGCAGTAATTTTTTGAGGTCAGCCTGTGAGGTATTTTTTTTTTTTTTTTTCTCACCCCATGGGGGCTTCTCTTACCTGTCTTTTTTCCTGGTTGTCTCTGGTAAATTACCCGGCCTATCATTTTCTTTGCTGTTCTCATGTTACTGCCAGCCTCATCTTAACTGCTTACCCTCAGAATCTCTACTGAACTTTCCCACACTCTATTTCAAATAAGGTCAGTTCTTCTGAGAGAATTTGGAGTTCTCTGTAGTTATAGCCCACTGCTACTGGCCAGAATCTTGAAGACACTTCACTGGAACAGTGGACACAATTATTGAAGGTAATTATCTGAAAGTACCAAATTGATAGGATCTGATGACAGATTATTTGCATTTCATCAGTAAATAATGTGCCATTTACCATAGAATATGCATTTGGTGGTGGAGAGAGAGGAAGGAAACAGGCAATTAAAAAGCATACAAATATAAATCTCAATGTTTTAAATTCTATTAATATTTTATGTGGAGATCTGTGAAGGAAAATAAAATGTGGTTCATTTTCAGCGTGTGATTGGTCTGGAGTAGGAGTAGTTGTGTGTTAGACAGCATTAGAGAAAGATTTCCTCAGAAGATGCCATTTGAGTAAAGATATTCATAAACCATGTGGAGATGTGAGGGAATGTGCTCTCAGCAAAAGAAGATGCAGATGTAAAAATCCTGAACAGGAAAATTGATGGAAGAGTTTAGACTGTTCTAAGAACAGCAAAACATTCATTATCATTTGAAAAGAGTATGTGAAGAGAAGTTGTTTAGACTAGACAGCTAAAGGAGATGTTAAGAAGTCTGGGTGTTATGGAAAATGTCAGGAAGAAGCCACTGGCAGGTTATAAGCAGGAAGATGATGCTGTCTGATTTACAGATATGGCATAGACATATTTAGATCGTTAAATATTTCTTTGAATTTTAAGAGAAATACAACACTGATGAAGTGCAAGTCAAGTAACAAAGAAAACAACACTTACTTAAAGGACATTGAAAAAAAAAAATAGTATTCCCAGGAGGCAAACTCTTGCAGACACTCTTGTTACTAGGACTAGGAAATACTGTGTTTGGTTTTTCCAAGCTTTGCTGCTGGAAGACTTTCTTATTTCCTACCTTTTGTTACATTCCTCCTCACTTTACTTTTGAGCCTTCTGAATTGCTGTCACTTTTGGCAATTGCTTCAGTCTTTATTTGTTGCAATTTCTTTTTATATTATTGACAATATACCAAAAAAAGTGACTGGCTCTTCTCCCCGACACCTTTCTTACTCCTCTCCATCTGCCTCCTAGTCCTCATTTCCTATCATTAAAGCCTCCTCAATTTTGTATATTTAAAGACATATGGCAATGTCTTGAACATACATACCATTAGATTTAAATTACCAACACTTTGAAGTGGGATATACTCCTTTTATTTTTTAATGCCACACACAGTGTATTCCAGAAGTTTTATGAACAGTGAGTCCCAGGAAATGTCAGAGGTCATATTATAAAAGGAGAAACAAACAGATAGCCAAGCTAAAACACACAACTGTAGAAACTGACATTTTAAAGATTTTATTTTATTTTTTATTTATTTGACAGAGAGAGATATCACAAGTAGGCATAGAGGCAGGCAGAGAGAGAGAGAGGAGGAAGCAGGCTCCCCGCTGAGCAGAGAGCCGAATACGGGACTCAATTCCAGGACCCTGAGATCATGACCTGAGCCGAAGGCAGCGGCTTAACCCACTGAGCCACCCAGGAGCCCAGAAACTGACATTTTAAAGAGAAAATATACTCCTATGAAAGTTCAACCTCAGTATTATCCTGTGGCTGAGTTTTGATGCTAATTAAATAGATTTTTGTTCAGGTAAACCAATATTAAAATAATGGAACCAATTAATGTATGCTATATGTGAATCAGTATTTTTTTATTTTATCAACTTACTCATTAAAGAAATAAAATGTAAAATCCACATAGTAGAACTAGAATTTCAAAAGCATAGCCTTCTATTAATTGTGACAGCTTGTCCTTCCTTACTTCCTTACTGTCTACCACATCCTAAAATCAACATATTAAGGTCAGAAAATTAAATTTTAAAAGGCAAGCCACATTAGTCAAAAATTTATATTGGGCCAAATATCCCCTAAAAAGCAGAGGTTTGGCAAATTTTGAAAATCTATTAACTCACTCAAGCATTGGGCAATTAAATTACTGCTTCATAGAAAAATATTGGTCTGAATATGTTAGCATATGATCCGGAAATGTCTAATTTAACTTCAGGAAAGGATTAAATTTTTGGTATCTCAGGTTAACTATTTTTTGCAATGTGAAATTAGTAAATTTCAGAAATATGAAAAATAAATAGAATTACTTTTATTTTATAAATGTTTAGAGGACGTATAGTAATTGTTGGAGAAACAATGCTAATAAAAGCCCACTCCCCTTGTTTATAACCACTATAGCATTCTACTTCTAACATGTTTGCCTAAGGTTGGCCAATTGCATGCTTTAATGAAATGAAAAAGCAGATCATTGCTTATGAATCATTTGGGATATGGATTTTTCCCTATGAAAATACGTAAGGGCCATTACACACCAAATATCTGGTGAAATTTGGGGGAATCTATGGACTTCCCAGAATACACAAAATAGCTCCTCTGTTTGCTGCATAGGTTTGAAGAGAAGCTAACAGAAATCTGAAAGGGCATTTCAGGTTATTCTTTGGTGTTAACTCACCAAGTTACAGACCGAGATGACATAATAAATAAAATTTCTTAATTTCTTATTGAATTGAGTAACTAAATTCATGTTTGTATGGTGCCCACTAAAAGAAGTACTGCAGAGTGTTAACTCATTTAATATTCCAACAGCCTATGAAGTAGGTTGTTTTTATAACCCAAATTTTGCAGAAGAGGAAACTGAGGCTGAAGTAGGTGAAGTAATCTGACTGTGTCACACAGCTAGGAAAGGAATTGCTGAGTTTGAAGCCAGCTAATCTGCTTCCAAAGTCCTTGCAAATCATTGTCTTGTTGGAATTATATTGGACATGCACTTCCTGTGAACACAATTGCTCTCAATTTTTTAATATCCCTTTGTAAAACTACTTTATTACATAAAAAGGGTGATAGCAAAATATTAAGTATATAAAATTTAAATTGTGGATTATGAGTGCTCTTTGCAGACACATAGTGCTTATAATTGCTTCAGATTATCTAATGAAACTTTTTCATTTTTATGATTATTTTATTGAGCCAATACTTTTTTTCTTTATAAAAATGGATTTGCATGATTTCATAAGAATTATCTACATCCAAGATGAAGACTTCTGAAGTTATAAGGATTGAGGGGAGAACAAATAATGTGTTATCTCTCCATCCACTGGAAAAGGGCTGGGTAGTGGAAACAAGGAAGCACTTCCTTCATTATTTGAAAAAGTGGCTTCATATATACCTGAGTACTTTCTGCTTTCCTGGAAATTGATGGTCTCTACCTCTCTGCCATTTTGGTATTTTGAAATTATACATTGTATCATTAGGTAGGAGCCATAGGCTACATATCCAGAATCCAGATTTTCTGTTTTCCACAAGATTAATGTGCATTGGAGTCATTCAGATTATTACATAATCTTATATCTAGAATTTAATGGTGCAAGTGTGATAAATGAGACATATGTTTTGATCTTTCAATAATAACTATCCTACTTCATGGCAGGTATGAATGTTGCAGTGGGCATACTATCTTGCAGCTTATTTTTCCCCATAGTTATATGCAGAGGACTGAGGTATGTTTGGACATTTGTAATGGACATTTGCCCATTAGTTTTTTTTTTTTTTTTTCCTAACTACACCTCCCATTTTTTAAAAAAATTTTTATTGTGGTAAAATACATTTAAAATGTGTTATCTTAAACATTTTAAGTGTATATTTTAATGGTATTAATACATAACATTATGCCTTCAGTACCACCATCCATCTCCATAACTCTTTTCATCTTATAAAACTGAAACTGTACGCTCATTAAATAATAACACTTTATTCCACCTTCTTACCAGTTCCTGGAAACCACCATTCTATTTTCTGTTTTTGACTATCTTAAGTACCACATATTAATAGAATCATACAATGTATGTCTTTTGTGATTGCCTTATTTCACACAGCATAATGTTCTCAAGTTTCATCCATGTGGTAATGTGTGTCACAATTTCCTTCCCTTTTCAGGCCAAATAATATTCTATTGTATGTATATACCAGATTTTGATTATTTATTCAACCATCAATAGACACTTATGTTGCCTCTACATTTTAGTTACTGTGATAACACTGCTATGAATCTATTATATAAATATCTCTTTGAGATTCTGCTTTCCATTCTTTTGGATCAGAAGTGGAATTGTTGGGTTATACAATAATTCTATTACTAGCTTTCTTTTTTTTTTTTAGGAAGTGTCATACAGTTTTTTTGGTAGCTGTAACATTTTATAATCCCACACACCAGTAGAAGATAAATGGTTTTGCCCATATTTCCTCCCATTCTGTGGGTTGCCATTTAACTCTGCTGATGTTGTCTTTTGATGCACAAATTTGTTTTTAATTTTCATGAAGTCCAATTTACCTATTTTTTTTCTTGCCTATATCTTTGTATCATGTCCAGACATCATCATTAAATTCAGTACTATAAAGATTTTGTTCTATATTTTCTTCTAATAGTTGTATACTTGTAAGTCTTATATTTAGGTCTATGATCAACTTTGAGTTAATTTTTATATATAGTGTTAGGTAACAGTCCAAATTCACTGTTTTGCATAGAGATACTCAGTTTCCCCAACACTATATCCTTTCTGCACTGAATGGTCTTGCCATCCTTTCCAAAGACCATTTGAAGTTGAATGAGAGGGTTTATTTTTGTGCCTCTGTATTGTATTCCATTGGATTAAATGCCTCTCTTTATGCCAGTTCTACACTGTTTTGACTAGTGTAACTTTGTGACAAATATTGAAATCAGAAAGTATAAATCCTCTAGCTTTTTTCTTTATCAATATTGTTCTGGTTATTCAGGTTTCTCTGAAATTCTGTATTCCTTTTAGGACAAGATTTCTATTTTTGTAAAAAGTGTCATTGGTTAAAAAATTTTAAAAAAAGTGTCATTGGTATTTGGTAGTGATTACATTGAATTTGTAGATTATTTTGGGTAGGACTGGCATATGAATAATATTATGTCTTCCAAGCCATAAACATGAGATGTGTTTCTATTTATTTATGTATCATTTAATTTCTTTCAGTAATGTTTTAAAGATTATTTATTCATTTATTTTACAGGCAGAGATTGCAAGTAGGCAGAGAGGCAGGCAGAGAGAGAGAGAGGAGGAAGCAGGCTCCCCACCCAGCAGAGAGCCTGATGTGGAACCCAGGACCCTGGGATCATGCCCTGAGCAGAAGGCAGAGGCTTTAACCGACTGAGACACCCAGGTTCCCTTCTTTCAGTAATGTTTTATAGTTTTCATCAGACAAATCTTTCACTTCCTTAACTAAGTTAATTCCTAAGTATTTTATTATTTTGATGGCATAGCAAATGGAATTGTTCTTATAATTTTCTTTTCAGATTGATCATTGTTAGTATATAGAAATGCTATAGAGTTGCAACATCTTTTTATTTTTTTATTCAAATTCAGTTTAACTATCATATAGCATATTACTAGTTTCAGAGATAGAATTTAGTGATTCATCAGTTGCATGTAACATCCAGTGCTCATTACATCAAGTGCCTTCCTTAATGTCCATCACCCTGTTACCCCAGCCCCTCACTCATCTTCCCTCCACCACCCTCAGTTTGTTTCCTGTAGTTAAGACTCTCTTATGGTTTGTCTCCCTCTCTCTTTTTGTCTTATTTTATTTTTTCCTTCCCTTCCTCTATGTTCTTCTATTTTGTTCCTTAAATTCTACATTTGAATGATATCATATGGTATTTGTCTTTCTCTGACTTATTTCACTTAGCCTAATACCCTCCACTTCCATCCAAATCATTGCAAATGGCAAGATTTCATTCTTTTTAATGGTTGAATGTCTGAGTAATATCCCATACCACTGATATGTTTGCATTCTTCTGTTGCTGGACATCTAGTCTCTTTCCATATTTTGGCTGTTGTGGACAGTGCTATTATAAACGTCCGGATGCATGTGAAATGCAGCAACTTTTAGAGTGTTGACTTTGTATCCTGTTTTACTGAATTCATATATTAGTTTTACAGTTTTGTTTTGTTTTTTAGAATCTTCAAGGTTTGGTACATATAAGGTCATATCAGTGACTAGAGATAGTTTTACTTCTCCTTTCCAATTTGAGTGACTTCTGTTTGTCTTTCTTGACTTATTCCTCTGACTAGAACTTCAAATACTTTGTTGAGTAGAAGTGGTGAAAGCCAACATACTGTTTTTTTTTTTCCTGATCTTAGAGGAAGAACTTTCAGTCTTTTACTATTGAATATCATGCTCAATCTGAGTTTTATTATGTTCAGATAGTTTCCTTCTATGCCTAGTTTGTTAAGTGTTTTTATATGAAAAGATGTTGAACTTGTCAAATTGTGTTCTGCATCAGTTGACTTGATCATGCATTTTTTCTTTCACTTTGTTAATGTGGGATATTACATTTTCATATGTTGAAACAATCTTACATTCCAGGAATAAATCCCACGTGTTCATGGTATATAATCATTTTAACATGCTACTGAATTTGATTTGCTAGTATTTTTTGAAGACTTTTATACCAGTGGTTATTAGGCATATTGGCCTTATAGTATCTTTATCTGGTTTTAACGAGTTAAAGCTGGCTTTATGGAATGAGATAGTAACTGTTACCTTGAGAAAATTCTTGTGGTTCTTTAAATGTTTTATTGAATTCACCAGTGAAGGCAGATCTAGGGCTTCTCTTTGTTAGGAGATATTTTTATTCAATCTCTTTACTAGTTATAGGTCTGTTCATATTTTCTTAATGATTTAGTCTTTGTAGGTTTTGAGCTGTGAAAACTTGTGCATTTTCTCTGCATTATTCAACTTGTTGTCTATCTTAGTCCATTCTGGCTGCAATAACAAATGTACCATAGGATGGGTTACCTAAATAACAAAGGCTGGGAAGTCCAAGAAATTCAATACCTAGCAAGAACCCACTTCCTGGTTCACAAACAGCCACCTCTTTGCTATATCTTCACATGGCAGATGGGGTTAGAGAGCTTCTGTTATCTCTATTATAAAAGCATGAATTCCACTTATGAGGGCTCTGAACTCATGACCCAATCACCTCCCAAATTTCCCAATTTAGGATTTAGCATGTGAATTTAAGATGGGATTTAACATTCAGTTTGTAACATTGACTTACAATTGTTCATAGTACTTTCTTATAACCCTTTTTATTTCTGTATTAATCAATAATAATACCCCATATTTCATTTCTGATGTTAGTAATTTAAGTATTTCTCTCTCTCTCTCTCTTTTTAGTTCACTTAGGTAAAGGTTTACCAATTTTGTGAATCTTTTCAAAGATCTAACCTTTGGTTTCATTGAGTATCTCTATTAATTTGATATTCTCTATATTGTTAGCTTTGGGTTTGTTTTTCTATTTCCTTGAGATATAAAATTTAGTTGTCTGTTTGAGGTCTTTTTTCTTTAACTGTAAGTGTTTAGAGCTATGTGTTTCTCAATTAGCAGTGCTTTTCCTGCATCCCATTAGTTTTGGTAGGTCATGTTTTTATTTTCATTCATTTTTGAGCATCTCCTAATTTTCCCTATGATTTATCCTTTGAAGTACTGCTTATTTAAAGGTGTGCTATTTAAGTTCCAGAGATTTGTGAACTTTCCAGTTTTCCTGCTGTTATTGCTTTCTAACTTCATACATTGAAATTAAATCCCAATAGAATATACATATTGGGATTTAATTTTTGGTCCAATATATTTGGTCTATTCTGGAAAATGTTTCATGTGCACTTGAAAAGGATGTGCATGCTGCTGTACTAAAGCATAATGTTTTGTATATGTCTGTTAGATCTAGTCAATTTATTGTGTTTTAAAGTCCCCTGTTTCCTTATGTATTTTCTGTTTTTTCTATCCCTACTATTAAGAATGGAGTATTGAAACTTCCAACTATTATTACAGAATTGTCCATTTCTTCCTTCAATTCTGTCAGTTTCTTCCTTCATATAATTTGATAATATGTAAATATTTAAAGTTGTTACATCTTCTTGCTCTATTGAAACTTTTATAAATATGTAGTGTCCTTCTTTGTGTCTTTCAAACTTTTTTTATTTCCAGTCTATTTTGTCTGATATTAGTATAGATAACCACCCCAATTATCTGTTGGTTACCATTTTTTTTTATATTTTTATTTATTTGACAGACAGAGATCACAAGTAGGCAGAGAGGCAGGCAGAGAGAGGGAGAGGGAAGCAGGCTCCCTGCAGAGCAGAGAGCCCGATTCAGGGCTCGATCCCAGGACCCTGGGACCATGACCTGAGCCGAAGGCAGAGGCCTTAACCCACTGAGCCACCCAGGCACCCCTGTTGGTTACTATTTGTATAGAAAACATCTTCCGTCCTTTCATTATTATTTTTTTAAATTTAAATTTAAATTTTAGGTAGTTAACATACAGTGCAATATGGGTTTCTGGAAAAGAATTCAGTGACTCATCACTTCCATACAACATTAAACGCTCATCGTAACAAGTGCCTTCCTTAACACAATCTCCCATGTAGCCCATCCCCCAACTACCTCCCCCCATTAACCCTCAATTTGTTCTCTATCATTAAGAGACACTATGGCTTCTTTCCCTCTTTCCTTTTTTTTTTTCTTTTCCCCCTTTTCACGTATTCATTCATTTTCTTTCTTAAACTCTGCATACGAGTGAAATTATATGGTATTTGTCTTTCTCTGACTGATTAATTTTCAGTTAGCATAGTATACTCTAGCTTTATCCATGTTGTGGCATATGGCAAGAATTCATTCTTTTTGATGGCTGAGTAATCTTTATCCATTCATCAGTTGATGGACATTTTGACTCTTTCCACAGTTTGGATAATATTGATAATGCTCTGTAAACATCAGTGTGCATGTATTCCTTTGGGATTGTATTTTTTTATCCTTTGGATAAATACCTAGTAGAGCAATTGCTGGATCATAGGGTAGCTCTATTTTTAACATTTAACTTTCTATTTTAACATTTAACATATTTTAACAATTTTTTAACATTTTAACATTTAACATCTTAACATTTTGAGAGACCTTCATACTGTTCTCCAGAATCGCTGCACTAGTTTGCATTCCCACAAACAGTGAAAGAGGGTTCTTCTTTCTCCAGATGTTAACCAACACCTGTTGCTTCTTGTGTTGTTAATTTTACCCATCCTGACAGATGTGATGTGGTATCTCATCATGATTTTGATTTGTATTTTCCTGATGATGACTGGTATTGAGTATCTTTTCAAGTGTCTGTTAACCATCTGGATGTCTTTTTTGGAAGATTGTCTATCCATTTTTTCTGCTCATTTCTTAACTGAGTTGTTTTTTGGTGTTGAGTTTGATGAATTCTTTATAGATTTTGGATACTAACATTTTATTAGGTATGTCATTTACAAATATATTTTCCAATTCCATAGACTGTCTTTTTGTTTTATTGATTGCTTCCTTTGCTCTGTAGAAGCTTTTTATCTTGATGAAGTGCCAATGTTTCATTTTTGGTTTTGTTTCCCTTGCCTGTGGTGACATGTCTAGTAAGAATTTGCTACAGCCAAGGTCAAAGAAGTTTCTGCTTATGTTCTCCTCTAGGATTTTTATGATTTCCTGCCTCGCATTAAAGACTTTCCATCCATTTTGAATTTATTTTTATGTATGGTGTAAAAAAGTAGTCCAATTTCATCCTTTTGCATGTTACTGTCCAGTTTTCCCAACTTACGAAAGACATTGTAGAGTGCACAAAGAAAGGAAAAGCATTCCATGCTCATGGATTGGAAGAACAAACATAGTTAAAATGTATGTACTGTCCAAAACAATCTGCAACATTTAATGCAATCCCCATCAAAATACCACCAGCATTTTTCACAGAGCTAGGAAAACCACCCTAAAATTGGTACAAAATCACAATAGCTAAATTGTGAAAGTCCTATAAATTGTGTAAAATCCTGAATAGCTAAAGCTATTTTGAAAAAGAGGAGAAAAACTGGAGGTGTCACAATTCTGGACTTTAAGCTCAAGACAGTATGGTACTGGCACAAAAACAGACACATAGATCCTTAGAACAGGAGAGAGAGCCCAGAAATGGACCTACAACTATATGGTCAACTAATCATTAGCAAAACAGGAAAGAGTATCCAAAGGAAAACAAACAAACTAAAAACACATGAAAAAGAAAAAAAAAAAGTTCATCCTTGCACTTTCAATCTATTTGTGTCTTTGGATCTAAAGTGAGGTAGTGTATAGTTGTATCATCTTTATATCCACTCTGCCAATCTGTTTTTTTGACTAGAGACTTCAATCCATTTACATTTTTTTTTAAAGATTTCATTTATTTGAGAGAGGGATAAAGAGCATGAGCAGGGAGAGTGAGAGAGGAGAGGGAATAGCAGACTCCCTGCTGAGTGCAGATCACACCTTTGGACTAGATCCCAGGACTACAAGATCATGACCTGAGCCAAAGTCAAATGCTTAATGGGCTGAGCCATTCAGGTGCCCCAATCCATTTATAATAAAGGTAATTATTGATAAGGAGGGACTTCTGTCATTTTCTTTGTTTTTTGTCCTTCATATTGTGCATTATGGTCTTATTTTATCTGTAGTTACATTTTTTAATCTAAAATGTTTAAATTCCTTTCTCATTTCCTTTTCCATATATTCCTTAGCTATTTGCTTTGTTAACATGGAGATTACATTTAGCATCATAAAGTTATAATAATCTGTCCTACCTTTTTAATTGTTGATGTCAAGAAATTGCATCTTCATACATTATGTGCCCTAAAACATAAACAATCATTTTAAATGCATCAGTCTCCTAAGGTATGTAGAAAACAGAATGTGGATTTACATTTAACCAAAGTTACATAATATTAGCTCATAGACCAAAAATTATTTTTTTAAATGTTTTAATGTCTTTAATCATGTAAGCAAAACCATTGCTCTAATAATATAAGACATGATTGTTAACTTTATGTGTCAAAGTGACTGGCCTAATGGATTCCCAGTGGTCTGTGAGGATGTTTGGGAAGGAGATTAACATTGGATCCAGTAGAGTGGTTAAAAAGATCTATCCTAACCAATATGGATAAGTATTATCAGATCTGTAAAAAAGTTGAAGGAAGAGTGAATTCTTTCTCTCTTTTTGAGCTGGTACTTACAACTTCTCCTGCCCTTAGACATTAGAATTTGTGGTTCTTAGGCCTTTGGACTTTGGGACTGATACCAGGGCCCCTGACTCTCGTGATTTAGGTCTCAGACTGAATTATACCACTGCATTTCCTGGTTATTCAGCTTGCAGATAGTGGATTGTGGAATTTTGTGACCTCCAATAACAATGCAAGCCAAATCCTGTAATAAATATCTCTTTATATAACTCTATCTGTTATTTCTCTGTATCTATATATCTGTATCTGTCTCTTCTATTGGCTCTGTTTCCTTGGAGAACTCTGACTAATACTTGAACTTTAATGAATGTCCAGCTGAGATCTTTTCTTTATTTCTTCATACAGCTTTGAGTTACCCTCAAATGTTCTTTGATTTTGTTCTACATAGGTGAAATTGATTGTATCTTCCTTTTTCTTTTTATGCCTTTTATTTTTCTTGAAAACTGAACATATTAATCAAATAATGTAGTAACGGAATCAGATTCTTCCACTTCCCCAAAGTTTAATGTTTTTTTATGATTAATTTTTGCTCATTTTTTTGCTTTATTATTATTGTAGGCTGTCTCTGTGCCAAAGATCAGCCTTTGGTATGAATTTAAGCTCTTTTCAGGTCTTTCATGAGACTGTACCTGGAATGTGTACTCACCTTCCCTCTAATTTTCTCTGTATAATCTGTGCTTTTTAATATTCTAGTCTTTATTGCCTGGCTCCTAAAAGGAAAAAAAAAAAAAAAGGAGAAAAATAAAGGTAGGAAAACAAAACAAAACAGTACCAAATATTTAAATTTCTTGGAACTCACTTAGCCAAGGGGCAGAGGTTGCAAATATGAGAGGAGCTCCAACAGTGGCCATCCACCCATTTGTGCCTCTATGATCAGAAGCAACAATCAGCTATCAGAGCACAGATCTTTCATTTTTAGAGGACAGGATCTTTTTTTTCACCTCTCATATGCCTACATGGGAGGTTGGTGTGGGGGATGGGTTTGGTGTGGGGGATGGGTAGCTGCTATTCATAAGAGCTGAAATTAACTGAAATGTACCCTGGATGACTTCTCCTGGAAGACTAGAGCCTTCAATAGACTCTAGAACAAAATAGTTACTGGGACAGATTCTGTGCCATTGTTGTCTAGGTGGGAAAATAGATTCCTTGTGCTTCCTATCCAGTCATCTTTTCATAGTTCTCTTCTCATTAATTTTGTTCACTGTCCTGGTGTGACTGTTACAGAGGAGGACTTCTGACTTAGGTCAAGCCAGTCAACTACTCTATACCATAGCCACACTGTGAGATTCATGGTAAGTAGGTGATCTAGGTAGATAAAGCAGGGCCATCCATAGAAATGTTACATAAATCAGGAAAGAAGCACAGGTTCCCTTAAGATAATTAGCTTAGAATATTATGTTTCTTTAGAAACATTAGTAGCCATATAAAACATGACACAGGACGCCTACTTGATATATAGTGACTTCCAACATTTAGCCTTTAGATTCTATCTTGATTGAAGCTCTATAAGTCTCCATTAACTCCCCATTTAAAAATGATCAATTTATTTTTATTTTGTTTAGCAATTTTGAGAATAATTTCTGTCCTATGAAATGAAAATAGATCTAATTATTACTGGCAGGGACCTGACACTTTGGAGAATTTAGGAAGTGAGGACAGGCACAACTTGAGATAAAGCCACCTCTGGAAGCTGCAGTTGAAAGCAAGTCAGTTTTTGTTTAAAAAAAAAAAGGGGGAGGGGCGCCTGGATGGCTCAGTGGGTTAAAGCCTCTGCCTTCAGCTCAGGTCATGATCTCAGGGTCCTGGAATCGAGTCCCGCATCGGGCTCTCTGCTCGGCAGGGAGCCTGCTTCCTCCTCTCTCTGCCTGCCTCTCTGCCTACTTCTGATCTGTCTCTGTCAAAGAAATAAATAAAATCTTTAAAAAAAAAAAATGGTGGTAACTGCCTGCTTCCATTTGTTTCCCAAGCTGAGATGCAGAATTGCTTCCCCCATTACCTAATTTTTCAATACACCTCAGAATTCCACCAGTCAAAAAACACTTATTTTCTTTTTACCTTATGATACTTCCCTTTAGATTATGAATTCTAATAGTTACAAATTTGCATATGAGTTTGGAGAAAGGATTTAAGACACCTAAGGAAGAGGTAGAAAGACACTTTGAAAGATTATTTTACACTCTACATATACAATATGTTCTCTCAGCCTTGCCAAGTATCAAATAAATGGTGATGTGTACAGTTAAAATATCCTCATTTTTATACTGTTCTTGTAATACCAAAAGAGCCATAGCAACATAGAAAGGGATTTCCAGTAATAATCATATATTTTTTTTGCTATAGAGATTCCGAGATTTTCCAGAAGTACTCAAAAATTTAATTATATAAGACTAGTTGAAGAAATGAGTTCTGAATTGTAGCTGCTACCTGATATCTGTAAAGGAAGAATTGTTTTGTAGTCTTCCTTCATATAAGCTACAGCTAATGAGAAACTTGATGATGCCTTGCAATAATGACTCCACCTGACTGCATCAGAAACAAAGAAAACGGTTTAATAATAAAACAGCAAAGCTTTAAAATTTAGTATTAAATCCTTAATTAGAGGAACTTCTTCCTTAGTATCTGTTTATAAAATTCTATGTAATGACTGAGAGGTGAATAGAGATGTGTTAATTATGCAAAGGGGGGTGGGCGCCTGAGTAGCTCCGTCAACTGAGCATCCGACTCTTGATTTTGGCTCAGTTCATGATCTCACGGTCCTGGTATTGAGACCTGCCATTGAATCCCCTGTGGGGTTCCCCACTCAGCAGAGAGTCTACTTGTCAACCTCTCCCTCTGTTCCTCTCCCCAGTCATGCTCACTTCTAAATCTTAAAAAAAAAATGCAAACTGATTCTTATAGTATTTGCATCCTTATAATTCAATTTATCTGATTGATCTCCCTAATGAGAGAAAAAAAACCTGGTTATTTTATCAACATTATGTTAAAAAAATAGGAATGTACACAATTATAGATCTTTTAATATCCTCAATATTGTGGCAAGGAAATGGGTCTCTTTGGAAAATATGATCACATATTTCTTACTCTCAGTTAAGGAACTGAAACACTGCCAAGTTCTGGCAAATATATAGCATAGTAGTAAATAACAGAAATTCAATTTATTTCATTTATTTTTTAAATAAACCAAGGCACATTTTTTATTTGACTTTCAGTATATTGGCTTATATATTGTTCTCATATCAGCATATTCTAAATAACTTTTCTGCTCAAATTGAAACATCAAGTTTCAGCAAAACAGTGCTCTCAAATCTTTAAGATCTGTTGAAGAGAAATTAAGTAGTTACTGACAACATTAGGAGAGATCTAATCTTAGGACTGAGTTGAGCTGAGGAAGAGTGTGTGTGTGGCCTGAGTTGCCAGGTATTGGAGCAGTTGATTAACACAACAAGGCAAAATTGATGAACTTTTGCTTTAATCACTTATCGCAATGGTAAGAATAAAACTGGAAAAAAAAAATCACCAACCCTTCTGTTCATTTTCCTTCAAAGAACAGTATACCAGTGGAAGATCTGGTAGATCAACACAGATGTGGGTGTCATCTCACTATTGAAGAAACCCAAAAGAAAAGTCTTCTGGCAGTTTTATGGGCCCTGGGTTTGGAGAGGATATAAGGGAGAAAGGCTAGGAGTAGAAAAATACTGGGTAGTGAATCAAATGGCACACAGTATCTTCAGTGTTTTTCTTCCTCTCTCTCCCTCCATAAAGAGGCACTTGTAAAGACCTCTGACCATGACCTAAGATAAAGGAAACTAGGAATGAAGGTATCTGCATTGAGAATGCAAATATTGGGAATGTATGACCAGCCAGTTCTTGTCCTTTACTGCAGCTCCCCTCAGAGTCTGGAATGCCCTGGCTGTTTTCCAAATCTATATGTTGGGGAGGGCAGTCTTTTCCCATGAGACTTATCAGGGAATGCCTTTGTCAGATACATATATCTATATCTATATCTATATCTATATCTATATCTATATCTTTATCATCTATATCTATATCTATATCTAAATCTGCCATATATATGACAATATTTGAGTTCTACTCTCAGCAAATTTCAATAATATATCAACTGTAGTCACCATCAACCATAATGTATATTATACATTAGATCTTCACTTTTTCATCTTATAGCTGAAGATTTGTATACTTTGACTAACCTCTCCCTGTTTCCCCTACCTTGCAGCCCCTGGGAACTAATTTTCTATTCTCTGTTTCTGTAAGTTTGGCTTTTTTTTTTTTTTTCAGATTCCATATATAAATGATACCATGCAGTATTTGTCATTCCCTTTCTAGCATATTTCACTTAGTTTGTTTCCATATCTTGGCTATTGTGCAAAAGACTGCAATAAATGTGGGAGTGCAAAACTCTTCATTGTCTTGTTTTTATTTCCTTTTGATACATTCTGGGGAGATTGATTACTGGATAATATAGTAGTTCAGTTCTTAAACTTTCTGAGCCTAAGTTTTTCAGTTTTCTCAATACTGTTTTCCATAGTGGCCAAACCAGTTTATATTCTCATTAGCAGTGCACAAGGACTCCACATCCTTGGAAACTCTAAATATTTCTTGTCTTTTTGATAATAGGCATTCTAACATGTGCAGGATGATAAATCTCCCTGATGATGAGTGATGTTGAGCATCTTTTCATGTTACTGTTGGCCATTTGTATGTCTTCTTTGGAAAATGCTTATTCAATAGTTCCTTTGCACATTTTTAAATCAAATTGTTTTTTGTTTGTTTTTTGCTATTGAGTAATTTGAGTTCATTACATATTTTGAATATGTGTGTCAGATATATGATGGCAAACACCTTCTCCCATTCCATAAGTTGACTTTTCATTTTGTTGATGGTTTCCTTTCTATGCAGAAGCTTTATAGTATAATGTAGTCCTACTTACTAATTCTTGCTTTTGTTGCTTTAGGTTTGTATCAGATCCACGAAAAAAAAAAATATTGCCAACACCTAGTTCAAAGAGTTTACCTGATATGTTTTCTTCTGCGAATTTTGTGGTTTCAGGTCTTATATTCAAGTCTTTAATCCATTTTGAGTTCACTTTTTGTGTATAATGTAACATAGTGGTTCAGTTTCATACTTTTGCCTGTGGCTTTTTATTTTACCTCACACTATTTCTCTAATAGAATATATTTTTAATTGTATATCTTTGGCTCCTTTGTCATAAATTAATTGACCATATATACGGGGTTTATTCCCAGGCTGCATATTATTTGTTGCATACTTCCCTTACTCTCAGCCAATACCTCAGCTAGATAGTCCTCCTGATAAGATAAGCAAATGCTTTCTTCCTTCAAGATCTGAATCCTTAGAAAACTCTTTCTACTGTTGAAGATGATTATGCAGGGTGTACTAAGAGATGTCCCAGTGAGCTTGGAATCTACACACAGACCTTCATCCCACTGAATAACAATAACCAAATATCCTCTTGGCAAACTGAATACATTGTTTTAGCTACTCTAGTGCTTTTTTCCATTGTCTTTTGGTTTAGTACCATTAAGAGACCAAAATGACAAAGGGTAGTTTTAATTTTTATATTTGCGAGACTGTAGCCGTGTTTCCTGGTGGAGACATTCCTCTCTTGAGCTCTATGATCTTAACACATACTAAGCCCAGGATCATAGGAAAGGAAGTAAAACATTTCTTTTCTGGTTATTATATGCAATAATGAGAGGTATCTTTCACATCTTTATGTAGGTCCTGAACCTTTTATTACTGCCAATGGGAACAAAGCCTCATACATTGGCTGCTGGTTTCAGGTTTGTATCACCTGCTATAGAAATGCATCCCTATCTTACAAAACGATATTTCCATGATTTATTCTTTGGTAATTCATGCAACAGTTGTATGGAGCCAACCAATTATGGGTGATAGAACTAGTGGTACTACTGGTGATTTCATAGGACTTATTTTAGAGTGTAGAATGTATGAATTATTACTGTGTACAGAAGAGATATTGTGTAAGGTGCCATACAGTGGAGATTCTATAAGGTCCTCCATAATGGTGCTGGGCAAGGAAAACAAATCTATACCTGGTATATGTACCTATTTTTGTAGGGAGAAATTGTGTCCTCCATCCCATTATGAAAAATATAGACTTTAATAAATCTGCTACTTGTTTGCAGATCTCCCAGAATATTATGCCATTTTAAGGCTGAAAGTTGGCCTTTGTATTAGCATGTAGTCTTCTCAGTCGTGACAGTTGGTAAAGTATCCTTGGTGAAGTAAATTCCATGTTTTGGAATCCATGTTTAGTGCCATCTCTGCCACCATGAACACTTTGTAAATGAGTCTTTTAAGCAAGAATGGAGATGTCTAAGAAAAGCAACAAAAGACTGAAGAAACAAAAGATTGAAAAAGAAAAGAAACGAAAGATTGTTTCCGATAGTTTCTTATATCCCCCATTAGAGTGATACTTTCTAGTGGCATTTGTGAGAGGTATAAATATCTTCATTCTGACACCTTCTAAGAGATCCAACCATGTGTATTTATTTTGTCACTGACGTTCACTATTGTTCTTTCTGAGTGTCCGATTAAGAGTCAATTAGTTATCCATGGCCTATGAATCTATAGATTTGAACCTCAGGTCCCAGTTCTCTTTCCAAAGTGAAGATCAATCTATACCCCTAAGCTCTCTGCCTACTAACAAAACTTAACCTCACTGAAAGATACTGGAAAATAGTGTACATATCCTGGTGGAGTAAAGATTATTCAGTAATTACAGTAAAATTTATTGTTTAAATAATTACTTAAGGAAGGGATAAATACATATGATCTACCTAGCATCCAAATTAAGAAATTTGTAAAAGAACAGCCAAAGAAACCTAAGTATAGAGGATATAATAAAGTGAAAAGCAAAGGAATTTAAATATGGGATAATTCATATAGGAAATATTTATAAATAATATATTTTCTATAAAATGAAAGTAAATCAATTAAGAAAAATCTATAGAGATGATGAGAGAATTCAGTGATTGGGCTTGGTAAAAAACTAGATACACAGGAGGACAAAAGGCACCCACACAAAAACTCACCCAGGGAGACAAGGTTTCTTCATATACCAGTGGTGAAGCATGCTGCTTAAATGCATGATTTTGGGGCTGGAAAGCCTAGAATCATTCTCAACACCACCACTTTATAGGATATATTACTTTCTTATAAAAGCAAAGATATTAAAAGTAGCTCAAATTTCCAAAGTCTTGTGATGAAATACATGGAACAATGATTTTAAAATTACATGTAGTAAGTACTTAGTTACTGTAAAGTTACTAAGAAAAAGAAAACAGGAAGAAACAAAATATTTAAAAATATATTCTAAGGTATTAATGTCAATATTGTAATATGTCAATTATTTTAAAATTTATATGTGTTTAATACAATTTCACTCAAAATTATCTCTTTTTTTTTCCTCTTAGTTTTATTCAAAGTTAGGCAAGTAAATGGCTTATTTCTGGACATTGGGGAGGGTATGTGCTATGGTGAGTGCTGTGAAGTGTGTAAACCTGGCGATTCACAGACCTATACCCTGGGGGGATAAAAATATATGTTTATAAAAAAATTAAAAAATTAAAAATTAAAAAAAAACTAATGGTGTACTGTATGGTGAGTAACAGAACACAATAAAAAATAAAAAATAAAAAAAACAAAATAAAGAGTTTGTTCATTAAAGCCCCCCCCAAAAAATGGCTTATTTCTTTCCTGGGAAAGTAAAGTTATATTTCTATCTTACACAATTACATAAATTAATCCTTAGATACATAATATTAAAAAGCCTAAAATCATATGCGTCTGAATAAATATTATATACTGTAAGATATGTGATACTGTAAAGTATCAAAAATGATACTGAAAAATATATCTGAAGTTAAATTGCATAAGATGTAAATAGATTTTACTACCTAAAATTAAGATAGTTATATTAAAAAACTAAAATTCCATAAAAAATACAAAGGTAAATATACCATGGAGAAATATTTGAATCATATAAATCACTTAAACTTATAAAGTAATTAACCTGGAAACAGCAGTGAAAAGGGTAGCTGAATAAATAAAATAGGACAAACAATTTAAAACAGGCAACTCAGAATAGAAAAAAATATGACCAAACTAAAAACTTTTACAAAATTTTTGATGTCATTAATAGGCAAATAAATGAAAAATATTATAAGTGAAAATTTAGTTATTATTTATTGAAAATTAATGGATGACGATTTAAAATATTAAATTTCTGATCTTTAACATATACATATTCATATGTTAGGTTTATAAATTGGCTGGTTTCCAAAGGGAATCTTGTCATTATTATTCAAAGTCTTAAAAATGTGTTACAAAACAATTTCATATCTAAGAATTTACTCTAAGGAGATTACAAAGGATATGAACACAGATTTAGCTAATAGAATATTTGGTGCATAGTTTTTAAAATATTACAAAACAGGACCCATCAAAGGCTGTATCATGCATTTAAGATAAAGAAAGATTTCTATGGGAAAGTATGTAAAAAGATGAATACATATTCAATACCCACATTCAAAACCCACATTGATATGCATTCATGTATATCATTCAAATTCTTTTGTGTGTGTATTATCTGATTACAAAGATATGCTTATATATGCAAATATATATATACACACACACAAATACGAATATAAGATATATGTATATACCCAAATGTATGTGCACAAAGAAAATTAAATATATGTGATTTCCACATTTGTATATGGTATTTGTCTTCCTCTGACTTATTTCACTTAGCATAATACTCTAGCTCCAAGAAACAAAGCAAATGATCATAGGGGAAAAAAGAGAGAGGCAAACCAGGAAACAGACTTTTCTCCTTTTTTTTTTTTTAAGCTTTTATTTATTTATTTGACAGAGAGATAGAAAGCACAAGTAAGCAGAATGCCAGGCAGAGGAAGAGAGAGAAGCAGGCTCCCTGCTGAGCAGGGAGCCCAATAAGGGGCTCCATCCCAGGACCCTGGAATCATGACCTGAGCCAAAGGCAGCTGCCTAACCAACTAAGCCACCCAGGTGCCCCCAAGAAACAGACTCTTACCTATTAGAGAGCAAACTGATGGTTACCAGAGCGGGGATTGGTGGGAGATGGGTGAAATAGGTGACAGAGATTAAGGAGGGTACTTGTGGTGAGGAGCAACACATAATGTATGGAAGTGTTGAATCACGGAATTGTGCACTTGAAACTAATATTACACTGTATGTTAACTAACTGGAATTTCAATAAAAACTTGGAAAAAATAAAAAAAATATTTAAAATTTTGATGCAGTCAGTATTACAGAATTAAGGTTTACTTGGTGGATATAGAATATGTAAGAATGACCATGGAGAGAATTAGTGTTGGCAGTGTAGATGAGACAGAGAACTAACGGTTACATCATTGTTTCCTTTTGACATTCCTTGGTAACTTTCCATAAAAAGAACAAATAAACTATTACCTTCTTTTCATAAAATAAAAAATAGATAATTAAAATACATAAATAAAAAACTAAACTTTGTAAGATAGAAAATACATTAACAAACCACATGTCAATTAGTAAAATTAAACTGATCTTATATCTTTAATACTGTAAGAAGAGAAACAACAAAAACACTAAATTGTTCATTGGTTGGGAAAAATTAAACTTGAAAAAAAAATTTATATTAGAATAAAAGCTAGAAACTTAAAAATTCCAGAAATAAAATCAAATAGCATCCAGGTATTGAAAAAGCAATAAAAATATATAAATTTCATGCATATCTGTGTGCAATTGATTTACAATTCTGTATTTTTTTCTTTGAGAGAGAGAGTGCTCATGCACAAGGGAGTGGCATAGGGGCAATGAGGGGAAGAAAGAATCTCTAGCAGGCTCCACACTGAGTGATCCTACAACCCTGAAATCATGACCTATGCCAAAATCAAGAGTCAGATGCTTAACCAACCGAGCCACCCAGTGGTCCCTATATTTCTGTATTTTTCAAATTTTCCTCAATGAATCTGAAATCCTTTAATCAAGGAAACATTGCATAATATGAGATATTGAAAAGAAATCCACCAGTTGTGCCAAAAACTGTCACTTGGAGAAAGCTCATTAGATCAGAGATGCCTGTATTCTTTAACAAGAAAAAAATAAATTCATTAAGATTTTTACTCAAAAATCTGAAAAAGACTGAAAAATAATCTGATATGTATATAAAGATTTATTTATACACAATCTCAAGTTTCTTTTTTAGGACACTATAAGGTAAATATTTTGAAACAGTATGAGAAACTTTTTATTTAGGTAATTATAAATGTTAAATAGAATAGATACTAAGAATTCATTGCAAATAATGGTATTAAAATATTGAATGATCTAGGGATGGGTTGTTTTTGAGGTGTTATTTGAAAAAGTTATCAATAATGTGGGATATTTGAAAAATATATTGAATGTGTATGTATGTTTTAGCATAGTTAGAAATGTACCAAATTTTGTTACTAGTTCTCTGTTGTAAGATTATAAATGATGATTATTTTCAATATAATGTTACAATTACTTCACAGATAGAATTTTTCACCATTGTATAAAATAACATATGACAAGATAATTGAACAGTAGCCAAAGTGATTTAGTTAAGCCAATCAATATAATTGCCAAATGCAATGCATCCTGACTATAGAATTTATATAGTTTACACATAGAAATTCAGATTATTACTGAAAGGGTATTATATTTACAATAAGAAAAGATTTATGTGATGGAAAATTATGTGTCAAGTGAACATTGTTTTAACTACAAGAAGGGCAAAGGAGACACAGAGCTGACTTGACTAAGGATTACTTTTAGTTTATTCATGAAGTGAAATTTTCCAGTAACATGACTGAGTCCAGATATAATATGGATTATATAGAACTGTAGAACTGCAAAATAAGAAATATCCTTTGTAATCAATAAATAAGACTTCACAGTTTTTTTATAAATAAGAAATATATCAACTTTATTAAGAAAGTACAAATAGGTAATAAAATTAAAAAGAAATATGAAACTCCATATATAACAACCTTTCCATAATCGAAATTTGACTTTACAAGGGGAGATTTATTAAAGAAAGCAACATTCTTTGCCACTGATAGACTTTGTGGCTGAAAGTAGCCTAGAAACACTAGTACCAACTAAGAGCTAACAATTAGCGAGTGCTTACTGAGCACCAATCACATACCAAGCATTCTACATGGATTGATAATGTCATTCTTCAAAATTACCCTGAGCTAAATATGATTTTTATCCTAATTATAAAATAAAAGAGAGAAAGGTGCAGAAAACTTAAGTAATTTGTTCAGATTTTCACAAGTAGTAAATGATAGATCCAGGATTGACCTAGAACTTCTGCTTCTTAAATAATATTTTTCTATACAAAGTAAGACTTTGTAATAAAAAAAGTATCAATAAACCAAGTTTATAATATACTGATTAACATAGTACATCTTTTTATAATCTACAATTGTGGAATTTTGGTTTGATTTGAAAGTTCCTAATATAAAAATTTAAAAAGTCCCAAAATGTTCCTATGTAAAATCCTATCATTAAAATTTACACTATGTCATTTTTATTTTTTTCCTTTTTTCTAAATTAAAATAAAACAAGAGTTAACTTTAAGGTCTACCCTCTTGGTAAACAAAGACAAACACCAACTTTAAAACAAGGATGCTGCCAAACATGTTTTAAAATCTTTTTCATTCAGATATTTCAGGGCTTTCACCAAGATGTAAAGAAAAGGAATCTTCTTAAAACCATTCCATTACATAAAAGAACTTTTAGAGAAGAAGCACTGACTGGTCGCAGAGACATTGAATGTGCCTCCCAGAGTACATTAAACAATACACAACCCACCCCCACCCCCCATACACACAACCACATACCTTATATTCTCTAAGTTCAGAATAAGTTCAGATAAATGAAAGCCTGTCATTGAAAGAGCTTCCTAGTGTCAGGCTTGGCTGTTCTGGGCACTATGAAGGAGAATCAAGCTGTGCTACACATTGGGAGCTCTGCCAAATGAATGACATTTCCTGAGAACACAGGCAGAATTTTAAGAAGTTGCCTTGTCCTTCCTAAACAGTTGGGTTAAAGAGAATTAAAAAAAAAAAAAAAAAAAAAAAAGCAAAGAAAAGAAAAGGAAAAAAAAAAAAAAAGACACAGTGAACCTGCTGGGAAGACAAAAGAAGAAAAAAAAAACAGCAAATATTTAAAGTTAACTGACCTGAGAATAAGTAGTATGGCAAAAAGCAGTAAATGCTTCTTTTAAGTTTTGATACCTTTGTCTTTTTTTAAGATTTGTTTATTTACTATGTATTATTTAATATATAGAGAGAGAGAGTGTGGAAGCAGAAGAGAGGATCAGAGGGAGAGGAAGAGATTCCTTCAGCAGACTCTCCACTGAGCATGGAGCCTGGGAGCATGGCCTGAGCCAAAACTGAGAGTTGGACGTTTAACCAGCTGAACCACCCAGGCACCCTGTCTTGTTCATTTGAAAGAAATCTAAGTATTTTCTCTATTTTGGATATTTATGTTTTAAAGAAGCACATTGATAAATACATGGCAAAAGAACTTGACTAGATTTGGTCATATTCTCACTAAAAATATATAGAAGATATATATATATATATATATATATATATATATATATAGAGAGAGAGAGAGAGAGAGAGAGAGAGACTGATTTTTTAAAATAGAGCAGTATCAGAAAAAGCTCAAATGACACCTGTACATTAGAGCTTTGGTATATGAATTGACAGGTGAAATTTTGTAGTGGTGAGGGAAAGAGAAGTTATCATATACACAATCAAGGCAGAGTCCCCACTGAACTTCTTGCATAAAGTTGAGAGCCTATAAGGAATTCATTTATTGAGGGCCAGAAGGTTAACATCAAGAAAAGGCATTACTGGAAATTGTTATAAAGTTTTGTTATTGTCTAGATTTGAAGAAAGACATGAGTCTTTATACAGAAATGCATGCTGAGTCTAAAGCAAGATACTAAAAAAATAAAATTCATATTCTCAAAGAGATATTATCAGTGACTAAGGATAATAAATGGATTATGTACAACACATGCTAAGTAGATTGACAAAAGAACTTTCATCAAAAAGTCGAAGTCTTTCAAAAGTGAAAGTGATACACAGATATTTTAAATTCAAGAGTGGGTATGACTCATGGGTCTTACCAAGTAAATTATTAAAGTAAATAAAAGATTGAAATGCACATAGCAAGTTGGGGGGGGAGGTATATTTTTGGTGAATATAATTAATAATTAACTGACTAAAAATAATCTTATTTAAAGTTGAAAACATAATGGACTTCAAATTCCAGATAGCATAGCGGAAAGGAAGGAACTTGTGGAATCATTCTAAAATTTCTTTATTTCTCCACACGGACATAAGAGATATTGATTACATTAGGGCTTTGTGAAATTAAGTACACGTGTTAAAAACTAAGGAATTACAACTAAATGTGTATTATAGGAATACACACCTTTCAAAAAGTGGATAGAGTAGATCAGTAAAAAAGAGTAGATCAGTAAAATTCAAGGAAAAAAAGTAAAATATAGAATATATATAGTAAATAAAAATTGTAAAATAGGATGTCTTAAATAGGTGAAAACAAAAACAAAAACAAAAGCAAAAACCTAAGCCAGTTGAAACCAAACCAAAAAGCCAAAAAGTCACTAGACATAACAAATAAAGTGTATGTAGGGGAAGCCTGGGTGGCTCAGTCAGTTAAGCATCTGCCTTTGGCTCAGGTCATGGTCCCAGGGTCCTGGGATCTGGCTCTCTTCTCACCAGGGAGAATGTTTCTCTCTTCCCTCTGCCTGTTGCTCTGCCTACTTGTGATCTCTCTCTCTTTCTCTGTCAAACAAACAAGCAAACAAACAAACAAATAAAATGTTAAAAAAATAAAGTCTATGTAAAATTTTTTGGAGAAAAGTATGACATTTTCTTGAAAGAAATAAAAGTGGACAGAAATGCATGGAAGGCTGCATATTTCCAAATCATCGATATTATGGTGATGGTAATCCCATAGTAATCCAAATAATTTCAAAAAGAAATTTACATTATATTCTTGAAATTTACAGGTATGAGTAATCAAGTATAGCCATGAAAAGAAAGCAAGAACACAATTGGGAAATAAACTCTCTCTCTCTTTTTTTTTTTTTCCAGAAAAAGGTATTTATAATACAGCAAAAGTTTCCTCAAATTGAATGGTAGTTTAATCTTTGTACTTGACATTAAAATCTTCATATTTCCTCTCTATTAGGAATATTTCATAATTTAAAATAAAAAGATTTTGATATCTTTTTCATTTTTTTTACTTCTTCATAGATAATTACAGTGACTATATATTAGCAAAAACACACAAAAAAATTTAAAACCATCAAAATAATTCCTCATTTCAAATTGTATTTATTCAACTGCAGTTTGCTCACCCAGAGCATTTAATTTTAGTAAGTTTATTTAATAAAATAAAGAATAAATAAAACAAGTGAATTCATTCCTAAGTACTTCATGTGGGTAGACAACTGGTAATTATGTTTGAGAAAGCAAATTTAAGTTTAAAAAACACCATATTCTCACAAGAGTTTATATTTTATTCCCTTTTAGAGAATCTTGAAGAGGAAGTAATATGTTACCAAATAAAAAATTAAAGGCCTATTCCCTGTTCATAAATTAAAAAGAAAACATGTGCTGTAGTTTGGAATTTAAAATATGGTTATTTCAGGGGCACCTGGGTGGCTCAGTGGGTTAAACCCCTGCTTTCGGCTCAGGTCGTGGTCCCAGGGTCCTGGGATCAAGCACCGCATTGGGCTCTCTGCTCGGCAGGGAGCCTGCTTCCCCCTCTCTCTCTGCCTGCCTCTCTGCCTACTTGTGATTTCTCTCTGTCAAATAAATAAATAAAATCTTTAACTAACTAACTAACTAAATAAATAAATAAAATATGGCTATTTCATTGAAATACAATGTTTAAAATATTGGATATTTCACCAGAAATACTGAAGAGCTTTCAGAAGCCGCCATCTAAATCTGTGTGGAATTTTACAAGATTTCCATTCTCAGGGCTATGTTTGTATTCTTCAGTCCTTGAGTGTTAGTCCTGTCTAACAATGTGAAACCAGCTCTTCAGGAATCACAGAAGAAAGTCGTTTATATCATGAGTGGATTTATTAAGCTCTATGAAAATTATTGTTTTTGTTGTTGTGGAGTTTGTTGGGGGGGTTACATGGAGTACATAATGCAGTATGAAACCTTCCACCACTCCAAAAGAAACCGTCCTCTCTTTCCGCTTCTTTTCTCCTTATAGATAATTCTGGATCTCTGAATTTATTTTCTCTGTTATGTAGCATAGTCTGCCCCTTTACACCTCCTTTTCAAAATTAACACCTACTTTTCAAAGTTAACAAGACCCTCCAGTTTTCTGCCTTTTCGACTTAACATTTCTTGTAATATGCTTCCCTAAAAATTATAAATACATAAATTGTATAATATAAAAAAGCTGGTAAGTCTTGTGGACAAAAGTTGGTAAGTCCTGTGGAGAGAAAAATTGAAACAGAAAAGGGGAAAAAGGGATAATGAGACTATAGGCCTGGAGGAGGAGTGGTTGCGATTTATAAGAGACAGAAAGGCATAACTGAGTTTTTTGTTCAGTTTATGGATACACACGAGTGATTGAGGAGTAGTAATTCCTAAGCAGTTTAAACCATGATTCCTTACCTCTCTTCAAATTCTGGGTTTTATGATTCTAAAATAAACCACCAGCCTTATTCTGTAAGGATTTGTTGTTTACTAATCTTTCCATAGTTTTTTTTTTTTTTTTAGAATTCGGTTAGTGGTACAGCTATTTTCTTGGCTCAGGATCCTGGGTTATTGGCATGCCTCACAGTCTTGGTCAGACCTCTAAATCTGAGAACCTCTACTCTTCAGCGCTCCATGCCTTCATGAGTTCCTCAAATAGCATCTGCTTAGGCCAACTTTGCCTTCAGCTCCCAGGGAGTGAATCACACACATCTAAATATGTGATGTAGTCTCTTTCAGAGATGAAATGATAAAGATAATTTTGATTATGCAATAATATTCAGGACATTTGGGAATTCTCATTTGAGACTATCTTCAAAACTCTGGCATAGTCTTTTGATCATATGTATTGATGTTGAGGCTTTTAAAATTCATATATATATATATATATAGATATAGATATATAAATGGTATATCTATTGACATATATAGATATATATGTTAAATCCTTTGAAATGTTGATTTTAGGGAATTAAAAAAATGTATTCTGACCTGTATTTGACAAAATGAAAAACATGGGTTTGCTTAATGGGGAGGGGGTGTGGATGAAATTTTAATTTTTTGAAAGAAACAGATCATAAACTGGGAGTGTAATCATTGTATTGTTATGTGTACTATTTTCAGATCACCAAAATATTTTATTGATGTTTTATTTAATTGATATCATGATTAAGTAGCATGAAGAAGTGAACAAAAAGTAGGTTTAGAAATATAAAATTAATTCTTTCAATAACTTAGTATTTATGAGAACTAACTATTTGCCAGGTACTTGCTTTTTTTAAAAAAAATATAAATTTACTGTTAACTTTAATTCTTTCATCTTCCAGTGAAGCAAACAGCAAATATAAGATATAAATCATTTAGCAAATATAAGATATAAAAATTTCTATTAACATATACAAAGTTATATAAAATACTTATATTTGTAAATACATTCAGAAATGAAATGACTTTTGAAATCCTTGAGTTAATTTTCAATACCAAGCCTTTGAATTTAGAATCAACTTTTAATGGACATGCAACTCAACGTAATATTTCTCATTTTGCAAATAACTTGTCAATTATTTTGTCATTCCTGTGGTTACACTGTGTTTATGTCAACTAAATCACATTAAAGAATTATGTATGTGAGCAATCATTTTATCATTCATAAGTTGTTGCTTTGGAACTACATTACTGAAGCAGTAACTATAATTAAGTTTTGCAGTTTAGGCAAAGGCCAAGTTAAGAACGTGTCAGCACATCATTACAACTTTAGAACACATCTTGCCACAGGATCAGAGCTTACTAAGCAAGATACAAGAACTTCAACTTCAAAATATGGATATGTACTGCTTACATGTTGGGTCACTCTTTACATCATAGTCCAGACAGAGAGAGCATGTTATAAAGGAAGGATAGTAGAGAGATCTCCAAATTGATTATATCATTCAAGAAAATGAAAAAACAATGCATGCATACCAGAATCCTTTTGTCTACTTAGGAAGTCTCTTAGCTGTCAATTCTTGTCCCTCCAATGTTGCTTTTCCAGATAGATGTGCTTCTTTCAATTTCTAAGTTAGCTCTCCAGTGCACCTTTTTATGAAGTTCAGTAACCTGTTTCAGCCAGCAAACACATTTTAAATCATTATATCCCTGCTGGATAATGATGCGCAAACCTTTTCACCATTACCCTCCCTGACATCACATTATGGGTAAGGAATTGGGTGATTTGTCCCTTTATCTCGCAACTTTGCCCATCAGGCAATGGGTGTAGCAACTTTCTGTTTTCTAGACATTTTTCCTTGAGAGGGAACTGGTAGTAGACTTGCAGATGAGGGTACCTGGAGGAACACTGTTAAGACTGGTAACAGCAAAGCAGAACAACAAGAACCTTGAACTGATTCGTGTGAGGGTAGTGGGCACAAGTTGCTTTTTTTTATTATTATTATTTGTTTACTTGTTTTGTTTTTGTTTTTAACAGTTGTAGAGGAAAGAAAAAAAAAAAAAAAACGTGAGATATTTATCCAGGCCAAGTGTTTTTTGGGTAATCAGTAAAAGCTTATAAGAAACAGTGTTGCTATTCTATCCACAGTAGAATAGTTTTTTAGGCCTTTACATTTTTTTGTTGTTGTTGTCCAAATTACTGCCTTTAATTCAAAATGGGGAGGAAATGGTCCCTAACATGTTTCACAAATTGTTATTGCCTTTTATTCTCCTCGTTTACTGATGGAGCATCCAGTGACAGTTAACACATTTAAATGTCTGAAAAAATGACTTTGTCTTAGAAATGATACAGTTGATTCTACAACAGCATTTATTTAATTCATCACTTGAAGGCTCTTGCTTAAGTTAAATCTTATGTCAGGTACGCAGAGTACATTTATAAACAATTTACCTTCCTTCCTTTAGGGAGACGGACTTCCAGGTTCATCTAGCAGCCTCAGAAATATTTTCATTGCAGGGCTGCAACTCGTTGCTCTTATTATTAATTAACTTTATAATTTCACCAAACAAAAATAGATTTATCACTTCTAGACATCTCCATCTTGTGCATGCCTCTCTCTTCCTTTTATAATCAAGATTTCAGCTGAAGACAGAAAAAGTATCTTAAATATCTTAACATAGTGGCTAATGTTGCATATATGATTAGAGGGAAAAATCTATGTGCCGAAAACTATACCCATTACCTATTACGACATAAAGAACTGTCTACTAGTGTGTGTGAGAGTATATGTATTTATCTAAATATGTGCTTGTGTGTGTGCCTTTATGAGTGTAAATGTAGATATTTGTAAGTAAATGATATGCTTGAAAGAAGTAGTCTCAGAAGAAAGAGATATAATATGTGAACTTTGATTTGTCTATTTCAATATTATATAACATGCACAGCTATATGTATAAGAAAAGAGACACTATTAATAATCATACCAGGACAGTAGATGTAAACCAATGTCCCTGGCAAAATATGTTGCATGCGTATACACACACACATCACAGATTGTACATATTAATGTGGGTTTGTAGTCTGCCTTTCTATTTTCAGTTGGTTCTTTTGAGATCAAGAATATGTACCTGAGTTTCTCATTTAGTGATTATAGTGACAGCCCACAGAAGTATAGCTCGTGACTTGCCATAGCTGAGCTCATGTTGTTGTAAACTTGTCAGTTACACTACCTAATTCAATATACCTCAAATAGTAATAGCTCAATAAAGTCAGAGATTTAAAAGTGTTATATCTATACATTATGTAGATGAATATTACATGGTTGTTTGGGCTTTTATTAAGTATGGTTTGATATATGCTTCGAATAAACCCCTGCTTGTAAACCTCTGGCAGTAAACTAAAAATACATTTACTAAATAGAATCAACTGTAGGTTTTATTTTTATAATTTTTTGGTGCAATATTTTCTTTTCAGCCACTTTGCTTTTTATTAATGTTAGTTTATAAGGGATAAATTGACATTAAATATTTTAATCAAGTTCAAAGGGATAAAAGAATGTATTTGAACCTGTCTTTTTAGGAAAGACTAAGTGGAATAGATTGGGTTTTAACAGCTGGTCCTAAAAGATGAAGATCATTAGGGTCATTAAGAAGAAGAAAACAGGGTCGCCTGGGTGGCTCAGTGGTTTGGGCTGCTGCCTTCGGCTCGGGTCATGATCTCAGGGTCCTGGGATCGAGCCCCGCATCGGGCTCCCTGCTCCGCAGGAAGCCTGCTTCCCTCTCTCTCTCTCTCTCTCTCTGCCTGCCTCTCTGCCTACTTGTGATCTCTGTCTGTTAAATAAATAAAGAAAGAAAGAAAGAAAGAAAGAAGAAGAAAACAAGAGGGCAGGTGTGATCAATACTACCATTTGTTAAAATCTTTGTTAGTCACATTGTTTACCTTCTTTGAGTAAGTGTTAGAAGATAAGAGGTACACAAGCAAAATGATTCTGAGCATAGAGATTATATATCACTTTACGGGTTAAAGTTGTGATCAGTTCTTCTGACTCTCAAATACTTTGTCAGCTGTAATTCATCTACATACTCATGTGTATATGGCCAATTCTATTGCTGAATCTAAGAATAAAGATTTTTTTCACCTATATTTCATACATATACACACACATATAACATACATTACACAAACAGACACACATTTTTGGTTCATATATATTCATATTAATATAGACACATATGTGCACACATATATAAAATAGATGACCTAATGAAATAGAAAGTACAATTGCTCCTACTTGACTTTGAAGTACTCGGCAGATAATCAGACACGTAGAGTTTGCATTTATGCATTTAAATAAAGAATGACTGAGATCCAATATTTCAAACCCGATAAAAACCTCTTATTTGAAATTAATTATCCTTTTATTATATCTGTTTGACCTCTAAAATGCTCTCAATATGTTGTGTTTGATGCTATAATTAGAATAGGCTATCAATGATTTGCGTACGGTTGGATGGTGGATGAGTAGTTGAGTTAATGGATGATTGATAGATACAAGAATCACTCTTGCTACACCATCTTTTGAAGAATTTATCAACACACTCCGAGCTTTTGCGAACACTTGTACGATTTATAAATGGTCCTCTCTTGAGGTCTCTTGCAGCTAGTTGTCCTCTTTATCTCGATGTGTTTTTCTGGCCTGGCCTGCTATGCATTGAGTCGAATAGCAATAACTTGTCTATTCAACCAATGCACTTTCAAATTGGAGAGGTTATGACCTGGAGATTTGGATCAGTTTGATAGGAAGACTAAGCCAACTCTGTAGAAGTAGTGCTTTTTTCAGTCCTTACTCTTTTCCGGTTTATCTGATCTCTGTTTTGCAAATGATCCTGATTTGCTTCAGCGTTCCTTCTTCCCCTTTCTGGGAAGTGTACATCTGCTTCTGACATCTGTCTTCTATCTTCCTTTGTAAATTATGAAGTGATGCCAACTCCTTTTATCAACAAATTACCCTTAGAAGCATTTAGAGGCTATAATGATTCTTTGATTTTCTTTGATTCTTTATGAATTTGCAAAATGACTTGATGCTTATATTAGCTTTGTTTGTCCTTTCTTTTTCCATATTTAATATTTATAGTTGGCAGGCCCAGATGGTGTACTTTGTTATGTCCTGAAATGTTGCTATTTTTTTCATTCCTTAATTACAGGAATGTCAGTCTGTAATATCCCCAGCCTCCATCTCTAGTTGACATTGGAGATTTCACATTTGTTGTATTATGTATTGAACTGACTGTTTGACACTGTGAAATACCCAGTAATCTTTCCTTAACCTTGCTGCTTTTCCGTGTGTGTCTACATTAACCATTTGCCTTTGCTGTTATATGATACCCTCAATTTGTTGCAGTTTTCAAAGTTTTACAGATATTTTAGACATTGATATCTCCTCATAAATAAGACACTAAGGAATGAGAAAAAGAAAATAATTTGAGTTACATGGAAGCAGTCAGAAGCATTGTAGAAAAAAAATAAACAAATAAATTTTTTGTAGCTCTGGAAGAGCCCTTATAATTTGATAGAGAAAAAATATAAACATATTTATTTCACATTTTACAAATTCTGTATCTTTTAAAAATATATTTCATGGAGCCATATAGTAACAGGCCTAATTCATATACTTAAAAGTAACAGGGGTTTCTTCTCATAAACTTATTTACTTTTGACTATTAAATTTTGATCAACATCATCTTTCTGCTCAATCATTGGCAAATTCTTACAGCTCAATTTCCTAAGTAACTTCAGTAAAATGTATAAGAACTTAGTTCATCAAACTCTTAAGATCTTGCTTTTAGTTACATACTAGACTTTCGCAATAACGTTCCTCAACTCTTTAAATTTTCTAAATGCTAACAGAGATTATAATGCAAAGTATTTTCTTTTAATTAATTTAAATTTCTCATATCAAGAACTACTAAAAAATTTAGTTTTTAATATAAAAATTTAAGTAGTTTTTTTTTTCATATTTTAACATTCTTTTAAAAATGTCCTTAGAGATAGACCCAGAAATAGAAGTGTTCTCTTCATCTAACAGTCCTGTCTGGTCAATGAAGTCTGTACTTTGTCCTTGGATTCGACATCAAACAAGACATAGATTTCTCACCTACTACACCTGACAGTGTCAGCCACCTTTTAAAAAGACATTTGTAGCATCTCTAGAGACTGCTTGTCTCCTAGCTCAGGGAAATCCCTGTACACAACTCAGAGGGTACTATGTGACCTTTTGCCTTTTATGTCTATTTCATCATCTTTCTTTATAATTTCAACTTCGAATAAAGGATATACAGCATTCTAAAATTATTGCATTGGAGGAATGGCTGGGCTAATGAAATATTTCCAACCTGGAATTTTACCTTAATTTGGAATATGTGAAGGTAAATCACATTTTTTAACAGTGCTCATATAGGGGTGCCTGGATGGCTCAGTCAGTAAGCATCTGCCTTCAGCTAAGGTCATGATCCCAAGGTCCTGAGACTAAGCCCTGCATCAAGCTCCCTGCTCAATGGGAAGCTGCATCTTTCTCTCCCACTCTCCTTGCTTGTGTTCACTTTCTTGTTGTGTCTGTCAAATAAATAAATAAAATCTTTTAAAAAAAAGGCTCATATAAGCAACACATATTATTGTACAATTACCCTGCCACAGACCAAAAATTATAAACAGCTACCTCATGGCCATGTTTTATTATACATGTGTATGCATGTGCACATTCATGTACTCTGTCCTATGGTGTATTTACACACACAGACACACACAGACACACACACACACACACAGAGAGTTAAGATATTTCATGTGAAAGAAAAGACTTGGGGCTAATCATAAAGTAGATCTACCAAAACAAGAACACCTTTATATATATATATATATATATATATATACAACTGACTACCTAGAAGTAACTCTGACCCTCTTGTGCTAATTTGGTGTGATTCTCTATCTTGTCCCCACTACTCCCTTTATCTGTTCATGTTTCATTGTTTAAGTATTTCTTGGCATTTTTTGATCTCTTTTGATAATTTACTTTTTTTCTTCAAAATCAACCAGCTGCAACACCTGGACACCTGTGGCATTTTGTTCTCACATGTAGATATCATATTTATTTGTAACTATATATTTACTCTGTAAAATGTATCCTATTCTGTAGTATATTATACTTCCCATGATATTTGAAACTTACATAATAAGTGGTCTATCAGTTAAACAGGTGAGGGAGAAAAATGCTTTTGGAAGAAGGAAAGGAGGCCAGAAAGTATAATGAAGCCAGATCAGATCACCAAGACACAATCTTCTATATAATGTCTATTACTTACATCTTTAGATTTATCTTCCATTACAAAATATTGACATATAATCAGGGACTTCTTTTATATACCCACAGTGTCTGCTAGTTTACTAACTTTGTGTTTATGACTTTTTTAAAAAAAATTTTTCTTTATTTGTCAGAGAGAAAGAGTATTTGTGAGAACAAGCAGGGAGAGCAGCAGGCAGAGACAGAGGGAGAAGCAGGCTCCCTGCTGAGCAGGGAACCCAGTGCAGGACTTGATCCCAGGACCCCAGGATCATGACCTGAGCCGAAGGCAGACACCCAACTGACTGAGCCACCTGGGCATCCCTGTTTATGACCTTCTTTCATATTACAATGTCTTTCTGTCAAAACACTACTTTTTTTCCCAAAAACATTGATATTTTTACTGATTTTTCACCATTTGCAAGTGAACTATCAGATCTGTATAACTTTGTATGCTATGCAATAATTCTGTTTTAATAAGCCACTCCTAATTCTTTAAAAACCACCATCAAGATAAATGTGACCACATAATTAATTCATGATGATGACCTTATTCCTCTTTGAGGATAACCCACCACATACTATTTTCTTTTCCCCATTTTGCCTTATATTGTTACACAGGCTTTCAGGTAATCCAATGTTTGTAAGTTTCAGAATCCATACATTTGGAAGATATAGCTTTGTATAAAGTGTTCATATTGTTTGTGTATAATGATACTAAATAAAATGATTTGTTTTGTGCATTGGGAAGAAGTCTTTTATCTGAAATAGTCATAATAATCTTGGGCTGGAAAAGGAGGAAAAGGAAAGAAAAAGAGGGGATAAAACTTACTGAAAACCAGGTGCTGTGCACAGGTGTTCCAGGATTTTATGTGCTTTAGATAGTTTAATACAAAAGAACTTTATTTGAATGCTTTAATATATGGACAATGCCTGGTACATACCAGTTATTAAATAAATGTGAGATTCCTTGCTCTTTCTTTGATTGAAAGATTTAATTTATTCTTGCTTTCTTACATATTGAGGAAAAAAAATTCCAATGTACCTTTCCACGATTTAGAATTATTTACATTGGATGGGTGCCTGGGTGGCTCAATTGGTTACACCTCCCACTCTTGATTTTGACTCAGGTCATGATCTCAGGGTGATGAGATCCAGCTCCACATGGGGCTCTCACTGGGCAGGAGTCAGCTTCTGTTCTTCTGCCTCTTCCTCTGCCCCTCCCATATTTGCTCAGGTTGGTGTACTATATCTCTCTCAAAACAAACAAACAAACAAACATACATCTTTTAACATAAGTAAATAAATAAAATCATTTACACTGGAGTCCAGAGCCCCAGAGTCCCAGTGGTTCCTACCACCGTCCCCCAATTGTCCACCTGCTCTTTCCTTTCAACATGGCAGATGCCACTGCATCCTTTGCCAAGGACTTCCTGGCAGGTGGAGTGGCTGCAGTAGTGCCCAGAGAGGAAGTCAAGCTGCTGCTGCTGCTGCAGGTGTAGCATTCCAGCAAGCAACTCACAGGGGCATAATAGACTGTGTGGTTCATATTCCCAAAGAGCTAGGATTCCTGTCCTTCTGGAGTGGCAAGTTGGCCAATGTCATCAGATACTTCTCCACCCAGGCTCATCACTGTGCCTCCACAGATAAATGCAAGTAGATCTTCCC
This sequence comes from Mustela erminea, assembly GCF_009829155.1. NCBI lineage: Eukaryota > Metazoa > Chordata > Mammalia > Carnivora > Mustelidae > Mustela > Mustela erminea. The sequence continues at coordinate 123,948,485 of NC_045615.1, read as the reverse complement.
ATTTTTGGCACTACTTTTGCAGGAAACCTGGCATCAGGTGGTGCCATTGGAGCCACATCCTTTTGTTTTGTGAATCCTCTTGATTTTGCTAGAGGCCACCTAGTAGCTGATGTGGGCAAAGCCAGAGCTGAAAGGGAATTCAGAGGCCTTGGTGACTGGTTACAATCCACAATTCTGATGAGATCAAGTGGCCTATACTACGGCTTTAATGTGTGTGGGGTATTATTATCTATCTAGATGCCTACTTAAGTATCTATTATACTGCAAAGAGAACGCTTCCAGATCTTAATGCTCAGATCTTCATCAGCCAGATGGCAGCACAACCCCTCACAGTGTTTGCTGGATTGAATTTCTATTCATTTGACATCCTCATTGTCCTATGATGATGTAGTCAGGCAGCAGAAGAACTGACATCATGTACACAGATATGCTTGACTGCTGAAGGAAAACTTCTTGGGATGAAGGATCCAAAGCTTTTCAAGGTGTATGGTCCAGTGTTCTCAGAGGCATGGGTGGTGTTTTTTTGCTTGTCTTGCATGATGATATCAAGAAGTTCACATAAGTTATTTCCTAGTTTTCTATCCCCCTGTGAACAGGCATGTTGTATTATATAGCATAGCTTAAGCATTCTTCACAGATGATTAACTGTCTTTACCAACAGCAACTATTCACTGGTTGAAAATGGGAAGCAAATTGGGTTCTCTGCTCAGCATGGAGCCTGCTTCCTCCTCTCTCTCTCTGCCTGCCTCTCTGCTTACTTGTGATCTCTGTCAAATAAATAAATAAAATCTTTAAAAAAAAAAAGAAAATGGGAAGCAATAATATTCATCTGACCAGTTTTCTCTTAAAGCTGCTTCAATGATGATGGAAATCAATTGTATTTTTTATTTCAGTCACTCTTGATAAATGAATTTCAAGGAAAAAAGTATCTGAAATATAAGAAAATAAAATTATTTACATTGGAAATATTTTTCAACCTCCTTCATTATTATTTTCTGTAATTCTTTAGATTTGGTTTAAATTATTTTTCACTCTTCTCCCATTGCTTGATTAATGCATTTATTCTGAAGCATAGAGAAGCACAAGAATATATACATTAATTTAAACTAGATGGCTTCCTTTCACTTTTAACTTTCTAGTAATGTTGAATAGAGTGGTGGTGTGATATTTAGTGGCCTATTCCATCCATAAGTCATTTATCAGACTTAAGAAACCTTATTAATGCTGTAGCTCTTCCTGTAAAACAGTAATATCTACTCTATTTTCTTCAAATTAATTTCACTAAAATTAACTCTACTTGCCTAAAGTCAGGAAAATTTTAGTTGAATCTTAATATTTTTCATCTTTCCTACCTCTGAGTTTTTAATAGGCAACTGAAATTAAATGTAATATATAAAGAAACTGAACTCCTAGATGAACACCCTTGTTCAGGATTTATAAGGACTTCAATTTTAACTCCATATTTGATAAGTTTAACATAGGGTTAAATCAAAGGTGACTATTTTAAAAAGGTTTCCATTCTTTTATAGTAAGCCTTATCCTTTACATGTTATATTCTGTAAACATGCCAATAACTTTGGAGAAATGTCAAGTACACCAAAGTGATTTTTTTTAAAGAAAGGTGCTTATAGAATAGTTTTTATTATAATAGGTGGAAATAAGCCTACAATAAAATTTTAAATACAGTAATTTCTATAGTTTATGTAAATGTAATGTATTACCTAACATTCAAAATGTAAGTACATGCCATAGTAAAAGTTTATACTATATTAAAATACTATAATTTCCCTCTTTTTGATATGTAAAATATTTTTCTACATTTGCTTATTATTTGCTAACTTCTAAAGCAAAATACATTTCCTGGATGCTCAGGTAGGAAACCTTTATTGTAATATTATTTAAATATGTACACATAAAAGCAGAAATAAACTGATAATGCTTAAACAATTTACTGAACAACAAAACCAATGTAGTTTTCAAATTAAAAGTGAGCAATACTATAAAACCAATAAATTTATAAACTGTTTTGTTGATGTGCTGAAATGAACTACTGAAAATACATATAGTAGTGACCTCTGTGACATAAGTTCATTTAACCTGACCATGCTTATATTTCTAATTGTAAGATGCTGGATAAATTATTTCTCAATTTTCTTTGTTTATTCTATGAAAAAAAATGCTCAATTTTTCCAAAGTGCCAATATTCAGCCTTCACCTAGCAGAAATCCCTTTGTACAATACAAAGTTAATAACTTTCCCATATTACCTCTTGATAATTTAAATGGTACTCCTTGGCTAGTGATTAAAAAAAAAAAAAGAGATCACACACACACACACACACACACACAGACACACACGCAGAAGAAAAACCTCATGGTAATAATTGATAGTAGTCAGCCTGATGTTCAACAAAGATGTCAGTTAAGCATCTGCCTTTGGCTCAGTTCATGATCCCAGGGTCCTGGGACCTAGCTCTGCCTTGCTCAGACTCCCTTTTCAGGGGGAAGCTGCTTCTCCCTCTCCTCTGCCTCTTCCTGCAACTCATGCTCCCTCACGTGCACACAATCTCTCTCAAATAAATAAATAATCTTTAAAAAAAAGACATAGATGATAGATAGATATAGATAACTATGAGAAGTGCATATGCTTATCGTTTACATTTTAGAAAATTAAAAATAAATATTCAAAAATTCCTCGACGGCAGGACAACTGTGGACTTCTAGGTGCCTATGAACCTTGAGAACCATGCATATCATCATCTTGCTACTTCTACCATTTGTGAACCATGGTGAATCTCAAGTCAGTATTTATAATTAAAGGAAGGCAGAAAAAGAGGTATTGGAAATGTTTGAGTCTTGAATGAAATTGTGACCCAATAACATATACTCTATATTTATATGTCACAAAAGTGTTTTTCATGGTGTTTGAAATTTGAGAGGATATATAAACACCTGAGTCAGAAAACTAACACTGATTAGATAATCAACTCTTGAAATAAATTACCATAATAGAAATGTTTAAAGATATTCCACTGAGAAGAAAGGACACAGTCAACTCTATGTGTGTCTGTGTATTTTATGAGCACATTGGATTTACTTTCCTGTCTCTGTCGTCCTTAGTTTGTTGACTATGTACTCTGAATTATCTGACACAGTCCCAATTCCAAAAAATATGTTTCCAAACATGTCCCAGTTGTATTTCTTGCTGTGGGATGTTTCAAATATCTTTTATCATGACATCATTTTAATGAAAACATAAATTTTATTCTAATAAATAGTTTAAAACTATAGCAAATGATCTCTCTAAATCCTTAGGGAAAAAATAACCTAATACTTTAAAAAAAATGTTTCAATCTGAATGCAAAATCTTCTCTGCGGTTCAGACAGTTCACTAAAGCCCTGGGTTGTGGACAGAGGACAGAAATGCAAACAGCTGAGAAAAGGAAGGCATGTCTCCCCCAAATGCCGTCAAATAAATGAATCAATTATCCTCTAAACCTTCCAGTATTTAAAGTATCTTTTCATTTTAAATACTAATACTAATCCTTAATATCAAATTTGAATCAATCACAATAACAAAGACTGAAGGTCACTTATGTCTATCTATATTGCCAGGTTTTGTGTAATCATTTATACACATTTATGCACACACACACTGGTAGCTAATATTGTTATGTAATTTAGTTATATTAAATAAATAAATACTTATATATTCATTAAAATAGTTTGTGTCATTGATAGCCATAATAACAATATATTCATAATAACAAATAAGTAATCATAAATTATAAGGCACTTCTTCAAAACAGATGTGTAGAAGGATATACTGAATTAAATTTTAGGTTATCATTTGAAGGCAAATTTTTCTCTTATAATTTTTCTTATTTTCTGACTCCATAAAGGAAGATAAAGGAGATTCTACATCTGATGGGAGTCACTAAGAAAAATATTCAACGTAATTGTCAATTATCAACACTGGACACTGGGAAAATCAGCAATACCTCTGTAAACAACATTGCGGGCTTTTCAGTGGGTACAGATTAATATGAGCTCTACCTAGCATTGGACATATAGCAAATAACACTTCTATTGCCATGAAAATAGAGGACATTGAGAGACTAAGCTAAGTAGATCTCAAGCTGAAGTAAGAAAATAAAATTCATTAAGTACTTATAAGGCATGGTCACTGTGGCCAAGAATTGATTAGATCAACCCAAAGAATGGAACTTTATAGCATAGGCCACCCAGAGTGGTGGTCAAGTACAAGGACTCCAAAACTTAGGCCTGCTTTATCACATAGTAGTGAACTTGAACACCCTTCTTCTTCTTCATAGACAAATCAGGGAAAATAAGCTCATACCTGAGGTGTTGTTTGGAAGACTTGATTAATATATCTAAAAAAATACTCAGAACTGACAGTGCATGCTAGATAGTATTCTGGTGACAAGGAATCATAATTCTATGAACTATGTTTGATAACTTCCCATTAATTATAGGCCTTGCATTGAGAAATAATCAACTTTTAAATGAAGTCTTTTTCTTAATGAGCCTTTTAATATGCAAGTGAATTTGATTTTAACATAGCTCAGAGTAAACTTACTTTGTAAATATAACTATATTATATTTATTTTGCATAATGATTTTAAACATATGCATGCTAAATTAAGCTCTTACATTATAAAAACAACAATCTTTACCATAGATATACTTACTGCCCACTTGTGTCTTAAAGATAACATATTTTACTTTCATAACTCTTCTGAAATCTAGTATCAGAGAATAAGCATTTAAGGTAAAAGAATAAAGGTGGTGTCATTGTCTTCGATGATGCTATAATTTACTATGAAATATTCCTAAATAAAAGGATTTAGGGAGGCTCCTCTATGGCTATTTATTCTTTATATGAAATTCCATGACTAGCTATGGATAATTTGTATTATATTTATTCTATATGCAATATAATATTATTATCTGAAAATGCATAGTATTTCAGAAATGAAATCCATACATATAGCAGGCTTTCGCTGACCTTGACTTCTTTTTTTTTTTTTGGGGAAGAAGATAATCACCTGCATGTTTCTGAGAAGAGTTAATACAATGAGGCAGAAGCAGTACTATCCAGGAGGAATTAGATTCCAGATTATATTAATCACTGTCTACATCCTCTCAACGTTGTGACACAGAAATCAAGGACAAAAAATTAAGGCCAAGGATTAAAACAGAAACACTGTGCCAAAAGTGGTAACACATATTTTCTGAAAACTGATACTATAATTCATTTAAAATAAAAACGTGATTTAAACATGTTTCAAGTATGGAGCATTTAACTATTAAAAATGAGTTACTTTAGGAAGAAATTGTAGGCTACATGACCATTATTTGCAATTAAGTTCCAAAACTAACATTTTTTTAAAGAATATTCCTTTTAAAAAGTATATTTCTGAACAAATAAAGTTAAATTGAATGTTCTATTTATATTTGATTCTGCCAATATAACAAAAATGGATAGTTGCTATTGCATAATATAGTATAATTGAAAACTTTAGTATTATATTCAGCATTGGAATGCTCATTTTGTGACGTATAGGCATTTATCACTTTAACATTTGTTATATTAAAATATATAAAAATTACTGAATAATTTTCATGGTTAACATGTAAGCAACCCTCCAAAATAATCTTTTGACAATTCCCAGAATATTATTCACCAAACTATTAGTAATACTTTTCCTAGGAAAACACATTTGAGAGTTAGTGGGTCTGAATTTAGAAACAAACAAAAAAAGATTTCATATTGAATACATTTCACACCTTTTCTCCATTGGGGACACTCACTCAAATTAAATATTTCAAGTGCTAATAATAAATATTTAAGTATTAAAAGAATCCAAATTATCACTGATCTTAATACAAAATAAAATATAAATGTTAATCACTTAATGTAATATTTTATGCAAATAATGGTGGTTTTGATTTTCTATGATATATTCCATGTAGGTTCTTTTACTATTACTTCCCCATGTTTTAAAACATATGAAATTATGAAATTATATTGATCAAATTTGTTTACCTCAGCACAAAAAAACCCCCAGAATCTTTAATGAATAATTAGAAATTTATTTCAAATATAGTTTTAAATTCTAATTTCATTTTCTATCAACTGCATTTTGTTACCAGGAGATTAGTATTCCTTCTCTGCCTTTGATTCTTAAAATAAAATGACGACTTTGACTCTTCAAAACCTTAATTACAGAGATTAGGAACTTAATTATTGATATTATAGTCTCTGTAAGTGAAAATATAACATCTGTTTTTATAACAAAAGTAATAACTACAATAGAAAAAGACATTTTCGAAAGAAAAACGTTTAATTCATTACCCCACTTTGCATGGGGTTCTTTTCTTTTTCCTACAAGGAAACAGAAGTATAGGACTCACATCACAAAAGCACAGTTTGATAGGTTTCAGTTAGTGTCTGGAGAAATAATAACTGATGGTCTTTTCCAAAGAAGTACCTTAAAGAAGCTGAGCATGTTTTAAAACAATTTTTAAAAAGCCTTAATCGTTTTCTTGGGTTAGAATGCTGGAATTGCCATGCTTGGATGGAGAGACACACAGATACACATATAAATGATATGCTACAAGGATTTCTTTTAAATAATAAAGTTGATTATTATTTCGTGTGTGTGCATCTGGGAATATGGAGAAATAAGTTTTCTAAAATCTAATGTGAATTCCTTATATATAACTTACAAGCTTGTTACCCAGGTGACAGTGTCATCTATACTTGGTAAAGCAATTTAGATTCACTGTAATTTGTATAGCAATGTCAATTTATTTGTTTGATATTCAAATGTGATGCTATGCTCAGCTTGAAACACTATTTTTATATTTTTCCATCAGCCATTTTTAGATGTGACTTCATATTCTTGTACATAAGATTTAATTCTCCATTATTTAGTTTTAAATGAATAATTCATGTAATTCAAAATTTTACTCACAAAAAGCATAACCATATATGCATATAGCTACATATATAGTTAAAATATGTTTTATAGTTATATATGTTTATAAAATATGAAAATAAAGGTGAAAAAAGTCATCCATTATCTTTGACATATAAAATATCTAAAAATAGCATCAACAATAAAATGATCCTCAGTATATATAAACCCTGTATGCAATAACCTCTTTTTGCCCTTTTCCTTGCCTTTACAAGTTTGGAACATCTGGGGATTCAACTGAAGAGCTGGGAAAGCTTTGAAAACTCTGTTCTTATTAACACCTGATTTTTGACCTTGAGGTTCTCATCTGCTCTCTTTATATGAATTCTGTAACACATCCAGAGTATGTTTCTAATATGATACAGTCTTTGAAATATCCTAATAAAAATAATATCAAAAAATTAGTCTCTTAAAAATTAAATCACATGCTTCCAAGATTGCTAACACTGAAATAATGGAAGCCATTAAAATAATACATTAAAAAAGTTTAATGTTTGAAATTTAATGTTTCATAGTTAATTCTTAGTTAATCCCTAGCAATGAAGTGTCATTTGTTTGTAAATTATTCTAAGATGAGAAATTTATATGAGGATGAATATGTACAAAGAACAAATTCTAAAAAGAAAAATAGGAATTTGATAAATTTGAAAAGCATCTCTACTGTGTGCTTAATCATTGATTTTGGAGGTATTTTCTTTCCAAAATAGCTAATATCCCAAAATAAAATAAATAAATAAAATATTTAGTGATGTAAAAACTGGTCAATCATGCTTTTTAAGATAAACTTAATCATTTTTTATTATTTTTAACTGTAGAAAAAAGCTCAAAAATAGTTCAACTACGAATTCATTTTATTTCCTAATGGGATCACACATTTCCTCTGTTTACTTCTATTCATTTAATTTACTGGTATATATATATACATATATGTATGTATATATTCAACTTCTTTAAATTTAATCTTCATTTAACCAGAGAAATCCCAATAAATTCTTCTCCTGAACTACTTTCTTTGTTCACATCTGTTTGCTTACATAATACTGCAGTCTAAAACTTCCTTGAGGACAAAATTCCAGTCTTAGTCACACTTACATATTTAATGATTGAATCGTGAATGACTGGATACTAAATAACTATTTACTATGACCTACTCATACAAAATATATTTAAGCTAAGGTTCTTTGTCTTTTATACTCAGGCTGCTCTGACTAGTAGGTATTAAGAGGGATCATTAATTGACCAGTGGTTGCCTGGATACATATTGTACCGTCAAAAGCAGTACTTTTTAGATGTGTTCGTTTTCAATTCCTTTGCTTTTAGCTGCTTCAGTTAAAACTGCTTAACTAAAAGCAAGCTTTTCAAATATTATTTGAGTACAGGAGAAACCATATAAAGTTCTAGAATATCCCAGTATTCTTATAGATACCATTTTGAAGACATAATTCTCAGCCAGGTATTTTCTTTAATTTTGTAACTTCAACTCTTGCTATCATGAGTTTCCCATTCCAGTTATCTATTTGTATATGTTCCCTATGAAGTTTATCTTCTTAATAGGGGACAGGCATACCAAAATTAATTTTGAATATATTCATAGTTACTTCAAATTCTCCTCCGCCTCTTCTTTTTTAAGATTTGAGTGTAGTTGACACACAATGTTAAATTAATTTCACATATATAGCATAATGATTCAACAGCTCTATACACTATGTTATGTTCACCATAAGTGTAATTATCATCTGACACCATGCAACACTATTACAATACCATTGACTATGTTTTCCATGCTATACCTTCTCTTCCTATGACTTATTCATTTCATAACTGGAAACCTGTATAAAAACTCTCTCTCTTTTTTTTTAAGATTTTATTTATTTATTTGACAGAGAGAGATCACAAATAGATGGAGAGACTGGCAGAGAGAGAGAGAGAGAGTGAGGGAAGCAGGATCCCTGATGAGCAGAGAGCCCGAGGCGGAACTCGATCCCAGGACCCTGAGATCATGACCTGAGCCGAAGGCAGCGGCATAACCCACGGAGCCACCCAGGGGCCCCTAAAAACTCTCTTGACATACAAGTGGAACACTTCATCCAGTATTTCCAGAACCCTTACAAGAAGATTGACTTTTATCCTGATACACCTTCCCGATTTCCAGAACACTGTGTTACAAATTAATTAACATTAATAAAGTAATGAACAGAAGCAAGTTTGAAGAAGTAGCATGATGTATCCATTTTTTGGAGAACTTGAAATATCTGAAAATTTTCAAATTAGAAATATCCAACAGACCTTTAGAAATATAGATAGATAGGGGCGCTTGGGTGGCTCAGTGGGTTGGGCCTCTGCCTTTGGCTCAGGTCATGATCTTAGGGTCCTGGGATCAAGCCCTGCATCAGCACTCTGCTTAGCGGGGAGCCTGCTTCCCCCATCTCTCTGACTGCCTCTCTGCCTATTTGTGATCTCTGACTGTCAAATAAATAAATAAAATTTTAAAAAATTTTAAAAAAAGAAATATGATAGATAGATACATTTCTGTTTATTAACTATTCTTTGGTGAATATTATTGTGCAGTAAAATGATTCTCATACTTTGTTCCTAATCTGATATATCCATTAACATATCTCTTCTCCATGTCTTAATTTGGCTTTTTTTAGTCTCCTGTGTAGTAAACCAAGGCATTTACCACTGCCCATAAGGTCAATTTTAACTCTACCCTGAGCGGTTCTTTTTCCAAACCATGTAGGTAATGAGGAGCTATACTCAAAGTTGTGTCCCAACTAGATTTCCCCTCGCCACTGTTATTCAGGTGTACATTTGAGTGGGGCTGTAGTACAGACAGTAAATTTTCAGCTTACACCCACATATTTGTCCAAACATTATATGTATCAAGCTTGGCCTTTTTCTACCTCTGTCAGCTGGTTATAGGGAAAGATTATAAAGCAATAGATGTGAGATGAAAGAGAGTCAAGAGAGTCTTATTATTTGTGCTGTGTGAGCCCAATCTTACATGCACCATGTCCATTTTGTAATGGATTGCTGCTTGTGTCACCAAATGTATGTCTTGATATGTCTTATATTCCCAGACTCAACACTGGCAGTTATAGCTGTAGGAGATCTGAATCTTGTGCCTAAACTTCAACTCTGTGTCCTCTGGGTCCAAGAGATAAAAATATCTAGTGCCAAGAAGACTTTCCCATACTTCATCTTTCTGATTAATCAGTTGAGCCTGCCATTTTCCCTTATTGACCCTTAGCAACAACCATCTAATTCTTGCAACACTTAGAGTTACTAGTTCTTCTATGTCACTGAAAAGCCAGAAACCCTACCGGAGCGAACACATCTCCATCCCAGTCCACAACAGATGAAAGTCTTGGCAGTCACAATCTTACAACATTCCATGGAACAGTGAGATTTTACCTGCCACTAGGATGTATAAAAATAAAGTGTAAAAATTAAAAAAAGAAATGAGCGTAAGGACAGTATTGTTTCAACAATTTGGTAAATGTAAATTCTGTTGTCTAAGTCTAGGTAATGGCTCTCTGTCCTACATTAATAAAAACATGAATTTCTGTATTGTGCTTGTCTTTGCTCATTTGTTTTCAAGCTCTCAGAGAATCGGGAGAACACATATACTCACTTATTACCTAGGGATGATAATTTCATTAGGACATCTGTGTTTTGATAGTCAGATATAACTTTTTGATGATTATCAAGAACAAATTTAAAAATAAAGTCTCTGTTTATAATATCATTGTGTACTAATATAAGTTTAATCTATTATATGTGAGGGAAAAAAAAAGGAAATTGGAAGTCTGGGGCAAAATTTTAACTCTATCTAATTGGATTATGCGAGCAAAATATTTCCAGAAATAATTGAATATTTCATTTGACTTCTATCCTTAAATCTTTCTTTATATAATAGTATCTTTCCCATGCTTGTAAAATATACAGATTTAATATTTTGAATTTCTTGTGTGTTTTTCCACCAACTCAACATAATATAACAGTTCATTTTTCATAAAAATAGATTCATGAAAATAAAACATTTATTATGAAAATAGGAATTTTAAATCTGAGGGGTGTTTTCTTTCTGGTACTTCAACATCAATGCAACATCCACCATAGTGATATACTATCCTGATAAATCATTTCAGAGATACCATTGTGATGATATATTTTGACTCACATATACATCATCATGGTCATCATGATGCTTTATTAGTATCATATATCACCAAAATGATGGGGCATTGATGATGTGGAATTTCTCAGTAAAATAGTGATGACAAAAGTCATCTTTCCTGGAGAAATGCTCTGTAACTTAATTCTTGAAAAGTTTATAAATATGTCATCTACCTTTCCTACCCTGTCTCAATAATATACTTTCAAAAATAGAAACTATGTGATTTTTTGTTTTGGGGGGACAAAGCTGAATTTTGTTATAATACATGCATGGGATTTTCTTATATGACATTCTCCCACAATGATTAATATGAACTTTTCTCTTTCATTCTAAATTGAAATACTTTTATAACCTTTCACCCACCAAGAGATTTATCTCCTTATATCAATGAATTGAAAGGAATCTGTCATAGGGTATGTTATTATAATGAAGAAATGCAGTGGTTCAAACAATATAGAGATTTCTTCCTTCTGTGTACAGTGTAGGATAACTAAATATTCCAGGATGGGTATGTATGTTCTACTATATAATGTAATTTTGCATCCAGATTACTTCTAACTTGCTCTGTCATCCTGTAGGGCATATTCTTCATTTACATGATTAAAACTGTCTCAATCACTTACATGTACATTTTGCAGCCCCAGGGAAGAGGAAAAGAGAGAATGGCAGGCAAGGAACTTCCTTTGAAAAAAGTGATACAGAATTTCACACCACTAAGGAATAACCTACATGAAGTGATATAAATATATGGAACATAATTTTCCTGCAAATTTTATGTATTTCTATCACTTAAATATTTTGTATCATATTCCTTAGATAAGTATCAAATAAGTAAAGTTATCCACAAACACCAAAAAGAATCTATAAAAGTATCAACAGAATTCAAGATATGTATTTGTTATCAAGTTAGCAAATATCATGTCAATCTCAATGTTGTTCAAAACTGCCTCATTAGGGTGCCTGGGTGGCTCAGTGGGTTAAGCCGCTGCCTTCGGCTCAGGTCATGATCTCAGGGTCCTGGGATCGAGTCCCGCATTGGGCTCTCTGCTCAGCAGGGGTCCTGCTTCCCTTCCTCTCTCTCTGTCTGCCTCTCTGCCTACTTGTGATCTCTGTCAAATAAATAAATAAAATCTTAAAAAAAAAACTGCCTCATTATATTCATCATTACCTAATATACTGCAAAAATAAAATATTGAGTGTGAATATAATTAACTAGGTCACTATAGCAGTAATATTGCTATAATCATTGTGGTGGTATTATTCATGTCTTCCTCTTGGTTGTCAAAGCACACTTATATAATTTATTAATATACTTAATCCATAGTCTTATAAATGTTCACCCTATCTCCAATGAGAATATAACATAAGCTTTCAGAGTAGGAATTTTATAAGTGTTACTATTTTTTTTTAGTCTAGATTCTGGGTATTTTTTTTTTTTTTAAGGATGTAGTTTTCAGAGTATTGTCAATATTGACATTTAAAAAAAAATAAAACCTCTTAAATCATTCTTTTACCATAGTGATTTGACATAACAATATCCATTTAAAATATATGCAAACATTTTCTTTTTTTTAAATTTTATTTATTTATTTGAGAGGGAGAATGAGAGAGAGGGAGAACATGAGAGGAGAGAGGTCAGCAGGACCAAATTCCATGGCAAGCAGGGAACCTGATGTGGGACTTGATCCTGGGACTCCAGAACCATGACCTGAGCCAAAGGCAGTCTCTTAACCAACTGAGCCCCCCAGACACCCCTGCAAACAGATTCTTTAACAGAGTGTTTAACACTATCCTTTTCCAACATATATTGCCATTTTATTCATGCCACTGTATTTTTTCTAGTTTCATGTATCTTAGTGTAAGAAGACAATGGCAACGATAGTTTTGCAGTGAAAATAGACAAATTAATATATTGGTGTCCTCAACAAGCTTGTGACTTTAAAGTTATAAATCATTTAAAAATCAGCTATATTGAATTATTACTATAAATAATTTAATGAAATGAAAAGTATGCTGTAAATACTGATAATTATTAAATAGTAAATATAATTTATTGTAACCTAATCTCTTAATGAAATCAGTGAGAAAATATTTAAAAGTCCATGGATTAATGATACATTATGAAAATGAGATAGCGCTTCAAAGAATGTGGAAACACTAATTTCACCTTACATTTACTGCAGAATTATTTATGGCAGCCAAATTATAGAAGTAACCCAAGTGTCCATCAATGGGTGAATGGATAAAGATAATGTGACATATATATATATATATAATATATATACAGTGTATATATATTATATGTGTATTTTACATACTACATATGTATTTTTATATATGCATACATGTAATAAATATATAATGGAATATTACTCAGCCATAAAAAAAGAATGAAATCCTGCCATTTGCAACAACACTGACAGGTCTACAGGGTATAATGTTAAGTGAAATAAGTCAGTCAGAAAAAGATAAATACCATATGATTTCAGTCATATGTGGAATTTGAGAAACAAAAAAAATGAATAAATAAAAAAAGAAAAAGAGACAAAAAAGCAGACTCAACTGTAGACATCAATGGTTACCAAAGGTGAAGTAGGTGGGAAGATGGGTGAAATAGGTGATGGGGATTAAAGAGTATGCTTACCATGATGAGCACTGAGTAGTGTATAGAATTGGTGAATCACTATATTGTGCACCTGAACTAATATATAGTACTGTATGTTAACATAGGAATTAAAATAAATAAATAAAATGAACAACAAACTCCTCTCCAAAAAACAAAGGAGAAAAGAGACAAACAAAAAAAAACCAGACTCTTTAGCATAGAGAACGAACTGATGGTTACTGGAGGGGAGGTCAGTGGGGGATGTGTGAAATAGGTGAAGGGGATTAAGAGTACACTTACCATGAGGAACACTGAGTAATATACAGACTGGTATCACTATTTTGTACACTTGAAACTAAAATAAAACTATTTTAATTAAACTGGAATTCTTAAAAACAGAGATAAAGCTTGTAATCAGTTTTGTTACTTATTTTCACTTGTATAAAGAGGTGGAGGTTGTTAAAAAAAAAAGCTGTTGAATTCTTTAAACTTTTCCCAGATTATGATTCAGACATGAAATAGTGACATATCACATTAATACAAAAACTGAAATCTCTTAGACTTTAGTTTTTTCTTATTCTTTGTTAAAAACAAAAGTTTAAAATCATTGTATCTATAAAGGATTTGTACCTATTCAGTAGAACAAAACTGTGTTAATTTCATGTCCTAAAAGACTTTAGCAGACTAATAAAAATGTCTGCAATTTGTGTTTCAGTCCATGGGAACTTTGTTGCCCAATATCATTAGAAAGAGCGGTTGATATATTTTTTTAAAAGTTAGTATAACTAAGTTAGTTAATTGAACACAACCAAGAAATAAATTAATTTTAAAAATTAATATAAATATATCAACACTATATTTTTGGATAAATTATATTCTCCATACTTCACATACTTTTGTCAAAATATTATATGTATATCTGTGTCTAGTGCGTAGATTGAATATGCATACCACATTACATTAGCAAAGTCAATGATCAATTTTATACCAATCAGCCAAATCTAATATACTTCCTATCAAACAAAAAGGAACATCATTTATGAACTAGATAAAGCTGTTTATATTATAGCATGAAATATCATAAATATAATGAGAATAATGAAAATGTTACTGATAGGAATTAAATCATAATTAATAAGTCTAGCATAGTAATGTTTTACTAACATAAATATCATTCCTTAATAATTTCAAAAAGAAATCGAATATGTAGCTAAGTTTATAAGATATTTATGAAAAAGGATATAAGGCATGTTATTATTTTAGTAGTAATTACTTTAGACATAAGGGTTCATATTTAGCATTCTCTTTTAAAAATGTTTAGGGATCGGTGGTAAAAATTCAGTTATATCTCCATTAATTTCATGAGAATCATGATCAAATTCTATATATTAAAGATGAAGATCTATACAATTTTATTTTAATTAATTTATTTATTTTAGAGAGAGAGAATCTCTCAAGCAGACACCACTGTAAGCATGTAGCCTGACATGGGGCTTGATCTCATGACCCTGAGATCATGACTTGAGTTGAAATCAATTGTTGGATATTTAATGGACTGAGCTCCCAGATGCCCCATGCCCATACTATTTTAAATGAATAGCTTTAGCAAATATTTGATTTATAGTTTTGCTATTAGAACTTAGAATATAGTAAACATTTAGAAATAGGGGTGCCTGGATGTCTCAGTGGGTTAAGCCTCTGCCTTTGGCTTAGGTCATGATCTCAGGGCCATGGGATTGAGCCCTGCATTGGGCTCTCTGCTCAGCAAGGATATTGCTTCCCCCTGCTGTCTCTGCCAACTCGTGATTTCTCTCTCTGTCAAATAAATAAATAAAATCTTTTAAAAACTTAGAAATAAAATGGGATTAGATTATAATTGGAATAAGGATTTTTTTTTTACTTAATTGTTTCTTTTTTTTTTAAGATTTTATTTATTTATTTGACAGAGAGAGTTCACAAGTAGATGGAAAGGCAGGCAGAGAGAGAGAGAGGGAAACAGGCTTCCTGCTGAGCAGAGAGCCTGATGTGGCACTCGATCCCAGGACCCTGAGATCATGACCTGAGCCAAAGGCAGCGACCCAACCCACTGAGCCACCCAGGCACCCTGGAATAAGGATTTTATAACTTGATTTAGTTAAATAGATTGTAAGTATATTTGTAAACACTGAATGTATTATATTTAAAAAAGTATATAAAATCTTTAATCTTGAGTCACTTCCAATATAACTAAAAAAGATAGTTTTGAAAACATTGTTACATTTAATTTTGTCAGTGTCACTATCTTGAATTTCTTTTGCTGTTTGAAGGTACACTCTATTTTGCAGTTACAACTGAGGAGATAATTTATGTTTAAATTTATGGAAAAGATAACACTTTAAAAAAAAAAAAAAGGTGCTTTCTTTTCTTTGCTCTCACATTTTTCCATGAGGGCAATATATTACTTGACAACATTTAGGAAATGGAAGATGTAAAATCTCCCACTGTCCACATTCTGTACCAGATTGAATTTAACAGTGTAAAAGATGAAATTCCATTTCTAAAACCATGCTGATATAGAAAAGACTCAGAGTTGTTTACTGTGCCTTGATTAAGCATAAAAGGAGTCTTCTTTGAAAATAATATTTTCTATTGCCCTTTTGTTTGATTCCTTGAAAGTTTTTATACATAAAGTAACGTATCACAGTAAGACTGATGCCCGGTGAGAAGAATGTTTTTATTTTGTAAAGTAGGAAACATTTTGCAAAAATGGAAGGGGAAAAGGAGTCCTAGCACACAAAAGAGATGCAAAGTATCTGAACTGATTTCTTTAAGAGGTTTTGTTCCCTCTTATTTTTGGAAAAGTTGTGTAGCCACAGGGGTGTGCCTACCTGTTTAAAGACCAATGTCTTAAGTAAACTTACATTTAACTTAATAGTGGTAGGGCTTGTTTGTTTTGTTTCTTGGTTGATTATTCATTAACTATTTAATGAGTTAACTTACATTGATTATCTGATTGATGTAGCTAATTCTATTTATTTTCAGAAAGTAGAAAACAAACTTGATCTGTATTTGAGCATAGGACAAGGTAAATTGACATTGAAAAGGGAATAGCTAGAACTTGGCGCAAATAAGATGAGGTAGTAGTATCTAGCACAACCACTGACGAGTTTAGCTCTTTCCATTTAACAGTTTGTCAAAGTACTCTTTGTTTTCTTGAGTTCTCTTAAGGCTATATGTCTTTTCTCTGTGTGCAATAGGGAGATAAGAGAAAGAACCAAGTGGGCATGAAATGAATCAAAAAGTGTGCTGGAATGGGGGTGCCTGGGTGGCTCAGAGCGTTAAGCCTCTGCTTTCAGCGCAGGTTATGATCTCAGGGTCCTGGGATCGAGCCCCGCATCGGGCTCTCTGCTTAATGAGAGTCTGCTTCCTCCTCTCTCTCTCGCTCTGCCTGCCTCTCTGCCTACTTGTGATCTCTGTCTATCAAATAAATAAATAAAATCTTTAAAAAAAAAAAAAAGTGTGCTGGAAGAGTATATTTTTCCAATACCTACAGTTTTAAAAATCTTTAAATGTCTTCGCAAAATGAACAATTTTGGAGTCACCTGAAGATACAACCTTGAAAAAAGCTTTTATTTATTGAAATAAGACTATTTAAAATCATTTTCTTAATTTTCACTTAATTTGTCAACCATCCAGGGGTTGGACTGAAGTGCAGCAAGTCCTGAAATCTAGATTTAATCATTTTTATCAGCAAAATAAAAAAAAAAGTTAAGTCTTTTCTAAATGGCATATAATCTAGAAAAGGAGATTATTTTAAATAGTCAGCAACTTTTGAAATCGTACGGGAAGGCATTGTCATATGTTTATATACATACATATTAAGTAGAAAACATTGGTTAACAGAGAAGACAGTTTTTATGAATCAGAGGTTGTTTGTCTTGCTAATACAATGCACAAATATTATCCCCATGCTTTACCTTTAAAAATTGCTCAATCATGCCATTCAATTATCAATTTAAATAATATTTCTGAAGTTCAAGAAACATAATTAGTGCACAATTTGTAAGTTTCCTTGGTTTTTTTGTTTTTGTTTTTGTTTTTGTTTTTGTTTGTACTCTGATTACTCTTCACCATTTTCCCCTGGTTATCCTTGCTAATTGATATTATTAGTTCACCATTTTAGATATATTCTGTTTATGTGTGTATTACTGTTATTATTTCCTTAACTTAGATTAAAAATATCAATTAACAGAGACTAAGTTTGCAATGTTTTGCTAGTCTTTACACTGGGGACTGATGATAAGAAATAGGACAATAAAAACTTCTCATATTTTACACCTTTTCAACAGTGCTTTTTTTACCCTTACTGTTGCATACACAAAATGCCTGGGCTTTATAATTGATAAAATGGCTCATGCTTTCTAAGATGTCTGGTGAGATGTGCAGTATCATTACCATACTACAATTAATTTAGAAAACTGAAATTCTGGAACCAAATACCTTGAGAAAACAATGTTACATATCAATGAAAAAAATGTGATTTATGGCATTATCAATATGCTTTATGAAAACTCTAATTTCTGAAAATAAATACTCTGAGGGTAGTAAGAGGGACTACTGAATCAATTACAGCAGAAATAAAGTAACCGAAATGGCATCATATCATGTGTCAGTCTCGTCTCAGTTATACAGAAAGGATGTCTAGCTGAGATATTAGAGCATGGACTTTTTCTGAAAGAAGGCAAACAAAAGGCTTTGTCCGACCTTAAAGGATCTAAGCTATCCATGGGGAAAGATCCAGTTTTCTGGACATATTTCTTTTTTTTTTTTTTTTTTTAAAGATTTTATTTGTTTATTTGACAGACAGAGATCACAAGTAGACAGAGAGGCAGGCAGAGAGAGAGAGAGAGAGGGAAGCAGGCTCCCTGCTGAGCAGAGAGCCCAATACGGGACTCGATCCCAGGACCCTGAGATCATGACCTGAGCCGAAGGCAGCGGCTTAACCCACTGAGCCACCCAGGCGCCCAACTGGACATATTTCTTAAATTTTGACCAAGATTACTTAATTTTTACATTAAGAGGTTATATCATGTGCCAGGCACCTAGGTGGCTCAATAGTTAAGTTTCTGCCTTTAGCTCAGGTCATGATCTCAGGATTCTGGGATTGAGTCCTACCTGGGGCTTGCCGCTCAGCGGGGAGTCTGCTTTCCCCTCTCCTACCCTCCCTGCTTGTGTTCCCCCTCTTGCTCTGTCTCTCTTTGCCAAAAAAATATTAATATAATATTGTCTTTTTTTCAAGATTTTATTTATTTACTTGACAGACAGAGATCACAAGTAAGCAGAGAGGCAGGCAGAGAGGAAGGGAAGCAGGCTCCCTGCTGAGCAAAGAGGCTGATGCGGAGCTCTATCCCAGGACGCTGGGATCATTACCTGAGTGGAAGGCAGAGGCTTTAACCCATTGAGCCACCCAGGCACCCCCAAAAAATATTAATAAAATCTCTTAAAAAAAGAGATTCTATCATTTGCCTACTAATTAACAGCTAAGGTGCCATGTTTAAAAACAAATATTCATGGGGAAGTAATGCATATGAATAATTGTACATTGTTTATTAAATACTTCAATTCTGGATAGTTTTTTACACTTTTGTGTGGGACATAGATTTCTGAAACAGAAAAGAACCTGCCAGTGAAAGAAAAAATTCTGGTCCAGGGAGATGGTGGACAAAAAATATACTTTGCCATTTTGTTGAAATTGCACACAAATGTCTTGTAATGCAAAGCAGAGGAACCGTTGATCAGAAAATATAAATGGAAGGGAGAGGAGAAAAGACATTGCACAATTTATTAATGGCATAAACTCTGTCTTTAATTTTGGTATATCTTTAGTGAACATTAGCCATATTTTAAAATATTAATGGCATAAACCACAACAGTTATTTGTTAGATATAATATAAAGTTAAATCAAAAAGTCAAACCTTAGAAATGTGTAATAGAATCTATTAATCTGTTCTACACTAATGACATTAATTTTATAACTTAAGTTGTGCATATATAATTTATCAATCGATATACTTATTATAAAAATAAAATTATATGTAAGTAATATATAATAGCTATATATTATGTATAATAACTTCAGTGATAAAAACATTAATATATATTTATTTCTTAGACCTGAAAAGCTTACATATACTTTAGGCAAAATTATAGATTCACTGAGCAAATATAGAACAAATGTTTAAAATCTTGAGTATGTGTTCTAATTATCAAATTTTCTGCACTACTTTAGAATTAAAATGACAAAAATAAGGGTTTTTTGTAGTGTTTTAAAGATTACTGATAAAAATAGAAAAGATGCTATAGAAAAATAGAAAAGATACTTTGACTTTTAAATTACAACTTTGAAGAGAGGTTATTTTATGTATCAGAAGCTGAGATCACTGATTTGAGACAATTTCTTTTTAGTATAGTATTTAATGCTCTAAATTTCCTTCTAAACATTTATTCAGATGCACCTCACAAGCCTGAACATATTTTTTTGTCATTTATTTTTATTTTCTTCTAGTATCTACTGTGACTTCTTCTTTGGCCCATTTGATATTTAGAATTATAGGTATAGTATCCAATTATTTTGAGTTAAGATAAGATGTTCTCAACCTCTTTCTGTTATTGATGTTTAACTGAATTCTATTGTGATGTGGGAAACACTTCATAAGATTGTGATTCTTCAATATTGGTTGAAACTAACATCATTTACATTACAGTGAAGGATATGGTCTATTTTAGTGACATCCCATGTGAAGTTGAAAGAATACATTTTCTGTTGTTTAAGTCAGTGTAATCTATCAATGTCATTTAGCTCTTTAGTTGTTAGTATTGTTCAAAGGTTCAGTGTTCTTACTGATTTGTTCTCCACTTTTATTTCCCCTTCAAATAATGAGAGGTCTAGTGAACCATCTAAAGTGATTATAGATTTGTCTACATTTCCTTTCAGTTATTGCCTGTTCTTATACTTGTGTTCTGGGGCTCTGTACCAAGAGTGTATTTAGTTTCTTATGGTCCCTTGTAAATGCTGTCTTTGCTTTTTTTTTTTTTTTTTTTTTTTTTTTCTTTCTTTATTAATATGTAATGACATTCCGTATCTTTGGTAATATTCCTTTTTCTGAAGGCTGTTTTTCCTAAGGTTTGTTTATATAGTTAATTTCACTTTTTCTTGATTAGGATTAGTGTGTTACATGTATATATATGTACTTTTTACATTTTTCAAGCCTATTTGTCAAAACATCATGACCAGATAGGTTTATCCTAGTATTATATGGTTCAGCATTCAAATGTCAACCATTAATTGGCTATTTCAAGAAACTAAAGAATACCATATCATCATTTCATTAGGACACATAAAAGAGTTTAACAAAATTCAACATCAAATTAAATGAAATCTTTTATCAAACCAAGAAAATTAATCAAGGAACCTAAAACCAACATCCTACTTAGTAGTGAAAGACTGAATTATTTCCTCCCCAAATAGGGAGAAACTAAAGAAATAACTCTGCCCAACCTTCCTAAACAACACTATACCTCTTATTATCTTACAATAACTTAAACTCTCAGTGGAATGAATTTAGATTCCATTTAATTTTATTTTACATTTTTCCTGTCTGTCAGGATTACATTCAAACAAAAATAATTTTATTCTTTATCTGTAATTTTTTTTCAATTCTCATTTTTATTTACTCCCTGCATACAAAATAGATATTCTCACAGAAGAATTTATTTAAAATATGAATTTAGCTTAAATTTCGATTCTATTATTTAATGCAGGGTATTTATAAGGTGTTTTTCCATTCTAAAACATTATCACAGAGGCTTGTTTTTGATGGAATGAAGTCATCCTCTAAGGTTTTACTTAGTTGTCATCTCCACAAGGAAAACCTCTATTGATTACTGGTTTTGGTCTCTATCTTGAGGAGGGGCAAAAAGAAAGTTTTGTGGGAAGAATGTTTATTAGGGGAACAAAACATGTAGGGGGCAGGAATAGGAAATGAGATCGGCCAGAGAGAGAAATTGAGTTGCAGTGATCCTTTGGTTCACTCCCTGGGGGGCTCTGGAGCTAAAATTGCCAATTAAACTGCATTGATCCAAAGCTTGTGGGTTGTTATACTCCCTATATTATCCTTTTTATGCAATATTCTTAAAAAAGCAAAATAATTGGGGCAGAAAACATATCAGTGTTTTCCAGGTGATTCAGATGGGAGTGAGATAGGAAATTGACTAGGTAGGAGACTGACAACAAAGACATACTTCATAACTTTTTATAGTGATAAAAATCTTCTCTATCTTGATTGTGTGATAGTTTCAGGACTATATGTGTCTTCAATAATTCATCAAATCATGTATCTAAATAGAATTCATTTTGTGATATCTAAATTTTTCCTTAAACATGGCAAAAATAAAATACAGCAGAATTTTAGTTAGAAGATTAAAATTAATATACATCTATCATGCCTAATAAGTATTAAAGAAGGGAAATTCATATATATGAAATTAATAAACAATAATTATATACAAAATTGATTTTTAACATGAAACGCATACATATGAAAATTCTTTAAAACATATTGTCAAAAGTATATGTGGATTTTATATGTGTATGTATGTGTTTGTAACATTACACAAATATTACAAACTATCAAAGATGGAGGCAGGAAAAATAAAATATGAATAAACTAATAATAAGTGATATAATGAAAATGTCAAAGAAAAACTTTCCCTAAAGACTTTACTGATGATTCACTTTTAGATAAGAAATACGTTCTGTGATTCTGTTTCTCAGAATTTAATGTAACATCCATATCCCTTGGGCATTTTGGAAAATGTAGCTTCTAAATGAATATAGCTTGGGTGGGGTCTGAGAGTCTGCATTTTGATGAACTCCCAAGAAACTCCAGTGTTGCTCTTGACTGAATTTCCTTCAAGCAAGGCCCTGTATTACATAAACTGTTTCATGTGTAGAGAATAAGTTTTCTAAATAAAACTAGAATTCAAAATCAGAATCTGGGAAAATTACCTTAATCAATAAATTGCCAAAAAGTGTGTACATATGTGCAAGCACATACACAAACATGGAAGGCTGTTCATTAAACTGCAAAAACAGATATAAAAAAAATTAAAAAGTGTGACCTCCTTGAAGAAAACAAGTGGATTATTCAAAATGATAAATGAAGTATGAAAAGTTTCTTTTCCATATGTGTTAAACTCAATATTGTTATATGGTCTCTTTTCCTCACCAAAATATATATATTTTACTCAAGTCTAATAGAAATCCCATGATTTCTCTTTTACCTGATAAGATTCTCCAAAAAAATCATCAGAAGGATGTACAATAAGAGAATTCCAAGTTAAAAAATTTTGAACAATACAGAAATGACCAAAATAGGCAAATCAATATACTGAGAAGAAAATCTAGAAACAGGACTATAGAAGTGTAAAATTTTAAAGAGCCATTTTATTGCATGGAAAGGAATGTTATGTTCAAGACATTGGTTTGTCATAAGTGACTAATTGTATTTAAAGAAAAAGTGTCTCACAAGTGCTGCCATGTAAAAACTTGCAACAATTGCTTGCTCTGTACCTCCAGAGTTGCCATTCTCATTATCATCTGTGTGAACCGTTTTTCCCCTGGGTGTGCAATGTCCAAGGTGCCTTTCCCTACCACATTAAATTGCTCTAAACACTAATTTGTTTACAAAGTAAAGATTTATTTTTGACAAGTAAAATCATAAAAGTACTGAGAACATTTGTTGGAGAAAATTCTCCATGTTCACTCCATCTTGGAAAATGGAGTAGGAACTTTAAAAAAAAAAAAAGACGAAGGAACCTCAAGCCAAGAAACCTACCAGTAAGGATTATTCAAGTGAAGTCCGTGAACTAAAAATCACAAAAATAAAAATACTAATACAATAATGCAACTGTACATTGAGGAGATAAAGTCAAATTAGACTGATTACAAGATCCTTACTCTGATAACTTCATTGTGTATTATTTAACCTTACAAGTTATATGTAGTTGAAGTAAGTGCACTTCAGTAAACAAACAGTTCTTAGGTTATTCATGTGAGTTCCAGGCAGTCTGTGATGTCTGCAGAGTGATTACCTTAATTACTCTCCCCACATTACTTGCATACCAAAACTTATCTCTTGTAGGAAAAAAAAAATGTTATGTGAATATGTATATGTACCTATCTTGTGTCTATGAATCTGATCAAAATTTACCAAACCACTCTCCAAATTGAAGTCTTCTACAAATCACAGATTTGGGAGTTTTGTTTAACATATTTATATATGTTAAATATATAAATCCTTATTTATATATGTTAAGTAACCCTATCTACATGTGCCCATGTCCCAAGAAAATTATAGACAATGGTTTATACCAAAGACATCTTCCATGTCTAGCTGAAGTTGTTAATTTTTTTGGTATTTCATATACTATCTGATTTGTAATGTACCAAACATAAACTGACATATGAGAACAAGAGGAAAAAGGAACACAGTAATGATGATTTACTTTTGTGATCAGAAAAGAAGATGAAGCAATCTGTTCCTCTTATTCTTAAGAGTGGTTAGGAAAATGTATTACTTATCTATTACTGCTTGACAGATTCCCTAGGAACCTGGTATCCTGAAACAATAGGCATTTATTATCTCACGCAATTTCTGTGGGTCTTAGTGTTTTCAACTCACAGTTCCTGAGATTGCAGTTAATATGTGGGCCAGAACTGACTTCTTAAGGCTTAGCTAGGGCTGGAATCTGCTTCCAAAGATGTTCACTCAAATGTGTGGCAGGTTAGTGCTGGTTGTTGGCAAGAGGTCAATAGTTCTTTGACATGTGACCTTTTCCACAGGCTGTTAGGGTGTGCTTATGGCATGACATTTCATTTCCCCCAGAGCTAGTGAACCAAGAGAGAGCAAGGTAGAAACATCCTTTGCCATCTAGCCTTGGAAGGAACAGTCCATCACTTCTACAGGATCTTATTTGATATAAAAGTGATCCCAATTCAGTTTGAAAGGGGGCTGAAACTGATACCAGGAGAGAGGAAATTGTTAAGAGCATTTAGAGATTGGCCATTCCACATATTTTCGTGGATTGAAAAGCTTTAGCCACTACACTGATTTTACCTCTTTAAAAAAAAATTAGTTGTAGTGGTGCCTGGGTGGCTCAGTGGGTTAAAGCCTCTACCTTCCGCTCGGGTCATGATCCCAGGGTCCTGGGATCAAGCCCCACATGGAGCCCCACATCGGGCTCTCTGCTCAGCAGGGAGCCTGCTTCCTCCTCTTTCTGACTGCCTCTCTGCCTACTTGTAATCTCTGTCTTTCAAATAAATAAATAAAATCTTAAAAAAATTAGCTGTATGAAAAATGCAGATACAGGACTGTAAAACAAATTAAAATAAAAAACTGATTTGACCTGTGGTTTGTGAATCTCTTTAATTATTACCAATATTTCCCATCAAAATATTTCAGATTGTTTTAATACCATAATGTCATTAAACATTTTCCCCATAAAGCTTTTTATTTGCTAATGTAATGTCTTCAAAAGTCAACAAAAGTGGCATAGTAAAAAAACAAACAAACAAACAAACAAAAGGAAATATTAGCAAAAACTATACATTTCTACCCTGAATGAGAATATTTACACTTAGGATATCTGATAAGTAACAAAAAGCCATAAACTTAAGGGATACAACATGGCCATTTTTTTTCTGATGATTACTCATGAAATGAAGTAATACAAATGAAAATATTAGAATGAGAATTAGAATGTGAAAAATTGGATACTTGAAAGTTCCCTGCTCTAATTGCAAATTATTTTAATATGTGAAAATTATTTCTATTTCAAAATTCCACCTGTTACGATTACAAAGTCTTTACAAACTTTCAGAATTTGCTGAGTCACTTGAGATTTTTAATTTAGAAAATAGAAATTAAAGATGAGTTAAGCATTACCTTTAAAATGTTTTAAAATTTGTCTTTCTCCATATCAGATTGAATTAGAAATTGTCAGTCAAAAAATTTTAAACTACTGTCAGCAATAACTGTCTTAAATGCTCAGATTTCTAACTGTGTTAAAGTTATTAGTACTGAAAACATATCTCTGAAAATAGAGTTTAAATTTCCTTTGATGGGGTGTCTTAAAATAGAACAGAATTTCATCTGTCTGGGGTAGTTTGGATGAATCCAACTTTAAAGTTAGATGATAGAGTTATATGACCTCTTGAAGTTTCTGCAAACCATATGATTTCATGAGGAAATAAGCTTTCTAGCTTCCCACTGTAAATTTTATTCAAAGCAAACTGATAAATTCGAATATGATCTAGGATGATAAAATATTCTTATGGTTAACTTTAAGTCCCAATACTTTTTTAATGTTTTCACTAATGATTCTCAGCAGAAAGTAGAAATTTTACTCATTAAAGTTATGTAATATAATAATCAAATATTTTTATTATTATTATGTAATTCTTGTATTTAAGGTTCAGGAACTTCATGAATTCACTGAATGTGAGAATTTTAGGGCTATGCTTTTCAAATTATGTTTGAAAATCTCTAGTTTTAAGCTATGTTGAGTGTAAATGGCCAAGGAAAGAGGAATAACTAAACTAATCTTTAGAAGAGTATTTTCCAAAATATAAAGCACATTCTTTTGATAATATATAAAGTGATTTTAATGAAATCTGTTTAATATATAATGATAACAAATAATTGGCTGATTTTTACTGGTGAGAAAGAGTTAATGGGTTACAAAAGGAATTAACTTATATAAAATATTAAATGATAATTGGAGCACTTATATGTGAATATGGTACATAAACAAAGTTTGAGTTCACAAATACAGCTTTAAGACTTAGTTATTATAAAGGAGAAGTTTTTCTTTGAACATTTAATGACATACTTACCCAAATAATGGAACCATAGCAACTCCAGGAAAAAAAGAAAAATGTCGGTTTCATTAAATTAATCCTAAATTCTTTCAGTACAAGATCCAAGTCAGTAGTGTGAATTGAACCTCTTTAGCACCCATTATCAGATGTCAACACATTCCCTTTTCCCCAGATCACTCTTTGTCCTTGCTTATCAGTGTTTGTAATGCTTAAATTCTAACATTAGGATGGGGTGTGGGTGGAATAACCCAAGCTGTTGGAGTAGGTCCCCGTGGGCTGGTTTGCATGGAATATGCCCTGAGATAGCCCAGTTTAAATTGTAATAAAAATTCTTGAAGAGAGACTTACAAATTCAGAAGTTAAATATGTCATTGTGCAAATACCAAGTGAATTGTAGGATCAAAAAGAAGTGTTGAGGAGAGAGAGAGAAACTCAGATGAAAGTGAACCTCCTTCTTGGAAACAAGAGTACAGTTTGACCATTCTCACAGGGTCTTATGCCTCAGGTCCATTCATGAGGAATCTTGCATGCCTTAAATGTATGAAGTTCATTATTTATAGGCAAGCCTGTGGAGGCATCAAGTGGCAGGTTTCCATTACTTGTTTGGAGTCTGACATATCAGCAATTTTCATTCATTTAAAAGCAAATTTGGACTCGGTCCTATGTTCCTGGAATTTTGCAAGGTTCAAGACTTAATTGAAGGAGCACTTGTCCTTATGGAAACTTCAAGAATAATGACTAATACATAACGACATAGAAAAGTACAATATGGTTGGCAAATACCATGATCTGGATAAACATGACCAGAAATTGGAGGCATAAAAAAGCAGCTACTATGTTGTGTTTGCTTTTTGTTAAAAATATTTTAAAATACAGAAAAAAAACCACACTAAATAACAAATATTATCTAGAATTCTAGATTAACAAATCCTAGATTATATAATTTTTTTTCAAATTTCTTTAGACATTTTATTTTTTATAAAATCAGGCAAAATGTATGGAAAAACCAAAAGTCCCCTTTGAATTAGTTGGGCTTATACAAAACCCTTCTACTAATTCTGCTTTAATGGCTGTGATGAAAACCATGAAGGGTCATCAAGCTTTACCGGTAAGGATTTCAGTTGTCAGTATGATTGCTTACTATCGTCACCTGCTTCAGGGATTGCCTTAACTTTGGAAAAAATTTATCTAGGGTCAGTCTCTTCTTAGGGTGGCTCATATCCAGTTACTAATGGAAGCGGACTTATAAGGATGAAACATTTTGAAGCAACACAGTGCAATTCTGATGGACCATTTTAGCTCCAGAGTTTCCTGCCTTACAGCTGAGACTGTCACCGAGCCAACATTATAGATTAACTTTTCCTTAACTCAGTCAGGCTTCCTTCCCATTCTTCTAAAGTAACAATTCCAACTAATCCCTTAAATAACACTCAGCTCATTAAATTCCAAACGCAATATCTGAATCTTCCAAGAAACAGCCTGTGGCAATGGTCAACAAGGTATTTCCTGTGAAACCACAACACCTAAGTGGAGATCTAAAGGATGACCATGTGTTTACCATGAAGAAACATGTGTAATTGTATTTTCAGGAGTAGATTTCATTTTCTAAATACATGCAGCTGAGAAGAAAATAACCATGCAAGTTAAAGTTGGATTTATTGCTAGATGTTTGAATGGAAATGAATTTTGTGGTTGTAGGCAGTAGGAAAAATATGAGAATCCAAGAGAAATTATGAATGAAGAAGTAGAATTATTTCACAAACAAAATAAAGTTAAGAATGATGCCAACTTTATAAAATGTAGAGTTGACAGAGGAGCCTTGTTTGGGGAAGGAATATAGTTTTTAAAATGATGAGTTTGAGGAGATGACATTTATCTAAATCAATGCCCCCCCCCCCACTGCACAAAAAAAAAAAAAAAGAAAGAAGTGTAACTTAGTTCATAAGTAACAAAGCATTTGATTGGTCTGTCCACTCAACACGTTTATTTATTCTATATTTTTCAATATAGAGGGATGAGTTTATTTGATATTGTCCCTGTCCTCTGAGTGCTTACACTATAGGATCAATGACAAATTTCACACACATAATCATATAAATAAATATACAACTGCAAAGTCTGATATAGTCCCTGAGGACAAAAAACAGAATATTATGAAATAGAAGGGAGAGGGGTTAATTCATTCTGTGGATTTTGGAGAGGGTCTCTACAGGTAATGATACTATGCTAAAATTTGAAGGATAAATAGAATTTCGCTTAACAAAAGACCAGGACAACAGTGTCAGGAGAGGACGCAGCATCTGCCAGCTGTCTAAATTTTGTATGAAGGCTAGATTTTGTAGAACTTTGTTAAAATTGGGATGTTATTCTTTGTGACAATGGAAAGCCACTAAAAAGGTGAAAACAGAAAAGTAATGAGAGACTCAAAAACTTATTTATGTCCTGTTTATAATTGAAGCCATAGAAGTAAATGCTTTTTTTTTAATTTTTTTTTTGAGAAAGAATAGGTGAGGGAGAGAAAATAGGGCAAAATACAGAGACTTACAGAATCTGAAAGATAGAGACAAGAAATAAAAAAGGAATTTATAAAGCCCAGAGGAAAATAGTCAAAAAACATAGGAGACCAGAAGAGACACAATAGTGTCAAATAGTACAGGAGGATTAATATAGATTTTTAAATAGCCATCAGATTATAAACTTCTATGTTAAAATAAAGTCACAGTAGAGGTGTATTATTAAACTGAATTATAAGATTTTTCTTTCCTGTAAGATTTCCTGAACATTTCTCTGTTGTTGTAAACAATTGATTATACATAACTATTCTTGCTCTCTTAAGGAAAAAGAAACAAGCTAAGTGTCTTTTTTTTTTTTTCTTGTTGTTATTGTCCAGTCAAGGTGGTTGGGTTTCCAACTAGTTTCAAAATTGCAGTTTAAACTAATTTTTACAAAGTATTTTAGAAGGCAGTTTCAAAAGATTTGAGGAAGGTTTTTACAAGGTAGTTCAGATTTTGTACTAACTTGTCACCTTCATTTAATAAATTGTACTTAACTAATTGATCCCAATCAAAAATTAAAGCTTAGCATTATTCGGAGTGCATGGGAGCCTCAAATGGTTAAGTGCCTGCCTTCCTGGGATAGAGCCCTGCAATGGGCTCCTTGCCTAGCAGGGAGTGTGCTTCTCCCTCTCCCTTTTCTTCTCCCTCTGCCTGTGGCTCCTCCTGTTCATGCTCTCTCTCTCTCTAGTAAAAAAATAAGATATTTAATAAATAAATAAATAAAAATAAAATTTAACATTATACTAATGTTGTGGGAAAAGGAGATATATATATATATATATATATATATATATAAAATTTATCTATCTAATATATGTGATATTTATTATATATATAATTTTAAAAATCTAAAGTATAACCTATGAGCAAAGAGCTACCCTAGCAATATAAATACTTATTCAGTGTTATTAAGTATGACATTATACATGTACTCTTTCCTATTTCTGACATTCTGAAAAGTGATAATCTGGATGCTTCTTTTTGTATATATGTTCAAAGTCAATTATAAAACCAACTACCCGCTCCACCATTAGCAAAATGCTTAGTATTAAATATATACATTATTTAAATATATATGTATATTTTTTTAATGGTTGATTTTCTTGTATTATATAATAGTGGGGGGAGATGAGAGAAACCTTAAGGTTTTACCGTTGCTTTTATCTTAGTTACAAAACTCATATCATAAAATCGATAATAACACTCATGGGCATGTACTAAACTTAAACAACACCAATTTTTCTCCTTTAGGTCTCCCAGTGCCACTGAGTCTTGCTATCAAACTGCAGTTTTTATCTTCTGGCTCACAATATTTAGTCAGTAATTTAAATTCCATCAGGATCTCCAGGGATATTTTGAAAACATGGATCTTTGTAAAGGCCATTATTATGTGACATGTAGCTGTACTACATCAAGTTATTAAATTGTTTGTGTTCTTCTATCAGTTTGAATAAGCCATCAATTTGATAATATGTTCACATATAAGTGTTAAATAAAAATGACAAATTGTCTGGGCAACAACATTCTCTACAAATTAAATACACTATCCAATAGAAATATTCCCCTCTCTTTACACCAGATACAATTCTTTCATGTAGCTCTATGTGACAAGTCTCAGTGGATCCCTCTGCTGTCTATCATCTATCATCTATCTATCTATCTATCTATCTATCTATCATTTATCTATCTATCATCTGTCTATCATCATCATCTATCCGTCTTCATCTTTAGGCTCTGCCCAGTATGGTCAGTTTCTATCCTAATGCAAATCTACTGCCTCCAACATTAAAACTAAATAACACTTTCACTCCCCGTTGGTGAATTTTAACAACTCTACTTACAGAAAATGTATTTTCCATGAAAACTCTGAACTATAAGCTTAAGAATTTTTCTAATAGTACCCTTCCTTTTTTTCATCTCCTATTTGTTCATCTTCCAAATTAAACTCTCATTGCTTCATCATTAATTATATCACAATGTTCTTTTTTCAAGACTCTCAACAACTATTTCATTAAACATTTCAAAATTTTCCTACCTTACAAGCTCTTGATCTTTGCAAATCTTTTTCAGAGCTCCTTTTGTCGAGTGGAGTGGGGACAGAAATCAATCAAATCTTATTCTCCTTTAAACCATCATGTTTATTCCTTCAAATCACTATGTTCATTCCCTTTTGTCATAGTTAAATGTCTCAAATTAATAAATTACAAATGCTATTCCCATTTCCCCACATTTACTCCCTTTTAATCCATGTGATGGTTTGAAAACTAATAAAATTAAATGCTTACAGCAAGGAATCGTCCTTTAATTTCCAAATTCACTGGCGTCATTTAATTGTTTATTGTGTATATTAATTGCACTTCATTTGGTTTATAGCTCTCTCCCATTTACTTCCATATTTGGCTTCTGCTTCATGGAATTGTCCTAATTTTTTACACACTAATCAAATTTCCTGTGTATGATCCAATCTTTAAAATTCTCCTTCAACTCAGGTATTGGCTATAGTTTTGAAATAATTTGATTTATTTTATTTCCCTATCATAAAACTGCTTTTATACCTCAGGCATTATTTATACCATCCAAAGTTCAATTGTTGGAACTCTTCTCCTATTCACTATCTGAGAAATTAAGAAAACCTTGGTAATCTCATTGTACATCTCATTATTTTCTAGTTCCAGGATTTTAAAAGTCTCTTGCATACTATCATATAAGATTTTTATCTAAATTTGCACTTATCTTCTTGTTATCTATATCGTTAGGTTTCATTTCACCATGAATCTCTTTGGTACTAAGTAAGATGAAAATATCAGTTATATATAACAACATTATCTTTCTGATCAAATGTTGCCACAAACCTACTCCTAATCTCTAACATGGTGTTAGTCAGATTCAATATCCTGATCATTCTCCATTTCAATTCATAGATTTAATTCTTACTTCCTATTTCAGTTTTAAAAAATCTATTATTATAAATGAATATTAGAAAATACATAAAAACAGAATAATAGAATATGTTACTCTATGTCCATCAACAGTCTTCAACAAATAACAACATTTTATCTACTTATTTCATATATATGACTCATTTTCTGGTTGTGAGTTTTGTTTCTTTGTTTTATTTTCTGAAATATTTTAAGAAAAATCCAAGATACCACATGATTACACATATTGTTATATCAGTAAGTATCAAATGAAGAGTTTTTATTTTTAATATTCACACCAATTTATATTTGTTGTATTATATATCATTCACATATCTCATTATTTAAGAAATATATATAACTGCATTATTAAATTTTATTTTTATGAGCTTATGTTAATTATTTTATGATCACTTTTAAATTTGTTATTTTAGATTTACTTTACTTAAAATAAGATACATAGCTATTTAAATAAGTTAGTTAGTTTTATTTTCCACTTTAAAAAAATGTAAAAAATACATGTATTCAAATAATATTATTTATTTGCTGACCTTCAATAAATATACCACAAATATTTAGACACATGTGTAGAACACTTGAAAACTTCTGACTGCAAGTATGATGGAGTATCAGGAACCAGAATTACCCTACCTTCTGAAACATTTAAAAATCTGAGTAAAATATATGAAAGAATGGTATTTAGTCCCTGGATATCAAAAAACACAAAGCAGGGGAATCCAATAAGGTGAACGCTAAGATTGTCCTAATTTATAGGCTGAATGGCAGGAGGGAGCTTATGGAGAACTTGCCAATCTACCTAAATTGAAGAGATGGTATGGTAGTCTGGCAAGGCCGAAAAGGGTAGAGATTGGTACGTAGATTACTAGAGAAGGTAAGCTGCACGTACAGAGCTCCAGAGATCTTCAGGAGGTTCCCCTAGAGTCTTTAGCTCAGGACTGGCTGGCACATTAGTGAGAGGAAACTACCTGAGAGCAACAAACAAACAAACAAACAAACAAACAAAACAACACAAAGAGTATGGGAAATAATTCCCTGAGTTTATACAGAGACAACAATGATCTGTGTTCCCCATATTATGACCAATAGTCTTACTTTGCCTGGGACTGTTCTGGTCTGAAGTGAAATCTCCATGGAAAACCATCCATTCCAGGAAAATTAAGATATCTGATCAACAGTGGAAAAAAAGAAAAGAAAAGAAAACAAACAAACAAAAAACTCAAAATGAAATACACTGCATTAGAAAATCAGATGTGCATCTTTTTAGTGGTAAAATTTTAGTCCCAGGTTAAAGGCTGTTCTGCTCTTGCCTAATAAAACGGAAAAGTTAGTTCTGAGGGATCAAACTATTTCCAAGTAACTTAGAAAATCAAGTGTATGGGGCGCCTGGGTGGTTCAGTGGGTTAAGCCTTTGCCTTCAGCTTGGGTTATTATCTCAGGGTTCTAAGATTCAGTCCCACATCAGGTTCTCTGCTCAGCAGAGAGCCTGCTGTCCCCCTTTCTCTGCCTGCCTCTCTGCCTACTTGTGCTCTCTCTGTCAAATAAATAAATAAAATATTTTTTAAAGGAAGAAAGTCAAGTATATTTTATTTTATTTTTTTAGAGGAAGAAAGTCAAGTGTATTTTATTTTATTTTTTTAAAATATTTTATTTATTTATTTGACAGAGAGAGAGAGAGTTACAAATCACAAGTAGGCAGAGAGGCAGGCAGAGAGTGAGGGTGAAGCAGGCTCCCTGCTGAGCAGACAGCCAGATGCTGGGCTCAATCCCAGGACCCTGAGATCATGGCCTGAGCTGAAGGCAGAGGCTTAATCCACTGAGCCACCCAGACACCCCTCAGATGTATTTTAGAAAATAATACTTGGCATGCCTGGGTGGCTTAGTTAGTTAATTGGCTGCCTTAGGCTCAGGTCATGATCCCAGGGTCCTGGGATTGAGCCCTACTCCTTGCTCAGCAGAAAGCTGCTTCTTCTTTTCCCACTCCCCCTGCTTGTGTTCCCTCTCTTGCTGTGTCTCTCTCTATCAAATAATTAAATAAAATATTTAAAAAAATGAAAGTATTAAAAAAAACACAAATCACCCAGCTGCTAACTAGGGATAATCTACAATGTCTGGGATGCAATAAACAATTGCAGGCATACAAAGGAGCAGGAAAATATGACACATAATAAAAGGGAAAAAAATCAGCAGAAGTGGACATAAAAATGAAAAGATGACAAAATCAGAAGATGGGGCATCAGGAGGTTCTTATAGCTATAATAAATCCAAGAAGGAAGAGGAAGGACAGCTTAGCAAGTAGACACATAGAAGATACAAAGAAGACCCCACTAAAATTCTACAAATAGAAACTACAATGACAGAAATTAAAATGCACAGAATAGAATAAAAAACAGATTAACCAATGTAGATAAAAAGTATAGTGAACCTAACACATACACATAGCAATAAAAATTACTCAAAGTGAAACACAAAAAAGATGAATAAAAAATAAACATAGCACCAGTGAGACATAGGACAATTTTAGGAAACCCAATATTTGATAATTGGAGTAGCTGAAGGAACAAAGAGAGGGAAAAATAAAAACATATTGGAAGAAATAATGGCTAACATTTGTCCAAATAAAAGGTATAAACCCAGAGGTCTCCCTCTGACCTTCTTTCCCCCCCTTCATGCTCTCTCTCATTCTCTCTCTCTCAAATTAAAAAAAACAAAACAAAACAAAACAAACAAACAAAAACTCTACAAATATATTTCTTTAAATCAGTGATAAAGAGAAGTTTTAAAATTCTTCAAAAAATATATATTATAAACAGAGGATAAAAAGTAAGATTTGTATCAGATTTCTCATTGAAACAGTGTGAGGTAGAAGATGTAGGGGCACAGTTTTTAAGGAAAATTGAAAACAACAACAACAAAAAAACCAAACAGCTGACCTAGAATTCTATACCCATGGAAAAGTCTTCCAAATTATGGTAAAGTAAACTTTTCAAACAAAGAGATAAAAAGAGTCATCACTGATAGACCATGTAATAAAGAGATATTAAAAGAAATATTTTAGGGAATAGAAAATGATATTAGATAAAATCTGAACCTACAGAAAATGAATTTCATTAAACTAGGTAAATACAAAATAATTTTTTAAATAAGGTAATTTACAACAACTTAAAACCCAAAACCCAAATAATTAGATTGAAAAATGGGCAGAGCCCTGAATACAGGTTTTTTTTTTTTTAATTGTTTTTAAAGAATGTATTTGTTTACTTGAGAGAGAAAGCACAAGCAAGGGGGAAGGGACAGAGGGAGAAGACACAGACTCCACACTGAGCAGGGAGCCTGATGCAGGGCTTCATCCCAGGACCCCAGAATCATGACCTGAACTGAAGGCAGATAGATGCTTAACCAACTGAGCCACCAAGGTGCTTCTGAATACAATTTCTTCAAAGAAGGCATACAGACAGCCAACAGAAATAAGAAGAGATCAACATCACTATTCATCAGAGAAATTCAAATCAAAACCACAACGAGGTATTACTTTACTATATCTGTCAGAATGGCTAACATGAAAAACATAGAGAACATTGAGTGTTTGGGAGGAATGGAGAAAAATAAACCATTATACTCAGTTGGAAGGAATGAAAATTAGTGCAGTCACTATGGAAAACAGTATGGAGGTTTCTCAAAAAATTAAAAATAGAATTACCAGGTGATCTATTAATTCTACCACTAGGTATTTACCCAGTGAAAATGAAAACACCAATCTGAAAAGACGTTTGCACTAATATGTTTAATTGCAGCATTATTTACAACAGCCAGGATTGGGAAGCAACCCATGTGTCCATCCATAAATGAATGGATAAAGGAGATGTCATACATATGCTTTGAACAATACTATTAGGAAGATATATTTAACTCACATTTATAGAGTACTCTGTCCAATATAATAATTACAAATCATTTCAAAATTATTTAAACCATGTAATGTATTTTCTCTGAACAAAGTGGAATGAATTTAAAATCAATATCAGATAAGTATTTTGAAAATCCCCAAATATTTGAAAGCCAAGTAACACAATTCCAAATTACACATAGATGACAGCACAGTTCAAAAGAAAATCTGGGAAGTATTTTGATGTGAATGAAAGTGAAAACCCAGTGTATCAAACTTTGTGGAATACAGCTATGCAATATTTATATGGAAATTTGGGGCACTTATGTCAAAAATGTGTAATAAAAGAGGAAAGTTTCCAAGTCAATTTTCTTAGCTTCCACCTTAAGAAAGTAGAAAAAGAGGAAAAATTAAAAAAAAAAATGGCTAAGAAATATAATAAAGGTCAGAGAAAAAAATCAATCAAATTAAAAAAAAAGAATAGAAAAAAATCAATGAAAACAAAATATGCTTCTTTGAGGATACATAAAATTGATTAACCTCTAACCATTAAGTCAGGGCAAAAATGAGGAGGCACAAACTATCAGGAATGAGAAGAGTTATATCACTACTGCAATACATAAAAGGGTTATAAGGGGATATTATGGACAACTTAAGATCAATAAATTTAACAACATAGATAAAATGAACAAATTTTCAAAAGCTGTAAATTATTAAAAGTCACCCAAGGAGAAATCCAATAGTCCTTATTTTTTATAAAAATAAAAATTGTAGTTAGAAATCTTCTCACACACACACACACCAAAAAAAAAAAAAAAAAAAAAAAACCTCTAGACCCAGATGACTAAAATTATGAATGCTACAAAATATTTAAGGATGAGATAATATCAATTGAACATAAACTCTTCTAGTGGATGGAAAAGGAATTACTACTTCTCTGGTAATGTAGTCAGCACTATCCTGATATGATCATGACATTACAACAAAAGAAACTGAATCCAACAATACATGAAAATAATGATACATTAGGACCAGGTAGGCTTTAATCCAGAAATCCAATTTAGGATTTACGTTTTAAAACAAATCAATTTAATTCACAGTATTAACAAACAAAACCTGATATATTCATTTCAATATACTCAGAAAAGCTTTTAACAAATCCAATGTCCTTTCTTTATAAAAACCCTCAACAAGGCAGCATAAAAAGAAAATTTCTTCAATCTTTTAATAGAAACCTATGAAAAAACTACTGAGGAAGAAAGTATTGTGATTTGAAATAGGCAAATGTTTTGTAGATATAGTCTCAAATGCATGATCCATTTCTAAAAAAATAATGAAATAGAGTTCCTGGAAATTGAAAGCAAATCAAAACTCCTGTCCTCTAAATAGTCAATGTTTAGAGAATAAGAAGATAACACAGAGACTGGGAGAAAATCTTTGCAAACCATATATTTCATAAAGGATGTATATCTAGAATATATAAAATGTCACAATCCAATAATACAAAAACAAAACATAAAAATTACAAATGTAAAAGGCAAAAGTTTTTAATACTTTTTCAAAAGAGATATATAGATGGTAAAAGAAAGAACATGTAAAAAGATGTTCAACATCATAAGTCACCAGAGAAATGCAAATTGAGAAGAACTAAGCAACTCAAACTCAACACACACAAAACAGATAATCACATTAAAAAATGGGCAGAAGACATGAACAGACACTTCTCCAAAGAAGACACACAAATGGCGAACAGATGCATGAAACATGTTCATCATCATTAGCCATCAGGGACATTCAAATCAAAACCACATTGAGATACCACATTACACCAGTTAGAATGGCCAAAATTAACAAAACAGTAAACAACAAGAGTTGGAGAGGATGTGGAGAAAGGGGAACCCTCTTACACTGTTGGTGTGAATACAAGTTGGTACAGACACTTTGGAAAACAGAGTGGAGATTTGTTAAGTAATTAAAAATAGAGGAGCACCTGAGTGGCTCAGTGGGTTAAAGCCTCTGCCTTCAGCTCATGTCATGATCCCAGGGTCCTGCATTGGACTCTCTGCTCAGCAGGGATCCTATTTCTACCCCCCTCTCTCTGCCTACATGTGATCTCTGTCAAATAAATAAATAAAATCTTAAAAAAAAAGGAAAGAAAAGAAAGAAATTAAAAATAGAGCTATCCTATGACCCTGCAATTACACTAATAGGTATTTACCCCAAAGATACAGATGTTGTGAAATGAAGGGCCATCTGTACCCCAATGTTCATAGCAGGAATGGCCACAGTCACCAACCTGTGGAAAGAGCCAAGATGCCCTTCAACAGATGAATGGATTAAGATATGGTCCATATATATACAGTGGAGTATTATGCCTCCATCAGAGAGGATGAAGATCCCACTTTTGTATCACCATAGACGAGACTGGAAGAGATTATACTGAGTGGGATAACTCAAGCAGAGAGAATCAATTATCATATAGTTTCACTTACTTGTAGAGCATAAGGAATAACATAGAGGACATTGGGAGATGGAAAGAAGTGAGTTGTGGGAAATCAGAGGGTGAGACAAAGCATGTGAGACTGGGGACTCTGAGAAACAAACTGAGGGAGGGAGGTGGGAAGTTGGGTGAGCCTAGTGGTGGGTATTAAGGAGGGCATGTAGGGCGCCTGGGTGGCTCAGTGGGTTAAGCCGCTTCCTTCAGCTCAGGTCATGATCTCAGGGTCCTGGGATCGAGTCCCGCATTGGGCTTTCTGCTCAGCAGGGAGCCTGCTTCCCTCTCTCTCTCTCTGCCTGCCTCTCTGTCTACTGTGATCTCTCTCAAATAAATAAATAAAATCTTTAAAAAAAAATTAAGGAGGGCATGTATTACATGGAGCACTGGGTGTGGTGTATAAACAATGAATTTTGGAACACTGAAAAAATAAATACATTAATTAATTAATTAATTAATTAATAATAAATTAAATGACTAATCGAGTTCTGGAGAAGATATTAAGGAACTTGGACAATTAAATGCTGCTACTAAGGTGACTGGGTGGCTTAGTTGGTTAAGTGACCTGAACTTCAGCTCAGGTCATGATCCCAGACTCCTGGGATTAAAGCCCACATCAGGCTCCTTGCTCATCTGAGAGTCTGCTTCTCCTTCTATCCCTTCCTTATGTTCATGATCTCTCTCTTTCTCTCACACTCTCTCAAATAAATTATAAATACATAAATACATACAATCTTTAAAAAAAAAGATTTAAAAAATGCTGCCATTAAAAGTGCAAAATGGTACAACCACTTTAGAAAGCAATTTGGCCATTTCTTGAAGGGTTAAACATACACTTTGCATAAGACTGAGCCAATGTTTCTCAGATTTAATGGAGAGAATAAAACATTATGGCATAGCAAAATTTGTATGTGAAAGCTTAATTTGTTATATTCCAAATGATAAAAGCTCAAATATTCATCAACTGGTGGATAGATTAATTAATTATGGTACACCCATACAATGAATCCTACTCAACTCTGTAAAGTAAAGGCATGGATGAATCTCAAAATAATTATAATGAATGAAAACATCAGAAAAATATTATTTTAGAAAATGCAATATACTTTTTAATGAAATTAAATGTGTGATTGACAAGCATTAAGTGTCTTAGAGAAACTATTGATTGTGGTAGATGTATTCATTATTTTGTCTATTTTGTTTGTTTCATGGGTATACACATTAGCAAAAACTTGTCAAATTGTATGTTACAAATATGCAGTTTATTTTAACTTATACTACAAAAAGACTTAAAAATTAAACAAACCCTGAATTGTATATCCTGTAATTGGTGTAGCAGTCTTTAAATCAGTTTTTAAATCATCCTTCAAGAGGAGTTGTCTAAATCCTTTTCCCTTGGCTCTAAACACATTTATGATTACTTCAATAAAGAGTACAGAACAAATAACATTACGTGGCTTCCAAAGATGGGTCATAAAAAGCATGAAGCTTTTTATGGTTCTCTTGGAATAGATGATTGTTCTTGAGAAGTTCACATTAAGAAGCCAGCTGCCATTTTGTGAAGTCCAAGGAACAAAGAGTGCTATAGAAAGATCCATAGTCTCAGTTGAGTCAAGTCTCCAACCCTTCCATCCCTGGTACAATATAAGCAAAGGAATTTCCAGATGATCCTGGAACCAGCCATTTGAGTGCTCAGCAGCCATTCAATCCTTTGCAGCTTAAACATGAGATATTGGAGAACAGAGACAAACCATTCTGCACCTTTCTTTTTGAGTTCCTGACTGTCCCAGGGACTATGAGTACAACAAAACTTTGTCATTTTGAAACACTGACTTGACTTCAATGAACTTTGAAGAGTTACCTGTCACTGTCATGATCTCACAGATTTGAAAGTTGAATTATGCATAAATTGTGCTGGCATTTGATCACAAAAGGTAGGGGAGAAATTAAGCTTGCAGCCTAAGCTCGGCAAGGAGCAATAAAATAATAAAAGTTCAAATATTCACCAATTGGTAAATAGACTAACTATTGATTATATACCCATATAATAGAATGCTATGGAGCTATGAAAAGGATAGGTATGGATGAATCACAAAGTGAGAAATAGAAGAATGAAATTCAAGAGGACATTTATAAGGTGAATTCCTTCAACACAGAGAGGAATAGTAAACCCTATGCTTGAGTTTAAATGAGTACCAGGTAAATAATAGGTATGCTGTGGTTTATCCTAAAGCCAAAAACGCTGGACTATCTCATTGAGTGTGCACTCTAACAGCAGTCATGAGTAGAATAGGCTTATGATGATTAATTGCAAAACCAGGAAAGAAACATTACAATTTCTATTTTGATTTTTTTTTCACATTTAGCTTCTATTTTTGTGTATGCACTTTGATACAAACAATAGAGTGATGCACTAGTACATGTAGATTACTTGAATACATATAATATATATATTATATAATAGTACATTTTATTTATCTTATATATTTATATAATATTTAATATATTAAAGCATATTATTAAATAATAATAAATAATGAATACAATATAATATGGTTACAATGAATATATATCACAATAATATAATCATATATATGATTCTTTCCATTCTTTCATTCTGTCACCTTCTTGAGTTCTAATTCATCTTTCATGTAAAAGCCATACCCATAAAATATATATAGATTTCAGTTTCCTTTTGTTTGAAATACATTTGCAAAACAATCTGATGCAAAATCCTTTTAGTTTTTAAAGTTTTCCCCAATAGTTACATTTCTGTTTTAGTAATTTAAGAGAATATTGTAAATAATTTATATTTAATTGCTCTTTGTAAATACTCAACTTAGTTTCCATAGGCAACTCATCCATTTTACATCAGCTTTTAACAATTTAAATAATAGTAAATAAGACCAATAATAGAATAAGAGCTACAATTGTTAAAAATATTCTTGGGATAAATACTGACCAATATTGGCGAGTTTACAACTCACTTGTTGACAGCAGAGATGTATTCATCTAAGTATTCATCAAGCTACTGTCTTTTACAGAATATTTTCCTAAGAAAATGTTTGAGATTTGTTTATTATTTATGTAATTGATGATTGATTAAGGGAGTTTTTAATGTACTATTATTGATTGTATTAAAATATAAAATAGATGGTTGTCCCAAATGTCCTTTAAAATTTGTTTTAGTGACATAATTTATACATTTATTTAATCAAACAAAATCCAGTTTAATGTTGATGAATGCATTCCATATTACTGTTCTGTAGTGAGCTGACATGAAGTTAGACAATAATATATTTTTATTATAAAATACCATAATATTGCCAAT
Organism: Mustela erminea; assembly: GCF_009829155.1. Lineage (NCBI taxonomy): Eukaryota > Metazoa > Chordata > Mammalia > Carnivora > Mustelidae > Mustela > Mustela erminea. The sequence continues at coordinate 123,906,575 of NC_045615.1, read as the reverse complement.
GTTTAATTGATCAATATTAGAGATAAAACAGAGGAAGGCAATGAATAATTACATTTAATAAATTGATTTCAGTAGTTCATGAATTTTAAAGCTTTTTACATTCAAGGATATTACTATAAAAATGCATGTTCAACTTTCATAGAGATATTTTTCTCTGGGAGAATAAATCATTTTTCTACTTCTGACCATATCCTAATTCATGTTTTTCTTAAAATATGAAGTAATAGGGTAAAATTCATTGATAAGTGGTCTGTTGTTTTTAGTTTGGAAATCATATTTTCTGTGGAACAACTTAAAGGGAAATGGGCACTCTCAAAATATATCTACTGTACAAAATAGGGGGATTGTCCAAAAATGGGAACATTTTTCCTTTCTAAATGAAGAAGAGAATTATGTTACTAATTTCAAAACCAATCATATAGTCTATATTATTTGCTTTTCCTGAAAGGGACAAATTTCTGATGTAGGGCAATGTGTGTGTGTGTGCGTGTGTGTGTGTGTGTGTGTGTGTGTGTCTGTGTGTGTGTGTGTCTGAGTATGTGTGTGTATGTGTGGCAGAGAGATAGAGAGAGAGGGAAAGAGAGATTCTGTGTATCAACATAACACATCGGTTGCAATTATACAATGTTTTTTAATGTCAGTGATTTATAATCACACAATTTTGGATTTGAAAAATTAATTTAGAATCTAAATACCTTTAAATAAAAATTGAGTTTGTGTATGGTAAGTAAACAAAGACCATGTATCCTAAGTAACAAGGTGGGATTTTGAAGGTTGGCACAGTCTTTATTCAAAAAGGACACAAGTTTCAAAGAATGAATTACTCAAGAGATTGAAATGGAGAATTACTACTGTTCTTGAAGAGAGAAGATAATTCTTCCTTCCATTTTGCCCCAGATGCTAACTGCCAATCCTCTCTTGTTCAAATTTTGGCTTGTTTTTTATTTTTTTTTTCTTTATAGTCTAAAAGATAAAAAGCATAGAGCCCCCCCCCAATTCTCTATAAAGTGAATTAAGATCCTGTAACCAGTTATGTTGATTCAATGATCTGAACACTAAACCTTAAGGATATTTAATCAAAAATAAGAGATTGGAAATATTTGTAAAGAAGTGCAGCTTAGTATATTCAAACCCAGAATAAAATTGTGCTAAATGCTTCAACATTAGTATGTTGTTAGCTTCAAGATGTGAACTTTTTATTTCGAGTTTATGCTGTTAAGTCTACTTGAGAGAAGAATAATTCCTCGCTAGATTTTTTTCTCCCCTTTGGGTAAATCAATAAGAACTTTTTGTAAGTGTTTGTGTTTTCATGGCATCTTTAATCAGATTAAACCACAACAACCTGAAGTATTCATAAAATGGACAATTGAAAACAACTTTCCTGGAAATTGTTTGGACTTGAATCATTGCACCTGTCTATAACTTAGCTTCATGTAAACTCTGGATTTTTCAGATCACTGGCATCAGTCTGCAGTCTCATAGCATGTCTCTATTATCCCTAGAATTCTAAAAATATATTTGTTAAGGTGTTTTACATATTGTATGCTCCCCTTCTATGATTGAATCATGCTTAAATTTTGAAAATCATACTAACAGAAGCACAAAATCTAATACTAATGAAATGTTAGTGATTTTTTCACATAGTAGATACTATGACAATGTTTTTATCACTAATATTATCTATTTAAAATTCCCAAGAAAATCATGAAGTATTTAACATTTTGTAGAAGAGGAAATTCTGTCCTTGAGTAAGTAAGTAGTCTGATTGCACATATATGCTATTAAATTAAGCTAAATTGCATCAATAGATCAACTCTGTTAATATCACTCATTGATATTAATCATTATTATAATTATATACATGAAATGTGTATGTATGCACAATATATAGATCCTTTCTTACCCTGAACTTTGCAGCAAAACAAATATAATCGTGATTACATATAGCTATGCACTGATATGTTGATAAATTAAACTTGTTTTCATAAAAACAGTTGCAGTACAGTGCTGAGTATACAGATTAGTAAAGAGATATCTATCTCCTTATTCTATAATCTATATAAAATGGTATACTTTTAAATTTCCATCTAAAGATGCACTGTGAATCCCAATAAAGAACATATAACCTAGTGAGTGCATTGACCTCCTTATCTGTTAGTGCAAATCTTGTATTGAGAAGACATCATCTCTCTCTCACACATCCTGATGGTGATTAGTTTTATTTTAATGATATTTTGTAAAAACTCCGTTTTACTTGCAAGTTACATTCTGCTTTTGATACTTTCAGTTTTTTGAAATCACCATGAGGACTTCTCTACTTTGACTATCATGTCTCTTTCTTATTGCAATGTCTATAACAAAATTCAGAGTTTGTTGACAGATTGATTTACTAACTCTACTCCCCTTTTGGTATAAGTCCATGTTCTTTTCCATTGCTTTCCCAAGCTGAAAAAGAAATGACTTGTCCTTTGATCCTCAAAGAATTTATATAAATAATTTCTTTGTGTATTTTTTAAAGGTTTTATTTATTTTTTTGACAGAGAGACACATGGTGAGAGAGAGAACACAAGCAAGGGGAGTTGGAAAGGGAGAAACAGGCTTCCCAGCGAGCAGGAATAAAGATAGATACAGAACCCTTACTGGAACTTACTTTTTTTTTTTTTTCAAAAAAAAAAGTGGCAACAAACACGTTTAAAATATAGCAGGTGAAAGAAATATTAAGGAATAGTGAGTTGTTTGAGAGAGAATTTTGATTAGCAGTTTTGTTAGTAGTACTTAAGGCAATAAAAATGTTATTCTTAGAAAATCATATTTAAACAGAAATATAAAGATGAGGAGTGAGCCATTAGTGATGAAAGATGGGGAAAAAATCAACACAGAGGAAAGAAATAGACAATGTAAAGTTTTGAGGTATAATAAGGCTATAATATTCTAGAAAATCTCGGAAGGTTAGTGTGTTCAGTATTTAACAGCAACGTACAGTGTTGCAAGAAATTATGCTTTGTTACACATTAGGAAGTAGATTCAAACTCATTAGCAATCAGAGAAATGTAAATTAAAAACAAAATGAGTTATTAATTTCCATTCAGCAACTTGGCTACATTTTTAGCAATATATATATGTGTGTGTGTGTGTGTGCGTGCGTGTGTGTGTGTATATCAGGTTTCCATGAGATGTGCAGTAATATTATGTAATGTTAGTTTGAACAGACATTTCTTACAAACTCTTTGGTAAACTACTTCTGGTGATGTGTATACTCCAACACTGCAGTTCCATTAATAGGTATATGTCTTAGAGAAACACATATCAGAGGAGCCTTAAAATGTATCCAAGAATTTTCAACAATTATGTGTCCTGAACACATCCAAAAATGTTACATAGGAAAATGGTGTAGGGCACCTGAGTGGCTCAGTGGGTTAAGCCGCTGCCTTCGGCTCAGGTCATGATCTCAGGGTCCTGGGATCGAGTCCCACATCGGGCTCTCTGCTCAGCAGGGAGCCTGCTTCCTCCTCTCTGTCTCTCTGCCTGCCTCTCTGCCTACTTGTGATCTCTCTCTGTCAAATAAATAAATAATAAATCTTTAAAATAATGGTGTAAATAGCACAAATTCTCACATACAGAAAGATGGATAAATATATCTTGGCATTTTAAGACAATGGCATTTTATAAAGTTTAGTAAAAGATCATCAAAATTTTAAGCTGAAATGTGAACTTCAGAAAATATTAAAACCAGAAATAAATCTATGGAACATGTGCATTGCAAACAATAAAACACTGCTACAACAAATTAGATGACATAAATATTGAAATGTTTTTCATTTTCATGGATAGAAAGATCAAAGATTGTACAATGCCAGTTCTCCACAAATTGATTTATTGAATGAGTTTCATCTCAAACTTTCACAGATACCAAAATTCAAAGTAAAATAAAACTAAAATTTTTCAGAATAACAATGTTGACAAAATTATCTTGCCCTTATAAAATTTATATAAATCTACACCAAATAATAAAAAGCACTACTGACACAAACATAAATACACTAAGAGAACAGAGTAATGACCAGAAATAAACTTATCTATACCCAAATGGTCACTTGATCTAGATAATTTGCCCAGGATTCACTGGAGAAAATATTTTTTTGTAAATAATGAATAGTACTGAGGTAACTAGATGCTATATCCATCAAGGATATCTGTCACTTATAAAAACAAAATCAGAAGACATAATGGGAAAAGATGACATCATATATAGTAAAACATTTTAAAACCATATGCTTTAGTAAATGCAACTGGACATGTACAGGACTATAGGAAGAACGTTTTTAAAAATTGGAAGGAAAAAATAGAATTGAACAAATGGAAAGACATACTCAATTCCTGGATTTGAGGGCTCAGTGTCTTAGAGATTTCAATTCTTCTTATAACTTTAAGGAATTTTTTTTTTTTAAATCTAAGATTTGTTTTTTTTTTTTTGAATGAGGTAAAGTGACTGTAAAACTAATAGAATAGTTAGGAAAACTCAAAGAGAAGAGCAATATGACAATACTAATGCTATTCAAATTTTAAAAATATAAACTAATAAAAACAAATTAAATAATTAAAGCAAATAATAGTTAAACTAATGGGATACAGGTATAGGGAAAACACAGAAAAATGGAAAGGAATGGAAAATTTAGAAATGGAAACAAATACATACAAGAAATTAGAGTTAAATAAGTGTGCCACTTTAAATCAATGGGGAGAAGATGTATTATTTAACACATTGGGTAGAAACAACCAGATAGCTAGTTATAAAAGAGAAAAAGGAAGGAAGGGAAGCAGGGAGGCAGGGAGGGAAGAGACTCTACTTTACTCTGTTATTATCTAGAATAAATTTTAAATGGTATAAAAATGAAATTTGAAAAAATCATAAAAATGTATAAGAACATAAGATAAAGTGAATAATAATGAGTATTTTCTAATCACGAGAACATTCCAGATATGAATCAAAATGCAGAAGATGAGACAAAAGAGGCTATACAACAAAATCACAAGTTTCTGTAGAGTGAATGACAACTTAAATGCAAGAAAGAAAATATTTAAAGCTACAGTCTTCTTAAGTTACTCTGCAAATCAATTGGAAGAGTTACAAAAACAAAAACAATATTCAGTCTCTAGTATATTAATATATAAAAATAATAGATTAAAGAATATAAAAATCAATTTAATAAAAAAAACAACAATCCTAAAGCAACATTTGCAAAGAATGTAAAAAGAAACTTCAAAGAAAACACCTACATTATTTTTTCAAATCTTCTCATGAAAAATATAAGCTAGAAAAGGAATGTCAAATAAACACTAAGCCAGCAAAAGAAGGGAAATAATAAAGATTTGAGCAGAAATAAATGATATAGAAACAAACAAGCAAAAACAGTAGAACAGATCAATAAAACTAGGAACCAGTTCTCTGAAAGAATTAATAAAATTCTTTTCCTAGACAAACTTATCAAAAATATATGAGAAAGGACCCAAATAAATATGATCATGAGTGAAAAAGGAGAGATTGCAACCAAAATAACAGAAATACAAACAATTATGAGAATATTATAAAGAAATTATATACCAACAAATCAGACCATCTAGAAGAAATCGGTAAATTCCTATAAACATATAAACAACCAAAACTGAAACAGAGATAGAAAAATTTAACAGACCCATAACAAGCAAAGAAATCGAATCAGTAATCAAAAATCTAACAAACAAAACTCCAGGCCCTGCTGGCTTTCCAGGGTAATTTTACCAAATATTTAAAGAAGGATTAATGGCTATAATTCTCAAACTGTTCCAAAAAATAGAAATGGAAGGAATAAACTGAAACTCATTCTATCAGATAAGCATGATCTTGATTCCAAGATCAGACATAGACTCCTCTAAAGAGAACTACAGACCAATATCCCTGAAGAAAATAGACGTAAAAATTCTCAACAAGATACTAGCAAATTTAATCCAGCAGTACATTAAAAGAATTATTCACCATGATCAAATGGAATTTATTCCTGGGCTGCAAGGATGATTCAATATTCTCAAATCAATCAACTTGATATACCACATTAATAAAAGGAAGGATAAAAACTATATATGATCATCTCAATAAGTGCAGGAAAGTATTTGACAAAATATGGCATCCTTTTCTTGATAAAAACTCTCAGCAAAGTAGGGAAACAGGCAACATACCTCAACATCATATACAAAAGACCCACAGCTAGTATAATGTTCAATGGGGAAAAACTGAGAGCCTTTCCTCTAAGGTCAGGAACAAGAGATGGATGTCCACTCTCACTACTGTTGTTCGGCATAGTGTTGCTGAGACATCAGCCAACAGACAAAAAAAGAAATAAAAGGCATCCAAACTGGAAAGAAGTCAAACTTTCACTATTTACAGGCAAAGTGATACTTTATGTAGAAAACCTGATTTTACCAAAAATTTGCTAGAACTGGTACATGAATTCAATAAAGTCACAGGATACAAAATTAGTGTGCAGAAATTGGTTGCATTTCTATACACCAATAACAAAACAGAAGAAAGAGAAATCAAGGAATCAATTCCAGTTACAACTGTACCCAAAACCATAAGACACCTAGGAATAAACATAACCAAAGAGGTAAACAACAGCAACAACAACAACAAAACTGTAATCTGAAAATTGTAGGACACTTGTGAAAAAAAATTAAACATGACACAAAGAAATGGGAAAACATTCAATTTTCATGGATCAGAAAAAAAATATTATTAATATGTCTATGCTATCCAAAACATTCTTCACATTTAAAGCAATTCCTGTTAAAATACCACCAGCATTTTTTGCAGAGCTAGAATAAACAATCCTAAAATTTGTATGGATCCACAAAAGACTCCAAATAGCCAAAACAATCTTGAAAAAGAAAAGCAAAGATGGAAGCATCCCAATTCTGGACTTTAAGCTATATTACAAAGTTGTAATCATCAAGACAGCATGATACTGCCATAAAAATAGACATAGATCAATGGAATGAATATAAAACCCAAAAATGGGCCTACAACTATATGATAAACTAATCTGTAACAAAGAAAGAAATAATATTCAACGGATAAAAGTCTCTTCAACAAATGGTGTTGGGAAAACTGGACAGCAACATGCAGAAGAATTAAACAGGATCACTTTCTTACACCATCCGCAAAAATAAATTCAAAATGGAGTAAAGATCTAGATGTGAGACAGTAAACCATCAAAATCCTAGAAAAGAACACAAGCAGAAACCTCTTTGATATTGGCCATAGCAACTTCTTACTACATATGTCTCCCAAGGCAAGGGAAACAAAACCAAAAATAAACTGTCAGGACTTCATCAAGACAAAAACGTTTCTGCAGAGCAAAGAAAATAGTCAACTAAACTGAAAGAAAACCTTCAGAATGGGAGGAGATATTTGCAAATGACATATCTCCTAAAGGGTTAGTATCCAAAATCCACAAAGAACTTATCAAACTCAACTCCCAGAAAATAAATAATCCAGTTGGGAAATGGACAGAAGACATGATCAGACATCTTTCCAAAGAAGACATCCAGATGGCTAACAGACACATGAAAAGATGTTCTACATCACTCATCATCAGGAAAATATAAACCAGAACCACAATGAGATACCACATCACACCTGTCAGAATGGCTAAAATTAGAAACACAAGAAAGAACAGATGTTGGTGAGGATGTGGAGAAAGGGGAACCCTCTTACATTGTTCTTGGGAATACAAACTGGTGTAGTCATTCTGAAAAACAGTGTGAAGTTTCCTCAAAAAATTAAAAGTAGAACTACCTTATGACCCAGCAATTGCACTTAGGTATTTACCCAAAGGATACAAAAATCTTAAATCAAATGGACACATGCACCCTGATGTTTATAGTAGCATTATCAACAACAGCTAAATTATGGAAAGAGACCAACAGTCCATCAACTGATGAATGGATCAGAAGAGACTGTGTGTGTGTGTGTGTGTGTGTGTGTGTGTGTATACACAATGGCATACCACTCAATTATCAAAAATAATGAAAGCTTGCTATTTGCAACAACATGGATGGAATACAATAACATGTACTACACTAAGTGAAATAAGTCAGTCAGAGAAAGAAAAATACCATATGATCTCATTCACATGTGGAATTTAAGAAAGAAAATGGATGGACATATGGGAAGCGGGGAAAAAGGAGAGAGGGAAATAAGACTTAGAATCTTTCTCTCTATATATATCTATGTATAGATATAGGTATAGAGATAGAGATGATCTATAGATATAGATATCTCTATAGATATATCTATACATATAGATCTGTATCTATATCTATCAATCTCTAAGATCTAGATCTATCTTAGAGATAGATCTATAGATACATAGATCTATAGATCTGTAGATATAGACATATGCCTATGTCTATATCTGTATCTATATCTATATAGATATAGATATATGATTATTACTCAGAATCAAAAAGAATTAAATCTTGTCATTTGCAACCATGTAGATGGAACTAGAGTGTATTATGCTAAGTGAAATAAGTCAGTCAGAGAAAGACAAATACCTTTTGATTTCACTTGCATATGGAATTTAAGAAACAAAGAAGATCAGCTTAGGAGAGGGAGGAAAAAGGGAGGTAGACACACCATAAGAGACTCTTAACTACAGAGAACAAACTGAGGATTGATAAAGGGGAAGTGGGAGAGGGGATGGGCTACATGGGTGATGATAATAAAGAGGGCACTTGTGATGAGCAGAGGGTGTTATGTTTAAGTGATGAACCACTAAATTGTACACCTGAAACCAGTATTACATTATATGTTAACTAGAATTTAAAGAAAAACTTGAAACAAACAAAAAACAGAAATCAATAACAAAAAACTGAAAAAAAATATATCATTATGGAAAAGAAATTAAAAAATAATAATTTCAACTACAGTTAAAGAAATGGAGGTGAGGGGCGCCTGGGTGGCTCAGTGGATTAAGCCGCTGCCTTCGGCTCAGGTCATGATCTCAGTGTCCTGGGATCGAGCCCCGCATCGGGCTCTTTGCTCAGCAGGAGCCTGCTTCTCTCTCTCTCTGCCTGACTCTCCGCCTACTTGTGATTTCTCTCTCTGTCAAATAAATAAATAAAATATTTAAAAAAAATAAAAATAAAAATAAAAAAAATAAAAAAATTAAAAAAAATAAAAAAAAAAAGAAATGGAGGTGATCTTATGGATGTCTTTCAGAAATGGTCATTTTATGAAAGTTGTCATGGAATTTGCTCTAATAAACCATTCTATCACATGGCAAATATAAAAATTTTTAAAAATTAAAAATAGAATATTTTTTCATAAAATATCTATTCAAAAATCAGGAAATAAATTTAGTTAGTGGGATAAATAATTTTAATGTATATCAAAGAAATAACATTAATCATAAAATATGAAGAATGTTCCAAATTAAAAGAAAAAAAAAGAAAGAAAATTTCAAAATAAACCATCAAACAAAAAATGGCATGAAACTAGTTTATTAAAAAGATATCAGCTAGGGGCACCTGGGTGGCTCAGTGGGTTAAAGCCTCTGCCTTCAGCTCAGGTCATGATCTCAGGATCATGGGATCGAGCCCCACATTGGGCTCTCTGCTCAGCTGGGAGCCTGCTTCCCCCTCCCCCTCTCTCTGCCTGCCTCTCTACCTACTTGTGATCTGTCTGTCAAGTAAATAAATAAAACCAAAAAAAAAAAGATGTCATCTAAAAAGTATTCAATAGTGTCATAATAAAAGAACTCTAAAATTTACTATACTGAGATTCAATTTTTAAATCAATTAAAATGAAAAATTTGCCAATTTTAAAATTCTACATATTAAAATCAAATAAAAATAAATTAAAAATCACACTCAAAAATTGAAATTAAACTGAAATAGTTCAACCTAATTTTGTATTAAAATTAAAACCAACCACACAAAAAACATTAATGAAAGTATTGTTTATTAATTTGACTTACTTTTACTAAGATTTTATTATGTATTTATTTATTTATTTGAGAGAGAGAGAGAGTGGGAGGGGTAAAGGAACAAGCAGAATCTGTGCTGAACTCAGAACCTGATTCAGGCCTTAATCTAATGATCCTGAGATCATGACTTGAGCTGAAATTAAGAGTTGGAGGCTTAACTGACTCTGGAGGCGCCTCTATTAATTTGACTTATTAAAAATTACCTGTGTACAGTGCCTGGATGTCTCAGTTGGTTAAGTGCCTGACTTCATCTCAGGTCATGATCCCATCCTGGGATGATGTCCTACATGGGGCTCCCTGCTCAGGAGGGAGTCTGCTTCTCTCTCTTACTCTACCCCTCCCTCCTGCTTGTGCTAACTCTCTCTCTCTCCCTCATGCTCTCTCAAGCAAATAAATAAAATCTTAAGAAGATAAAATAAATTAAAAATAAAACTTTGTGTAACAAATAAAACATCAATAATGTAAAACTTTAAGACAGCCTAAGAAACAATACTCAAATCATTAATGGCCAAAACTAACCCTGTGTAAAAACAACCAGAAATGCTGTATGCAGAAGAGCAGCTCTGAATAATTTTGAGTTAGTCAAGAATAACAAATTTTAAAAACATATGGTTTATCAGTTATCATATGGGCAAAAACCTAAAGTTCTAAAACAGAGTACCGACATCAAGAAAACTTCTATAAAAATGTTAGGTATGTGAAATAGAGAAATTTTTTAGAGAGAAATTAGAAAGTAGTAAATTTTAAGGTGTACACCAAGGTAGCTTTTGGGTATTAAAACATTAGGTCATACATTGTAAAATGATTTATTGAGTATAGATGCAGGGATGCCTTGGTGGCTAAGCATTTGCCTTCAGCTCAGGTCATGATCTAGGTCCTGGGATTGACTCCTGCATTGGGCTCCTTGCTCAGTGTGGAGCCTGATTCTCCTCCTGCCTGTCTCTGGGAAGACCTGCTTATGGTTGCTCTTTCTCTCTCTCTGACAAATTAAATATTTTTTAAAAAGAGTATAAATGTAGCAAAGACCTAGTACTTATCTGTAAAGTTGTGGATATATAAATTTAGGGTATTAGAATATTAGGATATTAGAATATTAGAATATTAGGATATTATACAGGATGCATTAAAATAAACTAAACTGGGTGGCTCAGTGGGTTAAGCCACTGCCTTCGGCTCAGGTCATGATCTCAGGGTTGTGGGATCGAGTCCTGCATTGAGCTCTCTGCTCGGCAGGGAGCCTGCTTCCCTCTCTCTCTCTCTGCCTGCCTCTCTGTCTACTTGTGATCTCTTTCTGTAAAATAAATAAATAAAATCTTTAAAAAATAAAAATTAAAAAAAAATAAACTAAACATTTCTATGTGTACTTACACAAAAGTACCTTAAGATATGATATTGTATTTAAAAAGGAGATAAACAATTCAGGCATACTAACATATTCATGTATATTTAAAAATGAAAACAAAAATTATTTATAGATATGGAACTATAAGAACTCTCTGCTCAGCGGGGAGCCTGCTTCCCCCCCTCTCTCTGCCTGCCTCGCTGCCTACTTGTGATCTCTCTCTGTCAAATACATAGATAAAATCTTAAAAAAAAAAAAAAAAAAAAAAAAGAACCAGCTCAAGTGTCTCCTCTTTGCGAAGCTTTAAAAAAAAAAAAAAAAAAAAAATGGGGCGCCTGAGTGACTCAGTGGGTTAAAGCCTCTGCCTTCAGCTCGGGTCATGATCCCAGGGTCCTGGGATTGAGCCCCACATCGGGGTAGCAAAAATAAGTGCTAACTTTTAGTGATCAGAGTAGAGCAGTCAGGTAATGGAGTCTGGTAGGAATAAAATGAGGATAAAAGTCTATCTTTAATCTCTTTTTAAAAATTAAGGCAGTATGGCAACATATAAAAATTTTAGTATTTGACTGAAATGTAAGTTTGGTACATAACTATGCTATTTTAAAAATTGTAATAAAATTTTAAAAAAGAAATTTTAAAAGGCCCTCTGGCATCTCAAATGCACTTTTGGTAAGATTACAGAGTTTTAAAGTACTTTATGGATTTGTCTTTATAGTGTAGATCCCACAAAACCTAAAGGATAAATCTGTGTTTAATTATTAAAGAAAAAAACCTGACAAATGAAATGAATTTTAAATATTTTATGGTACCCTGCAATTTTGTTACCTTGTGGTTCAAAGTTCTTTGATAAGTTTTGAAAGCTGTTTCTTGTACTGATATCAAAGATTTAGTTATTTTTAAATGATGGTATTCCTGAACTGTAAACGTTTCTTTTCCTCTTTAAGTATTTTTGGGCCTAAAGCATCTTTGTGAAAAATAATGCAAATCTTCATTTTGAGTCTTTACAAAGAATTTATTTTGCTTTTTGTCCATCCTTTTTAAATATGACTGAAATTCAATAATCTTCATTTTATTGTTTTTCAGTGGACATTTGTCAGGAGAGTGATTAAGACTTTAGGCATAATATATGTAATTCAAGCATATACATTTGAAACAGAATTTAATATTAACTACTCACATTCTATAGTTAAAGCATAATATTCTAATCTGTGATTCAAGGATTATTGATCTTTAAATTTAAGGATATAGTATTTCCCTTTATTACTTTAATAATCAGTTTTACATAGAAGATAATTTATGTCATGAGAAATAGAAATAATATTCATTATGTAGAAAATTTTAGAAAAACACTGTACAGAAATAGTATCAAATTACCATTTAAAAACAACTACTCAGATAACATAATATTGGGTAGCTATTTTGAGAGGTGTGCAAAGTATACTTCTATTCATTGTCTGGTAATGAAGAACAACTATTTAAAGATAACTTCCTAACATTATACTTCATTGTTTATATTCATTGTTTATACAAAGTATTTTATTGTGTTCCAGTCAAGTTTTAAAAAATTGGTTAGGAGTTTAGGTTAACATATAACGTGTTACATTTTTTTTTCCCCTCAGGATTAAAAACCCTTCCAACTGCACATTGTTGTGAGGAACCTCTGATCTTCAAGATGGGATTTGAGATACCTGACATTTTAGGTTCATTTTTCAGGACAATCTGTCATTTTCATTTAATCTGAATTTAATTCATGTGTTGATACTGATTTTCTAGGCTTTATTTATTTATTTATTTATTTTATGTTGAGTTGACCACTGTATAGTGCATAATTAGTCCTTGCTCTGGTGTTCAAGGATTCATTAGTTAAGTGTAACACCCAGTGCTCTTCACAGCACATGCCCTCCTCAATACCCATCACCCTGTTACCCTCTCCTCCCACCCTCTTCCCCTCTAACACCCCCAGTTTCTGGTTTCTCCAGGTCCATAGTCTCTCATGGCTCATCTCCCTCTAACTTCTCACCTTTTGGATTTGTCTCCCTTCCCCTATGGTGCTCTGTGCTATTGCTTATGTTCCACATATGAGTGAAACCATATGATAATTGTCTTTCTCTGTTTGACTTGCTTCACTTAACACAATGCCCTCCAGGTCCATCCTTGTCAATGTAAATGATGGGTACGCATCGTTTCTAATCGCTGAATAATATTCCATTGTGTATATGTATCATATCTTCTTTATCCACTCATCTGTTGAATGGCATCTTGACTCCTTCCACAGTTTGACTATTGCGGATATTGCTGCTATAAGCATTGAGGTGTGTGTGCTCCTTCTTTTCACTACATCTGTATCTTTAGGGGATATACCCAACAGTGCAATTGCTTAGTCATAGGAACCTCCATACTGTTTTCCAGAGTGGCTCTACCAACTTGTATTCTCACCAACAATGTAAGAGGGTTCCCCTTTATCCACATCCTCACCAATATTTGTTGTTTCCTGTTTTGTTAACTTTTGCCATTCTAACTTGTCTAAAGTGGTTATCTCATTGTGGCTTTGATTTGTATTTCTTTGATGGCTAGTGATGTTGAGCATTTTTCATGTTTCTTTTAGCCATTTATATGACTTTTTGGAGAAGTGTCTATTCATGACTTCTTCCCATTTTTTGACTGGGTTATTAGTTTGTTCAGTGTTGAGTTTGAGAAGTTCCTTATAGATCATGGATATCAGCACTTTAACTGTAGTGTCATTTGAAAATATCTTCTCGCATCCCATTGACTGCCTCTTAGTTTTGTTGACTGTTTCCTCTGCTGTGCAGAAGACTTTTATTTTGATGAAGTCCCAAAAGTTCATCTTTGTCTTTGTTTCACTTGCCTTTGGAGATATGTTTTGGAGAAAATTACTGTGGCTGATGTCAAAGAGGTTATTGCTTGTGTTCTCCTCTAGGATTTTGATGGATTCCTGTCTCCATACACTTCACACCTGTATGGTGTAAGGGAATGGTCCAGTTTCATTCTCCTATATGCAGCTGTCCAATTTTCCCAGTACCCACTTATTGAAGAGACTGTGCTGAGAAATAGAAATAATATTCATTATGTAGAAAATTTTAAAAAATTTTAGAAAATTTTTCCATTGAATATTTTTTTCCTGATTTGTCAAAGATTAGTTGACCATAGAGTTGAAGGTCTATTTCTGGAGTCTTTATGCTGTTTTATTGGTCTATGAATCTGTTTTTGTGCCAATACCATGCTGTCTTGGTGATCACAGCTTAGTAATATAGCTTGAAGTCAGACAATGTGATGCCCTCAGCTTTATCTTTTTCAACATTTCCTTGGTGATTCAGGTCTTTTTGGGTTCCATAAAAATTTTAGGATTTTTTTTTCCAACTTTCTGAAAAAATGCCAATGTTATTTTAATAGGGATGGCATTGAAAGTTTAAATAGCTCTGGGTAGGATAGACATTTTAGCAATGTTTATTCTTCCAATTCATGAATGTGGAATATTTTCCCATCTTTTTGTGTCTGCCTTAAATTCTTTCATAAGTGTTCTGTAGTTTTTAGAGTATAGATTCTTTACCTCTTTAGTTAGGTTTTTTCCTACATATCTTATGGTCTTTGTTGCTTTTGTGAATGGAATTGATTCCTTAATTTCTCTTCCTACAGTTACATTGTTAGTGTATAGAAAAGCAACTGATTTCTGTGTATTGATTTTTTTTTTTTTTTTTTATCCTGACACATTGCTGAATTGCTGTATGAGTTCTAGTAATTTGGGATGGAGTCTTTTGGGTTCTCCACATAAAGCATCATGTCATCTGTGAAGAGGGAGATTTTGACTTCTTCTGTGCCAATTTGGTTGCCTTTTATATCTTTTTGTTGTCTGATTGCTGAGGCTAGAACTTCTAGTATTTTGCTAAATAGTAGCGGTGAAAGTGTACATCTCTGTCATGTTCCTGATCTTAAGGGAAAAGATCTCAGCTTTTCCCCATTGATAATGATAGTCACTGTGGGCTTTTGATAGATAGTTTTTATGATATTGAGGAATGTTCCCTCTATCCCTATACTCTGAAGAGTTTTAATCAGGAACGGATATTGTATTTTGTCAAATGCATTTTCTGAATCAATTGAGAGGATCATATTTTCTTTTTCTTTTTTCTTTTCTTTTATTTATATGCTCTACCATGTTGATTAAGAATGTTGAGCCATCCTTGCATCCCAGGCATAAAACCCACGTGGTCCTGGTGAATAATCCTTTTAATGTTCTGCCTTATGCTATTAGCTAGGATCTTGTTAAGTAATTTGGCCTCCATGTTCATCAACAATATAGATCTGTAATTCTCCTTTTTGATGGGGTCTTTGCCTGGTTTTGAGATTAGGGTAATGCTGACCTCATAGAAAGAGTTTGTAAGTTTTCCTTCTGTTTCTATTTTCTGGAACAACTTCAGTAAAATAGGTAATATTTGGTGGAATTCCCCTGGGAAGCCATCTGGCCCTGGACTTTAGGGTTTTGAAAGGTTTTTGATTACAGCTTCAATTTTGTTATTGGTTTTTGCTCTATTCAGGTTGTCTATTTCTTCCTGTTTCAGTTTTGATAGTTTGTAAGTTTCTAGGAAGACATCCATTTCTTTCATGTTGCTTAATTTTTTGTCATGCTGTTGTTGGT
The DNA here is from genome assembly GCF_009829155.1 of Mustela erminea. Taxonomy (NCBI): domain Eukaryota; kingdom Metazoa; phylum Chordata; class Mammalia; order Carnivora; family Mustelidae; genus Mustela; species Mustela erminea. Next base: position 123,890,557 of record NC_045615.1, on the reverse strand, counting down.
AATAATTACCAATAATTGTTTCTACTTCCTTGGTGTTAGTCATGGTCTCTCCCCTTTCATTCATGACTTTATTCATTTGGGTACTTTTTTTTTTTTTTTTTTTTTTTTTGTATAAGTTTGGTCAGTGAATTATTGATCTTATTAATTCTTTAAAGAACCAGCTTCTAGAGTTATTGATCTATTCTACTGTGTTTCCGGTTTCTGTTTTATTTTTCTCTGTTCTAATACTTATTATTTCTCTTCTGCTTGAATTAGGTTTTATTTGCTGTTCTGTCCCCAGCTTCTTTAGGTATAGGTTAACTTGTGCATTTGGGATTTTTCTAATTTTTTTTTTTTTTTTTTTTTTTTTTTTTAGTAAGACTTGGTTGGCTATGTATTTCCTTCACAGGAATGCCTTTGCAGTATCCCATATGTTTTGGACTGATGTGTTTTAATTCTCATTGGTTTCCATGAGTAGTTTAAGTTCTTTAATTTCCTGGTTGACCCATTCATTCTTTAGCAGAATGTTCTTTAATATCCAAGTGTCTGAATTCCTTCCAAATTTTTTCTTATGATTGAGTTCCAGTTTCAAGGCATTGTGCTCTGATATCATGCAGGGAATAATCTCAGTCTTTTGGTATTGGCTGAGACGTGAATTGTAACCCTATGAGGTCTATTCTGACCCTATGTGGTCAATTTTGGAGAAAGTTTCATGTGCATTATAGAGGAATGAGTATTCTGTTGTTTAGGGTGGAATGTTCTGTATATATCTACAAAATCCATCCGGCCAAATGTGTTGTTCAAAATCTTGTTTCTTTGTTGATCTTCCATTTAGATGATTTGTTCAATTTTCTTATTGGATAGACCTTTTATGAATAATATAGTGTTTCTCTGGATCTGTTATTGCAGTCTTTGGTTTAAATTCTAGTTTGTCTGATATAAGTTTTGCTACCCCAATTTTCTTTTCAGGTCAATTGGCATGAAAAATGATTCTCCATCCCCTCACTTTCAGTCTTCAGGTGGCTTCAGGTTCAAAATGAGTCTTTTATAGGGGCGCCTGGGTGGCTCAGTGGGTTAAGCCGCTGCCTTCAGCTCAGGTCATGATTTTGGGGTCCTGGGATCGGGTCCCGCATCAGGCTCTCTGCTCAGCAGGGAGCCTGCTTCTCTCTCTCTCTCTCTCTGCCTACCTCTCTGTCTACTTGTGATCTCTCTCTGTCAAATAAATAAATAAAATCTTTAAAAAAAATGATTCTTTTATAGACAGAATATGGATGGGTCCTGTCTTTATATCCAATCTACAACCCTGTGCCATTTCATGGGAGCATTTAGGCTGTTCATTTTTAGGGTTACTACTGAAAGATATGTGTTTATTGCCATCCTACTGTCTGTACAATCCCTGTTTCTATGGATTGTCTGTATATTTCTGGTCCATATTACTCTTGGGGTCTTTTTTCTGTTAACAAATACCCTTAGTATTTCTTGCAGGGTTGGCTTGATAATCATAAATTCTTTCAGTTTCTGCCAGTCCTGGGAGCTCTTTATCTCCCCATCTGTTCTGAATGACAGCATTGCTGGATACAGTATTCTTGGCTTCATGTTCTTCTCATTTAGTACCCCGAATATGTCTTGCCAGCCCTTTATGGCTTGCCAGGTTTCTGTGGACAGGTCTAATGTTATTCTGATGCCCCTCCCTCTGTACATAAAGGAATCTCTTCTCCCTAACTGCCATTAAGTTGGCTTCGTGGTTCTACGATTGGTGAGTTTTACTATTATATGTCCAGGCATTGGTCTATTCTCCTTGATCTTGGGAGAGGTCCCCTCTACCTCTAGGACATGAATGTTTGTTTCATTCCCCCAGTTAAGGGAGTTTTCAGCTACAATTTACTTAAATATATCTTCTAGTTCCCTCTCTTTCCACCCCCGACCCCCACCCCCAGGGATCTCAATAATTCTGACATTGGAATGTTTCATAGAATCACTGATTTCTATAAATATGTTTTAATGGATTTTAAGCTGTTTTGTTCCAGGTCTTTTTTTGTTCCTTCCTTTCTGTCAGTTTATCTTCTAGATCACTAAGTTGTTCTTCTGTCTCACTTACATTAGCAGTTAGAGTATCCAGTTTAGACTGCATCTCATTCATAGCATGAACTTAAAATTTTGATCTGACTAGCTCTCATTTTCTGCCCTTAGTCTATGTTCCCATTAATGGTTTTCTCAAACCTACCTATTGTCTTAATAATGTTACCCTGAAGTCTATTTCAGACATCTTGCATATATCCATACTGATTACTTCTGCAGGAGAAGCCATTGTTTCTGGTTCTTTTCTTATTTGGGATTTCCTCCTCATAGTCATTCTGCTAAGTGGTGGTTGAGGGGATGTACAGAGTCAAAAATACCAACCTCAATCCAGGTAAGGTGCACCCTAGGAAAGTTCAGAGCAATTGGAAGAAACCACCAAAATAACAAACAAATAAACAAACAAACAAAACCCAGACAAAATGAAACCCAAGAATAAGATTTATAAATTAAAAAAAAAGGGGGGGGTATAGATAGGGGAAGAGGACTATAATCCCTCAGTGTGGGCAATGTAGAGTGTTTCAGTTCTTCCTGGGTACATTTTGTTCTCTTTGTTAGAGAAGAGTACTTCCCAGAGTTACAGGGAAATTAGAACTAATATTTATATAAAGGTAGTATTAAATAGGGAGAAAAAGATTACACTGAAGCTTATACATAGATATAGATAAACATAGATAAGAGAAAAAGAAAAAAAGTATATGTGTGAAACACTAGGAACTAAAAAGTTACTATGTAATGTGCTGTATTAAGCATCTAATTTAAATGATAAGTAGGTAAAAAGAAAAAAAAAAGAAGAAGAAACATGAGAGAGAATTAAAAAAAAAAAAAAAAAGTCATATCTAAAGAAATACACAGGTCGTGAGGCAATACCAGGAGTCCAATATACTATTTTTACCTGGTGTTTGTGTTTTACACTTTTAAGGGGACTGTCAGGTTGTCATCTGCTTGTTCTTCCAGCTTGTCTTCTGGGAGAGGAGACTACTGTGTTGTTTTTCAGGTAAACCTGCTTTGGCTGAGTTGCCCTGTCCCCTATCAAGGGGTTAGGCTCCATGGAAACCAGTTCTTTTGGCTTTTGTTTTCTGGCAGCTTTTGTTCTCTGGCAGCTTTTTGTGCCTTTTCAGAGGGTCAGGACAAGGAAAATGCTCACACCCAGACCTCTGACCCAGAGGAGAAAAGCCACATTCTGATACATTCTGGACCCTCCAGAACACATAGTCCCCCTCTCTGTAAGCACTGCTGAAAACTGCAGCCTCTCACAAGCAGTGCATGCCCCCAGTGATCCTCTCAGGGGTTGACACAGGCCCCCATTTGTCCCTGCCTCCTGTACCTCCAAAACTGCAAGTGATCCTGTTCTGGGTGGCTGTGGTAGCTGTGGCAAAAGCCAGCCTCATAGGTCTGCAGGCACAGCTCTGCACAAATAGCTGCTCTAGTCTCAGTGTCCCTTAAACTCCTGGATTCTGTTTGAACTCTATTACCAGGAACTTCCTGTTCCTCCACCAACACTCTGCAAGGTATTGCTGGTCCACAGGTGCAGAAATTTTTTGCACTGGGGTATTATTTTACTTTCCAATGGGTAGTTTCTGGTGGCTCCTTTCCCTTTCTGTTTATCCTCCAATATCTGTCCACACTATCACAGCTCTGTCCTTTGTACTTCTGGACTGATGATCACCTGTTCCTGTAGAGACCCAGGTAAATAATCTTATATATCTCAGGCTGATTTCCTAGATATTCAGAGTGGCTTGGTAGATATCTAGCTAAATTCAGGAGATCAGTTACAACAGAGTCCCCAACTTCCACAATCTTACTCCTCCTTCTAGCAGTTTTTTTTAATGTTAGTTTTTTAGTTAGTTATTGCAGAGACTTCTACAGAGACTCTCTGAAGTCTACATTCTTTTTCTTTGTTGTTTTTCTTACATTATTTTCTTTACGCAGCTTGATTACCTTTGTCTTTATGCCACTTCTGCTAAATTCTAGGCAATGGATTGTGAGTGGAAGTAATTGATGCGGTTCCTATAAAAGCTTTCTATACCTATTCCACCATGCTCTTTTTTTCCTCTTATTTTAAGATTTTATTTATTTATTTATTTGACAGAGAGAGAGAGAGAGATCACAAATAGGCTGAGAGGTAGGCAAAGAAGCAGGCAGAGGGAAAAGGGAAAGCAGACTCCCTGCCAAGCAGAGAGCCCAGTGTGGGCCAGGACACCAAGAACATGACCTGAGCCAAAGGCAGAGGCTTAACCCACTGAGCCACCCAGGTGTCCTTCCACCATGCTTTCTTTCCCTACTTGAAAATGGCTGAAATTGTAAGGACAACTAGAATAATCCCATGTAAACTTCAAAAGTTTTGTATTGTAGAAAAGATAACTAATTAGTACATGTGTTTTGTAACTTAATTGGAAGGTTCTTCCAATAAGGTTCTGCAATATATACATATGCACATATCAGACCTTAGGTTATGGTTTATATTGTATATGAACCATAACCATATGTTATGTTGTGGTTTATATTATATATGAACCACAACCATATGAGTATATAGAATATGTTATATAATATGTTATATTATATATAGTCATGTACAGAGACCTTACATTTATAAACACAAATATATATTTCATATATATATATAATATTTTATAAATGTGTGACTATGTATAAAGTCTTTTATAGGCAGTGGATCCTCCAACTTCAGTCCATATGTCTTTTATTGTATAGGGATTCATGCTTCATTGTTTTATTAATTAACTAAGGACACATTTGTTTCATTGTCCAGCTAGAGGGGAACTTTAGGTCATATCTGATTACATGTAAACCTAAAATTTCAAAAAAAATAGCCTAAACACCATTTACTGCTATCTATAGTTTGTTCTTGGAAATGGTTTTGTGTGTTACAATGTTTACTCTTTAACTTTAAAGAGTTATTTTATCTTTCATTGTTAAAGTTTTGTCACAAGGGGTAAAACTGAGATGACAGATGTACAAGTCATAATTTCTCATTCCATCTGGATCAGAAATAAAACATATTTCTATCATTAAGCATTTACATGACTCATCTTTCTTTCTAGTATTAAATATTATAATTAAAAGCAATCATGAAACCAGTACCATTACAGAACAAATCCAATTGCTGTATTAAAATAAAATATTTAAGATTTTTCTTTAGCTTTTTTTTACTAATTAAATCAAAAGGAATACAGTACAGATGTTGTTACAAAATATCTTATTTTTTAGCATATGTAAAACTCCTCTTTTTTTCAAGGCCCTTAAAAAGTACAATCAAGGCATATTTGGATAATGACTTAAGAGTGACAGGGCTGCTAATCATATCTATTTTATATGTATCCAATCATCACAATAATAACTACCTAATTTGGTGTGCACAATCCAAATAGCAGTTGATGGTATGGTAATAGTCATTTTAATTTTTGATGTTTAATCAGTTGTTTATAGGAATATAGTCATTTAATGTTTTTATTGTTTATACAGATATGTAATTTTGCCTCATTTTTACTCATTCCCTGATCTGCAGTTAAGCATATATAATAGTCACTGCTGAAATTCCTTTTCATTGTATGCATTACATTATATGCTTTAGGCACAAAGCAAGAGAAAATAATGGAGCTTTGAAATAGTTATGCTTCTTGTCTGCAATGAATGTAAGATAATTGCATTAAGAAAGAAAAGCAAAATGTTGTGCTTTAACAAACAGGAAATGGTTATCATTGTCCAACAAAGAATAAAATAAACTATGTAGATTAAGACTCTGCCTTGATCCAACATGAATCATGCACATCTAAACACATTTATCCCAACTGTCTGAAATAGAAGAAAAGACTCATTTGAATGAAGATCTAGAAACAGGTTAAGCTGCATTTCAGTAAAAGTAGAAAAATAAGAATCTTTTGTCGAGAATATAAATTGTTCTTAACTTCTTTGAGACAAAAAAAAGTATTGGCCATCTCCATGTAATAGATTTAAGGAAAATAATCATACAGAGATAAAACATGCATTAACAGCTATTGATTTTACAAACACACATGCACACACACATACTTTTATGTGTATGTGCAAAAATAAAATGGGCTTTTAGAACAAAGCTTATTTATCAACACAGATTTCCATATACATATAAGCTAATTTGTGTGTATGCATTATTTTTAATTCTTACTATAATCCTATAAGTAAAGACCAGCATAATTTTATAAATTGAGAGCCCATGGTTTAGGTATTTAAGTAATTTCCTAAACTGACCAGTTAACATATTTCAAAGCAAGGAATCAATTCAAGTTTGCCTGACTATTCAACCATACTTTTGAACACTTCTGTGCACTAAAAAATTCAATGTATAGGCAAAGAACGGATGCAAGCTTATGTAAGTGTTCAGTATATGAAGGAAGTTCAGTCTTCTCAAAATTTGTTACAGTACAATAAAAAATTGCTGGAAAAATTATATGATTCTCTTTAGAATATATATAGTAAAATAAAAACATCCATATACTTGAAATAAATTTTTTCAGTCATGAAAGCAATTTCTTTCTACTGAAATTTCTTAAACCTTCATTTTGTACATAAGACTCAGGTGCAAAAAAATGTTCTCATATAGTATCAAATATTTGTTTATACTCTCAATATTTATTTAAATTTGTTACAACAAAATTCTAAACAACACTGGTATATCTACTACTATTTTTTCAGTAATATGCACTCACTGTATTACAATATCACTATACAAAGATACTTCAATAATCTTTTAGAAAAATGAGCTATAGGTTAATCCTGATCCCACATTATTTAGTATAATTATTCACACAATTATTTTATTCAACAGAAATTTATCTTCTACATGTCTCACAAAATTCTACTTGTCAATTTGTAAAGGTTTGGTTTGGTTTGGTTTGGTTTGGTTTTTAAGAGACAGAGAGAGAGACTGTGCTTGAGCAGGAGGAGGGGCAAAGGGAGACAGAGAGAGAGAATCTTAAGCAGGCTCCCTAGGGCTCTATCTCACAACCTTGAGGTCATGATGGAGGCCAAAATCAAGAGTTGTCTATTTAACTGACTAAGACACCCAGGTGCCCCTCAAGTATATAGTTTTGAATGAAACAAGTTTCCATTCTTGTTGGGTATACATTTGGGGACAGAATAGAGAGAGAGAAAAACACAGATGACTGAAAAACAGACAAAACAATATTTCATATGTTTATATGTGCCTTAAAAAACAATGTTGTGTGTTAAGGAGGTAAGATAGCAATGAGGAATTCTGTTTTACATACAGTGTTCAGAAAAGAAAAAAACAGAACAACAACAACAACAAAAACTGATACTTGAGAAGAATCTAATATGATTTAGTAAAATAAATCCTGGAAGACTTAATAGACATACAAGTTATAAAGGGGGTAAGAAAAAAAATGGACAATTTTCTGTCTAAACTTTCCCTTAATTTTTGAAGATTAAATGGCTCATACAATTTGAAATATCCATGTATTTGTTCTATTTCTAATAGATTATTTGACAGTGATCTGATCAAAGTAGCCATACTCCATTCTTTACTGTCTTACCACAGGAAAGATTTTTTTTAAAGATATTATTTATTTATTTCATGGAGAAAGCAAGACAGCACAAGCAAGGGAAATAGCAGAGGGAAAGGAAGAAGCAGGCTCCCTGATATGTGGCTTGATCCCAGGAGCCTGGGATCATGACCCGAGCTGAAGGCAGACACCTAACATTCTGAGCCACCCAGGCACTCCAGGAAAGATCTTCATCAATTTAATTTAAAAAAAAAAAAAAGAAAGAAAGAAAGAAAGAAAAAAAAATGGAGATGTGGCAAAATCAGAAGTGATTTACCAAAAGAAATATCTTCTTAATGAAAAATAATGTGATAATATTTCTAGACTATTACCCTATTTAAATATATTTACTATCTGTTCAAAAGTATAAAAACATTGAAAAATGTTTAAATTTTTTTACTAATGGGTAACTCTGGGATTTGGTGCAGTAACATGTAACAAGCTTTTAATATATGATAATGTTGCTTCCAAGACCAGATTTAGTTTATAATCTGGGAGGACCAAAGGAATAAATGTAAGCTTTCTTTCCCATAGATAAAATATATTTAACAAGCAGTCTAAAATCCTGAAAATGTTAAGAAAAAAAAGGTAGTTCTGCAAAGTTACAGTAACCTTTCTTATAGAAGTCTATTAGGATAAAAAATAATGATTTTATTATTATTTATTCAATTTTACTGGTTATGCAACAATTCTCTGAAATAAAAAGGAAAATATTGTATAATAAATATAATATTTAAACATATGACAGTTCTTCTCTATCTCGAAAAACAAAATAAATATATATTTCAGTCTTAAGATTTATATTTTGGCCGTTTGCTAGTGAATAAAGTTGCTTTTCCAAAAATAATATTTCCACTCCACCATCATCTTTGAACTAAAAAAATACAAATGTAAGTGATTTGGACAACTAAAATTAATCTATGAGAAAAGCTGTAGTTTGATGGCTCCCAGCATAGACTTTGGAGCCAGACCAAATAGCCATAGCACTCAGAGAATGTATTTGACCTCATTTTTATCTTAATTTCCTTATTTGAAAAGGGAAATTGTACTTACTCTGTGATAAGGTTGTTGTGAGGTTTTTAATAAATAACATTTTGTAAAGGCTGGCATGGTATGAGGCACTAAGAATTGAAGTCTAGTGGACCACTGAAAATCATGGGGTCTGGAATTAGAAAGATAGGGTACAAATCCATGTTACATACCTGACCACTTAGTTATGTGACTACAGCTAACCTAATCACTCTAGCACTCAGTTTCCACATCTATGTAACTGGGATTTTAAAAATCCCCTGGGTGATCAGTGCTCACTAATTGGGATATTCTAAGTAGAGGTCTCAGCACAGTTAGTGCTTCATTGTACTTCATCCTTAATTATTGTCACCTGACACATCATTGATAGCAGCAGGAAAGGGAGTGAAGGAATAGTAAATGCCTAATACGATCTAATGTTGGTGATCATGATGATTATTTCTGATAAAGATAGCATTCAACTACTGGAAATTTTACTTCAAAAAATGTCTTTTTTTAGGGTTGCCTGGATGACTCATAGTGTTAAGCCTCTGCCTTCAGCTCAAGTCATTATCTCAGAGTCCTGGGTTCAAGCCCCACATCAGGCTCTCTGCTCAGCAGGGAGCCTGCTTCCCCCTCTCTCTCTGCCTGCCCCTCTGCCAACTTGTGATCTCTCGCTCTGTGTCAAATAAATAAATAAAATCTTTTTAAAAAGTCATTTAAAAATTAAATATTAAAACAAAGTCCTGTGTGCTTTCTAAGTAATCTTACAAGAAGAACAATGTCTATTATTTTGCTTACATAGAAAAATCAAGTTTTTAATCTTCATATAAATAAAATTGATAAAAACTGAAGTTCATTCTATTTAAATAAACAAATAAAAATAAAATTCCCTATGGTGTGTATATACCATTTTGAAAATATATGTAAATATATCATAATGTGGATCTATTTGTGTTTATAATAATTTTATGTATAGTTACAGCAGAGATGGGAAATTATCCTTAATGGTATAGATTATAAAAACACAGAACAAATAGTCTCTCTTTTCCTGTGTAGATTGGATGCTACAACTGAAGATTTAAAATCCCATATCATGCTGCCTTTGTCTATATCATTTGCACCTAGAATTCCTTTAGTTTCCTTCTTTCAAGGACTCATTATTATGTATAAGTCAAAATTTTTAGGACTAGAAGATTCCTAGAATAAATACACCATTAGATCAGGGATTTTGTCTAATTTGTTTATGCCCTCTATGGAGAATGGTATCTGGTAAATAATGCATATAATTCTATAAGTACTTGCCTAATATGAATGGTGCTCTTATTTTACTTACTTGTTCAGTTTTCAGACTACCTTTGACTTCATACCCAGCATAAGTCTAAATTCACGGTCTATGTGTCTACTGCTAATGTGTGTGTGTGTTTTTTGTTTTTTGTTTTTTAAGATTGATCAATTGATTTGAGAGAGAGAGAGAGAGCAAGCATGAGTGGAGGGAGATGCAGAGGGAGCCATAGAGAGAATCCACAGATTTCCTACTGAACATGGAGTCTGAAAGGGCTTAATTTTATGACCCTGAGATCATGACCTGAGCCAAGGCACCTCTATTTTGTGTGCCTTTTTTTTTTAATTTTTTTTTTAATTTATTTGTCAGAGAGAGAGAGAGAGAGAGAGTGAGCACAGGCAGGCAGAGTGGCAGCAGATGCAAAGGGAGAAGCAGGCTCCCTGCCGAGCAAGGAGCCCGATGTGGGACTCGATTCCAGGATGCCAGGATCATGACCTGAACTGAAGGCAGCCGCTCAACCAACTGAGCCACCCAGGCGTCCCTTTTGTGTGCCTTCTTGAGTATTTTATTAGTCACAGTATTTTGAAGTTAAAGATTATCCTTCTATTAAGATGAACCAGGAAACCCCACAGCTATCTCCATCATTGAAGATTCTTTTCTCACCTTCTGTGGCTTATGGTAAGCAAATATGGTTTTTTAAATTAGAATGTCCCCAGAAAAACTCTCATAAACAATAAAACACCATCCAGAATTTTGTGAGTTGTTCTGATGCCTTAGGTCAAGATCACTGAGTTGTAATATTATTTGAGAATGTGTGAAGATTTGAGTAAGCATAATTAGCAATACTGTTAAGATCTAAGAAACGTAAACCATCTGTCTATTACTCAGTGCTTTGATGCACTGTCAGTGTACTTGATGGGAATATGAGGAAAGACTGGCTCAATCTGATCAGACATTTTACAATATGTTTGTTTTATTGGAGTTGTTAGAAACATAATGCTCATATTTATTCAGTGAATCTGACATGTATTTTGTGAACAATTATTGGGCAGCTAGTAATGTACATAGTCAAATATTCCCAAAGAAATGTAAGGTCATGAATAAGCAGGTACTTATAGCTGAATTACATATTCTGAATATTTTGAGTGTATTAACACACATTTTCAAACTTCAGAAGCAGTGAACTTTCAAATATTTGTTGCAATTTGCCTAGTTTTATGCCATATAACAACTAAATTAAAAAATTATATTTTAAATATGTCTAAAAGTCAGACTCTGTTCTAGATACTTAGAATACCTCAGTGAACAAAAGAAAGATCCTAAAATTTGTGGAGCTTACATTCTGGCAAAAGAGACAAAGAATAAGCAATGGCTATAATTACTAAGTAAATTTCATAGTAACTTTGAAAAAGGTTATTTTATTATTAGGAAAAAAAAAGAGAGAGAGAGAGAGAGAAAGAAACCAGAAAAAGAAAGAAGATGACCATGTGAGAGTTGTTGTATAGGAGATTGATAAGAAATTTAATATTGAGTAATTGGTATATGTCTCATTGAGAACTTAATATTTGGGGAGATGCTTAGATGAAGTGAAGTAGTGAGTTAGTCATGTGGATATCTAGGAGTGCAGTGTTCTAGAAAGAGAGGAGTGGGTGCAAAGGCTGAGACTTGAGAACATCTCTCATGTTCAAGGAATAGAAAATAGGCCAGTAGATTTGAATAGGAGTTTGGGGAGTGGGAGAAGGAGTGGATGAGATGGAAAAGTTAATAAGGATTTCAGATCCTGTAGGCATTTGATACCACTAAAGGACTTTGATTCTTATACTGAATGAAACTGAGATACCAAGATTTTGCAGAGCAGCATGATTTCACTTGACTTTATCATAACCAGTGTGATTGATGATTTTCCACATCATTGTCAGTATCACATAGGTAGTAAATATTCTTTCACTTTTTTTAAGAACTATTTTTCCAAAACAGTCATGAAAACGTAATTTCTATGATGTTAAGATCTTAATATTATGCTTTATGCTAACTCCACAGAGTGTGTTTGTGTTGGCCACATAAGTAGGAATTCCAAAAAACAGAAAAACAAAACAACAAAAAACAAACAAAAAATACACATAATACTTGATTAAGTGTAAAATTATTCATTCAACTAACAAGTGTTTTGAAACTTCCTGTTACAAGCCTAGTGCTAAAGATATAGTAATGAATGAAATATGAAAATCGTTGACTACAATATAACTTACAGGTCAAGATAATCCACGTTCAGTGAATACATTCAGCTTTTGCTTAAAATCTGGGGTAGAGAAAACTCTTTTTACTAAACTCTTTCCATAATATTTTGATTCTAGTGTTTATGGAACTACTACACAAATCTGCAGGTACTGAGAGGACAACAGATGGTTGAGACTCTGCTCACAATTCAATCACATATTTTAAAAAGATTTATTTTAAAAAGAGACAGAATATGCAAGCAGAGGAATGGGCGGAAGGAGAGGAGAGGGAAAGAATCTCAAGAAGACTCCCCAACGGGCACAAAGCCTGACATAGGGCTAAATCTCATGACCCTGAGAAAGCATTACCTGAGTCCATGACCTGAGTCAGTGATCTCAGCTGAAATCAGGAGTCAGATACTTAACTGACAGAGACACCTAGGTACCCTGCAATTCAATCATATTAATAATAACATCCATTCTGCATTTGACTACAGAGCAGGCTCAGCAGTCACATGGTGATTCAGTGCATAGTAAAATCTCTGGTCCTTCTTGTCTTGCTCTTGTGTAATCTTCTGAGTAGCTTCCACTGCTTGTGTCCTTGAGGTTGAGAATTCTTGTTTTTGAATTCTTTAATTATCCCACTCTAGAAATCCAGGGTTCTATAAAATGTGATTACATACTTGAAAGTTTTACCACATAATTTGTTAAATAAAGTGCTATAGATAATAAAGTATTTGCATGTATTAAAAAGCCAATCTTTGAGCTTCAAGCTCCTCATCTATAAAACTGACATTCTACTAAAGCTACCTCCCTAAGTTACTGTGAGAATTTTAAAGATAAATTTGTTGCAGTGCCTTTATTAGCCCTGAATTCATGTCATTTTATTAGTTAAAGTAATTATAGATATTATTTAATCCCAATTACAATTTAAATTTAAAGATTAAATGACTTGGTTTTTTTGTTTTGTTTTGTTTTGAAGTAAGTTATCTCCATGAACTGAATTTGTCAATTTATGATATTCAGGACAAATGTATGATGTTGATTCCTACCCCAGTTCTTAGAAACTCTATCTACAATCAACATTCTGAAGTGTATTTTAATTGCTTTCTTAAATTATAAAAACAAAACATTAACCTGTCTGTAGAATTATAATGTATATATATTTATACCAAAAAATCACTCTTAAAACATATTTTTAATTAATAAGCATAAGGTAGATTAAGAAAATGGGCAATTTAATACTGTTATATAGTAGTTATATTATAAAATAATTTTATTTTCTAGAATTCTAGATGATGACAGAGCTGGGATCAACCATTTAAGGATCCATTGGTATAACATACATCTGAAGGCAAAACAGGATAATTTTTTGAATACCAGAAGTGATTTTGGAAAAGAGAAAATTGAATTAATAATTAACTATTTTTTTCTAAAAGATCCTCATTTGGCAGGTTCAAAAAGCAGATGGCTAATTGAGACTGACAGAAGCTTATTAAGATTTGAAAATAGTGATTCTCTCTATTGGTTTTGCAATGCCAGTACATTTCAACCCATAA